>NC_092520.1:120560000-121171428 GCF_037038585.1 Patagioenas fasciata | reverse complement strand
TTCTCTCACCAGGTTTTAATATTAGGCTTAAAACTGACTGACGAGCCAGGCCCTTTGTGAGTCCAACAGTGCTCTGTAGTGGCTGGACCTTAAAGAGAGTGGGAAAAACAAAGTAACACTTTTAAAAAAAGGAATTTTTTTACATATATTCGATAGAAATCATTATTTCAGCTAGAAAACTGGTCTTGTCATAAAGAAGCATACTACCCAATGATATACTGGCTTTTTTTTTTTTTTCAACCAGAAAGTCTCATAGCACAAGAATTTCCCTACTTATTAGCAAACCACCTGTGTTTATTCAGAAGCAGAACACAGCAAGACAGAACTGAGCATAAAGATCTAGGAGAAAAAAAGAGTTCAGAAGTTTTTTAAATGTATATTTAACACCAAATTAGCATTAAGCCATTATGTAACATTTTCTACCCTCAAAATGTTCCATTGTTAGAACATTTTTAGAATATTGTTTTTCCTAAGTAAAGAAAAAAGGGGAAGAGCAAACTTAAAATAGAAGACCTATTGAAAAAAGTGTATTCTGCTAAGTTTGCTGTTAGATACTGAGAAAGCATCGAATTTCTAATCTAAAACTACCTGTAAATGGAGATGAAAAGGTGTATATATTGGATGAGAAAAGCAAGTGTTCGGGATGTGGCATGCTCTATATGAAAAAGCGCACACTTAAAGTTGTCCACAAAACTCAAATTGTTTAAAATAAAGAGCAAAGCAATGGAAAACTCAGTACTTTGCTAATTTTAGAACTACCAGCCACCACACCAAAGAAAATAATCATGTTTCAGTAACAGAATGAATAAACACAGTTTCCAGTAACTTCTGCAATGCTATTATAATGTGAGCATACAGAAAAAGTGATATTTTAACTGTTACATATGAATAAATACTTTTCCCAATTCTCTGAAAATATCCAACAGAAGCATCACATTTTTTACACTACTAGTACCAAAACTTGAAGAGATGCACAACTGAAGCAGTATTAAAACAATAAAATATCTAAATTTAAAAATCTGAAGAACCTATTGAAATACTTACGCAATTTCTGAAGACCTGGAACTCCAGAGTCCTCAGGTTGAAATGAGCTGGCTTACTCAAATTGAACCTGAAACAGATATGTAATTTTTTTCCCCAGATCAGGGAAGATAACATACACCCACTTAAGGACTTTAGCACAAATCAAGAACTTGTGGTAGGATTCAAATTACATGCAGCTTAAAGGATCATTCCATTTGTCTTATTTCCCACCCTTAAACTTCAAGTCAAGGAAGAAATGTAAACATTATTTTAGCTTAGCAAAAACTACAGATGTGAGTTCCATGGCAATCAGCCTAGATTCAGTTCTCAACTGGCCTAATGATTCAAAATCTAGAAGCAGCCAGAACTGTAACTACCAACACGCTTGCCAAATACTGCATGTGTTTTTTGTAAAATGCATTTTGCTGTAGAGTGAGAATGGCCTAACTACTCTGAAACAATACTTACCGTTCTAACATTTTATCAGCAAAGGCGGATGGGTTCGAATACAAAGCAACAGGGAGGAACTGAACATATACAGGAACATCAGCTGGATTTTCTAGAAAAATTTCTTCTTCCTATTCAGAAACACAATTTTTGTAAAGTTTATATTGGGGTTAATGCAATTAGAAACACTTACTCAAAATGCAGTCCCTCCAAAATCATACTTTTAGCAAAATAACTTACTGATGAACTGTTTGTATTGGTAAGAGGGAAGCTTAGATGTCGTGGTGAACCAAGTATGGAAGGCCAGGTCATTTCTGCTGTAATTTTCAACCGGACGTTCTTCTGAAGATCTGTGTCTACTTCAAAGACAGCATTCAGTCTGGAGAAACAGTCACAAAACTTACTTCACAGGAGTAAAACAGGAAAAGCTTGGAGAAAGCAGCAAGTTTAAAAGCACCCTGAAAACAATATTAGCTTGAGAATGCAATTTAAAGAAACACTGAGCTCTGCACATATGTCCTGCTATTAAAAAGCACAACAGAAACTGTCAAAACACACCCAACCCAAAGATTCTAAAGATATTCTCTATTTAAGTATTGTTGCCAACATCCATCCATTCCAAGTTCTGTTATGGCCTATTTATGGATAAAGTTGAGCAGAAAATGTGGTAGGACTTATGCAACGCATCACAAATCTTTCAGTATTTGCGTTTCTCTTAAATCACTGTTCTCTGGACACAGACACACATTTTATCCGTCATTAAGAAGTGCCTGGCCCCTACTACTGCAGAAAGAAATCTTGAGAATTTAACTGAGATTCAGATCAGTAAGAAAAATAACCCAAAATGTATTTGATTATTTATAAAGGTATAAACAGTAGAAAGAAAAAACATCAGTCCTGCTACAGTCTGTTTCCAATCCAACATCCAGACATCCACTATCCAGAAAGCGTATTGTGGCTGCACACGTGTAACATACCCTAAATCTGCAATGCATACATGGATGTACGTGCGCATATTCCTGCCTAACAAATCTAAAGCAAATCTGAACTAACCACACTTGAGGCCAGCTACTGCTTCCATCAGTGAATGAACTTCTTTGCTATTAACCAACATCTGCAACAGACTTGATTCCTGTTCTACAAGCTCCACACTGCAACCTGAAGCAAGACTAACAGCGTTGAGTTCTTGAGTCAGCAAACCAGATGAAACACTAGACTCCAAACCTAAAGATGCATTTTGGAGAGACTCCAAATGCCCACACCGGAATGCCTCAGTATTCAGAAGGAGCAGTTTCTCCTTTGCTGAAAGCTACCTGGGATAGCTGGTTAATTGTAACTCTCTTAAAAAGCATGACAAATTTTAGATTATATATTACATTAAATAATATTAAAATATTGTATAGAATACCTAGAACTGCTACTTATTCAGAAGCAGTTTTTCATAGAATTTTCCTTTACTGTCCTCATAGTGTAGGTGATAGGACATTCCTGAAAGTTACCAGTGTGGCTAAATAGAGAATTCTGTTTAGATCAAATTTGTTCAGGAGTTATTGACGTATCAGCATTATAACAAAAAAGCGATAAAGGAGATATGCTTTTGTTAATCTATTTAGCTACATACAATCATTCTGTTTTTCTGCAAATATGCATACCTTTTTTTAAATGGTAGTCTGGGTGCTATCATCACAAAAGACACATGCACTTGCTGTTAATGCTAACTTATGTCTCTTGGAGATTAAATCACTTTATGTGTGAGAAGGCAGATGTTTGAAAGGTACAGAGCAGCCTACAGAGTTTGACTTTTTCTAAAAAGGAAATAGCAATCCTTAATCACCTTCTACTTAGCTGAAGCAGAGAAATACCAGACAATTTTATAATTCACTGAAATGCAATCATCTCAGAATAGTAGCAATAGAACACTTTATGAAATCTTAGGAGGGATATTGAGGTTACTACTTTAAAGCAGATTAAGCAGGGATACTGCACAGACAGTATAATCTGTTTTAGGAAGTTTTTGCAGTGTGAAGATGATTTTGCTGTTGCCATCTTTTCCAAAACTGCAGCATACTCCAGTGAAAAGTAAGTTTCAGTGTTGTGTTTGACTTGAGGAAAATATTACTGTTCTTTAACTTTTAAAATGCTCTCTTTAAAGAGCACTGCAGTATTAAGAAACTCTGTATTTCATAAGAGCACATATAACACAGAATTAACTAGTGATTAAGGCCTGAGAAAGTAACAGTTTTAGAATACTTACCTATGGTTTGAGTTCTCTTTCATTTCTGTCCATTCTTTGAATAAATTCTCATGTAAATCCCAGTCAGAGTCCCATGCATCTTCTTGCATTGCTACACTGTGCTGAACTTTAGATTCCGCTTTAAGAAACAAGGGTTTTTTTAAAACCTTCATGTAAAATCATTGCTTCAGGAGAAAACTTTTTTTTTTTTCCTAAAGATTTTCATTATAAAGTTTAATGTTACTTACATTTAGACAGAAAAGGCAATCCTACATAACAATGATCTCCACATTGTAAACCAGGGTCAAAATAAATATTTGCAATCTGCAAAACAGATAAGAGCATATCAATTAAGAAACTGCAAAATAAATCTAATGACCAAAGATAAAAGAAGATTTCTGATGACCACAAAAACGTGACACATATATGAGAGAACATGTAAATATGTAGAAATAAGGCATAAACAAACCTTTGATTTTTTCCCTGGCTCTAAATCTTCTTTATTACTTCTTAGCCTCTTATAATAAAACCTTACATCTTCCGATAGGGAGCGTATGTGTTGTATTTTCACTTTCTGAGAAAAGGAGTTCATAATGTTCAGGCTTTGGTGAACTACTTTCCCCTAAAAAAAAAGAAAGAATTAAAAAAGTCTGCAGGATACGCATTTTCCCCTAGCATATGTATTTATTTATGCAGGCTGGCAAAGACCACAGAAGAGCTGAAATGTTAAACTGAGATTTTAAACTACGCTGTCTCAAAAAAAAAAAAAAAAGCCACTTCTAACACTTCAAGGTTAGTTTCTGTGAAGTTGTACCCTTTCCTCCATCTGCTTCCAAACACAGTTCAAAAATAAGTACACCTTAAGTGTCTTGAAGAGCTAAGACAACAGTTCTGCTTAATCAAGTCATGCTTAAAAGGCACCACAGGAGGAAAGGCAGGAGAAAACTCCAGTTTTCTGAGCCTCCTTTTATAGTAGGCAAAGAAGCTTCTTGTAAGACATCTAGTACATAGTTGCTAGTAAATAGAAATAATCTGTAAGAAACAGTAGAGTGAAGCTGCAAATTACAAACACCGCAGGTGGCAGAGGGCATTTAAAAACACAAGCACAATCGTTCTTCCCACTCCCAATGAAATTAAGACACCAGGCACTAAAATAACTACATTTAAAAAGAAAACAGGGCAAGCTTTTTCCCCGTGCTTTTACACCCTTCCTACTCTTCTGAGCCAAATATTTTAGCTTTTAAGCATAAAACATGTATTTTAATTGTTTGTCACAATCAGAATCATTACAATGTCCTCACTTGTAAACCAACGATTCTGTGTCCATGCTTTTCACCTTATGTCAAAACCTGGCCCTGACAAGTAAACAACAAATAAAAACCAAACCAAACAAACAAAATGCAACTCGGGGCCAACGACATTTTGTCGGATTTATATAAAATGAACAAATACAAGAAAATTTAAAGACTATCTTCTAATGAAAATGACTGGAGTTTTTCATGTTTCCCTTAAATCAATGCTTTCAGCTTTTTAGAAAGCCAGCAAGGCAAGGACTGAAGTGGACAGATGGGAGAGACGTACTTTTGCAGGTTCAAAATTTGACTGTGGGCTCAGGAAACAGTCATGTACTGTAACAGTCTCAATAGTAACAGTTTGTCAGAGAAAGAAAGAAGAAGAAATCTCTAAACAGCATAGTCGCATTAAATTGAATAAGAGGTATATCTGAGGTTCATTTATGGAATCCTGTCTGTAACAAACTGCCATCAACTGGGCAAGATGAATGTTTCTTGATCTCCATAGAACAAATGTAAGGGTCTTTTACTAAGACCCTTATACAGCATTTAAACACGACACAACACATAATGGAAGACAACTTTACCCATCAACAATAACAAAGCTAGAACAAAGCTACTGTAAACTAAAAAGGCCATTATGAAGCAGAAGTCACCACAGCTAAGATGTGTTTAAATCAAGACAATGATTTTTACAAGGCTTGTACGCACTACTAGCATATTGCTGACAAACTTCTACAGCCTACCAAGAGTCAGACTTAGGTACAAATACACTAAAATTATAAACAAAGACAAAAGCACTGGGAACTGGTCAGCTGCAGGAGAATTACATCCTAGGTTTGCACTGAGAAACAAGTGTTACTAAAACTGTAGCACCTCATTATTGCTGAATGTTACAGCTGTCAAATTTCTTTACCAAACACTGAAAAAAGAAGAATGGACATTGTTTAAGGCTTATTTTCATGAACTCAGTGATCAGAAGCTTAGTTTGAAATGAATCCAAGAAAACATAAGTCTGTTGTCAGTGTTCTCAAATATCATAAGAGTTGAGTGACCAATAGAAGTAGTAAGTGAAGCTGACTGTTGTGAAAAGCTTGGGGCTTGAACACAGATAACAGCCTAGAATCTTGTCAAAGGTGATAATTATATCTGAATTTACACTCCCCCAAAAAATGCAGGAGCCCAAAGGTCTGCTGAATTAATAATTACATGAAAACATTTTCTAGAAAAGAGCATGAAGCCAATAAAAATCACAGCAGTCTGGGGAAGAGAAAGAATGATGACAGCAAGGAAACTACGCCTTAGAGGCTGAGAAATACAGGTGCTGTAAGAAGTAGTACCTGCCAAAACCAAACCAAAGTAAACAAAACAAAAAAAAATTCAAGCTAACCAAGACCTGGGGCATATCCTAAGATATATCAAGGAGCTCTTCAGCTATTACAGTTAGACCAAAACAAAGGGAGACTAAAAATTACTTCCTCAAAATGGGACAAAATATTTTAATGTGGCATCCAAGAGGGACAATGATCTAGTCAGGAATTAGGATATTTAAATTAGAATACAGAAACTGCTTTGTATGTGGTAAAAGAAAAGGAATCATAGAATAGTTTGTGTTGGAAGGGACCTTCAGAGGTCATCTCGTCCAACCCCCTGCACTGAGCAGGGACATCTTCAACTAGATCAGGTTGCTCAGAGCCCCGTCCAGCCTGGCCTGGAATCTCTCCAGGGATGGGGCATCTACCACCTCTCTGGGAAACCTGGGCCAGTGTTTCACCACCCTCAATGTAAAAAAAATTCTACAGACCTTTAAGTTATTTCAGTTTATCAAAGGCTTATGGAGGAGTTCATTGATGAAGTTACAGATACAGTAGTCAGTGTAATAAGTATCCATGTAACGACGAGATCATATAGTCAAATAGGAAACATAGATCATAAAGATAAAAGATAATAAGTGACCTATGCAACTGTAGGCATGAGTGTTCGAACTCAAGAGTAGCATAAGACTTCAGAACAATTTGTGATACAGGAGATCAGGAGGAAGATGGAATGGATAATGGGGCAAATGTAGCAATGATTTACTCAAGTCCTGTTGCCTGACCAAACTTCCTCCGACGAGAACTACTGCACTACATGTTCAAAAAATTATCATTTATCTATTAAACATGAGGTAAAGCATTTGATAAAGTGCCAGTGAAAAATTACTATTTAGGAGTACACAAACTGTAAGATAAGCAGGAGATACTAAGGAGCTATCGGAAGATGAGGTTGAGAACAGACAAGAGCTCTACAATAGATTAAGACTATGCAGGACAGACAAAAGAAACAAAAAACATTTCCACCAAATGCATGAAGTTAGTTCTGTCCTTTCAGAAAACTGCCACCTCTGTCTCCTTTTGCTACTTCCCCATCCCAGTTTTCAATCTCTCTCCCTATGATTTTCCACAATATTACATTTCCCATTCATCATAAAGTCACATAAAAAGTTCAGACTTCAATGAAATACCAATTGCCAAGTCAATATACCCTGACTGCCCATGCTTCTACGGTTATGTGGAACGCTAAGTGAGAAGAAAGTATTATCTGTTAATTGCTTGCTGCTTGAGTCTGTAGCCCTGAGCAAAGAAGCTGCTTCCAGCACTCACCCACTAAACACCACTGCAGGAGCAGAGATGAAAACGGACATTACATACTTTTGCAGAGAGCTGTAGACCCACAGAGCTTGCTTGCTTCCCTATTTGTGTACTCTACCATGTACCCTTGAGAAGATCTACTTTCAGTGTGGAAACAATACAACAGTCCTTCCACAGAGAGACCACAGACATCTTATGCTGAAACACCAGTCTATTAGCTGACTTTGCTGGCTTTGGTACTAGAATTCAGGAATCTGAAAAACGCATTTGTGTGGTTTCATCTCTCTCTTACTCTTGGTGCTAATGCCCATGAATTGGCAATGACCATGGCTACAGTAGAATAAAGCTGCAAAGAATCAGATTTGGGATTGTAACAGTATTCCAAGATCCCATTCAAGCAGGCAGCAGAGGAGATGTAGAGATAGCTTGTGCTTGGGAGATGTGGGGGGAAAAAAAACCAACAAAATAGCTAGAAACTGAATCATAACAGTTTGGTACATAGCACAATCTCTTCAGCATTTTGACATGCAACAGTTAAAGACAGCAGTTTCCCTTGAAAAGGATAAACAAATAAAAAACACAGCAAGAAAACTTTTAATGCTATGACTCAACTCTCTTACCGGAAAAGAAGGTGGAAGAAAAACATGTTTTGGGGAACAGGTCAGCGAGCCTACAGCAATCACTGCCTTCACTGGTATAGTTAAAATCTGGAGAGAAAAAAAAAAAGTTAGAAAAAAAACCCTTACATTTCAGCCTGTAAATGTCTCTTCCACTTTTAAATGGCATAGAATAACAAAACTCTGAAATTCTATAATTAATATAGTCTAGGTTTATATACACATTGCAAACAAGGAGACATGAGTTCAGATTTCAACACATCATCATATTCAGAATAGCCACTCCATATTGACTGACTTTTGCTCAGTCATAATTAGCATCATTCTAAATGGAACAGAAAAGCGTAGTTAAAATATAAGTGCTTCAATAGGGCATTATAGAGATCTCACTGAAGTGGGGTTTATATGTTGGAAAACAGGATGATAATATTAAAAGTAAATGAGTATGAGGGAAGAGGACAAACTGAACTTCTCAAAAAACACCGGAAGTCATGGTAAGACCTCAAGATAGATACAGACTTAGAAAAAGGAGTGTGGAAGGGATGACAATGAGACCCTTTCTGTATATTATTGAAGCTACTAATGCAAGTACAATAACCTGTAAGCACATGCAAGAAAATAAAAACACTTCAGATGCTGTAACTGAAGGGTTACATACATGTACAGACATACCAAAAAAGCTCAAAGTCTCAGATAACTGGCAGAAATGTGGAATTTCTCATTTTCTCTGTCTTCATGAGAACACCACAATAAGCTACATAGTTTCCTGACTTCACAGGCAGTGTGTCACTTTTTTTTCTACATAATATCACTCAGAGATATTAAATAGAGATTCCATTATGTATTAGAATCTCTCTCTGCTGCAAAATAATTTATTAACAAGACAAATATACAAAGTTGAGAATTAACTGTTTGTTCTTCTCTCCCTTACTAATCTTAGTGTAAGAACTCTGTTTCATCAATTTTCAGCAAACTGCAATTTCTCCAAAACAATTTCCACATTGGCTTTTGACAGAAAACCTTTGAAATGATAGTTCAGTTTCAGTAACTGATAATGTACCAAAAAGCACATTGTCAGCACGCATTACGTCAAAAGATCCATGCATTGATGCTTTGAGGATGTATCAAGGCATTGAAGAATCCATACCTCAAAGCATCAGGTGAGATGTAAATAAGTATTTCTGAAAGCCAGATGAAAATCATAATAAAAGGCATTCTTCTTTCATTCAGAGCAGACACAGCATAAGCGGCATCACTGTTGTTTGATGCAGGGTTAATTTGCAGAGATAACTTGACCTCCAGCAGTCCCATCCAACCTCAGTTTCTCCCCGGTACTGCAATCTGTTCATTCTCAAGAACTGAACATACCATTTGGGCTACACCCATGAATATACAATAAATTTACCTCATAATCTGTCGTGATTTGTACAGCTCCATCATGAATTCCTTCAAGTTCTTTCGCCATTAGTTTTACTCTAAACACAGCATAATAACCTGATGCTAGTATCACCTGTAAATAGTAAAAAAAAAAGTTGTCCATTGTATTCCATTAGCTAGAAAGAAATTTCACTAAAAAACATACCAAACCCCCTCTAACTTCTTTCAACTGAACTAAAATCCATTTAAAATAACTGTCAGTGGTAAAAAGAAAAATTCAAACACATAAGTTACTAACACAAAAATTATCTATTCCTTGAAGTGATAAATTCCACTCTTCCCAAATAAATAATGAGTATCATCTGAGGGCACAGAGGTTGCCATTTCTGAAGTTTCCCCTTTCAAAATCTAACAAAATCTGAACATAATAATCCTTCTTAATATAAAGAAATTCTACATGCTTTATGATGTTCACATTCAGACGAAAAATAAGAATTCTTATCCTCCCTTGCTAAAATGAAACTGCAAGAAGTTGCACAGATTTGTCTATCTTTTTCTCCTCCTAAACCTATTTTTAAGCAACAGAGTCAAAAGATTACTTACTGAGGACTGATAGGATGCACTGGCATTTTGTAGTTCATGGTGGTTTGCAATTATCGTTGTTCTGTTTCCCTTTTCCGTTGTTAGAAGTTCTATGGCCAAACCATCCCCTATAACATGCCAACTTTTTATAGCCAGCTTAAAAAGAACAAAACATACTGTTTTCAGTAACAACACTGATGTAATTTTTTTAAAAGGCAAACTAAAAATAAATTCATCTTTACCTCTATTGGATTGCTGTTGATGACTGCAAATAAAATGCTGGTAACTTCTGTTGCACTCAATATGCCAAAATCTATAAATTGCTCCTCAGTTTTGGGGGGCAATACGAAGTACTAGAAAGATTGATAAAGGTATTTTAGCATAAGTTAAATACAAAATGTGCTCAAGCTCTAAGTTCATTAACAAATGCATTAATAAGTCTAACATAGCAGTTCTGTGACAACCTCAAAATTCTGTAAATTTTCTATGTAAAAATAAAAGGAACAAAAAACCAATTTTTCAGCAGCAACCGAAGCTGTTTAAGAAAAGAACTTGCAAAATATTTCTGAAAGTAAAAAAGCCATCCTCCTATAGAAATAAAGACCTGCCTCTTAATTAGTCTAAAATAGCTTAAAAAAAAAAAAAAAAGAAAAGAAGAAAATACTTACATCTAAAAATCCTGTGTATGCTCGGACAGGTAGGTGAAATTTAGAAGCATTGGTGATAAGTAAAATATTGTTATCTATATGAACAGATGATGTGGAAGGCATAAAATGAAGTGTAAAAATATATCTGGATTCATTAGGCGGAATTAAGACTGGTTTACTGAAGTTCTGGACCTAAATCAGTGTACAAGGAAGACCAATGTTACAATTTAACAAAGTGCAACATATTTAAGCATTTACTATTAGGTAAAAGGTTTCAGTGAAATGCAACTTACTTTAAACATTGGTTTTGTTTCTTCTGGTAGCACAACATCATGTATAAGGACTGCAAAACTGAATGTGTTTGTTAGATAGATTGGTCTTTCTACAGAATCAGCAGCACTGTCACGGATGTGAAAGAGCGTGGCAGCATGATCAAATCCTAAATATCTATTAAAAGAAAACTGTATGAGAAAAATGAAGACTTTCCTCAAAGTGTTTATATTACACAAAACACTAGATTTCATTCAATCCAAGAGCAAAAAAGGTACGTAACTCCCACTGCATGCTGAAAGTATATTACTAGTTCTACAAGGACATTGATAACCAAGTAATTCAAACCAGATAAGAAAGTATGTGAATCAGCATATTAGGAGGACTAGAAGTACGTGTTGGAGTATTGAGATAGTTCGCAAATTGTGCATCTCCTTACTAACCAAATCAGGTACCTGCAGCACAAAAGTTCTAATAGGTAATGTTTAGCTGACTTGCCTTTAAAATACTCTGTCAATTCTGTTGATAAAGTAGCGCCCCATTTCAACAATAATTTTGAAGTCAACTTAGCCACACTTAGTAAAGAAATGACGCAAAATAAGGAAGTACTGACAGTTCTTCCAAAATTTTGCTTAAAACCAAAAATATTTTCTCTATCCTCACTTTATACAGCAATAGAACGGCAAATGCAAAAATGGAAAAATTTCTAATACCGTATTTTTAAAATGTCTCATCTGCAGCTTTCAACTGCTCTGAAAAATTACTCACTAGGGTCACTTCGAACCCAAGCCTGGAAACCAGCTTATGCATTACTAAGACTACCTCATCTACTAGTGTAAAAACAGAAAATTCAAACAAGTAACTGTAGCTCTCAGCAACCTCCAGATTCAGAAAACTTAGTAATCAGCTCTTTATAAGCCCTCTCCGCCTAAAAAGGCTAAATTCCCTGCTACATCAGCTAATTTACAGCATTTAGGTTTTGAATTATGGCCAACTGCTGTAAGCTTACCCATCCAACACTTCTGCTTGATATGGTATTTCAAGTTTGGAGTAGCTCTTCTCTTTTGCTTTAACAGTTATTTTCCCAGAAGACTGTGATGCTTTTTTTGCTTTTGATGCTGCACACACAAGAATATGAGGTTTGTTAGCGCAGACAAAAAAAAAATGATCCATTAGGTTAAACTACCATGAATGGAAAAATAAAAGCACAGAGCTAGCACAGAGTATCATGGAGAAGAAAAAGGGATTTTAAGAAAATTTCAAGAAGCAACTGACATGAAATAAGTGTAGGAAGTAAGAGATCAATCAGGGTTCTGAGTTCCTCCTCCTTAACACCAGTTAGCTGACCTGCCTGAATTAGTAAGCTTATCTAATGATAGGGAAGCCTGCTTGTTCCTAATAAGTAACTTTGACATGTTCGGAGGATAATTCAGATCCCAGGTGAGCTGATTTCAGGTATGGAATACATCTATTCCTCCTCTAAACAGAAGGCAAATGTTAGTAAATAGACTGCCTTAGCTTATTGAACTTCTCTAACAGGGAACTTGAGATGGCTGGGATCCTCACTTAGAGCTACCAGTCAAGCAGGACTTTGGGCCAGGAACGCAGCAACATTTCAGTAATGAAGAAATCAAAGACATGCTAAACTTTACAGAAATAGAATCAGAACCCATGTAAGAATCCAAATTACACAAGCCCCAGGAACAAAGCTCACAAGTCTGCTCCAAGATCACAGCACAAGCAGTTATCCTGGTAGCAACACTGCCAGAAAAGTCAAGGGATTCAAATACTAATTAGGAGAAACCATCACCCTCTGAAGTCCCTGCATGTATTAGGACACCTGAAATAGCAAATATTTAGGGCTGGCAGCTTCACTTAAAAGAATTCACCAAGTCAATCCCTTAAAAACACATTAAGCAGCTTGTCTGGGTATTTTTCCCCAACTACCATTCATTCCAAGATCTACTGTATGTCATTCAGTAGGTCCTCATATCACGATTCCCTCCAGCTTCAAAACTGGAACATAATACCACCTCAGGTTGACAGAGTTCAGCTACTTCAGAGTTTACTTATAAGCTAAAACATACTTCAATCATCTTACAAACTGTAAGCTAATAAAAATCTAAAGTGCTAATCAATAAATAACAATAATAATAAAAATTGATCCTCTCCTCTCTATCCACACAACTTCTAAAATTATGTCTGAAATGAAAAACATTGTGTCTGTAAACTTCCACTTCTAAGCAAACCCAGCAGAGAAACTTTACAGCACCAACTAGTATCTTAAAGCACTAACATCTGAGTAGGTCAATAGCATTCTGGCAGCTGATTAAAATCTCTATGAAGACAGAGGTGCCTTCCTACAAAATGTCAGCATGATATCTGGAGTCACACTATGCAGGAGGGAAATGACCCAGCACTTCTTTTATAAAGATATACATGAAAGTCAGTATCAGCATACATAACATATCTTTGTAGGAAAGGTACCAGTAAAAGGTTTTTCCACCTTCACCTCCCTTTTTCTGTAATATGATTTCAAGATAGTAAAATAAGCCAACTTTCATAGTAATTCTCAAGAGCATTGCAGAGCCCCGTTTCCATGTGCGTTCCAATATAAAAGGCAATACTTTTAGAAATAAGATTTCAATTATTTTTTAAACTATGAAGGATCAGAGGGCAATTCAAGGGATATATTCTCCTCTAATGTATATTACTGTGAGGAACGTGTCCTGGTTTGTTAAGGTTTCTCAAAATCAAATGCCTATTTAGACTAACGATGCCTTTAAAATAATTTGTGTTTTAACATAAGGTTATTGCTTACATTTAATAGAAATTTGATGTTCAGTTCTTATATACGTACATAGAAGATTGCTAAAGAATTCCTTCCCTTCGACAATATTTGCCAGCCTAAGTTACCTGCTGATTATGATTAGAGATGATCCCTTCAAAAATAAGTTAGAAGAACTGTAAGCCTTTTCCAGGTAGGAAAATTCCATTTCCCTCTCAAAATTACAAATAACATTTTGTTAAGAGAGTGGAAAATAATTCATGAAATTTCAGCAAGTTTTAAGAAGCACTTGAGAAGTTCTAAGAAGAGAGGAGCACTACTTACCATCAAAGCTAATACTTGCAACTTTGGTATATTTACTTTCAGAGGCTTTTAACGTAACTGGCTTGAAATGCACTGTTATAGCTTCATTCTGTGGTGTGGGTCTAACACTCTGCAAACAATCAAAATACAGAGCACCTGTAAATTTATCACTGTTAACATACTGTGCAGCCTTCCCATATCCTTCAAAGTGATACAACAGCACCCAGTTTTGGCTGAGTTCTTACAAGTCTGTCCTTCCTATAACAAAGCAGCATCGTAAAAGGCTTTAGAATTTTTTTCAGGTCTGCCAAATTACTAAGTCAGTAACTAGGAAAGTGGGCAATAGCGGTGAGAGTACAGGCAGAAACATCAAAAACATAGAAAACAATCTTTATTTAAATAAAGATTTGGGGTTTTATTGTTAATGCTGCAGAGTTACAATAGTTAGACCATTTGTTTTGGTGCACTCATTAACAAAGCTGTTAACTGACTTGTCTAATTACTGGTGATGATACAGACACCTGCCTTGTCCCTGTTCCCATGCTAGTCTGCAGAGCTGCCACAGGAAAAAAAAAACAACACTTTATAGAGAACATTTTTGTAAATCTGAGATGACACTCATTCTACACCAGCATTTTACAAGATCACCTTTTGTATCTGAGGATTACTGTTTTAAACTAAATTAAAAGGTGAATTGGGCATTACTAGAATAGCAATTGTGTCAGTTATGAGCACCAGAGTTGATTTGTATAGATACTGCTATGCAGCAGGATTATGGATTCCAAGTCAGTATCCGAAGACTCTATAAATTGCTAGCAAACTCTTTATCTAGATTCCATGGAGAGAAACCAGGCATGGAGCATTTAAATGCTCTTATTCTTGTTTTATTCAAAATTAGGATGGCTGCCATGATTCCTTCTTCCCAGCTGCCTTCTCCTGCTGTAAGAATGGCTCAGCTGCTCACACAGAAGCTGTTAAGCTACTGCAAATTACAGGATGCTGTGTTAAGGAAACTGAAATGAGTGCTGGTTTACCTTGTGCTGGGCTGCAGAGGTTTAGCACCTGCTTCACCAGCAGCTGAGCCTTTCTTGATCAGAGAGGAGCAAGGCAGACAGCTAGTAGCACAACCCAATTACAGTTTCTCCAAGCTCAGCTGTCCTTGATTGTAAATTAAAGCCATAAAACCATGCATACATACTTAAGTTCTGCAGGCCACGTGATCTTTAGAGGAAACAAGCAGTGCTGCTCCTGCAGCTAATGAATAATCTCTGTGAACTTAAGTGTAAGTTTTGTATTTTGGATTTATAATACTGACCTTCGTCAACCACCCACATACATGTGGTGCAGATATTTGCTATTTCTCTTCACAAGTCAATTCATAATTATCACAATTTTCTTCTAACAACATCCATACTACAACACTGAGATCCTGAGGTGCCTTTAAAAAAAACCTCTTAAGGCAGCCAAAACCAAAGCTGTAATCAGGTTTAGAGCTCAGGCACAGCAGAAAGCATAACCATTTCTAGTAGCTCTCTTCATGTAAAAAGGCTAGGTTTTTTAATTACTGAAGTCTGAAATTACGCTGATTTCATTTAGTAAAACAAATCAAATATTCAAAAGGACAGTCTGTTGCAACAAAAATGGCAGGTTTCACAGGAGCATCTCTTAAAACACAAGTGTAACAAACCTAGATGTATTTACTCAAAATGTATACAACTAATGAATTTATTTAAGGAAGTAATTTAGCACTGTTTTGTTGAAAATTTCTTAATCGCATCATGAACATTTCTCATTTAATGCTTGCTTACATGTTATAAAAGGAAATAGAGAATTAAGACAACCAAAGGAAAACCCAACATCCCTAACAATCCTTTCAGCTTTACTTTTCTCAAATTTTAACCTATTTCAAGTCAAACCCAAGCAAAACTTGTCCTCAGATGTGCCTTAAGAAACATCAAATACAGACAGGTCATGACAAAACACACACACAAGTTCCATCAAGGATCTAACACCACCAATTTTTCTCAGAAAACATCCTGATAGCAACTTCCAGCCAGCTGAACATGAGCCAGCAGTGTGCCCAGGTGGCCAAGAAGGCTTGTATCAGGAACAGTGTGGCCAGCAGAACTAGAGAAGTGATTGTGCCTCTATACTCAGCAATGGTGAGGCCCCACCCTGAATCCTGTGTTCAGTTTTGGGCCCCTCACTACAAGAAAGACATTGAGGTGCTGGAGAAAGTGCAGAGAAGGGCAATGAAGCTGGTGAGGGATCTGGAGCACAAGTCTGATGAGGAGCAGCAGAGGGAGCTGGGGCTGTTCAGCCTGGAGAAAAGGAGGCTGAAGGGGACCTTATCACTCTCTGCAACTGCTTGAAAGGAGGTTGTAGCATGGAGGGGGTTGGTCTCTTCTCCCAAGTTGCAAGTGATAGGACAAGAGGAAATGGCCTCAAGTTGTGCCAGAAGAGGTTTAGATTGGATATTAGGAAAAAATTCTTCACAGAAAGTGTTGTCAGGCATTGGAACAGGCTGCCCAGGGAAGCAGTGTAGTCACCGTCCCTGGAGGGGTTCAAAAGCTGTGTATGTAGATGTGGCCCTTCAAGACATGGTTTAGATGTGGACTTGGCAGTGCTAGGTTAATGGTTGGACCTGATGATCTTAAAGGTCTTTTCTAGCCTAAACAATTACATGATTCTGTGGGGAAGAATAATCAAAACCAGACATCCTTCATTAACACATGGCTCTCCCATGAAGTGCCTCAGTCAAGATTTCTGACCCTGCTGTATGAAGATACATTCCATATTTAGCATAAGAGCAGAAAATTAGGATTTTAAAAGTTCTACAGAACACAGAGGTGGAATAAAGCTTTGTGCTACTACAGCAGTTATTGCGAACGGCTTTGAAGGTTTAGTTTATTAGAATAGGTACAGTCAGAGTCATTAAAGAGGAGAAGAGTATGGATTGAAACACCGGCACATGCTCACCCACACTGTTTACCTGTCAACAGGCTCCAAAATCTAGCTTTGTCTTGTCTACCCAGCATGTTGCTCTAAAGACTGAGCAGGCTCTAGCCTTTTACTCACAGATAGTAAAGAGACAGTTACCCTGCTGCAAGAAGAAAAAGCCCTGTAGCTAAGGCTGGTTCAGTGAGTGTCAGAACCACCTCTGTACTATTTTATTCCCTTTTACAGACACTATTATTTTGTCAGTAATAACTTGGCCTTCAGTTAAAACAGGGACAACTAATTGAAGTTCACTTTCACCATAGAGCACCATCCAGAATAAACTACTTTTTAATCCTTTAAGGGAACTTTCCCTTGATAACTTTGAGATGTATTCAAACATGCAGACTGAAAACAACTCAGAAGTAAACTACTTCTTGCAGGTTGATAAGAGGAAAACAAAAATCTACTCTGAAGTACGTGACATTTTGACAGAAGTAAGTAAATACTTCTTTATGCAAACACCTATTTTCAAACTGATAGAACTCAGGTTCAATATACAGCTGTCCTGAAGTTCCTGGTTCTTTATGCATCAAACATGATCAGGAGCTCAAATTGCTTTTAGCAATCAGATCGACTTAAACTGCCTTAAGGAAACAGAAAATTTTCATTCTAAACAAGGGATAAAAGAAGGTGTTCAGCAATCTGCTTTTACTAGATTTTTGACAGCATGGTTTAATTGTTGCAGCATGACAACAGTGCATCCTGTTATGAAATTAACATGGTTCTCCCTAATAATAGAGAAAACCCTAGAAAACGTAATTCAGAAAATTTTTATAAAGAGTTTTAGAACTCAAAAAAGAAAGTCAACTAACTGGTTCTTATTTTCCTCAACCAATTTGTTGGACCACAGCATGACTAAGTGCTAAAAGGCAGAACAACTACAACTCTGGCAATGGCATTAGCAGCCTCTTGTACGCAGATGACCTGAAGATATTTAGTTCCTCCAGCACCCAGCTTAAATATATGCTAAATATAGCCTTGGCCTTTTCTTCTGACATTAAGAGGAAATTTGTCACAGCGCTCTGTCTCGCTGCTTTTAAACTCCTGCTCTAAAGGGTCAGAAATCCATCTCTCGAGCTTTCCTAAAAGTAAGGTACTCACCAGGTTCCTTCCAAAAATTCTCTACTCTTGCTTAGCACTTTGAAATTCCTTGATTGGCACAGCAGCAGAAATCCATACAGTGCTTCAAATGCTACAAACTTCCCAACAAAGCTGTGCCTTAATGAGAACAACTGATTTCATGTGCCGCATGTGACACGCTGAAAAATACATCATATCCAGACCTATGTGGCAACTTTATCATTGCAACAGTGAGTCCCAAAAGCTTTAAGACCAAAGTTACTGCTGTGATATACTGTAAAAGAATAATTCATCTGGTAAAGTTCTGTCATGACATGTATAACGGCTATCAAATAATAGCCTTCCATTAGACCACAGTTGATGCATTGTACTCAGGAAGTACATTACACACTTAAAAACAAACAAAAAACCAAACCCCAAATGCACAAAAAATTGTCCCTATGCCAAAAACTTGGCAAATCTAAGAAGATGGACATGA
The DNA here is from genome assembly GCF_037038585.1 of Patagioenas fasciata. Taxonomy (NCBI): domain Eukaryota; kingdom Metazoa; phylum Chordata; class Aves; order Columbiformes; family Columbidae; genus Patagioenas; species Patagioenas fasciata. The sequence continues at coordinate 121,152,661 of NC_092520.1, read as the reverse complement.
CATACAACAGCAGTCATAGCTGGAAAAATAATTTAATAAATTTACCAACCCTCTGATTGTAAAAAATAATATACAGGTATTTTTTTTAAATAAAACCCCTCCATGGAAGCTGGTTCACAGCTTACAAGGCCACAACAGACCTTATAGTATCATCTGACCTCATTAATGCAACAAACATTAGGACTCTGAGGAATTAAATTCTGTTTGCACTATACTGCAAGTTTCTCTCAACTAGAAAATTATTAGTGAACAACTTCGCAAGCATTGCAATGGACTGTTACCGCAATGGAAAGTTATTACTAAAAATATGTCCTGTTTCTAGCTTAAAGTCATCTAGCCTCAGTTTCCAGCACCCTATTTTAAGTTTTTGTTAGACCTCTACTATTAAAATACTACTCCCTACAGTTACACCTATATTCTCTAAAAAACACAGAAATGCCCTCCAGGAGGTCAGTAAGAAACCTTTGCCAATCTTTCAATCATTCTTCTGGCTCCTCTGGTTTCTTTTCAACACTTCAACACTTTTTGAAGTGCACTGGGACAAGGTATAGATAGCTATACAACTAAATCTGGAAAACAATACAGACAGGAAAGGGAGAAGGAAGAAATGAGAAAAGTAGTGGGCAGTGAGAAAGATTTACACAGGGAAAAGGTATGAATGAAGAAAGGCGGACTACCAGACTAGAGCCAAAATTCTGTAATAAAAATAAAGGGTAGAAAATCCCAAAATTTTGAAGCTGGCTGAACTTCATGTGCAGCTGCAGTGATCTTACTGGAAAGGGCTTTTTTCTTGTTTCAAGCTACAAAGCAGATAACCTCAAGAAAACCAGGGTCATTTTACAGTATGCTCTTGAAAGCTCCTCTTTGCTCATCTTAAAAGATTATGTTGGGACAACCACTTCATACACTCTAATGGAGTGTATGATGAGGACAAAGAATCTCACAGACTCTGCATTAATCTCTTGTTCACTGAACGGGAGTTACTGTTCACAAGTATAAAAGCTTCCAGAGGTTTAGATATTGCAGGCACAGCCTATAAATGCCAAAAACAGCCATTCAAAGAAGGCGATGAAGCATATTCATTTTACCATGCATACAGATTAGTTGTCTTACTATTAAGTTAGGTTTTCAGTCACACATCACCTAGCTCCTAAATCTGAACATTACACAGTGAACCTATGAATGATCAATTTTTATGAAAGTAAATCCAAGTAGACAGTTTCAAATTGAAAGGAAATAAAACTTACTGTAATTGGCACATCTTTTGTTCCTGAATTTAATAAATGCAGATTTAAAATTTTTGGCAGATCTGTTAAAGAACAAAAAACATACCTGGCTATTAGGCCATCTTAACAGAAGAACCTTATACAAAGTCATCTGCACTAGCTGGTTTCTCATACAAATCCACTGTTGTTTAGTGTTCAAAAGTTACACTAACATGAGAGTACAGCCAGTCAAAAACCGCTAGTCCCAAAAATACGACACACTTAAAAACTGCATTTTTTGTTTATTAGTAGGTATTACATGCTTCAGCTAACTGCTCGTATTTCTAACACATTAAGAAATGAACAGGCTAAAACTCCTACCATGAATGATTTTGCCAGATGCATCAATATTCAGCAAAAACTCATCTTATTTAAAAATCTTTACATGTTAAATAAGTTGCATGGAAAAAGACTTTGGAAGCTACCTTTTTTAGTTCAGAGAAGATATATACTGTTGTTCTTCACTAAGGAGTCTGTTCTACAGTTTCAAAAGATATCTTCTATTTTACTACTTTCTGCCATATATATGATTTTTTAAAAATTTCACTAAACAATATTAATTCAAAATGTAAAACGTTAGCCACAAATGTGTAAGTGGCACTTCAAAAAAAAAAAAAAGATCTTATCACAAGCAACAAATTTGATTTGCATACTCTCACTATTCCATGTGTCTGAAAATTGTTTACACTTCTGCAGATGTAAAGCAATATTTCAAAACAAGTTCACAAATTAAGTAAACTGGCAATGGCTTTCAGACTAAGCCATGCAAAACTGTGTAAGACTAATGTTATTTCTGGACTTATAACTGGATGTGCAGGGTACTATTTGCTTGTACACATCTCAGGTATATTTGCAGGTGAATACATTTGTGCACCATTGTACACATTGTTATCCTGCTTTTGAAACCCTGGCTTTTAAAAAGCATCAATTCCACAAGCAACCCTGAACAGCACAAGGAGAACTGGGCTTTCCCCTCCCCACCTCACTCCTTATAAGTACACTTTGAGATCTTAAGTATAATTTACCTTGTGTTCGTAGTGTACCAAAATCTAGCATTTCTGTTGATGAATAGATTCCTGGTGCTTTAAGGAAAAAAAAAAAAGTCACCAAATTCTAATATATTAAAGTTAATTAAGCTGAATAACAAAAACAACAAAACCAACAACAATCAATAAAAAAAAAAACACAAAAAAACCCCCCACACACAAAAAAAAACAACAACAAAAAAAAACCCAAACAAACAAACAAAAAAAAACACAAAAAAACCCACACACCACCACTTTTCTACAAACCTGTTGTAACTTCTACTTCAACAGGGAGAATGATAAATTCTGTATTGTCTGAGGCATTTGTTTTTATTCTAATGAAGGCTGTATGATTATCTGCTTCTCTTGAAGAAAAGCTGGCTCTCATCACTCCTTTTGTTTCATAGGGAGGTATTTCCTGATAAATAATCAAAGCACATCTATGAGAGTGCAGTCATTACAAAAAAAGCTGCCACATCAAAAAAATACAATAGAAGCATTGAGTATAGTTGTATTAAGAGAAAAAGCTGCCATAGCAGTAAGAGAGAGGCTGCATGTTATTAAAATTACCATTAAATTTAGTAAGCATAGTTGTAATCATCTAATATGACACTGATTAAAAATAGGCATGTGCAAGAGGACTTTCATGTCCCATTTGATTAAGTTTTATGTATTAAAATTGTGGTAAGACGACAGACTAAATTGTCAGAATCTACCAATAAACAAAATCTATTCATAAAAATATTGAGTGCAGTAACATCAAACATTGCTTTTATATATTCTGACTGTTGGGTTTTTTTCCTCCAAAGAATACAAAAGGCATTCAGTTTCGGTGCTGGACACAAATTGAAACAGTGCAGAACTGCAAGGAGACAGAAGTTTGTGGAGGTACAGGTTTATAAGTCACCAAACAAGTTTCTGTACATAGTCTAGTCCATCAGTTCCAATCTGCATACAGGGTTTCAAAGACAACTTTTTCTGTATTTGCTGGATGCAGCTGCAGCCCAAGACTAGCTTCAGAACAAGAGCTGACATACTAACATTGCATATTCTTCTGTTTTCCCACTTATTCACAGACTACATAATGCAGCAGTTCATTAATGTTTCAGAGGATGTGATGTGACTCTTCCATATGTGTAACCAGGGATCCAAGGTTTGTCAGATCCCTAAGTTACTCTCAACAGTGATTACAAAAACACTTCTGCGTATGCAGACTCCTTCAATCAACCATCCAAACACTTGGCACCAAAACAATTTTAGACAATGATGCACATCCTTATGTCAAAGTATAATCACCATATTTCAAATCATTTCTTCTGCTTTGCAGCTTTTTCTAACTGCAGTGCAGCTCTGGACGTCGCCAATATGATATATCTGGAGGTTTCCTCCTACTTGTTTAATTTCTTCTAGTTGCCTTATTGTTTCAAAACACCAGTGGCTGATATGTAAAAGAAGAAGATTGGTGCTGACTGGTATTAGCCTAACTGCCTTTCCACACAATAAACTGGAAGCTTTCACATGCAAGTCATCGTTGCCTTAACTGGCAACCTGGCCTAGAGAAGCTGAAAAGCTACATGCTTAAGAAACAGAACTAGAAATAAACCTGACATTTAAAACCCCTCTATTCTTTTCTTTGTGGCTCTGACATGTTTGTTACCTACCTACTAATGGCTGCAGAATTCAACATTCCCCTTCAGTTCTTTTCAGAACAAGTAACAGGCTATCTTTAGAAGCGATGCCATTTGACTAAAATGGTGTCAAAACATTAGGGACTTCATGTTTTCAAATCCATTTTAATGTTTACAATCTAACCCTCAGCATGTGTTTAGTCTTTCTACTGCATTTTTTTTAAATGCTTGTGATCTGTATTCATACTCACTTGTTTGCAACTTTCGTATCTAAAATTAAAAGATAGTGCCATATTCCAGAAAAGACAGGAATTATGTTCTGTGATCATCCCTCTTAACTCATTTGGAACTATCCTGGCTTTACTCACTACAGCAGATGTAACTGTCAGTGACTGTAATGATACACTTGAGGAAGACACAAGTTTTGGAGCCCAATGACTTTAAAGTCTCTCTCAGAACAGTCATCAAAAAAGGAACAATTCAAATTAGATTTTGTATCTAGTTGGACATTACCAAGAATGTGATATAGAGCACAGAGCCAATACTTTACCTTCAGGATGCTCCTAAACTTTATTTCACTTAAAGATGTCAGTATGTGTTACTTCAAAACTCCATTAAGTGAATATCACAACAAAACAAATTTAAAGGGCCAGATCATGAGTCCATCCAACCCACTCTATCCTGTCTCCAACAACAAACATCAAGAGTAAAGAGTAACTGCAGGGCATGCATGTAGGAATATTTTCCAGAACAGTTTCCAGCCACTCTCAACTCATGGATCTAGGGATTTACTGCAGCTAGACATACTGTTGATTTATTTAGTAGTCCTTAATACATTCTTCTTCCCTGAGTTCATTCAGCTGCCTTTTCAAGTCATGTACACATCCATAACAATTTGCAGGAAGGACGTCTTCAGTTAAAAAAAAAAAAAAAAAAAAAAAAAAAGAAGTACATTTTTCCAATGGGTTAGATCCAGCTCAGATGCCAACAGAGGACTACACTGTCCTGAACACTCAAGCAGGTGCAATTCATTCTTACTGGGAATCATCTTGCTCCTCTCATTTCAAAAAAGCACAGCTCAATGGACATAACTTCTTGTAGTTACACCTTTCCTTCAATTCCTATTACTGTACAATTAACAGACCCTGTTATAGTTTCAATTTTTATGAGGTATTTTTAATGATTACGTGACAAGAAACGTAAGTTGATAAAAAAACCAAAACTAAAATCATATCAAAATAAAACCTCCCCAAACAAGTACAACGAAAGCTGCAAGGGATAACTACTCACCCATAGCTTCCTGGTACCTCCTTGCTGTCCTGTTGGAAGCTCTAGATGTAGATCACCTCCACTGGAATACATTTCTACCACCTGAGGTGGATAACAGGAAGACATCAGTGCTCAACATTAAAGGGATTCTGTTTTAATTATCAGGTATTCTAGTGTGCAACGGCATGGGTTATCAACTATCTGACCATTAGAGTATCTTATAAATTCACTTTCAATGAAGATATAGCCACTTGCTACTGCCACACTTCATTTTCTGTAGCATTTCACTGCCTGTGAATCACTTAACCAAATCAAATCGCATTTATCGGCAGGCTATTCACTTACTTGTTTGGTTAGGTATAGACATCAACACTGCCTTAACATAAAAATGTTTGCCAGCGTTACACACTAGGATACATGTAAAGACAACTTACGCTGTGCATAACAAGCAGAAGGAAACTAAGAAGCATGCCTGGATTAAAAGTACAAGATCTATTCAACTCTGTTTTCTTCAGTATTTTTCCTAATTACCAGTGAAGTTTAATTATTTATTTTGCAGTAATTAAGACCATTTCATAAATGGAAATTTCACAGTAAAACCTCAGCTTTGCAATGAAGAGATCTGTGAGCATAATCTACAATTTCTAAAACAACTGATTTGCATTTAGACACAAAAACATTTATATAACGTACAGGACTTGGCCTCAAATAGCTTTAAAGTACAAACAGGATTTTAAGAAGCACTAAGATACACAAAATTTCAGTTTCATATCATAAACATAAAGGAGCATTTAACGGTTTTCTCTTAGGCTCACCTGCAAAGGTTCACTGTGAGGGTTATGTATATTTATTATAGGAGAAAAACTGCTATTTACAGGAACTCGTGCCCCAATAAATGGGCGCAACCGGTAGGGGTTCGGTACTCCAATGCCAAACACCTAGTTCAGAAAAAGAAAAACAACCTTAAGTAGCTGCACAGCCCAACATATGTGTGCCAATTTTAGTAATCTTCCAAGTACTTTTTTCAATTAACTTTAAATTACGCTTCTAAATGAATATTTAAAACCAGTATCATGCTAAAGCACAGAAATAAATAAACTGGTTTAGTATGCTGGTAAAGGGTATTTCTCATAGCTACTACTTACTTACACTGACATATTTAGAACACAGGAAGTCAAAATACCGTCTTTTTCTAATACTCCGAAACACTAGATACCAACTAAAGGTTAAAAAGATGTGAAATATCCTTTAATCATACCCTTACAGAACAGACTATCCATATGGGAAGCATTTTTGTTGTTGTTTTCAAAACACTGCCATAGTAAGAGTAATTTTCTTTCAACAAGAGCATTTCTTTCATTTTTCAGACTCTCTCATCTGTCTGGTTTATCTTTCTGAATCTCAAGTGAGCAATTTTTTTGCCAGCTTAATGAATAACATTGTCCTGTCACCAGATCAAATGAATACAGAGCTAAAGAATGAGCTAGATCGCTACAATGAGCCACTAAAACGACACAGGCATGAAAGTTGTTGGGAGGATTTTAAACTCTACATAAATTCATCGATCTGGTTTACAGTACTGCCCTACAGATATTTACAATGTTACAACAAGCAGCAGGCATGAAAACTTCAACTGGGCTGACCAAAAAAGCCTTTTGTGCAAATATTCTTGGACAGCTAAGCATGCCATAATAGATGCTGCTCTAGTTGATTCCCACTCCACAACTTCTTCTGAAAGAGTAATTCTCTTACCTGATAAGTAAATACCCCATGATTGGAAGTGTTAATAAATAAAGTGTTCTCTACATTTCCCACTACTCTTGCAAGGAAAACTACATCGAAGGACGTATTCCCTCCTGGAAGAATTTTCTGGAAAAAATAAAAGCAAGCAAGCAGGGGAATAAGCAAAACTGTTTAGTGAAGACATTCCACGCTGCAGATGAATACTAGTCTTTGCACTAGAGAAAATCTCCATCTGTTCGTTATGGAAAACTGAAGTTAGAAACTCCACTGCAGATTTTGAGAGAGACAAAAAAAAAGTAGAGGTTTTAGACAAAAAAAAAGTGCCAGTATCGTACAACTATTATGCAGTGCAGAATGACATTTAATTAGGTTTTTATGTTGAATTCTGAACTCAAGAGTTCTCACTGGAGAAAGGCAATTACTACAAGACTTACATAAGTGAGAAATGTTGCTTATAGACAGGTTTTCTAAAGTCTTTAGTGTTTACATGGTCTCTGCTAAGCCACAGGCCCTGCAAACAAAACTGAAACTAGAGGACTATATCTAAGAGTAATCTCTTTAAGAGTTAAAAAGCATAGTGTCAGCAAAGTTAACTTGGGTTCCTGTACCTTGACTGCAGTAGTTGTAAGTGCATTGGAGTGACTGCTTCACACTAATACCACTCCACCGGAATTACAATTTTCAGAAAAATTATAGGAACAGTTTGTTCCTGTATGTGTTCTAAGACAATGTACGTTTAGTCTCTTCAGCAAAGGAGATCTGCTGTTAAGCCAGCAGTTACAGTATATACCAGCACAGTTGGAACTCCTATGCAATATTTTATTTCTTCTCTTCTAGGAGAGTTTACCTGTGTTTCTGTGCTCAGTTCAAATTTGCTTGGTAACTGGTATAAGATCAAGAAATGCAGTAGCTCATTTAAAAAGCTCCTATTTGGGGTGGGGAGGAGGAACAAAAAGCTCATTTTTGAGAAAACAGAAGAACTTACCCGGTTTTGAAAAAAAGATGCATGAAAATGTGATGTTGTAGCAGATATTGATACTAATGTAATTGTTTCTTCTGAGCTAGGGTTATGTAGGTAAACTTTTTCCATTTTTGGCATTCCAACTGGCCTGTCAGAGAGAATATTTTCAAAATGTTAGAATTTGAGAAAAAGTAGTATTGGGCTTTGTCTCGTTAAACCAGATAGGAACGTAACAGTGATGAGCACTGACAATAGAACTTTGCATTAAATGTTTTTTCAAGTACCATATGTAAATTCTACCTTGAAGAATTACTTCATTAACATATTTTCCATTATTTTATTGATTACTTTTCCTGAAGGGTTACCTAACATTGTATCAACCTCTAAAATGACACCTATCCAAAAGGAAATTCTATTTTTCAGGTTTTTACTTCAGAATCAGAAGAGGTTAAGTTTCCTATTACTGTGCTAGAACCTCTAAATATTTATTTCAAGAAAGGTTGCACACAGTAACTTAAAATAAACAGAACACACCCTAGACAAAAGTCTAAGCACAATTTTTCCTGGTAGACTGCAAGTACTCTTATCCAGAATCCGGAATTTTTCTGGTATTATATTTTATGATGTGCTCTACAGAATTAAGTACACAGACATATGCAGCAAAAAACTGTTTTATTTGTATATTGCACATTCAAGTGCAATGAATTCAATCATACCTTAAAGAAAAAAATAAGAAATGCTTGAGATAAATCCTTGAATTTAAGAAGTCTGAAACACAGAAGTAAAACACTTAAACACCAACGCACTTTTTCAGTAACATTGCATACTAACAATTTATTCCACAGAAGCTTTAGTCTTGCTTCTTTTTGCTTACAACAGCTGACGTGACAATAAATACTTGGGTTTCCGCATTATTTTTCAGACTTTGGTATCTCTTCAGAATTGTTTTAATGCCTTTTAACAAATATGTGTTAAGCATTAGCACCAAAGTGCCAATAAAGAGTGTAGACTACAATTTACTCCAAATTAAATTTTTGAATTCAAAACAGTTCACTCAACTTTCAAGCTACACGTATTCCATGTAGCACTCCTACCCATGCCACCCACTCCGAACACTGCAAGGACCACAACAACACTATTGATAAGAATTACTATCTGAAGTGATGATAACCAGCAATAAGCAGCTGTTCTGCCATTCTCACTGAATTTAACAGGCCAAATTAGTAATTGCTATTGTGGGGCCGTGGAGGAGCAGGGCATGTCTCAATAGACAGAGCAACATACATTTGCTGCAAATTAAAGGTTGTCTTGGATGGAGGATTTAGCGGCAGTAATCAAACTACACCACAATCTACCAAGTGACTACAGTAGCAGACAGAACCTCCTACTTATGAAACATAGGCTAAACAGATGGATGCTGAAGACTATGATATTATTTCAAAGACACAATTATTAACCTTCAATAAACTGCATAATCACTGACAGCAGGCTATATCTGCACTCTACTACTGTAAATCTCTTCGTGTTTCTTGTTGAGTCCACCTCATTTCATGCCTCCATCAGCAGACCCTTGTTCTCAATCCTTCTTTCACTGTGAAAAAAAAAAAACCTCACTTTGACTTCTCCAACTTAACCGGTAATGAAGACAACAACTTTTCTTCTCACCTTTTAAGACCCACACAAAACCTAACATCCAGGTTAAGCCGTAACATAAAAACACTTGTCTCTGTTGCCAGCATACATGGGGATATTAGAAAGGGAAATGGTTTATATCAGCTGTCGTGTTCTACATTAACTGCTGTAACTGCTACATTGCTGATCAATGGAATCAAACAGTAATACACCTGCTCTTCCTTCGCAAGGGAAAAGCTTATCAGACCAGAGGCATCTGAATAGAGAGCCACCTTGCCAAAGTTCCCCATCTCTACCTCACCCCTCCCCCAAAAACCAAAACAAACAACAACAAGCCACAAAAGCACAACTGAGAAAAGTGTTTGCTGATACAGAGTTACCCAGCACCTCCTGAATTCTGAACCCACTGCTTCAAACACTCCTCCACTGACATTAACACAGCTGGTAACTGTGAAAGGCACAAGCAAGCTTTTATAACAGTCTGCAATTTCACAGTAAATTTGTTTAGAGAAAAGTGGTCATGCCTTAAACAAGCACTTTCTGATCCTACCAACACACCTACCAAACAAACAAACAAAAAAGGAAAATAGTCCAACTCCTCCAACATTGAAGAAAGCTCTTTCAGTCTCTCCTGAGGATCAGCTGTCTGTCCCCTGGTTATCACTGCAACTTCTCCTCAATGGAAGACATGCTCCCAGCACCTTGCTGCAACTCCTTCACTTGCCACAGTGCAGTTTCTGGGTGCTTCTCTCCCCCAGAGCACATTCAGTAGCTCCCCAAGAAGGGGAAACCATCCTCCTTCTCTATTACTGTGGACTCAAACCAGTCTTCATAAGACAAGCTTAAGAGCCGAATACAAGACTAAAGCAGAACAGCTTCTGCCAACCCCAACAGCAGGAAGCAAGAGAAGGTGAGGTATTACATCACATAAGCACTGTATTGTATGTGAGCAAATGACATGACTAGCACATCACCTGCGGTGTCTACAGAAAATCAGCTGTGTACTGAAAACATCAGAGTTGACTTAATGATACTTTTTATGATACATAATGTGTGAAACACTGCAAAGCCAAGAAAATCATATTGAATGAACTGGTAATACTGAAGTGCCAGCCTGTTCCTGTCAGAAATGTAGTTTGGAAGTAAAACTCATTATCCCAGGAAATGTTTCAAATCTTAGCTATGTTTTAAAAAGGCCTTCGCGCTTTTCCAGTTCTGCAAAGACAGGAACGTAGAAATATATTTGAGAGGCTAAAGCCTATAAAAACAACTATTAGGGAGGCAGCCCTCACAGCCATCACATAGTTGATTAACTTCAGATTCCAGACTAAACCACCAGAGTACGATCATAGGTGATAAAGGCAGAAGTCAGTAAAAAGGAATTCTGTTGCTAGGACTACACTTTGTATTACTATTTTGTTGACATTCTGATTTTGCTACAATAAGTCCAGGATTATGTTTTGCTCAGATACAGGTTTCCTTACATTCAAGCCCGATGTTAGCCAAATCTACAAAAACAGGACAAACCTCACTTATTTTTTTTCCACCATCAGACATGGTAAAATCCAGGTAAAGCAGTGTGGACCAGACACCTTTAATGAACCTACATCTAAAGGAATAATCACATAAGGGATGCTCTCCAGGCTGTGGATTACCAAGCCACAATGACCTGCACAAGTACAGTGTAACCTGGTGCCAAATTTTACAGCAGAATTTCCTGGAGCAGTCACAGCTAGCACTTGTCACTGCAAGAAGCTGGTACAGACACACACCTTCAGGCAGACATGAACTGTCAAAACATGTAAAATTTTGTTCCTGATCTTTTGTTCCTGCATAATCACACTGATAAAAAGCAGATAGCACAACCTAGATGAAAAGATGGTAACTAGCAAGGGTGAGGTGCCTGCTCAAATGGGTAAAGAGGCTGGTGTTCACATTCTTTACTGCTGCAACTCAACTCTTTTTGAAGTCTGAGTTAGCATCTGGCAGCAGATTGTAAGTACATCCCTGTAATTGAATTCATTACTGCTATAGGGATGAAGAGGCAGACCCTTTTAACAAAGGAAACCAGTTCCTGCAAAAAGTTTGGGAGATGAGTCCTTGAATTATTGGTTCAAACTTGACTTTCAAAAATATCTAGATACTCACTCTGAAGCAAATATGCTCTTTTAAAAGAGTAATTACATTTTTTCTTACTGCATGTAGAAACCTCTGTAAAATGCTCATTTGATTTATGACTGATACAAATCTATTCCTGAAAAGCAAAGGATATAAATTCAGGAGATAGGTTCTTCCTCATCCATCTCCTTTCTATCTCCTTTCTAATGAGACTGGAGAGCAAACTGTAGTCAATCAAAAGCTTCCCATGTAGATTTTTGGAATGCTGGAAATATAGATAAATACACCCGAGATTTAATTCAGGTAAATTCCTCATGAATTTGAGAGTTTAACAAATATGTTTTTCCCTAAGTATTTTTTTTTCTTTTTGCATCTTTGGCAACTGCTGAAATAACTGAAAACCAGCTGTCGCACAGCATATCAAAAGTTACACGTGCATTAAATCAGTATCCTGTGTCAGATAAGCGTGAATAGCAGATGTAGAAAGCATACACAGCTAGAGGCCCAGAAAACTCTCCTAGGCTCTAAATGCACACAGCTTGGGAACTTCCTAAACCAATGCAAATGGTTCTCCAGTCAGAAGATCAAACAGAGTGAGCTCTAACAAGCAGAATTTTGGTGTTGACTTGTAATGCATCCAGCTACTTTTAATGAAATGAACTGAGCAGGTCTTACAAAGTTACCTCCAGAGACTGGAAGGAATGCCTTTTGTACCTTATTCTGAAGAAAACGCTAGTTTTTTTCGTAAAGGAAGCCTGCACGAGCTACAAGACTGGAGGATTAGTGACTAGAGCATTATTTCTGTTTCACATTAAACTGTATGAGTCACTGGCTGGGTGACAGAGGCAAGTTCCTTCTTTAACTGAAATTAGAGTAACTGAAGCACATAAGTTTGAGAATGCAAATGTGTCTCTAATTCAGAAAAGCAGAAGAAAACAGAAGTTGCTTTTGTTTGGTTGGGTCTTTTGTTGGTTGGTTGATTGCGTTTGGTTGTTTTTTATGGTTTTTTTTTTGGTTTGGTTTGTTTTGTTTGTTTTGTTGTTGTTTTGGTTTGAATTTTTTGTATATGTACTAGCCTATAGAGCAACCGTTTCTCAGCTTCCAGATTTCACTGACTTTTAACAAACCAAGAAAATACTTTCATATCACACTAGGCAAAAAGTTAGTGTCCATGTAGCACACTAAAAGGAGCAAATGCCTCATTTCATGATAGGAATCTAACTTAGATCCCACCCAACAAATCATTCCTTTTCAAAAAAATTAGCAAAACCACATTTAAAAAACACCAGTAGTAGAGTCTTATCCAATTATGTCAACAACTGTGATTTGAATGAATCTAAGAGTGTAATAACTATTATTTGCTTTGGCAGCATTTTGCAGTCTAGCATGATATGAGAACAAAACCAGAGGTCGATCTGGACTAAGCGTCAATTTACTGTCAACAGTTTCTTACATTTAAAAAACTCCAAGGGAAATGAAAGTTTCATTTTGCAGCATTTTTTTAAAAATTTCAACAACCTCAAACTCTCACATATTAGAAGTGTATCAAATGTACTGTGTAAACATTTGGCTGCACATTATAGGCACCTATAAAGGTCCCTTCACCATCGTAAATATACTTGTTTAAAATGTAAGAAAACTAGCGATTCAGATGAACTCTCTGGTTGCTAAAATTCTCTACTATTTACTGTTATGAGACTAGAGTTCTTGAAGAAAATAGACCAATTTGCAACATTTGCCATCCTCTTATGTTACTTCAAGTAACATGACATCTTAAGACCTACAAGAAGGTCTCAAATACTTGAACATTACCAAGCAATTGCTTTCAAGGCCAGCTCAAGTTTTCATAGAATAACCTGACAAATACTAGAGCTCACAAACAAGAAACATGAAAATGTTCAAAGAAATGCAAAGCGAGATTGCTTATCAACAGAAAACTGAAAGACAAATTCTCAGAACACTGTTCTACCAACAAGACATCTTCGTGTAGAGAATGGGACCTTGCTTAAACAGAGTGAAGCAAGAACCATAATTCACCACAGAAGCGTATGGGGATCAACAATCAAAATATTACTTTTGCCAAAAGTCATTTTACCAGTCATTTCTATGAAGCAAGAGATGTCAACTTCAGCCTTAAATTAACTCCACATTCTAAAATTTTGATGGTAAGCAGTCCTGGCCCATATTAGTGTCCTAAAATACTCAATACCCAAGTGCTCCACTACCAAAAGCTATTTCTAGATAAAAAACAAAGTGTGAAGAACTTAAAAGGTTTACTTTTGACACAGTCAGAGTTTAATTAACACAGATGAGGGCAATGTATATATCAAGATCTACGAGGATTCAAGTTCTCCCACGCAGCAGGCGCAATAACTGAATACAAACTGCCCTGCAACAGTATTCTGTAGCCTTCACCCAGAGAGGCCACCTGTAAGAGCTCCAAGACGAAGAATTGTCTCAAACACAGAAAGCCATACAGGTAATGACTGTTCTGCCAAAACAGCCCCTGAGCAACCAACTCCCAAAGCTATGGAAGATGACGTAATCATTACTGTTTGTATGTTAGAACATCTCAACTGTTCCATTCCAATTTAACAACAGGGAGAGTAACAGATTAAACAAAAGATTATAAGGAACAGAACACAGCTAAGAAGAAAAGCAGCTAGCTGTGGAGCTGGTTCTGGGAGGAGGGTTTTTTTTGCTTGTTTATTTTCTTTAAAGCCCCAAATCTCCAATATCCAACATGTTGCAGATTTTTTTTCCAGAGGAAGGCTGGTGTTGCTTCAGAAACACAAGTAGGAGGCCTTCACATTATATAACCAAATGAGTATTCCATTTAGTCTAAGCAATCCCCTGGAGCCGTGATATGGGAGAACCTGCCTCAGTTCCACCTTATTCCCAGAGGCTTAATGTATACAGAGAACATATTTGCATATCTCAACATAGAGAATAAATTTCCTTTGATAAACGTGAGATTAACTGGACTGCCTTCAGAGTGGTAGAATATCATGGTGTTTATTTTATATTAAAACAGCATTAAAAAACCCCAAACTGTTATAAACCAGAAGCATAAGGCCATTGTAATCTCACCTCTAGGCAGAAGACAGGAAGCATGTCTACAGCACCTATTTATCAACTTCATACTGATTTTAATGTTCTGAGATCTCTAGATAAAATAACTTCTAATAAATATTATTCCTGCTCAAGTTGGCATGTTTTTGAAACATCTGATTAAACCCACACACTCGTAGCAGACCAAAAATGCTACAGGAAGGACGGGCGAGCTTACAATTGAAATTAAATATTGTACCTTTCTCTAGCTTAGGAATGATACGTATTGATACCTCAGCATAAACATGAACTTTGAACAAGTTTGCTCTACTAAATGCTACGCGCTACCTATAAACAAAACACTGTTTAGGTACAATACTTACGTGGAAACTAAATATGCATTTTATGTCTTTCCTAAAATCCATTATTAACAAAGAAAGAAAAGCCAGAATTTGAATGTGAAAACCCTACCTATTTTAAAAGGCAAAAAAGCCAAAAGCTTAGATCTGCTTTATTTGACTTCCAAGGTACTTGGCACCTGCAGTTTGTTCTCACTATAAGGTTGAGTTACTCGGCATTTCTCAGAGTTGGTTCCCTTTCATTTAAAGGCCTAAGTACTGATTTTAAACTGAACTTTGGGGCTTCGTATCTAAACCTTTTCTAAAACTGTTTTTGACATCTTAGTGAAGTTTTAATGAATCAGAAGACAATTTCTGGCTGAGATTATGAACTCAACTGCAACAGATAAATTAACTGCCATATAGTGTTAGGAAAAAAAAAAAACACAACCAGAAGACGTAATGAACAAGATCTAACACAGAGATTCCCTATTTTAACTGACAGAAGGCAGCAAGCCCCTGTGCAGTTCTGCATTTATTGTACAGAGCCCTTCTTACTTAAGAGATTTCTATCACTTTAACAGTGTACTAGATTGACACTACTTCTTCGATGCTTTCTGCTCTGACAAGAACAGCTTACATAAAAATACCAAAATATAGTGAAGAACAGCTTATAGTATTTATAATACTGTCTAGGATCTATATTTAGCAGGAGGGAAAAAAAAAAAGGCAGCTTTGGAATTTCACAAAGCAAAGAAGCACATGCAGCTTTATTCAGATAAGCATGCAAAGTACAGACAACCTTTAAAAGCAAGATATTTCAGAGCACATCAACAAATCACTTTATTAGTTTTAGAAAACTGTATATAAAATACATTTCAAATGTCAAATTCTATAACTACTATGAACTGAAAACTTTTACATTTTTTAGAGGAAATAACTTTAAACCAAATCAATAGGTAAGTTTATGGTAACTCTAACAAAGAACAAACTGCTCTACAAGTTTGTGTTTGTATTGCATTCACCAGTATAATTTGTTAACTATAAACCTGATTTGGTTATAGGGAGAGATGCAGTAGAGCAGGTCTTATCATTATGTATTCATTCAATTTAGAAGCTCAATATCCTCTAACCTAGGACTAGTTACATTACACAAAACAAAACAACAACACAAAACATAAAAAGCTTGAGGTTCTGAAATTCTGAAGGAATAAGGAAGAGAGGACAGAGTTATTTATGATGTCTTTACTCAGAAATAAAAATTACAATCTTGTTAGACTGTGCACAAATGAATTCTGTACAATGATGCATTTTCATATAGCTTTGCTATTTAGTGGCATTGTGTTTGGCTTTTTGTATAAACGTTAGTCTTGGAAAACTACTCTGCACAGACAATATACAGCTACAACCTCTCTTTCAGAAACACAGAAGTATATATACACCATATCAATACACAGGAGATTCCATGAACATCTCTGTAGTCACCACACTGTACAAGAATCTTTCCTATAGAGAAGGGGTACTATAGGTTTATTAATAATCTGTGGTTTATCTGTAAATAAAGCAGCCTCTCATCCAGTAGCAGTGCTGGCTGAGGATGGGGGAAGCAATGCTGTGCTAAGGCACACCTGGGCGATTTTCTTCCTTCCAGGTTGAACTGTTAATAAAATGTTCGAAAGGTCCTCACTGCAGTTTATGTCGTATCAAAGTACCAGTAATGCACAGAGGCTGCATCCGTCTACACCAACTCCAGAACTCATTTTGACTGTTAACAAGAGAATGATTGTAGCTACCTATACCCAATAACCAGTTACCGGTAAGAAAAGTGAAGACTGAATCACTTCTCGGATTACGAACAGGCATATTGAAATTGTTAAACTTTCTTCCTCCTTCCTTTCTTATATCTCCTCAAGAATTCACAGGTAAGTTTGCTGTAAACCATTACATTCAGCCACTGAGATGCAAACCAGCAGCCATCTGCAAGGTAGAGCACTGAGCTAGGTTCCTGGAGGCTGTTTGTTGTCCTTGAGGCTGTATTTTCATTACTTTACATTGCTGTTCCAATAACTGCAGACACACTGACAAAGTTTTTTTGCCACCAAAGCAATAGTACAATGGACATGCTAGAGTTGATGCTCTCTGACACAGGTTACATAAAAGCAGAAAGGTAATCTCATTTCAGCACATTAAGTTCCAGCCTGCAGAGTAACTGTTCAAGTACCTAAGAAGTACAAGTACCTATGCTACGAAAACCATAGCAGCTGAAAGGTCGCTATATGATGTCTACAACCAAGTACACCAGCTCTCTGGAACAAGGAGGTTAACCACACTTACGGGCAATCTATCAATGCCATTTACATATACAATCTTCTCCATCAGTTTTAAACGCTCTTGAGATTTTGTTTGTTTCTTTTTTTCTAACTAAACAGATGAAAAGACTTTTCAACTTACTGTTCATGGAAATCCAGCATTGGTGGCTCAAACCGGAGAGGTCGGCAATTTCCCCGATATAGGGATACACTGCAAGAAAAATTAAAATTCTGTAAAACATACTGTTAAATGATAAATTTTTGCTCCCTTTCCATCACAAATTGTCCTTTCGTAGAAAAATATCCATTAAAACTAATAATAGAGCAATTAATTAAAAAGAAGATGGCCTGACAAACTTGTCCAGTCAGAATACAGTAATTTTACTAGCCACTTGCATGATTATGTGGTGTCTCCAAAAAATATTATGCAAATGTACCTATCTTGGAAACTGGCATAACTGAACTGTTAGTTTTCCTCTATATAGTGATGGCTAAGTGAAATTGTAAGCTAAATAGGTTTATATCATCTTTCATAGCAATGTGAAATGGCCTTTCATAGCAAGAGGAAGTGGCCTCAAGTTGTGCCAGGGGAGGTTTAGATTGAACATTAGGAAAAAATTCTTCACGGAAAGGGTTGTCAGGCATTGGAACAGGCTGCCCAGGGAAGTGGTGGAGTCACCAACCCTGGAGGGGTTTAAAAGGCATTTAGACAAGGTTCTTAGATACATGCTTTAGTGCTAGAGTTAGGTTATGGTTGGACTCGACAATCCTGATGGTCTTTTCCAACCTAAATGATTTTATGATTCTAATATCCAAATCTCCTCCTCAATGTAAAACAGTAATTTATATACAACATCACAAGTTTCTCTAGCTAAATCTATACTAGTAAATAAACAATCTTGGACCCATTTGATGGTACTGAGGCTACATGGAAGAAAATAGCTGATGTCTTTACTATTAAAAACTCATGATCTCCAGAAGATCGTGATTCTTGCTCTGGAAGCATTCCTTAGCTTTGCCTATATTAACCTCCCACTGGACACTCCAGTAGGTGAAGACTAAAATTTAAAATACCACTTAAACAATCCAGCAGTGAAGACAACAAAGTATCTGGAAACAGTCTCTACTACTGTTTATATTACCAGTACAGTTAAACATAGCACAAACAATAACCCACAAGATAATGTACAAGAAAAAATACAAAACAGTTTCATTGACTGAAACGTTTTCTTATTCAGAATGATGTGATTGTGACCACACATTAGTATAGCTGTAATCAGTAATGCTTTATTTTGGGTTGAGTAAAAATCATATTCACACAATAAAACATAAAACAGGGAGACAATACCATAAAAGACATAAAAAGAAAAGGCTAGAGAAGGGCTCAAAACCAATTGCTTCCTTTTTTCTTTAAATACTTTTGATTTTGATATAAGAATAGCACTCTTGCTTTATATCCTTGTTTTCTGACTTTGTATCAATCCTAGATGCCCAAAGAGAGAGTTGCAGCCACGTGTCCTGGGTAAGCAAAGCTGCTCCACAAGCCCAGCCAGGGCAGCAGAACCCCCCAGTTCTGCCTCAACAGAGGGAGAAGCCAGGAGCTAGAAGATGTCCTCGGCCAGGTTTGTGTGGCTCACCTTATGAAAGCTGAGGCCTTGAAAACTCAATCTAATTCCACCCAGCATACTTCCAGGAAATTATTTATCAAATTCAGATACCTTTCTGTACTCCAGAACCACTTCAACAAATAAATTTTTACTCCTGTAATAGCTTAAGAATGGGGTAGGAAAACTATATTCTGTAATAGCAGAGAGATCTAGGCAATGACAACACTATAATAAAACAGTCTTTTTTATAAAAACACAAAGTCTCAAAGACTCACTCTAGTACTCCACAACCGAATCTTCACACTTCAAGTATAATACATGTATAATAGGGAGATCTCTATTCATGCTGATCAATTTACAGCTCTCTTAAGCTTTGATGTCAAAGCATCTTCAATACTTCCTAGAGTTTAGTCATTAAAAATAGCTTTTTCCACATTAAAAAAACACTACTGGGGCGAGAGTAGACACAGTACAGTTAGCTTTAGTAGATACTTACATATGCACGTGTGTGTGTGCACACACGCATGTGTATATATAGATCACAAAACAACAGAAGTGAAGGTGTAAGACACACTAACAGGAAGAACTGTATTCGGATCTACAGATGATTACAATTCTTGCTACTACTAAGAGCAAGTGCTGTGACTTAATACAGGTGTCAAATAAGAAAGAGTTTAACCTTCTCAGGCTAAAATCAAACTTTGTGGAACGAGTACTCAAAATTAAGTTTACAAAGACACTGGACATAAGGAATAAAGTTGGAAAATTCTATTAGCAGTGATATTTTGAAAAGATAAAAAATGTTGATAATAAGTCTTCAAAGTGATCTTCTTAGTTTCCAAAGTTTATGGTCCAACTTTAAAAAGACACATAGAGTGCATTTTTAAACTGAAAACGACAAAAAGCTCATGTTTTCAAGATAACACTAAGCAGAAACTACTCTTCCTCAACAATGATTTTTAAAATGGTTCTGTCAATTTTGTCCAATTTCAAAACTCTGAACTGTCATCCAGCACCTCTTTTTTCCATTGATAATTACTGGTAAAAGGACATACCAATACCTTTTATGAAAAAGTTATCAGAAATATTCACAGTATTTACAAATGCAATAATGAAGATCTTTATTTTGAATGCACTGAAAATACCGTCAAGAGTAACTTGACCTAGCTTGAACAATCAGGACATACACAATTCTCCACATACATTAAAAGTTTAAGCAACATTTTCTCAGACTGCATAACTATCTTATCCTGGATAGCCATTTAGACAACACAAAATTTTTAAATGGAAAAGTCTGGTAAAGGCAACTACATCATAATGAATGCCAACTATTATAATAAAAGTAACAACTGTAATAAGATTTAAATGGGAACAAGTAATATTGGAATTCCCAAACTTTGCCTCCTGAAATGCCCAACATGAGTCAACTTGCAGCAGACTCAGCAAACGACGATAATGTCTGCTCTGCTAGGCACTTGCTCACTGAAGGCTGGATACACCCATGGGTAGGGCAACTTTATAGCATAATGACATTTAAGTTAATTACTATTGTATGCATGTAGGCTATGGCTCCTGGTCTTATATCAGAATTCAAACATTTTTCTTTTCCTACCCCTTCAAGCTTTTTAACTTCCAAAGTAAAAAAAAAAAAAACAAACATGAAAAGCAAGACGAGAAAGGACTACTGACATCTGTGAACAAGCTCCAGCAGACCAAGCATTGGCCAGAAGTCAGCTGAACCTATGAAATTTCAAGAATGACTAGTTCCTGGCAATGATTCAAGATGGTCCCAACACTTTCTCTCTTCTGCAAGAATTTTGATTTTAAAAATCAGACTTGAGAGTAAAGTACACACAGTCCCCAACACGGTGATCATTCTCACTGTACCATCCATTCTGCCATCCAAGTGAGAAGGCATCAACCTCAGCTACTAACTACCGTACTGCTACTACCCAGAGGCAACCTACTACCAGATGCAACTAACTGAAATCCAACTTCATGTCTCAATAAGGTTAGTCACAGGTCCGGTTATAAAGACGGTGAAAACATCAATGCCTAGAAAGACTGCAGGTTACATGGATGTCCATCTGTGTCTAAGAACACACTGCAGCACTCCTATAATGTTTTCCTGGTTATCACAGAGTACTAGGCACTCATAATTTGAAATAATCTCTGCACATCTCTGCATTTGGATAGGAAATGCAGAAAATGCCTGTCTAATACAGTATTTAAAGATTTCTGCAGAGTTTGGCAGTAACTGTATCATCTCTGTATCCTCACTTTACCTTTCTAGCTGTTCTGGGATTTCTGGAGGAGGTCTGTGCTCTGTGGAATCTTATCTGTACCATCTTTAATAGCTACTGTGGAAAATTCAAATCTAGGCATTACTCTACATGTATTTTTTCCCACATTACTTTACTATTTTTTTAAAGGGTTTTATTTCCTCTCCTGTGCCGTAAATCATCGAGAAATAAAGATGACATTAAGCTGTCAAATAGCAAGAGATCTCATTATTTTATTTGGTAATACAAACTCTTAGAAAGCCACAACTTTGTTATTTCTATTACTACAAAATCGAATGAAAGTCTGTCCAAAAATAACCATGTGAACTTTAAAAATCATAAATAGGCAAATACCTCACAGTGGGTATTTTTCGTGCCAGAATGTCCTTGAAAGCACCACCTCAAAGACAGAATATTTTTGGCTAAAAAAGTTAATAACCCATCATATTTCCCTGAGTGCATCCATGACTCGTTCATACTTTAAAATAAGGCTGAGCTGCATATATCAGAAAATGTACTTAAATGTTTATAGTTAAAATTATTTTAGAAATATGGATATGAAAACATAGTCTCACTGAGAAAACGAACTCCCACAACACATTCGATGACCGGTATCTGGCAGTAAGCACTGCTGGAAGTGCAGATGAAGAAAACAACTAGCAACAAAAGTCTTTTAGTAACTACACCCGGCTAGTGGTTGACTCAGTTATACCAACATTAACCTTGTATCGGCAAAACATACTCATGATACCAGACCTTAAACTTCAAAGCCAACACTTCCTGAGGCGGTTGTCTGGGGAAAGGGTGGGGAAAGAACAGGGAGAAGCTTGAATAGCATCTGACCATTGGGAAGAACAAAACAAATTAAATGGCTAGTTCATTTCCCTCCTTCCAATTAGTGTTAAAAAGCAGATCAAAGAACTGAATAAGGTGTCTCAATAGGGAAGAAATATCTGCAAGCTATACCAAGAAGGCAATATTATAATCTCTAATAAGGACATAAAAGACAAGTCATCTAAAGAAGTTTAGTACGTGTATCAGAAACACAGTTTTTAGCAATGCCACTGAAAAAAAAATCACCTCAAAAAATACTTGAAAGATCTGTGTAAAACCAATAATGAAAGCGAGAGAGAGAGACAGAGAAAGAGAAACATACAGACAGCAAATTGGGTGTTTACTTTGTAATATGGTACTGAGGAGTTTGCAATGCAGATCTTTATCACAGTGCGACTGAATCCCAAATAGGCTAGCACTCTGAAGTGAACAGATTTTTTCTCCTGGCAAACCTAGAGATTTTTCAAATTTGTAAACCAGTGCTTTATTAGGATACACTCTAGAACACTGACATTTCAAACACAGAAAGCAATCTTCTTCGATGAGAAATTAAAATAAGCAGTCCTGGAAGCATATCTATAGCCTCAGTCTCATTCTCACTGACCACCAAATCCAGTTGTTTCCTGGGAGACAAAAAAATAATAAAGGCAGCTTCTTTCTGCCATTCAGACTGAACCATTAAAACAACATACTATTCCATTTAAACTATCTCTGTAAAGTCTGACTCTACCCAAGATGTACATGCAATCTGACGGACATACCGCAGCATAGAGCCACAGTTGTTTAAATTGCTGTCTACAGCTGTGTCCCCTACCATTTTGCAATCCCCAAAGGCTCACAGAAGAATGCAACAAATACCCAGAGCACAACAGCTCCAATTCACAATCCAGGTACAAACCCATCTGGCAGGGTAAAATAAGTCACTGGTCCATGAACTGCAGCAGCTGAGCCCCAGATACACAAACTTTCTCTGTCACAGGAGAGAGAATCCTTGGCAGGAAGGACAGGTAAACAACAACTGGGGTATCAGTATCTTAAACCACTCATGTTGTTTGGGAGTTATGAATGACCAGATGTCCAGTTGATTTAATATTACAAACCATGACATGAAAGAACACAATGATCACTTAGCGTACACTGCTTGGCTTACAGAAATAGAAGGTTTGGAAGTTAACATTAGTTATACTGCTCTGTAACCTATTTGCTTTGATTGTGTTCTTCTGGAAGCATTAAGGATCCTTATTTATCTTTCAACATAGGAGAGAAGTTCAATAATGAAATTTAAGAGATCCTTTTACTGCTGTGCAAAGTCTGAGTCCACTACTGGGTAATGAGCACAGGGCTGCACACAAGTGGTTTAAGATAGCAAAATGGGGGAAACCCCAAGCAAACAAATGATTTAAAGTGCATCACTTTAATCTGATCTTGACCAAAATATTACAGTTTACATGATTACAGCAACCAGGAAAATCAAATTCAAGTAACTCTAAATGCATGGCAACTTTACATGTGGTAATTCATTCTCCTATCATGGTATCGTTACACACACAAAGGCGTATATACAGAATGTGTCAGAGGTTAACAGATAAATCAGTACTGAATACATCTTTGGACATGATTATTTATGAGAGCAGTTTAGTGAAATGCATATTGCGCTTCCTTAATCCCATGTTAACAAGCAAGTAGAAAATAAGTAGTTTAGTAAAAGCGCCAGGCAGAAAGTTTAATTAGAGGGACTTCACAGCAAGAAATAAATAGCAAAATTCTGAAGGGCAGAAAGGAGCCTCCATTGCTGGGGAAGGGAAAAGAAGACAGATTCAGGGAAGATACAGCAGCATTAAGTTTCAATCTTTATGCAAAACAACTAAGCAAATGAGAAGTTTGTATAATATAACTTTGTGTATTATGGTATGTGAATTTTTTCAAGTGTCTCAAGCTTCAGGTCAAAATATGAAGTAACTGCCCTATTTCAATACATAATATTAACTCTTCTCTTCTACGTTATCACAATAAAGATATTGTGAATTTATGTTTTAATTTCACATAGAGTGAAAGACCTGCCATATGCTCCTAAGATTCTTCAGCACCTTCATGTTCACTCTTCGGCTGAAAACCTGAATTCCAAGTATACTTAGAAACCTGCTACTAGGTAAGCCAAAGTCTACCATATTTTCAAAGAATTCAAGAGAGTCACATTGCACGATTTAGATCTGTATCTAATCAGAAGGCAGCAGAGACTGGTGGCAAGTGACATAGAATCAAGGCTTTTAAGTGTAAAACGAAAAATGCTGGGTTTATTCCCAGAGATTTTTCAAAACTTGTTGCTCTTAAGTCCATGTTTAAGCAACCATATCCACAGTAAAATAAGAACTTTTCATATACTCATCTGAGATGAAAAAAGAAATAGTCCTTTTACTAGATTTCCTGGGAAGGAAACAGAAACAACCTCTGAAAAAAAAAAAATAATCTAGCTGTATTTACTGAAAATAAGCTATGCATCACACAACAGTTTGTTGAATGCTATTGTATAAGAAACAAGCTTCTCTATTACTGTGCAATGTACTCATTAAATACACAGGAGTATTTGAAGAGTTTCCAGAGAAAAACTAGGGACCAAGGAAAACAAGAGGCCACTTCTTTTTCTTCTCAGATACTATATATGCAAAGTTCTCTGATAACAGATTATGTACTTGGGGACAGTGGGGGGAACAACATGGACCGGGGTGGGGGGAGAGGTGGGAAAGAATCTAAGGAAACTAACATCAAATCAAAAGGACTGCAATAACTTTTGAAGCAGGTGAACAAACCCACTCCTTTCTCAATAAAAATTCAGTAAACTGATAAGGAAAAAAAAAAAAAAAATCTACAAGCAGAGTCTCAGTTTACCCCCTCTTTATTTACAGAGAATTACTCTGTGGTATACATCAAAGTGAATTAAATAATTCTTCCATATCTTATTCCATACATGAAGTTATTTAGCTGTTCAATACTAAAAATTGTTTTACATTTTAGTTTAAATTTCCTCTGTATGAGATAAAGAATTGAAAAATTACATGACTTGTATTCGATATTGTTTACATGAAAATATTGTTATGAGGAATATCACAAATCTCACAATAGGATGGCTGTATTAAACTTTTAGAAAATCATGCTTACCTTTTCTGTTGATATGAACTGAGGCCTATAGTTGTCTCAGTCTGTAATAGAAAAAAAAAAAGAGTTTTGAATTTAAGATGCTGACGGCATTATACTTCGTGTGGGGAAAATATACCAGCAACTGTAACAGGTTAGTAGATCAGATCTTGAAAGACAAAAGAAGTTCTGACCTGGAGCAGAAAAAAAATGCAATTGACTTTTTCCAATTAATTACTTAAAGAAATCAAGCCTCTACCGAAAGACTGTTTGGCCTTGAACAAGAACTGCAGTCAGTTCCAGTGGAAGGAACTCCTACAAACTGTAAGAAAAGCAGCAACCTAACAACTTAGAAACTGGGAGGAAGAAAAAAGTCCAGGAAATAACACAGTAGGGAGTAAAAGAAAAGCCTAGCATAGATGTCAGAAACAAATCACTAAGAAAAACATATTAAAAAAATAACAGTAAAGCAATTATTTCACTGGTATAATTTAATGAACTAGAAAACAAACAACTCTATAATCTCCATTTGATTAGGAAACTTCATCTCCTTCCCTCCTAATGATCTTCCAGCCTCTATTATTCATACCTTTTTACTACTACTCTGCTGGACATTACAGTTAATTACCTGAAAACAAGAGGGGTCAAGGTGTCTAATTCCAAGTAGCTTACTCTTGTCTAAAAAAGCCCAACTGGTTTAGAGGGCTGTGTTTGGAATGTCCTCCTGATACAGCAAAAGTTAAAACATACCTGACTTTGAAAACTTCTGTCTTCCCATAGTACTTGGAGATCAAACCAAGGATTTCAGTCCTCCCCTTAAAGGAATTTCATGACCAAGATGTATATTTGTCTTCCGGGAGTGGGAAGAAAGCTTACAGGCCTGATAAGTCTATGGTGCACCTTGGCTCACCTGACACAGTTCACCTCTAGTATAAAGATGTCATCTGTTTGCAAAGGGAATACAAATTTCTCATAACTCATTTCAAAACCAAAATCAAGTCAAGTCCCTTAGCTGGGCACTTTATTAATTTATATTTCAACTACAAACTAGACTTTCCTTCCCTGTTTTTCCTAAGATAAAACTACTTTTTCTTAAAATATCTTTTAAAGATATCATTACTTTAAAATGTCTCTAATAAAAGAAGATATAACTTTATTTTGCATTTATGGAGACATTTCTTTGAAATTTTATAATTGCCACTATTAAATCACTTAGTCTACAAACATTAATGCTTGATTCATGTCAAGGATCAATTCTGGATTGCAAATCTAAGTAGTGTTTCAGATTTAGAAATGAAATTATTTGGTTTATTGACCCTGCAATTATACCAGACTAAAGAAAGCTGGAACTGTACTATTTATCATTGTAAAACAAAGCTAATCTGTTTGTAACTTGAGGATTTACTTGCAGTTTTAAATGTTTAGGCAAAGCATCAATTAGCTTTTTTGTTTTAAAATCTCTGAAATACAAGGGTAGACTGCCTTGCTACAGGTATGTTGCAGGAGGAAGAGGCTCATATGAAATTGTGCTTTGTAATTAAGCAGGATCGCTGCAGTTTTTCCTCACTGAACACAATTCTAAGATACAAGGTAAGTTGTTTGATATTGCCAATTTTATTACAATTTAAAAATCAGCAAGTTTTCATTTAAACTCAGCAAACTTTCATTTAAACTTATGTATTACATTTGTACCATAGGTAGGAAAAAGGAGTATTTCTTATTCTTAATTAAAGCACATGGGCTTGTAAATCTTTCCATTAAGTTTTCCTAGCTAAGGTATATTGCTTACATCCTGATCAACTTCTAGGTCAGCTTCTTAATTTCACCCTCAATTTTCTGGTACCAATAAGACAGAAGTAAATAATGGCAACTGCAGTGAATTGTTTCAGAATAGTAATAGAAAATCAACTAAAAAGAAAGCAGAAATTTAAAATCAGTTTTAGTTAATTGATGAATGCTTAAGATACAAAATGTTTTGTATCTAAAACTTCCCAGGAAGTACAACCTAACAAGTTAATTGATCAGCTCTGAAATCTAGAAAAAGCAGATTTCTGCCTCACATACCTTATTTTGAACTCAGACTGGAAAGGTGAGCGCAAACCTTCCAGTTTTAAATAGCCACCCATTAATTTCTCAACTTGAAAAATACATAGGAAACTGAATAAAAATGAATTGCCTGAAAACATTTTTTCTCCATCCAAAAAATGACTTGTGCTGTCAAAAGCTGGTTTAACACTTCATACAAGCACTTGTTCAAAACATTAAGCCACTGACTTCCCCTGGTTCACAAGAGCTTGATTTTATAAGCTCTGCAGAAAATGCACATTGCTTGAGTATTTTAAAAAGGTTTTTAATAAGCTTCAGACAGCTACTTATAATTACATATCCTTATTATCTACTTTTCTACATAAATCTGACAACCATGAATCACTGTCTGCCTTTCCAATTTAATTTTTCTTTTTTTTTTTTTTTAATTTTAAACTATGTAACTATCGCCTACAGCTTCCAGATGTACCCATTCAATCTTAAAGCATATCAGACTACATCTAGCACTGAGGGCTCCATGAGAGATGCTGCACAGTCTGATCAGTAGGAACAGAGTAGTGCTGGCTTGTAAAGGCTAAAGAGCTCGAGTTATTTGACTGCAGCAAAGGGGGAAGTTGATCTTAACCACAGCCAGCTACTATCGATCTAGGCTAACAGACAATTTGCTCAATAAGTCTCAGCTTTTATGAGCTTTCTGCACATCTCTAATGAATGTACCAAATAGGTAAACTTCCGGTGTTGATAATGAGGAACTCTGGATCTGAAGATCACGCAATACAATCAGTAATCAAGATATAACAAAAAATTACCCAAATCCGGTTTAAGTGTTTTCACTAGTATAATAACTGAAATAATCTGCTACTCCTCTCTACCAAATGACTGCATATATCCCTCTTTTTTTTTTACTACAGCACAGTCATTTAAAGCCATTTTTCTCCTTATTTCACCAGTTCAATTCTTCCATGCTGTGCGTTCACACCACCGAGTTTCCTGCCTACTGGAGGGAGACAACCAAAAATTGCTGAGACAGTGTTCCTGTGAAATATCATTACACAACTGTATTGGTTTTGGCTGGCATAATTTTCTTCATTGTAGCATGGGGCTGTGTTTTGGACTTGTGACAAAACCAGTGTTGATAACACAGGGATGTTTTAGTTATTGCTGAGCAGGACTTGCACAGCACCAAGACCTTTTCTGCCCCTCACACCACCTCACCAGTGAGGAGATCAGGGGTGCACAAAGATTTGGGAGGGGACACAGCTGGGACAGCTGGCCCCAACTGACCAAAGGGATATTCCATACCATTAGGTGCCATGTTCTGTATATAAAGCTGGGGTAAGAAGAAGGAGGAATATGGGGGATGTTTGGAGTGATGGCGTTTGTCTTCCCAAGTAACTGTTATGTATGATGGAGCCCAACTTCCCTGGAGATGGCTGAACACCTGCCTGCCCATAGGAAGTGGTGAAAAAATTCCTTGTGTTGCTTTGCTTGCACACACAGCTTTTGCTTTACTCATCAAACTGCTTTTATCTCAACCCACAAGTTTTCTCACTTTCAGTCTTCTGATTCTCTCCCCATCCCATCAGGAGGCAGTGCGTAAGTGGCTGCACGGGCTGAGCTGCAGGCTGTGGTTAAACCACAACAACAGCTAAACTTGAGACTCCATGAAGTTAAGAGACGTATTAACACCCTGCATTCCTTACCGATGTCCTTGAAAGCATACTATTTTCCACAACTATATACAACTTTCAGTAACAGATTTTTCTTTAAAAACATAAGCTAAACTACTTCTCTAAACTACCAGTAGTTACCTGACAGATAAGGGAGCTAAAAGACTCAGATCTTATGACATGGCAACCAAAATAATCATGACCAACACTGTCCCATCCTTGACAACTGGCTTTGGCACAAACAGAAGACCATGCTCTATTAGGTTTTAAATTATTCAGTAGGGAAAGGGTTTTTTTTTAATCTATGCTCTTCAGCATCATAACTGGCAGTCAATACCTTTAGTATTATCACAGTATCACAGTATGTTTGGGATTGGAAGGGACCTCAAAAGATCATCTAGTCCAATCCCCCTAGTCTTAGTCTAAGATTCCAGTCAGGCCAACTTTTAGACAGAGGGTACCGGAGATCAAATTTAACTCCAGAAAAATACATAAATATATGGAAATACACATCACTAACAATAGCTGACCTACTACATAGCCATGGCTGTAGTTTATTGATAAGAGTTAAATTCTCTGGCTGATCATACACTCCAGTTTTCCCATATTCTGAAATTAGAGATTTACTATTAAAATATTAGTCTACTATCTGCACATGAAGTTTAAAATCACAAATTACTTTGGTAGGACATCATATGTCTGAAATATACTTTAGAGCAAAAATGCATCAAAGATTCACACTTACAAGGAAAAGGCTTGTTTTTGCTTTCAGATGCCTGTTAAACACAGGCAAAATGATAAAATAATTTCAATGACACTTTTCATGTTTTCAGCAGGGGGTGGTTTGCTTTTTGGTTTGTTTGGGGGGTTTTGTGTGTATTTTGTTGTGTGGGTTTTCTTTCAGGTTTTACTTGGTGTGGGGCTGCTTTTTTTAATATCAGGGTCAATCAAGAGCAAAGAAACAGCATACCAACTTCAGCAGCTCATCAACCATAGCATCATGGAACTAAACCAAAAATAAATCTCATGTGGCAGTTTCTATAATTACCACTCATTTTTATTACATGTCAATCTTTAGAGTCATGTAGTAAACAAAAACACAGAAATGTGTTCAGTTACATGTTCAAAATACAATTTTTTTAATTTGATCTTCAAGTAAAATTGTGGACCTACTGTGCTGCAGTCTGGCATGCTATTTTTCCTATGTGACTGTACAAAACTGTCAAACGTCAAGAACTAAAACCATATACCACATCAACACACTATTTAAAGGGTAGCTTTTGTTGAATACTGTTGGTTTATCAGGTAAAGAGAAATAAAATAATGTTCTTTAATAAATATAGTCTTTATTTTCCTCCTGTAAAGGATATATCTGTAATAGAGCAGCATTAACAGAACATGATTTCTAGCAAAATTTTATTAAATCTTATCTGTACAGGAAAAGCATTACAAATAACAAAATACTACCTTGCAATATACAGATCAGAAGGAAGTCTGCATGTGCACACTATCAATATTTCAGAAGATATAAAAAGCTAAGTTACAGGGGAAAAAATTCAATTGGAATAATTTCTTGATCCAACTGACTGCCTAACAACAAATCAGCACAAAATCAGTAGAAATATACAATTGAGTGGGTAAAAGAAGTGGGAGATGGAAAAATCACCCGTTTTACCAGTATTGGGGGTCTATAATCCTTTCAACCAAAAAGCCATTTTCAAGTTTTGGAGACAGATAATTTTTTTTTTTTTTTTTTAACTTTAAAGACAGCATATGCATTTATGCTGTTGCTACTCACAGTTGCATGCCTTAATTTATCTCTTATACAACCCTAGAAGGGTTAAACTATAGGGATTTCAGAATAAAGATCTTGAGACAACTTGCATACTGTTAGAAAATGTCAAGGCAGTCAGTCAGCACCAGTTTCAAGACTTATAACAACTTCTCTCCAGAGTCTCATATCCTCAAGAAAGACTTCACAGAGAACCTGGACCTGAAAACACAGCTTACAGACTCAGTACAGTTATGGAATGATACCAGACAACAATCTTGCTGACATGTCTTTAAAGACATATCCATGGTTGTTAACTTCAGCTAGAAAACAAAAAAAAAAATCACCAAAAGGAAAAAAAAATAGTGGTTATTTTAATGTCTCACCAGCTTGTTTTAATAGCTATTCTTCACTTTGTGGTAAGAGGTCATATTACCTCACACTACGTTCAGTCATCTAAACATAGGCATCTGCTGTCACCGGAGATTAATATCCTGGGGCAACCTGCCTAGTCTCAGACTGACATCCAGAAGGGCAGAGAGTTTCTCCTATGTTTTCTGTCATATCTGCCAGGTCCATGTAGATGTCTGGGACAGCCCAGGGCATCTCAAATAGCACTGGTTACCTGTGTTTAAGCAACTGAATTAAAGCCCTGAAGTCTTGAACAAGGATGGGGCAGGGAGGTGAAGCAAGGAGGCCCTCTTAATCAAGACCTGAGATTTCTGGACACCAAATACATTTCTTCCATGTTTACCAAAATTCTCAACAACCAAAGCTTTCTGGTTTCCCACATAAGAGTATCCACACTAATTTAAAAGACTCAGTAGGAAATAATATGTAAAATGTTCTGAAATGGTATTTTATAGTAAGGCTGGCTCCTTCATGTAGAAAAGCTATCTGCCACTTGCAACTAAATGTGGGGACGGCTACAAAACTGATACGTAGATGGCAGCTTAAAACTGCATTGCTGCATTCATGAGCTCTATGCTAATAAGTAGGATATGTAACTAATGTAAGAAACACAATTAATGACGAATATCTTGCTTTAGGTAATGAAAATTGAATGCTGTAATCTGAAAGGCAGCTGAAAGTGGACTGAATTGAGTCATTCTTGCCATGCTCTTTCATGACCCAAACTCACATGAGGAAACAAAAACACCAATTGACTCTAGCTGATGCAACACATGCTATTGACTTTGGCTTTGCAAGAGTCACTCCTGGGCATCAATTAATTCTGTTTAAACTAAAGCCTGGGGATAGCAATTCTTCCTGTACGAGATGAAGAACCTGCAATTTTTTTCTAAGCAGCATGACTTCAGCTGCTCACAAGCAACAGCAATGAACTGAAATGGTTTTTCTGCTTTCATAAAATCACACACATTGGAAGAAAGCTCTGGAAGTCATCTAGTCAACCCTTGCTCAGGGGAGGTCTAGTTAGTAGAGGTCACTGACAGCTTTGGGCCACTGAGTTCCAGATACCTCAGTGTCTGGTCACCCTCAAGTTTAAAAGCTTTTCTTCCTTACAAGAGTTTGGAATGTCACATGTCGAAAATTGTGTCCAAAATCTCTCATCCTTTCACCGTGCACAATGGAAAATCTGGTTCTTGTCAACTCTGCACTGCCCACAGTAATTAGTTTTCTCCTTGGTCTTCTAATGGCTGAAGAAACACACTCTAACATGAGAAGTGTTCCAGACCCGATCATCTTTGTGTCCCTCAGCTGTGCTTGCTCCAGTATGCCAGTGCCCTCCTTGTACCTGGGTAGCCCAGATTGGACACAGTACTCCAGCTGCAGCCCCACAAGTGCTTAAGTAGAGGGGAAATCACACCCCTTGTCTTCTGGCTCTACATTTGTTCATACAGTTCAGTAGGCTGGCAGCCTTCTTTGCTACAAGGGCACACAACTAGCTTATGTTCAACTTACTGTCTACCAGGACCACCCAGGCCATTTCTGCAGTGCTACTGCCTACACAGTCACACAGGGTTATTCCCTCACAGGTGCAGGACTCCCATTTGCCTTATGGCTGAATGTCATGAGGCTCCAGTTTGCCTACCATGTCCCTCTGAATACCAGCCCTGCCTTCCAGTATACCAATTGTTTTGCTCAATTTGGTAGCATCCACAAACTCAGTAAGAGTAATCTCTGTAACACCAGCCAGGGTGCTAACCATAGAATCATTTGGGTTGATAAAGACCTTTAAGATCATTGAGTTCAACTGTTTTAACTAGTACTGCCAAGTCTACCTCTAAACAATGTCCTTAAGAACATCATCTATATACAGAACTTTTAAACCCCTCCAAGGATGATGACTCCACCACTTCCCTGGGCAGCCTGTTCCAGTGCCTGACAACCCTTTCTGGGAAGCAATTGTTCCTCATATCCAATCTAAACCTCCCCTGGTGCAACCTGAGGCCATTTCCTCTTGTCCTATCACTTGCTACTCAGTAGAAGAGACCAACACCCTCCATGCTACAACCTCCCTTCAGGCAGTTGTAGACAGCAATAAGGTCTCCCCTCAGCCTCCTTTTCTCCAGGCTGAACAGCAGTAAGGTCTCCCCTCAGCCTCCTTTTCTCCAGGCTGAACAGCCCCAGTTCCTCAGCCGCTCCTCATCAGACTTGTGCTCCAGACCTCTCACCAGCTTCATTGCCCTTCTCTGAACTTGCTCCAGCACCTCAATGCCTTTCTTGTTGTGAGGGGCCCAAAACTGAACACAGGATTTGAGGTGGGCCTCATCAGCACCAAGTACAGAGGGACTGATCACTTCTCTAGCCCTGCTGACCACACAGTTTCTGATACAAGCCAGGATGCTGTTGGCCTTCTTGGCCACCTGGGCACACTGCTGGCTCATGTTCAGCCGGCTTTCAATCAACACCCCAAGGTCCCTTTCCAACACTCCCAGGTTCTTCTCTGCTAGGTAACTTTCCAGTCACTAATGAAGACATCAAGCAGTATTGTCCTCAGTAGCAAGCTCCAGCACAGGTAACTGCCAGCTAAGCTATGTACTACAGAATACACCCATCAAGGTCAATGATCCACTTATGCGGTCTGCATCTTAACAGTTTGGCTATATAGGTATCAACGGAGATGACATCAAAACCTTTTTAAAAGTCAACATACAATATGAAAATTTGAGGTAATAAAAAAACTCATTTAAACTTTCCACCCCCAAAACTCTGTTGCTGATATACCAGAACTGAATGGTTGCCACTTCTGTTGAGATGCTTCTCTAACATGCCATTTGGAATGAAGTACAGATCATGCAGAAAATACTAAAATCTCTCCAGCAGGAAATGAGTGTTGCTCATCCCATGCATGTAACTGAGTTCCGTAGCATCCTCACAACGAAGTCACCGCAAGTCATGTTAAGCTTCTGTCTATTCAACATTTAGACCATTGTGATTCTCATCACCAGCTTTTGTGACTAGCAGTTTACAGCAGTTTGTGAACAAAGACAGAAAACATGTATTAAGTAAATATAACAACACAGGTTCTCTTTTTACCCGATTATAGCTATTCTGAAAACCAGTAAATATGAGTAAAACAATTTTTAAGACTTCACCTCTAGAAAAGCATATTGCAGCAAGGGTAAATGTAGTGATTCATATTACGAGAATCTGACTGAAGAGCCTTACCATTTTCCTTTTTGCTGTAGAAATATGCTACTTCAAAAATACTATTACATAAATAGAAGTACCTTCCAAACACTTAGTCTGAATAGTTCACTCTGGAATATAGTGGACCCGACTACGCTGTGCAGGAAAAAAAAATCAGATACACAAGGCAAAAGCTCTCAAAATAAATAAGATGATGTAGGAAACAGTCTTTTATGAACTAAAAGCAAACGTAAACATTGCTCCGAAAAATAAATTTTACTTTACTATTCTCTTTTTAAATAAAGTCCTCCAAAAGTGAGACAGTATGTTGGCTTAACATGAAAGGATAATTTATTAAAAGCAACAGTTGTAGTTTATTTCAGGACTCCTAATATTTGCAGATGACATCACTGTCAAGAGCTTGAAGCATCTGTCAGGTCTGGACAAGGGTTCAAATAATCAGGGCACACAGAGAAGGGGAAGTTCAGCTGAAGGAGAGCGCAAATTTAAAACTGGGAATAACTGATTAGGCTGCAGCACACTAAAGAAAAGAATGTGTCCAGAGAGCATAGTGAAACACAAACTACCTGACCAAACAAAATGCTGTCAAAAATCTGCAACTCATTTCAGAATTACCAGAATAAGTGTTATTACACAGAGAAGCAAGTAGCAACTACTCAGTCCTTTCCCAAAGCCTCAGCGTACTAATGTTCCAATTAAATGCTATGCTTTAAGTACTGTGTAGACAAAAAAGTCCAGTAAAGAAAGTTACACGGTGTTTTCAAAAATTTGCATGAAGAAGCTATAGGTGTCATTTAGTACAAAATTATCATGATAAAGAGAGAAAAAAACCCCAATAAACTAATGAGAAACCAACTGACTGTTTATTGGAGAAAAAAGAGGCAGCAAAATCAGCTTAGGCATAAAACAAATAGGTACTCAAGGAAACTTGTAAAAGTTATTTCTTTAGAGGCTTTAAGAACAGGAGAGCAAGCATCTGCCAAGGTTAGTCTATCTACACACAACGCTACCTGAAGAAAGTACTAGGTAATCTCCTGAGCACCATTCCAACCAAACAAATCTATGACTCTGTGAAGTGCCGATCATTTATATAGACACCTGCAAATGCCTGCTAATGAAGAAAAAAAAAAACAACTCTATATCGCATTGAGCAATGGACAATTTATTTCAGTACAATTCCTACTCTATGTTCAGGATGTAAATAAACTATTTGAAGAGTTCAAAAAGTTGTTGACTCCTTAAGGGGACTGATTCATGTGAAGAATAGACAGAATTAGGAAATCCTCTCATTATCGTAATCTAATCTATGGTCAGAAGTAACATAAATTTATTCAGATATAAACCTTTCAACTAAACATGTATACCAAATGATAAAATACTCACTTCCGTTAAGATAGAGGGCAAAGCTTTTAGCACTTTCTAATCCATATATTGTAGGTTCACCCAAAAAATACAGTCTCTACTTTGCTACTGTTACCCACTAGCATGAAATAATGA
Source organism: Patagioenas fasciata (assembly GCF_037038585.1). NCBI lineage: Eukaryota > Metazoa > Chordata > Aves > Columbiformes > Columbidae > Patagioenas > Patagioenas fasciata. The sequence goes on along the minus strand of NC_092520.1, from coordinate 121,116,868 downwards.
AATTTCCATTGCCAGTTTATTTTTACTAGATGTAAGGATGTTTTACTTAAATATTAAGACTTAATGCTCTTTCAATAAATAACTGTTCTCAGTCAGTCTGGTCAAAACAATTTTTTCCAATACTTTTTCTTTTTTACAATGAAAGTCCTAAAATGTGATTGTGTGCAGGGGTTTCATAAGGCATTAGGAGTGTTCTACCGATAGTATGTAGTTCACATAAGCACAAAAAAAAACAGTACAAAAAACAGAGGATATACTGTTAGCTGGAGGGAGGTGGCAGGAATCCCTAATGATTAAATTATGTAAGAATCAGCATTTGATTTGCCTTACTGGGAAAGCAACTCCTTCCAACAAGAAAAAAGCTTACTTCCACTGCAAAGACATGAAATTCTTTAAGGGGGAGGGAGGAAAATAAACCAAGAATAGAGATGGCTTAGACACTTCAATTATTATTAATCACTTTATGCACTGAATTGGTTATGTTTTATATTTAAAAAAACATACCTGAAGGTGATATATCATTAGACAATACTGAATTACTACTACATCGTATTTGTTTTGTAATGATGGATGACCTCCAATCAACAAACATTTGTGAAAACTCACAGAAAGACTGAAACAGAAACATTCAGTGACTTTACAGTAGGTTTAAAACTTTAGTAACTGGTGTTCACAAGATGTAAAACTGTTTTTTAGAACATGTATTTGCTTTAATTTTTTAGTTGCAGTAAACAGTCACAAGAGGTCACCACATTAAAATCTACAGGGGAAAAAAGCCTGTAAGCTAGAGAAAACATGCTGTATCATTCTGATTAAATGCAACTGGTTTCATTTATGTAGGTATTTCTGGCTTAAGAGCCACAACTGTAATATAAAACATATATATGACTTATTAGAAATTTTGACTCTCACCAGTGTAGCAGCAGGCAAATGCAATCCAAAGCACTACGAAGTTTATGGTGCAACATCCAGAATTACTTAAATTTGTCCCACCATAATATTTAAACTTATTTTCCTGTCTGTTACATCCTGCAACAAAGTTGGAAATATTATCAACCAATTTTATTTTTCCATCTTTATATGAATTATTCAGGTGGTTCACAGCAGCACCATTACTTTCTAGTCCTGAGAACTACAGTGATTAATGGAGTGCTTAAATAAATAAATAATTCCAGAATTGTAAGATTATTTTAATCTGTTAAACAAAACAGTAACAAAAATATCCTGGGTGTAAACCCCCTCCAATCAAATAAAACAAACAAACAAAACTACCAACCAAAGAACACCTAAAATGTAGATAAGTGAATGTGACTACACCATTTTTATCTTAAAAACTAGGCCAACACCTGTATGTCACTTTAATTAAACCACTCTTGTCAAACAAAACATTCTAATAGAGTACGTAAAATAAAAGAAAGTAAGCCTAGTGATTTTTTTCATTCATATTAATACCGATATCTGGTATCTCCATGCAAATTAAATAAATATTCTAAGGCAAAACCTGCAATAATTGAGACTGGAACCACTATATGGAAAACTTTCACCACATTACTCTCTATGTCCAAAAATAAGCCTATGTAGATATTTAGCATGAGAATGTGTTCAGTACACGACATCTATAAAAACTATTTAATGAGGAACCTGGGACTTTTTCGTTTGCTTCATTGGTAGGTTGAGTTTTGGTTGGTTGTTTTTTTCCTGTGTTTGTTTTTAACTGCAAACTTCTCTGTCACCAGCTTAGATCATTTTGAAGGATCTTATCCTTATACTTTTTCATCATAAAATCTGTAATAATTTAATCTTGACTTACATTAGGGACCAAGCAGTGGAAGAAGGAAAAAAAAACCCAAACAATCAAACAAAAAACTCCAAATCACTTAGGTAGGTGAGGGAAAAAGTAAATACACCTTCATAACTCTCAAATAATACTATCACAACCACACAACTTTCACATTATTGTCTTTTCTAGTCTAGATAGGAGTTGGGAATTGTAAATCAAGCACTGCACCAGAACCTCAGGACACACCAAAAGCACACTGTTGAAAATAACTCTAGACGGTTCAAAAGTGTTTTGGACTTAAGTTTGATACTTGCTCATTTTCAAAATGAGTTTCAAAAAGCAGCTATCAAAAAGATGAAACATGGCTAGTTCATATGATTTACTCAAGACTACATACCTGCAATAGGTCTCCTTCATCAAAACGTAGCATTTCTATTATGCCATCTGACTTGATGAAAGCTGCAAGGAAAAACAAAAAATTAAATAACTTAATAGAAAAAAAATTGTTATTAAAAAGAGCAACCTGAATATCTAAAATCTGCTGTGCCTCATTTTGTAGATAGAGCTATGACAACCCAAAATAACAATGCAGAGTCTAACAAAACACTAATTTCCTCCGAAAGCTCCAATTCATAAGTACCACACTCTGCAAATCAGTCTTTTGGCATATAAAGATTTAACTCCAAAGTGAACAGCTTCTTCTAGATTCCATAGAAAGACGGGCTGTACCAAGCCAACTCAGTACTCCAACCAATATGACTGGGTACCTAAACAAATGAATTTAACACATCTAAACCCAAAAATAATTCCAACACTTCCAAACAGAATTTCAATTTCATTTTTACACTGAAAATATGCACTGTACATCAAGAAAGCCTTCTACACACTGTTCCCTAACCCTCAGTGTGGCAACAACTCTTTCCATCTTGATGGTAACATAACAAAATTTGAAATAGTTTAGACATGTTTGCAGCATGTGATTGTGTCAGAAACATGTAGGATCCTCAAATTAAGCATTCCTCCTCCACTCATTTCCTCCAAATGTTTGGTCAGGCAATTGTTGGAATTGTTCTTCAATTCCTCTCAAAATGTAGCAAATGTTACTTTTTTTAAAGACAAAGAAATAAGGGCATTGCCCTTCCTGTAAAATATAATATCTGTACAAGAAGGAACCTGATTTGAAGAGGAAATAAAAGTTCAAAGAGATCTAAATTTTACTCCCCAAAAGAGTATTCACACACACAACAGCTGGTCTTTAGGATAAAATACAGTTACAACCTCAAACCAGAAAATGTATTAAAAAAAAAAATCCCTATAAATAACTCATCCCTTACTCTATCACCTTTTTCCATGACTGGCTTTACTATTCAGCTAGGTGAAGTTTAGAGAGTGAGAACACACCCCTCTTTCCGCAAAGAGGAACAACTTAAACAGCAAGAAGTTAAAGATCTCGCAGCAGACAGGAGAGATAGTTTGTATTACTGGAATATGGAATTTGCATCCCAGTCTGAAAAAGCAGATTTAAGCCTTCATCTCCAACTTTGAAGGTCACTGTTCCAATAACAACAATTATTAGAAGGTCACCAACATACTCACTTATCTCTAAGATGTTTTAAAGTGACATTACTTTCAGAAAGCAAAAATAAGAAAAAAGCACTCATCGCAGACAGGAGTAAAGGCATCTACCACACAGAGAAGCACTGTTTTAGACACATACTTGTCCCAAGTATTTTCTCACTGGTCACCTCATTCAGCATCCAAAATTCAGTCCGTTACTTAACATATCACTGTTTGCACACCCCATTCTGCACCCCTGACTTCCCCCATATTTTGATACCTTCTCCTAAATGGCACAAACTCCACAACTTTGCTTTCATATGGCCAAAAGTAAAAATTGCTCCTGTCATCTCCAAAACTCTCTTTTGGTATGCAGAAAAAAAAAACCCAAGCAATCAAAAATCTTAAAGAACAAAATTTTATACAATTATTTTTCAAGCCGTCGCATCTCAGAATTCTAAGATTCAGCGACACAAGCTGAGAAAGCAGCCCAGCTCATGTGAAAGTGTGAAAATTATCACAGAGGGGAAGGAGGAACTCAGATTATAAATAATATGCATGTCCTGACATATTAACAGTAGCATTAGTGGCACTGGTCAGTCATGTCAGCAATATCTTAGAAAAATGTTTGTGCATATTTACCTGTTATTACCTTAGTGATTTTCAAAACAAACAAAAATCATTCGTAATCCAAAAACTGGGGGTTGGGTCATTTATATTGAAGGACTATACAGAACGTAAGGCAAGAGATCCTGCAGTTTATGAAGATCTGGGATTTTAAAATTTAAATTACTGGACTACATCTATCAGTTTACAGTTTAATCCAGAAAGAAAGAACAAGTGGATTCTTGTCAATTTAACTAGCAATACATATGTAAGACATTCAAGTCATTTTGTCTCTATTAAAAAAATCTATAAGTGAACTGCAGTGCAAGCCATAGGAAAATGAAGCTTTGACATGTTAGGTTAAAAAGCAAAGTGTGACAGTTAAAAACACACAAAAAATAAATTTCAGATTATCTGATATGGAGGGGAAAATTTCCATTCTTAACTTAGGGAGAAATTTGGAATGAAAGGATGTTTTCTCATGTATTAGATTTAATGTGGGTTTAATAAACACAATTTAATATAAGAATTCACCAAAAAGAGCACACTTTCCTAATATTCAAAGGAATTGCACCTCTGAAGGTGGCCTATCTGGCATTCTTTCATGTTCTAGCTTCCAGTTCTGGAAGCAAAGAATATACACAACTTGACTGTGACAATAAGAACTAACAAACAATTCATTAGAAAACAGTTTTTTGTATTCCTAATCTATCATCAACCAGTAAAACACAAAAGGTTTTTCTTCCTATCTACGCTTTTACATAAAACTACAAATTCTTAATATTTTCCTCAGGCTTTTTTCCCCATTTGCAGGTACAATTCTTCCACAGGGATAACACACATGGCAGCTCACAGAGACCAGCCAAAGCCTCCTACCCAAGCGGCTTGAACATGGGCAGCCCTTCTGTAAACCCAAAGCACGTTCTCAGGCACCCTGCACTTATTTTGTCGTTGTTGCACCTTATGAACAAAGGAACAGATGTTACGGAACATTCTGAGGGGATGACACTGTTAAATAGAAGTGCCATTCATCATTATATCATTTAAGAAATGTTTTCAGAGAGTGGATGACAGTACCTGGTGAAGTCAGATGCGCTGCAAAGCTTGGCTGCTGGCCATTTCTCAGTAGTGACATCTCAGACTGTGATGAAGCTTCTGTGGTTATAGCCCTTACCTTGTTTTAGACTGATTTTCAAGCCTTTGTTTCTACTTTATCAGCTATTTCATCAAAGCAAGGAAATTACAAATAAATACCTAAACCTTGGTAAGATGAAAGCTTGTTCTTGCAACTGACTTCTCAGACTCAATTCAGGATGAAGAAACAAGTCACCTCATTCAAATGAGGCAAAGCCAATTAAATTTTTAAAAAACTCCCCTGATGAGTCATAAATAATCACCCAAATCCCTGCAAAAGCAGCTCTCAAACTGTCCAGTGTGGACCACAGAGAGGACAAAGTCCTTTTCAAAGTGAAACGTAGATCGTGGCCAAAGAGCAGAACACTTCCTTCTGAATCCTTGCCCATTCCAGAATTAGATACAGTTGCTCACCATTTGTACTTGTCCTACCTGAGCCCAGTAAGTTCACAAACTTCTGCAGTGCAAGTCCAAAAATAGTCTTTTCTGTCCTTTTACACAAAATATATATGTCACCAATAGAGAATAGGTTATTACCAATGCCAGAAGACTCTGCAAGCAATTAAGTATGAGATCACTTAGGCATGCTTTATTAGGTGAAACATTCCCCATGCTATAGAGGAAGGTGACTGTTTCTGCAAAGTCTCTTAACAATTTCTCCTGGAAAAACTTCTTCCCAATGTCCAGACTGATACCATCACATTCCATTATGAGTCTAATACTGTAGCCAATAATTTAATACTCTGGAATAGTAAACTGTAGCAAGTTACAAACTGCTGACTTTGCCATTTTGGTCACCCCTGCCACATGACTGGCAACCACTACAAGAGGGGAACAACAGAACATTTGGGGTAGGAAGCATTTCAACTGTCACAGTGTGATCTGCTGCTGCACTAATCAGAAGCCAAGAAGCCAAATTACACATTAGGAAAATATTTTCTTCGTGACGTTCCAGGCAATTGAAGCCCTGAAGGCTGATTAGTATTAGTTATTAGTCAAACTTTAAATGTTATTAGCAAGTTCACAGCCCAAAGACGTAGAAGGATGAAGATTCATTATCCACAGATTTCAAGTCCAGAAGAATCAGTCTGCTCTTCCTCCTCACCTCTGCTGAACAGAATGTTTTCTTCTAAGAGGTATACCCAGATTCCCCTCAGCAGAAAACTTATATCCTTTCAAGCACCTGCAAGAAGAAAATTTATCAGATTCACTCTCACTACTAGGATACTAAATTATTTCAGGGTCAATTTTTTCCAGCTTATATCATGCATATCCTGGTTACCTCCTTTCAGACAGTAGGTCACTATTAACAGAAGTGATATAAGCAAGAGCAAACACTAGAAATACTGTTTCATTTTCTGTTTTCAATTTACAGCCTTTAAAATGCAACTTCTTTGTTAAAGTCAGCTTTTCTATGAAAGGCTCATTAAACATACCATTAAAAACTAGGAATGTAGGTCTTTCCATTTGCTTCCAGAACACCTTTTTCTACAGAAAGTATTTTCTAAGCTTTTCCAAGCTCTTTTAAAAATGGCGAAACAAAAACCACAACCACAGCCATAATCTCCACCCCCTAAACCACAGCTTTCTGGAACAGCAGAAACACTATCTAGCCATTATTACCAGTGGATTTCTAAATGCTTTCCCCTACCCTTCCCAACAACGTCACAGTGCTTGATGGTAAACACCTAGAGTAATAAAAATGGAAACAATAGTGCCTTTTCTAAAGAGATATTGAATTCACTTAAACTCCTCAAAACTTAGGCATAATCTTCTCACAAGTTGATATAGCTAAGCAGCCAAATTTTGCTCAAAGGCATTCCTATTTTAACTGTCTCTGGTCCAAGTCTTTTATATTTTAGCTTAAAATAAGAAAACTACACACATATAAAGCATCAAGTAACAAGAAGAAAAATTTAAAATTTTATACTTCCCCAAAGTAAACCGGAACTTAATATTAAAAAAAAAAAAAATCACTTCAGAAACACCAGTCTTTAGATGCGCCTGAATTACACATAACAGAATAAATTTGCATGTAATGTGAGACCATTCGATATGTCAAGACTCCTGGTGTACAACGATAAAAAACACTCTTCATGGCTCACAGGTTATGAGGCCTCCTCCGAGATCTGATTTTTAAGGTGGCTTTGCAAATTCTTCTTTCCTTTAGCCACTGTCAGTGTTTTAATTTCAATAGGAATGTATACTCTGGCCTATATGCTTATAAAAACACTATCCTGAAATATTACTTCATTCTGGAACAGCTACTCCATAACAGTGCTTTCATTTATGTTAATAATCATTATATGTCCTCTTACATGCTTGTAAGAACTGTTTTCTCCCTTAACTCTTGTCTAAACCAATCTTCCAATTTTCTTATAAACTGTATTTTCATAATCTGATATCATCTAGTTTATGAATTCTCTCCAAATTCTGGAAATAGTGTCCCAACTTACTAAAATAGGGCCAGAAGGATTATTTAAATCTCTCCTAATTTACACTAAGTTTTTTTAAAAGTCCAGTTCCTAACCCTTTGTCTTAATGACTAAGCTCACTTCAAGGTATAACCACATGAGCCAGTTACAATGTGCTAAGTGTCATTCACTTCTGTTTTTGTAATTGTAATTACAGCATTTGTATCACTACCGGTTGAACAGTACAACTAAAACTGGATGAGTTGGTTTTAAAGCTTTGACTATGAATTAACTGCTTATGCACAATCACACAATTTCAATAATCCTGAACAGTGGAAAATGGAGCAGCTTGTGAATTGCAGGCAGGTAGATAAAGAATGATAAACCAACATCATTATAAAAGGAACATTGCATTGTAAAAAAAAAAAAAATAAATACCACGCAGATGAAGAAAAACAGAATTATGCTGTAAGGCAAGCAGCCATTTTTATCTGCTTCGAGAATACGAAAGTCCGGTGAGCTTCAAGAAACACATCCCAGTTCAGTGTCGAACAATATAGAAGCTGTTTAAAGAAAGGCCTTATTCTCCAAGGTGGAAGCTATCAGCCTGAATTTCTGTCTACATCTCAAGAGGTGAGCGTTCACTGGAAATGTAAAAGACCATTCTCTTAAGAGCCACCGAACCTCAGGCAAGAGGCTCTGAGACACAAGCACCAGTTAGTAGGTTTCCTTTCTAGCTAAATCCCCTTGCACTTACATGGCCAACTTGCTTGTTTCTTTTCCAGGAGGCCATAACAAAGAGAAATGGACAATTTTTCCAACAGACCTCACGAAGAACCATCACAGCCAACACAGTAAATACACACAAACTAGTAAAGATCGTATGCAAAATTAAGTCACTCTGAAGTCACATAGAAATATATTAATATTTTTCTTTATTAAAACCTCTAATTACCATTCCTCAAAAAAGGCAGCTTGCTATATTTTTATTTTCTGTTTACATATTGGAGTTGAAATAGAAATGTTCCTAGATCATGCACTTTAGTCATCACGTAAAACAAAAGAGCATTATATTAACGTAAATTACAAAAAGATAGATTTTTCATTAAAAACCTCGTTTTGTACTACTGATTATAAAAAAAAAAAAAATATGACTTCACACAACACACACTCAAGCAAGTTCACATGCCCCAACCAATGCCCAAGTTAGTACAAGCTAAAGAGAGAGCAGATCATTTGCACTGCAATACATGAGAGCACAACTCAGTATTCCACAGTGAGGGGAAAAAAAGTCAAATAATTTGTATTTTACTGGACACAACAGCACATATTTGAGTGCATACACTGTCACCCAACTAAGTCTATATATAATCTTTCACTAACTTATTCATGTGTCATTTCTGACTTTAGAAACCAGACAGGCTTCTTTACACAGCAAGGCTCTTTCCCAGTAAGGATAGCTGTCACATCGTGTTCATCCGCTCATCCCTTTTCCCCTTAGTTAAGGCTGATGCAGGTTTTTAGGAATTCAGTGATAAATTCAGCTCTTAAAGCCAGCCACAGAACAGAAAGTGACGGCACAATTCTGATTCAGAACACAGGCCCCCAACAGACCACAAAGCTACCACTTAGGTTGAGAAAGGAAAAAAGCAGATCCCCCTCCTGAAGACAAAGTTCACACATCTGGCTCACAACGGTTGTTTCATGCTTCAGAAGATGGTGCAACTGATTGAAGGTTTCTTTTAAGGAGTTCGCACTGCTTGGATGTATTGTGTAACAGATATATCCTTGCAATGAAACTATAGAAACATAGAAACATATAGAAGCAAAAAATCTCACTGGAAGTAACACTTAATACACCTAACAGTCTGCTTTCATTTAGTTATTTTTGTAAGAAAATTACTTCAGATTATTTTAGATGGACAGAAAGAAAAAGAAACACATTATTCAAACACCTTCATTCTCAGATGCTTACTCTTACTCAGCCTGTATTTCCACCTTGTGGAAATCTGCATTTTCATTCACTTCAGCTACAGCAATTTTTATTTTATTCTGTTTTGTAAATAAGAGTTTAAAAAGCTATCTGACACTGACCAAAATGGTCTATTTCAGATGGTAGCAATAAATATCATATAACTTTAAAAGTCACTAGACTAAACTACCTATTATAAACACTTTAAGTTGGTGCTTTACTTTTAAACACTTCAATAATTTCATTTGTTCCTTCAAAGATATTTAATTGCTGGCTCCAAAATGCTTCTCAGGAAATAAATTAAATTCTGTTTCTTCACGAAGACTTCATAGTGGGGTATGAATGAGAACATTTCTTTCAAAATATTTAAAAAAAAAAAAAAATTCTCTCATTTGGAGAAAGACTTCAGCACACATTATTTTTAGGCTAAAGAGAACAATACTTCTGACACTCATGGAAACTTCTCATAAATCATTTAAAGAGAGGAAAAAAACTAAAAGGAAGTTCAAGACAAATCCAACATGTACAAATAGCATCCTTTTTTCTGGCTTTGGGCTACACAAATTATGGCTTTTTATTCTTCCTAATGATGGTGATTTAAAATATTTTAAAACTTCAATATGTTAAATTAGGTTATACCTCTATAGACTTGTCATTATTTAGCTTGTACAGACATAAAATTAATTGGAACTAGCCTCAAAAACAAGATAACTTGTCCTGCAATGAGAGAAGGGGAAAGTGGTAGCCCTTCCAAACTGTTCTTAAATCTTCATCACACTTCAGTTGTCAAATGTTAAATCATAAACTTCTAATTGTGGAATTTCGACTACTCACATAGCACTGCATATTAATGTGTGCACAGATAACATGGACTTCAATTGGAGTTCTAGCCATTTCAGCACATACAAACATTTAATATGTAGTTTACAAGAAATTAGTCAATTCACAGATTCTGCAGCAGCAGAACAATGCATTAACTGACAATAATTGTAAATATTACCATTAACATCAGCCTTCCAAACTTGCATTCTTATGAAATTAGCCATCAAACAGATCCACAAAACCCACTTGCTCAAAAAAATGGATTGTGCCAACCTAGTGCAAAGACCTACTTAAAAGGTACATCCAGGCTGATTAATGACCTTGATAAACCTACAGAAAGCAAGAATTGTTCTCTGCACTGTAGAAAAGAGGAAGGAGGATGGGATTTCCATAGTTTCCAAGAAACCCCACAGAACAGGAAGACTACAGAGCCAGACAGGTAACTTCCAACATCTAAATGTCTTCCTGGAAATGTGAATACCATCAGGTAAAAGCTGTCTCAACATAGCAACAGTGCCCTACTGGGTGAGAGTTCTGCTCTTTACCCTGCCCTGATCCCCCCCCTGCCTTTTTTTTTAGTCACTTCTCAGGAACTGCATTAATTTATAGAACAACGAGGGAACCTGGACAACATATTAATTTAGATTTTGCTGCCTAACACCTGCAGCTGGTTTAAGACTAAATTATAACTGGAGAGAAGAATCATTGGGAGGGAGGAGGCAGACTATCTCCACCCTCTCTGTGCTCATGTGGCAGCTGTTACTCAAGTGTCCACTGGAAACAGCTATTAAGCCTGGAGGACAAGCAAAAAAGCAGTTGCTAATGCTTAATCAGCTACCATACAAAGCCTATAAACACAGTGATCTAAGGTCAAGAAAAGGTAGGAAAAGCCTAATGGTAAAGCCCTAGTGTTAATGAGTATATCAATTGTTTAGCAAACCAGACTGTTGACTTGCCACGTGGGAACACAGAGGAGCAGGAAAGAGCTGGCCGCAATGTCTGATAAAGCCAGAAGAAAAACAGGTGGAGAAGTACAACTGCAGCAAGTTTTAAAAGAATATAAAATATAGGGCAAATAGAATGAAACAAAATAAGGGAAATTCAAGTTTGGGGAAAAATTTAAAAAAAAAAAAATAAGAAGAAGAAATTAACAGTGCAAGTAGGCATATGGAAATGAAATGCTTAAGTATGTTTAATTGCAGAAATTCGATTCAGCTACCCAAAATACCTTAGAAGCAGCTACCCTTTTGAAGTAAATAAACAATCTCTTCTGCTGAGACTCTTTCAGAAACTGTCATGATGACCTAGGTTGACACCCTGCACAACACAGATCATGATTTCATGACATAATTCTGAATTCTTAGGCATAGTACCAGAGTCTGTTTTGGAGACACATCTAATTCTACTTTAGAGATTGAAATCACCTCACATCACTAAGTTGCTCCTTACCTAAGACAACAGTAACTTATTTGCACTCAAATATTTTCACTAAATATATGTACCTTTGCTAGATTAAATGGCCCTTTAGCATTAGATTTTTTTCCCCCTAATACAGGTACTATTAAAGCTTCATGAAATAATGTCAAATAAATTCTTCATTCAGTTTCTGAGTTCCTTACTCTAATGTACTTTCCCTAGAGAAATTTAGTTCAAAGGAAGAATTCATGAGACTCGTCAAGTACTGAAACTCTGATAAAATTTTCCCTGATGAACTGGAAGTTTGTTTCAGCCTTTTCTCCATCAGATAATGATATTTGGTAGTACTAATACACAGAGTAACTACACCTGTGAAGATTCAGTGTCCGTCAATAAAACCACCTCTCCTTCAGCAACGAACATAATCGGGTTTCCCCGAAAACCAAGGAATTTATTCATCTTTTCATCATTACAAGATACAGTTTAGCCAAAGCTACTCAAGCAGATCATGACCTAGTTAAGATACATGAAAGGCAACTAAGAAGGTATATGATAATACAGAAGCAGCTGTATCATCATACAGAAGTTCCCCACACACACCTTCCTCACCTTCTTAGATTTAGGAGCAACAATCTGCAAGAGCAGTCTCAGTGCTTTCTGTCACTGAATTAAGTATCAGGATGGCTGGGAGCAAGGGTCTCACCAGATAATGGTCATTTCAGGTACCTCTCCAGACTGCCCATTGCTGGCTCCACAGACTGAAGTTACCCACAGGTCAAAAACACCAAAGCAAACATATGAGAAGGAAATGGTTTCCAGTAAGAACCAAGTACTCCATGTCTGCTGCTGCAAGAATGGAACAGCCAAACTTGGCAACATTCAATATCCAGATCTCTCAGTATCGCCTCACATATGAGTCGCACAGATTGTTAAGTATTACATTAATACACCTTGTATACTAACATGTCAATCACAATCCAATTTATTGTCATATTACCAGCAGCTAGCAAAGATGGAAACCAATGGCTATATTATCCTTCATATGAAAAATGGAATAAAAGTATTTCTTTTGAAACAAAATTTTCAAGAGAAAAAATGAGAACTAGGGTACAAATAAAACCTATGTGATGCATGACTACAGAAATAGAACAGTTGACAGGGTCTTTGTTATTCTATGATCACATTTCTTTACTGATGCAGCAACACATGAAACTTCTTAGATCCATTTACAACTCCACTTCTTTCTAGATCATATCTAAATTATTACTACCATAGCATTAATTTCACCATGGAGTTACATGGAAATCCAGAATTCTGCTGTCTTACAGATATTCCTGTCATTTGCAACAAAATTACCAGAACTTCCAACTAAGTTTTTAAGATCAGGAGGGTGACCCAAAACAGAGAAAGAGTGATTCAGTCTGGAATTGACCTTAATACATCATCTAGCTCAACCCTCTGCTGAAGCACAGTGAATGCTACGTTTGGACAACATCGTTCAGGCATTTTTTTAGCTGGGCCAAAAAAACTCCCATGGTCAGAGATTCCACAGCCTCTCTAGGAAATCTGTTTCAATGCCTGTCTTCACAGTGAAATATGGTCTCATTATGTCAAGCCAGAACATTGTAGTGATCCATGGAGAAGTCAGTGATTCACACAAGATCTAACCTGAATAGGTCCATGCCTGTACTGTGCCCCATGCACAGGCTGGCTGTCAGCCTGTGCTGGGCAGCAGGATAAGCACAGCCAGCTCCCTGTAACAGAGGAGCCTGCAGGCAGCTCCCACTTGGTACCAGCCATTATGCCACCTGGGCAGCCTTGCCTTTATCTAAAAGCACAGCTAGAAGCTCTCCTGTGAGCATCATTTCTGCTTTATAGTAGAAATCCTGAATAGAGTTGTTTTCTTGTAAGGAAATCCAACAATAGCTGGAAGGACCAACATGGGGTAACGCTTTCTAAGGACAAGGTCTGCACAATATGTTGAACATGGTCTGGAGGCTTGTTCGATGCTGCACAACTCAGGGTTCCCAGCATCAAAACAAAGGTAAGACTATCTATACTATTCTCTCTGTATAGTGTTAGCTCTAATAAAGATAATTTTCAATCATATTCTACTGTGCTTAAGTGCCTTTCTTACTCGCATCACCACAGACCAGCACCTCCTGCTACAAAACAAACCTTCCCTGTTTCATTGTATGGCCACTGTCTCCCAAGCCCCTGCCATGCATCTCTGTGATAAGTCTGGCTCCACTTTCTTCATAACCTCTACTTTGATATCAGCAGGCTGCCATAAGGTCCCTCCAAAGCCTCATTTCCATGCAGGTTTGGGTCCCTCAGCCTCTCTTCATAGGTCACGTGCTCAGCAGCTATCTTTGTGGCCTTCCAGCAGGACAGCAGAGAGCAAAACTGGAGGCAGTGGTTTAGGTGTGGTCTACTAAGTGCTGAGTATAAACAGGAATAATCACATTGTTCAGTCTAGTGGCTATACTCGTGTACGCTGCCAGGGTACATTGCTGAGTCAGGTATAGCATTTCCAGCTTGTATCCCCTGCAAGTGGTTATTCTGTCCCATTTGAAGGACTTTCTATTTGTCCTTTCTGGATTTCATGAAGGTCCTGTCAGCTCATTGCTCTGTCCTGTTTAGATCTCTCTGAAATGCAGCCCTGTCCTTGAACACACTGACTGCTCCCCAGATTCAGTACACACCAACACCAGACCAGTGACAAAGATATTAAGCAGGACAGGTCCCAGAATAGAGCCGGGGGAACTCCTTGTAAGCAGCCTCCAAGATAGAGCACGAACCACTGCTGGGAATACACCAAAACCAAACACCCTGTAGTTTATGTAGTTGCTTGGATAGTTTTTATCATTATCTACAAATTCCACCTGCAAATATTTGTACAGTATTTTGGTCTAAATCACTGACTCATTAGACCTTTTCCTGTATTGCTAGATGATTTCAGATTTATTTACAAGCTTCAGATAATCAGTTTTTAAACTCAACACAGTATATCAACATCTCAAATGCAGGACCCAAAAATCCCCTGGTGGAAGCAGATGTAACAAAAAACAGCTGATTTCTTTACTCTATCTCAATATCAATATCTTCTATAATCTTCAATCTAAACCAGACATTTTCAGTCTGCAGCTTATCTATTACAAAAATAAAGAAATTTCATAAGCCAGTCACATCATACTATGCTGAAGCTATCCAATTTCACACTGAGGAAACTACCTTGAGATGTTTCCAACAGAGTATGCCTGCAGGGAAATGAAAAAGCTTTATGCCTTCAAAAGCTAAAATTCTCCCTTGAAAAATCTTCTCTTTGAGAACTTTTCTCAGACATTTTTTTTCTTCACGACCACTCTCCTCCCAAGCACCTCATTTTGCTTCAGATATATGGATCTAAAAAGTCAAGCTGACAAAAAAGGGTATATAAGAGGTTTAGTGGAAACAAGTATTTCAAATTATTTAAATCAGTACCATATTTGTCTATGACTTTGTCTCCTATCATTACTCCCTCAAACGGTAATTTAATCTGTTTCACACCACTACTAGCTGTATTTCCTGACTTAAATAACTTTTAAAATAACTCTATAAGCAAAAAGCCTTAAGACACGATTGTTAAGACAGATTACATTATGAATAATGGGTAATGGATACATGGATCAAAAAATTTTGAAAACCTAAGCATGTTGTATTAGAGTCAGCTAAACAGTTCTATTAAATTACATTTTGTAACTTCACACAGTACGCGGACAGAAGGAGTTGTTAGGTACACAGTTTTGTTTCCTGTACACCTCCTTCCATTAAATTTCATCCAAGTATCCTTAAAACCTGTTCAATAATCACAGTAAAGCTCCAGCTGTTTTCAGGTGGTTCTCTACTGCTATGTATGCCACACAGTAGGAAGAGAGGTATTAAAAAAATCACTCTATGATAGTCATAGTAAGAAGACAGATCTAGTAAGTGCAGCAGGAAAAATCTCAAACTAGAGTAAAACTCTTACTTTTTTTTTTCTCCTTTTCAGAGAGTAGAACTACATTGCTATCTTACAGTTCCTTGCTGTTTTCCCATTTCATTCAAGATTTTTAAAAAGAGAGAGCAAGCACGACTGTGCACAATCCTGGTTTAGTCCTTTTAATATTCCAGAGCACAAGTCATCCAAGCCTGCTTATCAGAAAATGTTAAAAACAGGTTTAAGAAGTGCTAAATGCAGATGCTGCATCACATCATTGCTATTGTTGGTAAAATCACTAATTATTTCATGTAGACAGTTCAGAAATCAGAATAACCAACATTCCTGCATCACATGTTAAAAATTTACCAGCTGCACGTAACAAACCTGTATCTGACATGGTATTATTCTTCACCTGCATTTATTACTGGAAATATAAATATCTCCCCTTTAACTCTCATGGTCATTGGTTCCTTTGGTTTCCTAAATCAGGCATCTATATTTTCAGTTTACAAGCTTTACAAAACAGAAAAAGGGAAGTTTGTGGCAAGAATTACTGCCTCCATATCCAGACTGTTTCTTAACAATTCCTCCATATAAGAAACGTGAGTGATAGTGAGCAAACTAAGTTGCACTACGTTCCTATTTTCAAATCAACAGGCTAGATTACTAATGCCAAATGTCAATCACAAAATAAAGCCCATTCAAGCAAGACACTGATATACTCTCTATGTAAGAAGAAATTCTGCATCCTCTATCTTGGTATTAAAAATTGAATATGCTGAAATACTAACACAAATTTTTAAAAATAACAGAAAGGATTTTTAACATAACTCTACTTTACACTCAAATGTGCTGACTACCACAGCTGAATAGCTCAAATCAGTTGCTTTTGTAATAAGCACCTGGTGCGTTCACCTTTTGGAACTACAGGATAGCGCAGGCTAGAAGTGACCCCAGAGGCCTCCAGCCCGGCTGTCTGGCCAGAGTGGGTCGAGTTCAAGGAAGCTGCTCAAGGTATCACCCAGCCCAGTTGTGAGTAGCCCCACTTATCACCATGAAAAGTACAGGTTTACTTCAGATGCTGTCTTTTAGAGAAAGAAAAAAAAAAAAAAAGAAAAAAAAAAAAAAAGACACCTTCTCACAGCTCCCATTACACCCAGGTAAGCTGAGGCTGTAGACTGACAAAGTCAGAGGCACCACACAGGATAGCAGTTACCAGTGAGAGAAATAAAAGCAAGCATTATTGACTTTTATTCTTGCTGAACCCACAAACACAGCAACAAACCAAACTGGTTCTAGCCTGCACTTCAATCACACAACTTTTACTGCTGGTTATGCATGAACCACAACATCCACCATCCACTGTCAAACTCCCAAGATTACAGTTTGAAAGATTCTTTATACTTACAAACTTTGGAAATCACACCATGGAATCGTAACATGTATTCCTTTAAGCAGAGCAAAACTGGGCATGCTTTGAAATAGAGTGACACGTGGCAAATATCCAAGCTTTACTGCAAACAGTTGAAATTTTAACATGCACAAATGTATCCAAATTACTCAAAGTAACCCATATTGCAATACCAGCAACCAATCAAAAAAAGCACAACTGAAAGCTTTAAATAAAGCAAAGCCTATAGACTTCTTCAAACTTTGGAAGGGCTTCATCATGTTAGGCACTATACAAATACAGAGCAAGTTCCCTCAAGAGTTTACAAACCAAGACCCTGAGCTGCAGCACACCATCCTTCAATCAACACCTACAAGTGAGAGTACCTCAGTCTTGCAATATAACTGCACATGGGTGAGGGAGAAGGAGATGCAGAGAAGGGAACAGCAAACATGTAATGATTACACAAAAGGTGATGGAAAATGTGTGGGCTTAACTTCCTGTCCAGTGCAATTTTTCCTTAAATTTAATTCAGCCCAAAGATTCTGCAGACAAGTATAAAACCTTTCAATTCAAGCACATGGTTAATATTTACCATTCACAAGAGCAAAGACATAGCACAAACCTAATCAGCTCTCCCATAGTTAAGCTTCAAAAATGCAGTGAGACAGCATGGTCAACTTTCATTCACTGTGGTTTCCTCACAGTGATCATGATTTTGATGTGCTCCTTCAGCTGCTAGAGTGTTTCCACTTTGACTGAGGTCATTCTTTCTGGCTCACATTTTGACTTAAGTCAGGGTCAAAACATTAGTTTTAAAATAAATGATAACATACTTTATGCTAGTTCTGATAGCAGGATATGACAAACAAGCCGTATATGCGAAGAACTTTTTTATAATGTTATTTTAAACATAAAAGCTTTCTCCCACATCACCTTACAGCATTAGTCTACTTCGTATAGTCATATGAATTGGTCTGGATTGCCATTTTAGATACTGCTTAAAAAAAAGCAAAAAGGAAAAGCTACTTGCCTGAGATTAGACAGAATAACAAAAACGGAAGCAGAACTCCAGCATCCCAGTGCACTGTTATAAAGATGACACCTCCCTTCAACTCTTCCATCTCTTCCACGATTATTTTAGCTATCATTTACACTCAGTAACTATCTTTGTTTCTAGGATGTTAGCAGAGAGCATGTCAAGAGAGAACATTCTGCATTTTCACTGACCTATCTGGTATCAGATCTTAGATGTTTAAATAGTAATTTTTCCCAGATCTACCACTAAGATATAACTTGAAAAGTTACAGTTAGGGATTGAACCTAGCCTAAGTGGCAACCTTTCTCTAATTGCAGCAATCTTGTGAGCAGGTGGGTAGAAAAGAGAACTATCAAAATAGTTTCGACAGGTTTTCAGTCAGCTGGCCAAATAAAAAGTGATTTAAAAAAAAAATAATAATCACTGTAGTATAAATTTTTAAAAAATTATAAGTCAATATAAATGAATATAAATAAAAGAACAACACAAAACATTTATCAGAAAAGCATGCTGATGTTAGACATTTCTCTTCAAGATATTTTACTCACTATGGTGCTTACGGCATTACTATGGCTTCCTTCAACCTGAAACCCAGAGGGCTGTTATGTGACCCCTCAAAAGATAACTAAAAAAAACCACAAAAGTAACAAACCAAAACAAAAACCACACGTGCTGAAACATAAAGTTGTCCTTGATCCATGTGGCAATACAGAACGTGATAATTACACTAGGAAATGATGAGCCTACTAAAAGCCCGAAAACCATACATATTAGCAAAAGAAACTCTTGAGTTATTTTTGCCCTCCTAAACGGCCTGAAGTTGGGAACTGAGGACTCAATCAGACAAAAAAAAAAAAAAAAAAGTCACACATATCAGTGTTTAGTCTGAAAGTGATGTTTAAGTTTTTTTGGCTGGCCCACATGCAGTTTTCTCTGCTCCCATATTTGTTCAGATAGCAGATACTTTCCACAAGTTCTCTTTCTCTAGCACAGAGAGTATACAGCAATATCACTGTTCCCCACAAGTTTGATTTACAGCTTATATACACAAAGGATTTCAGTTTTGCTTATTGCTGTCAGACAAATGGCAAAGCTGTTTATGCTACATTTTTACCCTCAAACTCTTTAACTAAGATTAAGGACTAGAAGCAGTCATGTCAATCTGGAATATTTCAGCATCAATCTTCTTCCTACTCATGACAGCTCCATAAAGAACTGCTTGCTGCTCCTTCTCCACAGAAGCATAAAGAAGCAGCATTACTTTTCTGCACATCAGCTCCATCTTTCCCTGTTTCTCTTCCTGTACATGAAAAGAGGAAAACAGTACCCTCCAACTGCATTTTTCAATTTATTTTGCGATATTCTGATATATTCTTTTTTCACTCTTATTGCCCAAGTACCCATTTCTATCAATTTTTTTCTGTACCAACTTCTCTGGAATAGATACTGCACTGTGTAGCACTACAGTCACCTTCCATTCAGCAGTGCAAAAATAGTACAGGAGCAAGCATCCACAACCTCAGTTCTCAACCCTCTACAGCTTCCTTCCTGCAGCTGTAGTGAAACATGTATGCCCACATTTGGGGGATGGAAAGCATATTCCTAGCTACTTCCTTACTTCCAGATGACTGTTTTTTTAAACTGTGTCTTACTATGCTTACCCTAACCTAACCTGGTAGAAGCTAAGGTGCTGAAGGACCAAGCCTGAAACAGCCTCGCCTCCCCTCCCTTCTTCTGAACTAGTGTTTCATTGTGAGATCCTACCATGGTCTTCAGAGACCAAGTTGGTCTCTCCTCACCTGTGCTCAGTTATTGCCCCTTGCAGACTGGCACTTAGATTGTAATTTAAGATCAGTGGGACTGGATCTCACAAGTCACTATTCAACGTTGTCTTCCTTTAAAACTCCGCTGTTCTTTTATCCAGGGCCATAAACAGGCATTGCACTCAGCAAAATGAAGACTCCGAGCTAACAGTTTTCAATGTGTGATCCACAAATGCAGATCATCAACAAATTCTTCTAACTAATCCATAAAAGACTGATCAACAACCAAAACAAAACAAATATAACAAAACCCACCAAACCAAGACTTATTAGTAAGCTTAAGTGCACTACTCATAGACTACATTCAAGCAGCAGAAATTCTGGGAAGAAAGATGAGTGTCAGAAATCAGAAAGACTTAAAAAAGATCCATGTTCTGTATGAGAATCAAATTCACTTTCTGAAAACGACAGAAGTGTTGCTTGCATAAGTTTTAAGTAACAGACTGCATCAATAGAAGGAAATGGTACAAGTACAAATAATTCCATTTTCTTGAAGGGCTTCAATCATATCCTTTCAAACTCTGTGAATCTAAACCTGTCTGTTGACCTAGGAATGCCAAGGAAGTCCACAGAGAAAGTCCACAGTATCTCTTCCTGTCCTGATTTTAGCTGTGATAGAGTTAATTTTCTTCCTAGTAGCTGGTGGAGTGATGTGTTTTGGACTTAGAATGGTAATAATGTTGATAACACACTGATGTTTCGGTTGTTGTGAAGTAGTAGTAGAGGACTTTTCAGCTTCTCACACCATACCAGGTGCACAAGATGTTGGGAGGGGGCACAGCCAGGACAGCTGACCCAAACTGGCCAAAGGGATATTCCATATCGTATGATGTCATGCTCAGTATATATTTTTGGGGGATGCTGGCCATGGGAATCACTGCTCAAGAACTGGTTGTGTATAGGTTTGATGAGTGGTGAGCAACTGCATTATAAAACAAGTGATGCACATATTATTTTATTATTATATCACAGTTGTTATTATTACAATTATTTTCCTGTTCTGCCCTATTAAGCTGTTTTTTATCTTAACCCACATGGTTTACCTTTATTTTCCTGATTTTGTCCCTCATCCCACTGTGGGGAAGGTGATGAGCGAATGGCTGTGTGGTGTTTAGCTGCCTGACAGATTAAACCCCACCACTTCCACAAATGAACAAAGCCAGGTCATGACCCCAACTGTCACTAACTTTTAGGACATGAATCAATGCCATCACACCAGTATATGACATCAGTGATAAAGCTTATAAATTCATATAAGCTATTACCTGTAAAGGAAGACGATCAAAAGTACAGTTAAAAAGTAGGTATTTCTGAAGCATTTGAACTTTTCTAGTACCTCAAGACACTACAAACTGAACTGACAGACTTACAAATTCTCATAGCTCTAAGAATGCTACATCATCTTCACACTGTTTTCTAAATGTTAAATTCTCTGAAGACAAAGTCAAGTGAGCAAGAGTGGCTGAGATTCAAAATTGATTTTTTTTTTTTAATCATCACCTTAATATTAACATCATCATATTTGTAAAAACAAGTTGCTAGGAAATTACTCAAATTGAGCCCTTCATTAGAAAATTAAAGGCATATCTACATTTATTCTGATACATTATTAGGATGCATTTCTTCCCTCAAGTCTGGTCTAGAGACATGACTACCACCTCTTCACTAAACTCCTATGCCATACCTTTTCCATTCTTTTTCAGTCTTATTCTGTTTCATCCTCTTGGACCCCATCTGGCCTGATACATTACAGTTTCCTTCCAATATACCCTCCTCCAGCACAGCAACTTGTTTGAAAAGTAAATTCTCATGTCAGCCAAAGTAAATATGTTTCACCTACTTCTAAAACACACTACATTTATCTGCTGCTTTTTAATGCTGCCACACAACCACAATTTAAAGTAGACTGTGAGTCTGCACCTTGGAAATGCTTGAAAGTCCTTCTCAGCAATGCTACAGAATATGCTTAGGTGTTTCACCCGAGGCGCTTTTTCCTTGTTAAACCACAATGAAAATACAACGTGCCAAAATCAAAGACGTTAGAAGTTAAAAAGTCTTCTTCAGACTTTCACTGAAGTTTGGAGAAGACGCCATCGACCTTGCAAAAGCGACAGACACCTGTCAGAAGTTGCGGGGGGGGGTCTCGCTGTCACTTCCGAACCTGCATTTTAGCCCTTTCCCAGGCAGGTTTGCCGTCTGTTTGGCTTGGCTCGGTCTCCCGCTGGAAGCCTGCCGCAGGGAAACCAGCTCAAGGCGAGAAAGCCTTTTTTCTTTCTTTCTTTTCCTTTTTCCTCCCCCTCTCCTTTTTAAAGGACAGCTCCAGCTCCATCCCCGCCGCTGTCAGGGAAGGCAAACCCCAACCCCACTAAGTTTGCCACAATGCCAGCAACGTTTCCCCAGGCACTACACATACATATACACATACACATACACACACACACATACACACACCCGCAGACCCGCCGGCGCACTCCGACAGCCGCGACTGAGAGCTGGGGGCTGGGGGGGGGTACAGACGGACGGCCAACGGCAGCGAGTGCCAGCGCGGCTGCAGCACGGCGGGCAGCGGGACCCGGCGGCCCCGTCGAAGGGGAAGGGGCGGCGAGGCCCGGGAGCCTCACCAGCCGCCCCCCGCGGCCGCTGCAACCACCGCCGGGGAGCGCGCGGGCCGCGGCCGCCACCAGCCCCAAAACCGTCGCCGGAGGAAGAAGAGGAGGAGGAGGAAGGCGAGGGGGGAAGGATACGAAACGAAGGGAAATCTGGGTCTCACCTTCCTTCTCGGCCCGGGCCGTGTGGAGGAGCACCGCCAGGGCGAAGCGCAGCGCCGCGCCCCGCCAGGCGGCCGCCCAGCTGCCGGCGCGAGGCAAGGGGGAGCCGGGGCAGCCGGGGCAGCCGGGGCAGCCGGGGCAGCCGGGGCAGCCGGGGCAGCCGGGCGCCGCCGCCGCCTCCCGCCGCGCCGTCATCGCGCTGCCGCAGCTGGTGCGGGTCCTCCGTGTGTCCGGCCGGGCCGCGGCGCGCGCGCGGAGGAGCTCGGGGAGGGGAGGGGAGGGGCGAGGGGAGGAGGCGGGGCGGGGCGGGGCCGGAGCGAGGGGCGGGCACCCTGCAGCGCGCTGCGTCTCCTGACGCGTGTGTCACGGGCGGGCGCGGAAAGGGAGGGAGAGGGCGCCGGCCTGAGGGGGCGGGGTTACCAGGAGAGGGCGGAAAGCAGCTGCCATTTTAAGTATGGGCAAGCCGCCTGCTTTCCGCTGGGGTACAGTTTGGGCAGTGGGTTTTTATGCTTTGCTTTATTTTTATTTTGTTTTTGTTTGTTTTTTAAACGTGACTTTAGCTCTTCTGTGGGTGCTTGCTGTTCGTGCTGGAGCCACCTCGACTCTTTGTACTCTCTCTTGAACGGTCGGAGTGTCGCCGTTATTGTTTTCCTACGGAGGGCACGGGGGCTTCTCCTGCCCGCCTTCAAGATGGCGGTGGGAGGGCGGCTGCGCGTAGGGCCGCGGCGGGGTGGGGGGAAGGTCTGTTTCCTATGGTGCCTGGGGCGGGGCAGGGGGAGCGGCGGCAGCGTGCGTGGTTAAAGGCCGACTGGCGGGGACGTTTCTCTCTGGTGTTTTGGCCTTTTTCTGTGCCTGAGTTTCCGGAGACCTGGGATGTGGTGGGGCAGGGGTACTGGTAGCGTTCCCCGTGAGGGAGTTCGCTACCGCGCCCGTCTGCGCAGCAGCCTCACCAGCAATAAAACTGGAGGACAGCGAGGTGTTGTACACCTGAGACACAGTGTGAGGTCTTTAGCTGAAGCGAGGGTGTGACACTGCCACTCTTGAGAAAAGATAGACGGCTGTCACCATGTGTTTCAGTGACGCGGGTGGGCATAGGGCCTTTGTGGAAAGCATGGAGCAGATTTGCAGTACAGGAGAAGGCACATTCTTACAAGTACAATGTTGATGCCCATCAAGTGGACCCAACGTTGCCCTGGCAGATGGGTGTGTTTCACCAATGCTGAAAGAGGCCATGACACCAGGCATGTGGTGTGGCAAGGCTGGCGATAAAAATGTGTGAACTGCAGCCATAGCTTGCTCTAGATATCGTCTGTCCAGGGTTAGGATGGATCCTGCCAAAGTCATTTTGGATAAAGGAGCGGAGGGAAGAGTCAATAGTACAAATAGGTTCTGTTCAGTGGCTTAGCCTTTTAGAGTAAAAAGTTGTATGCACCCACGCTCTGTTCCTTAATCATTAATTTGCCTGTGTGACCAACACTGGGTTTGAAGTGCTTGGAACATGTGGTTGAATTTCAGTTCTCACAACAGCATTATAGATTTGGATAGTGCGATATATCCAGTCTTTAAAGAACTGACTAATACACAGCCTAACTAAAAATAGTAATGTTTGTTATGACTCTTACACAATCATAATATACACTGTTCTTTATTGTCAGAACACCCCAAAACCACCTTGAAATTCTGGATACTGTGGTTTTGTTGAACTATGGCCACAGCATCAACTAGGTTTATTCCTAAGGGAGAAATGAAAAGTTAGAAACCTTGGATCCATGCCTTCCCCAGCAAAAGTGACTATTTCCAGCAGATGTGTGAGGAATCAAGTTAAAGGCTTCTGTGTAATTAGTAATCTTTCGAACTTGCATAATCTTTTGACCACTGCATTGAAAAAGGACATACATGAGTCAGTGACTTAGGAGCATGAGTCTCTGGCCACACTTCTCAGAACCACACAGACCACAGTAAATATAAAGCCTGATCACCACTGTGAGCAGAAGCCCACATGTTGACTGCTGGGGGGATAGGTATGCACATCAAAGAGCACAATCAAACCTGAGTAAAGAACTCAGGAAGACAAACAGCAGTTAACACTGCTGCTTTATTACAGTGATCTTGATTTTACCTTCTTAACTAGGCTTCTGTTGTACATGCATTACTTTTCTGGAAAAA
Organism: Patagioenas fasciata; assembly: GCF_037038585.1. Taxonomy (NCBI): domain Eukaryota; kingdom Metazoa; phylum Chordata; class Aves; order Columbiformes; family Columbidae; genus Patagioenas; species Patagioenas fasciata. The sequence goes on along the minus strand of NC_092520.1, from coordinate 121,092,020 downwards.
TCAAGTCAGCTATTTTCTATTTCTCGTATTTCAGATCCAATGTTGCACAACCAAGCAGCCAGACTTTCTTGCTCTAATTCATGCTGTAGAGCATCCTACCCACTAAAATGAATGGAAACTCTAATGAAACGAAGATGTAAGGATGGCAAAATCTGCCTTGCAGTAAAAATGGAAATACCAACTGTGCTATTAAAAAAAAAGTTGGTGATTTAAATGAGAGAACTGTGAGTCCTACCATTATGGTATGTATGAATCTTCAACCTTACAGCATTAAAATAGGGGCAGTTTTTAATTGTTCTATATACAGAATGTCTTTTTCAAAAGCTATTATTAGATGTGTAGAAAACAAATAGCTCGCAGTATGTATTCTCCTTTCATCTTTGTCCAGAACTCCTACTGTTTTCTGTGCAGGAAAAAAACAATACAATATGGTTCAATGTCTGTAAATGATAAAGCAAAAAGCATTCTGCTAATTTATTTCTGAATTAATCTGGGTTATATTATTTCATACATGTTTGAGGCTCTTCAAATTGTTTGGTTTATGCATGCAGTGCATACAAGTATTAATATTTGGGTATTGCAGTATTGCTTGAGCCTATTGGACAGTTTCCTAAAAAAACAATTCCCATACTAAAACAAAACAAAACAAACAGCCTTCTTATAATAAACTATGATGAGACATAGAATATAATCCTTATGGAAATGTGTTGCAAAACAGAAATTGCACGAATGCTTATATGGTGAAGTTCAACAACTGGCTCAGTAGATGAAGAAATGTCCTGTTCTAGTGGAGAACACATCAGAAAGACTTTGAAATGGGGAGCCATACTCTGAATTGTGCATCCCTTGCCAGTTTTGTCAGCGTGATTGCTAAAACAGAGTGAATTTAACACCAGAAGGGGTATGACCAGTCTACCTTCACTCTTGCCTACCTTCAGTGGAAAAGTGTGTACTTAAAGACTGCGACATTTACTAAGCTATAGTAGCTTGAACTATTCCTCCTAAGCACACCCAAGTGTCAGCACCCAACTGTCACGGAAGTTACCTTAGTTGATAGTTTATACTCCTTTTTTTTTTTTTTTTTTTTTTATTCTGGGTCAGAAACCAGAACTGCTAAAATACAGATTTGTGGTTTCTCTCCTGCCACCTTTGCTATGGAGGCAGAAATGTCTGGGAGAGCGGCAGAGCAGTTAGTTAGAGCTGCTGGTACTCACTAGAGGTTATCTGCCTGACAGGCTACAAAAGCAATAATCAAATGTTTGAATCACCTTGTCTGTCCTGTGGGGCATTACCTCTTCTGTGGGACACGTATCAAATCCAGGTGGTGTCACACTTGAGAAATGGTTGTGGAGTCCCTCTCTCAGGTTCTGCTGGGAGGACAGGAACTCACAGTGGCAAATATAGTTTCTTAAATTGGTATTGAGATTACTGAGATTTCTGTTGTGAATATGCCCTGGGTTACTTCCTCTTTGTTTTCACCAAATTGTTGTACATGGTCAATTGGTTGAAAAGAAACCAAGCAAAGAAAGAAATGGGGAGAGAGGAGGCTGTTGGATCATCCAATCAACTTTCCTGCTAGTACAGACTCAGCCCTGGTAGTTTGTTTATTAGTATTTTTCAAATTCTTTTTAAAATAAATTCATTAAAAGAATTCCTGCCACTTCTGCGAAATTTGCACAAGCTCTCTCTGCCAACAAGATTTTCAGATATTCAGTCTTTTCCCACCCTCTTTTCATTTACTCCTACTTGTTACCATAGGTATAAGCCCAAGTATTTCCTCCACATCCTTAAGGTTTGCATTACTTAAGCATTTGCTGTCTGGAGACATGCCTCCATCTACCTCTGCTTTAACAAAACTAGATGTATTAAACTCTTTTAACCTTTCCTTATAAAACCACTCTTCCAGATAATTCTTGCTGCTTTTCCTTAAATTGCCTCATTTGCCTCGACGTTATGATGGATTGCACAGAAATGGTGCACGTACATACCAGCGTTGAGTCTGCCTGAGAAAAGTTGTCCGTTCAGAAATATTTCAATAAGCTCAAGCTGCCAAAATGAGTTTACATCACTTGGCTACTTTCATGAACACCCTAAAACTAGGCTTACCACCCTGTGGACCTGTGGCGCATCTTTTGCTTGCTAATACATTGCAGCTCTGGTACATGGCTGGACCTGTGTGCTGGATGCAGCCCTGCAGTGAGGACAAGTGGCTCAGGGCTCCTCCCTGCCCCACTTAATTGTCCATGGCAGCTTCAAGGCATTGGAGGGCTTCGTCTCCAACATTGTATTTGTGGCATTGCAAAACTTGTGCATGAGGAAAACAGAGTAGATATATTGGGGTTTTAATATTCAGTATTTTCTACAATATTTATTTTCAGTGAACCTTTGTTACTTTTTACTTAATGACTTTACATTCTAGGTAAACAGTGGTAAATTTGCTTTTTTATTATTTGTTTTACTTCTATTTTCTGTTCACTTAATCACTCATATGATCATACACCTAAATTAAAACCCAATATATGTAATATAATTTTTATTAACTCATTGAGAAAAAATATCCTTAATTTCTTTAAGAATTTTACATTTCATGAACTAAATGGAATGACCCAGAAGTTACTTTCTCAGAGAAAGGGATGATCACCTTCTCATCGGGCTCATCAATTATGATACACACTGAGATATACAACAAGAGCCTGGTTTCAGCTTTGCCATGATAAAAACCATGACATTCTGTGATTTTAGTTTACTGGTTTCGTCTAATAATGCAGTATTTTGCTGGCAATAGTGCTAGCTGTAGTATTGCTATTGTAAACTATGATGTGAGCTGTTGCTGTGGATCTATACGTAGAATCATAGAATCACAGAATAGTTTGGGTTGGAAGGGACCTTCAAAAGTCATCCAGTCCAAGCCCCCCACAATGATGAGGGTCATCTTCATCTAGATCGGGTTGCTCAGAGCCCCGTCCAGCCTGACCTGGAATGTCTCCGGGGATGGGGCATCGACCACCTCTCTGGGAAACCTGGGCCAGTGTTTCACCACCCTCAGTGTAAAAAATTTCTTCCTCGTGTCTGGCCTGAATCTCCCCTCTTGTTGCTTTTTCCATGCGAGAGACAGAACTTGACACACCAATGTGATGTTCACAGAGTTCACTTTATTGCCAGACTGGGCTAACTTTATACCAAAGCTGCCTTGTCCACACACCTTGCAACAATGTGATTGGTTGTAACACGTGCTATGCAATAACGTGATAGGCTGCATGTACTGTCCATGCACTCTGCACGCGTGTGTCTGGTGATTGCTCATTCATAGTTACCTTCTTATGGGGCTCCATTTGTTTCTCTTGTCTCTGGCTTCACCTCTCAGCCATGCTGGCGACAACCCCATCCCCCCCGGGGAGGGGGCGGGCTCTGCCACTACACCCTCTTTTAGTTTAAAACCATTACCCCTTGTCCCATCGCAACAGGCCCTGCTAAAAATGTCTGTCCCCACTTTTCTTACAGGCCCCATTTACAACTAGCAAGTTGCATGCAATAAGCATTAGCCTCGCTCATTTCACCACTGCTTCATGTTTCACTGCTGATACATCAGGCTCATGCAATTGCCACATCAGAGCCCTTCTCTCCTGCTGTGGTCCTGGCACCAGACAGAGTGGGCTGGTCTGATCTAAGATAAGCTCATTAGTTGTGTCTGCCCTATAGGTTTGGTGTATAAAAGGTGAAGGCACCCAGAGGAGGCTGGCTCCGTTCTGTGGGTGTCGTGTCGCTGTAGCATAGTGACACGAGCTCTCTGTACTGTGTCGTGTGGCTGTAGCATAGTGACACGAGCTCTCTGTACTGAGTGACAGACCACTGTTACTTGCATTAGCAGTGTCCTCAGGCCCTGTCCCATGCTGGGACATGGCAAACTTTGGAGATACAGCACAAAGGGCTCAATCCCACCACAAAGACCAACACAGCAGACTTCAACACCAGATTAGCTCTGTAGTACTGTCAGCTAAGGGAACTGCTCCTGTTTCTCCATGTGTTTGTTAGATACTTTGCTAGCATGCCCCAGACTTTACAAATTAATTCCTCAAGGGTGCAGCAATACAAGCCCCCTTTTGCTGCCAGCACAGTAGTACTGCCTCCTCTATGTTTGGCAATCTGGCACCATTTTTGGTGTAGCTGATGGGTATTTTGGTGTGACAGCAAGGCGTGTGATATTTATTTCCCCCATAGTCCACACTGATTCAGCTGGAACTTCATAACATGAAACTCTTCTTAATTATAGTCTGGTAGAAAACCAGGACTGCTGACATGGTATCATAGTGTGGTACCCACAGAATCATGCTAGATAACTGCTAAATGTGTTGGAAATTCTATATGTTGATTTTTCTGCTGCAATAGGAGTCATCTATAGCAAAAACAGCCTTGACTGGAGAAGCAATCTAGTGGTGCATTAGAAAGAAAGAGAAAAGAGGAAGAAATAGAAAATAAATGGGCCCAAACAGAGTGCTGACCAACCAAAACCGTATTCAACCCAAAGATACACAGACTACATTCTTAAGTTCCTAAAGCTTTTCTGAGAGTTGAAACTTACTGTAAACCTGTTCTATGAGGTGGCACAGGCAGGATGCAGGAATGACCACAAAACTATGGATGAAATGCCAAGAGTAAATTTATTTTTGTTACTTCACCAACTGGGGGCTCCCCAAAGCACCACCTGGGCAGAGGCACACGAGGGGGGATGCAGGCACCACGGGGCTCAGTCCATGCTAGAGCATCACCAAACCTGCTTTTTTGGCCTGTGTTTCAAGGATTCACACAGGCACAGTTTACCACAGTGCTTTGATCTTTTCCACAGCAGGGCAGGAAACTAAGCATGTTCGATAGGGTGCCTCTGAGTCTATCAGAGGCCTATGTTATCTAAACACAGATGTTCTATTTGTCTAACACACAAGGCTAAACAACAATTAGTATGATATATGTGTTTTTCTACACCCCAGCTGCAGGTCACTTGAAGACATTTACAATCCTTCTGGCCAGTCTTCCATTATTTTCCCACACCTGTTCTTTCAGTTTAATGTGATTCTGCCAAAATGGTGATATACTCAGCTATGTGTGTTTTTTTTCTGATGGGCACATCCAATAACACTGCAATCATGTGCCGGTGCCAAAAGATATCCATGCCAGGTGGACAGATGTTAGTTAATACTGAGACTGGTGAAGTGCAAGTGATATTCATGGCCATTTGAAAATGATAAGCACGCTTATCATTTATCCATTTGTCCTCCATGCAGATTCAGAGGCCCAGCCATAGACACCTCCATCTGAAATTCTTGGCCAGAGTTTGTTCAGTTCCGTGCTAATGGGCGTGGAACCCAGATATCCTTATGGCATCAGAGGGCATTTTTGTGAGGTGCTATTGATTTCAATTCATAAGCTGAACAGAGTGATAGATGAAGCATGCAAAAAGGGCACACATCAGGTGCTGTGGATTCTGGTTGCTGCCTGGGCCTCTGATTCTTAAAGAAGACTGAAATCAGAGACATCTGCTCATGGAGATCAACTTGCAGGATGAGGCAGGATGAAATTCTGATGGTAGAATTTGATTAAATGCCTTAAAATTTGAAAGCAGCTCCACTTGCTTCTTCCTGCTTTATGTGCTTGTGTGTGTCTTCTCGTCTGTCTTTAAAATCTCTCTTCTGGAGGAGCTTGAATAGTTTGATGATAACCTGCTTCTCTTTGCCTTTCAGACAGCTCTAGATATTTTCTCCCTCTTAACTGAGTCATATGCTTCATAATATGAAGACTGAGTAGGTGGATGTCTGGATTTTCCTGTCCTTTCAGGTAGCCCATGTTATCATTAGTACTGGCATTCTGGGTACAGGCTCTCGGATGTGCACTTCTTCTTTTTTGGTATTCTGCTGTCTCTTTCATTTCTGTTTCTGAGCTGGATTGTATAAACGATGGCTCTTCACTGTTGTCCGACTTCCCCTTTGTGACTGTGGGATTAGCATCTCTTTCGGTTCTGCATGTTAAAATAGAAAAAAAAAAAAAAAAAAAGATGAGACCAAAAGCTAGAGTAGGCTCTCATGATGCAGCTCTGTAGGTTTGGAAAGAGCTTCCTTGGTGTTTTATTGCTGGCGACTGACTGACATCACTTTACCATGTCTCCAAGTGCTTTTTATCTAATCTCTCAGACTGGGAAATAAAGACTCCCAAGAAGCAATACAGAGATGTTTATGAGTGAGGTCTATCCCCAAGATCTATAGACTGTACTAGTATGATCATTCAAGGCTTGATTCCCTTAGTTTCCATGTTTATTTGTGATCACACCAGCTTCTTTTAAAATGTGCTGTGCTGTCCTTTTTGTGCTGTAGGCTCTGGGAGAAAGACTGGGCTCTGTAGAGCTGAGGTACAGAGTTCATTAGTGTTGTCTCCTCCCTTTCACCCTTCAGAGAAGATACCAGATCTGTCAGCGTAGAAGGAGATGTGGCACCAGCTGAGTGGGACAGGAGTAACACAGCTCCTGCAAGAGGCTTCAGTAACAGTATGGGGCTGAGCACTCCCACAAATGGGATATTGCCAGTGATTCAGGAACTTGCTTCAGTTCCCAATGCTGGCTCATCCTAACTGGGCTAGAATGTCTTACTGCCCTGCAAAGTTGTATCTAGTGTCTATCAAATCCCAGTCTGCACAGGCTGAGATGTGGCTGAGTGTGAGATATCCCAGTCTTCTGTTATACACCAGAGTATAAAAAGACTTAAAAAATGAAGCACTGCCTTGGATGAAGAACTGTAGCAGGTTGGAGGGCCAAGGAAGCCTGAAGTGAGGCTCTTGAATGAGCAGTCAATTTTCTTGGAGAAGTTTATCTTTAAAAAGAACCAGCTGCTCTTCTTCCAGGTGCTGCTCTCCCATCAGCAACACAAGAGCTGTCAGCCTTGCCCATCCAAACTGAGGTGTAGATGTCTGGGCATGCATCAGGACGGAGGTGGAATTTCATCGGACAGAAAGAACAGTGCAGAGGTATTGAGACCCCCCGAGAAGACAGAGCATTTTGGTACTGGTGCGCTCTCTGGAACACTAAAGGACCTTATACATACCTCAGGGGTCACATCTACATTGATAAGTGTAGAGAATTGCTTGCCTACTGTTGCACTTTGAGCTTACCAGGATGCAGGCCAGCTACAATACGAAAACTGAAACCACAGTGGTGTGACACTGCGCTCATGTTTACCATAACCACTCTCTCTGTACAGCTTATCAACACAGCTCTGAGCTTTGAGTTAATGCAGCTACCTAATACCCACACCAGTCTGGCTTACGTCCAGCTGGCTCAGACCACAAGCAACTGCATGCACCAGTCTGCACAGACAGACCCTTTTGGTTAGTTGCAGTAGTCAGCTCTCACAAAGGCTTCTGGAGCAGTTGTGCAAGGATACATGAGTGAATTGGCAGTCATTGCACAGTGGAAGCAAACAGCTCTTGTCACAACAGCACTGCTAGCATATAATTTCATATTTCATAGTATATAATCCTTTTTGGATTGTTTGAGTAAAATGTAAAAATGACAATATATTGAAACCAAAGGAAAAAAAAATTAAACCAGAGCAGCTCTAAACTGACATATTTAAAATTTGAAATGAAATCAAGCTTTTCCAAAAGAATGGGTTTCTTGTGGCTCCAATACAAACAGTAAACAACAAAATCCAGACTTAATTGTGCAGAAATTATTTAGGTAGTGAATGAGAAGGATATGGTCATAGAGGGCTGGGCTCAATAAAGTATGCGTGCAAGTTCTTGAAAAACCCAAAGTGGGAAGAAGTCCCACAAATCTGTAAACTATGACTCCATACAGATAAGGTTTTCATAGAGGAATATATGACAAAACCTCTGATCTTGGTTGCTGTGATAGAAAATTGGGTAATAGGCGATTCTACTAATGTCTTAATCATAGTTTATACAGAATTTTCTCTTGCCAACATTCCTCTTCTTCTCATTGTACTTTGACACAGCGTGATTGCCTGAGTGTCTCAAGTGAACTCAATGGCTCTTTCAGGAGGAGGCCTGGCTCCTTGTAGGGCCACCAAAGCTGTGGATGTGTCAAAAGAAAGGGACTAGATGAAAAGCAGCCAAGGAGACTTCCTGGCTGGGGATTGTGCAGCCAGCCATCAGCCTGCTCTAGTACAGAAACATCCCCAGAGAACCATTTGGGCAAACAAGGATGACAGATGGATCTGAGGAGTCCAGCTTCTCCCTTAAGCAACATCTGCTTGTGTAGGAAGTATCCAGAAAACCACACCACGCTTAAAAATGAAACAAACAAATAAATCTGCAAGAAGAAAAAGAGCAAACCAAGATAACAAATTAGCTGCCAAAGTACATACTGCCGTGATAACCTGCATTTTGACAATAAAGCTGCGTGAAAATGTTGCATAGCAGCAGTCATGCCAGATAAAGAGCAAAGATCATTCAAGATCATAACTGAGAGCCTGAGCCCAACAGGGGCTGGTCATGTCCAGAATTTGCAAGTCCTAAACTCTTGATCCTGCTCAAAACATATTTATGTACCATCCCTTCTGGTTTACCTGCACGTCCCTTCTAAAATATTGGGAATGCGAAAGACTTACAAATATTGCTAAGTGCAGCTTTCTTAGATTGTTGTGTGGTTCGTAAGTCTTGTGATCTGTTCAAAGTCACAAAACCGAGATGCAAAACGATTATGTTGACAGAAAGGTAGGAAGAGGGAACACCAAGGCTTCATAGCTATGTTTTTTCAATAGAAGACCTATGCATTTTTAAGATATGAGAAACCATATTTTTGAAATTACTGTCCTTAATAAAAAAAAAAAAAAAATAGTGCTATAGTGACTTTCTGTGAAATTGCAAAACTTGTTACTACATTTTGTCATTGATAAATAAGTTGGCACCCTAGTAGCTACCTATATAGAAAGCTGTGCAAGTTTCTGGAGCACATGCGAAAACCAAGTTATTTATAGTTTAACTTTTATTTTCATGCTTCATATCTTTGAAACCAGTGTCTTTTTTAGCTCTTCAAAATACAGAGGCACCAGTTTCATTTTTGCAAACCTACATATTTTAAAGGAGGTGTTTAAACAGTGCTGGCAACTTCATATTTCTAAATGTTAGTGTTCTGGTTTTCATCTAAATAAAGCAGGATTTTCAGTTGAAAATTAAGTTTGTAAGCTAAAAAAACAAGGTTAAAAATGTAGAAAAAAAACCAAAAATGACAATTAAAAATGTCTGTGTTAAAGTTGGATCATAATGCCTGCTGCAATGTTACTGATGCGATTGCTGTAGAAAGCAGAGTCCTGGGACCAGGCACAGAAGCAGAGGAATTAACTTCTAGCTACTGCAGCAGGGCAGAGCCCTGTGAATCACACGAGGAAGCACAGATCAAATCCTTTTATGTAAACATCATACGGGGCTGGCATTAGTCCTCTGTGCACCCTGGGAGGACTGCTGATGTGGCATTCCCCAAGTGCACATTTGCTTTGCGTAATTGTGGGCAGTCATTCTTGGGCACAGGAGGCCTAACTGTGGAAGCCTTTGTATCTTCTTCTCAGGGTGAGCAAAAATAGATGGGGAAAAGCAAACTCTGAATGTGGCCATGGACTTCCAGAGCCACCTTGTACACAAATGTCCCACACCCAGGTCCAAGCCCACAGAGATCTAGGTCACATCCCACTGGCTCTGCATCATGTGTGGGCTCCAGAGCCATGTCACTGGCATCCCCTCAGGTTTCCCAGCAGTTTTTCCATGTGAGTGCTGAGTGCTGAGAACCCATCTCCTGTTTCACACCAGTGTTTAACTTGCTGAATCAGGACTCCATGAACTGATTCAGACCGGGTTTCTAGTGACTAATGCCAGACACTCCCTTCCTCCTAGGCAGCAGTAGCTCCTCAGTGCTCCCAAACCCTGTTCAACCAGGCAGCTGTGGGACTGGGAACCAGATGTGCTGTTTCCCCCCACTGAACAAGTGGTGATGGATAAGGCCTTATTTCAGGTGGCTTTTTTTTTTTTTTTTTTGTTATATAACAATGTCAATTTGTAGCCTGAACTTTTTTTTTTTTTTTTTAAAATCTGTGTAGTTATCACAGAATCACAGAGTGGTTACAGAATCACAGAATGTTAGGGATGGGAAGGGACCTCAAAAGATTATCTATTCTAATCCCCCCGCCGGAGCAGGAACACCTAGATGAGGTTACACAGTAATGTGTCCAGGTGGGTTTTGAATGTCTCCAGAGTAGAAGACTCCACAACCCCCCTGGGCAGCCTGTTCCAGTGCTCTGGCACCATCACTGAGAAGAAGTTTCTTCTCATATTTAAATTGGGATCGGGAGGGTCCTCTGTAGATCATCTAGTTCAAGCCACCTGCTAAAGAAGGTTCACCTGAAGCAGATTGCACAGGCAATAAAGATCAAAAAGTATGATCCTTGCACACATATATCCTATAGTTTGCAGGACTGATCTTCTCAAGGACAATCTGAGTGGGGTACTGTGAAATTCCCATTCTTGCTCTTTTCAGTCAGCTGGGATAAGATGCGGAATAAAGCAAGTATCTTAGGAATACTTTTAGCATGGAAGACTTTATGATAGGCATAGTTTTATCTGTTTAAAGCTGTCTTCTGCCTGGTTGTTTTATCATTCACATAGAAGTCTGAGACTTAGAGGAGCACTCTGAGTAAAAGCTCTGGTACGACTTCCATTTGCCTCTCCTCACCCATGAAACACAAAAGGTGTAACATAATGCAAACACAGCAATTTCCCACTAAGACAACCATACAGCATTACCACCAGGCACTCTCTGCAACTTTTCTCTATTTTGTGTAGCAAGAATTTGAAAACATTAGCAGTTTGATCACAGCCGTGATCTCCATGGTTTCAGGAAGCCCAGCAGTCCTTGCAGGCTCCAGCATGAGATTGCCTGCTCAAGTCTGGGTGATATCCTACATTCTTCATTCTAGATTATTAGTGACACAAAAATGTTTGTTCTGCCAAACAGGCACATCCATGGCATACAATTTGTCTCTTGAAGGCTTCAGTGCAGAAGTCAATGACATCCTCAGTGAGTTAAACTTTCTTAACTAATCTTCTAAAAAAGCTTCACAAACCTGAGCTTTATCTTCCTCCTGTGAGTTTTCATGTCTTGAGTTAGATCATTTATAATCCTTTGAACTATCTCTGGTGTATGCATATGCTGATGACACAAAATTTGGAGGAGCTGTTGACACTCTCAAGGGCAGAGAGGCCCTGCAAAGGGATCTGGTCAAAGTGGGGAACTGAACAATTACCGACCACATGAAGTTCAACAAAAGCAAGTGCCAGATTTTGCACCTGGGACACGGCAACCCTGGCTGTCCGTACAGCCTGGGAAACAAGAGGCTGGAGAGCAGCTCTGCAGAGAGGGATCTGGGGGTTCTGGTTGATGGCAAGTTGCACATGAGCCAACAGTGTGCCCTGGCAGCCAAGAGGGCCACCCGTGCCCTGGGTGCATCCAGCACAGCATTGCCAGCTGGGCGAAGGAGGTGATTGTCCCGCTCTGCTCTGCACTGGTGCGGCCTCACCTGGAGCACTGTGTGCAGCTCTGGGAGCTACAGGATAGAAAGGATATAAAGCTACTGGAGAGTGTCCAGAAGAGGGCTACAAGATTTGCAGGGGAAGCTGTATGAGGTGTGGCAAAAATCACTTGGCTTGTACAGCCTGGAGAAGAGGAGACTGAGGGGAGACCTCACAAGGGGAGGAGGAGGGGCAGGTGCTGATCTCTTCTCTCTGGTGACCAATGACAGAACCCAAGGGAATGTCAGGAAGATGTGCTAGGGGAGGTTTAGGTTGGACATAAGGAAAAGGTTCTTCCCCCAGAGGGTGGTGGAGCACTGGAACAGACTCCCCAGGGAGGTGTCACGGCCCCAAGCCTGACCATGTTCAAGAAGAGACTGGACAACACCCTCAGACACATGATGTGAACTGTGGGGTTGTCCTATGCAGGGACAGGAGTTGGACTCGATGATCCTTGTGGGTCCCTTCCAACTCAGGACATTCTATGATTCTATGATATGAAAGGTACTTAGCAGAACTTGCAGTGGTTTGTGCTCTGTCTTAATTTGTCAATGTCAATGTAATTGGATGACCCAGACTCGCAGTCAAAACCAATAAGACATTACGCTCTTGATTGCAGGAAATTGTGCCGCTATTTTGAATTGCATTTCTCATAGTTATTGCAAAGCTTTGACTCAGTCATTGGGGAAGTTGTTGAGGTTTTTTTTTTTTTCCTTTAATAGTTGCAGTACGGGAAGTTCAAGATGATGTGGATGCAGTCAGGCCATTTTCCACCACCCAGTGTAACCCCTCACAGTTATACACTGTGACAAGAAAAAAAAAAAGGTTCAAGGGCACGCTGTGGTACGTCACCTGACAGTACACCCAGCTGCATTGCTTAAATCCTTGCAAATTTAAGGGTTGTATTAGAGCATTAGCTTCTATTCATCTTCTGTGAAAGTTTCCCTGATTTCCAGAAAAAGTGGGATATTTCACACTTCTTGGCCATGACATGCTGTGAAATGTTTTGATATTATCCTTAGGGTCTGGTAATGTCAATCACGTTTTTTGTTCTTGCTTAGAGCTCAACTTTTGATGCCATGTGAGGGTGCATCCTGACAAGGAAAAAACCTGACAGCACAGCTGTAGTTTCAAATACTCACACAGGTTCACTGAGGTGTACTATTGCACAATGACCTAGTTTAGAGCTATCACAGGAATCAATTAATCTTTGTCACTCTGTACTCATTCTAGAAGCATCTGAAGCCTGAAGAACTCCCCGGAGCCATGTCAGTTCCTGCCAGCTTTCTGTGGAGGGGTTCAGTTCTGCACATTTACTCACTTCAGTAGCCCAGAACACCTCCAGGGTCCCTAGATGAAGGCAACTCTCAGTATAATAGCTATAGAAATACTGATCACACAATATAGTCCACTGAGTTTTCAGACACACCAAACTTGATGGGAGATTAATTTCTTTTTAGTAGCTCTTGGTGTTATTTTAGCAGTACATTTTCTTCTCCTTCAGCTTCTAAATATTTTTTATGGATCGTATTTTTGCCAAATCATGACCCTTTTCAGCTGTTGATTTCTGTGAAGAGCAGCAGGTGCCTGGACAGGTCTTTGCATCTGTTGCTCCGGTCAGTTGTTTTGTGCTGACATCTCTGCAGCTCCTGCTTTCCTGGAAGAGACTTCCCTTCCTTTGGGCAACTCCACCTCCTTTGGCCTTTGTCTCCACATCATCTGGAAATACCATCTGGCCCAGGGTCCCCTTAAGAAACAGCTTCTTTTGTCTGACCCATGGGATGCCTACGAATGCTTTGCACTTGGGCCTCCTCCAACTATCTAGTCGCTCACTAGAAATGATTCCTTGAAATGCTGCATCTGGTCTAAATGACTCACACTGAGGCTGGGGTTTCACAGCTGATATCTTTAAAAAAAGATCGTAAATTTCTGTCTCCATGCTTATAGCTTGTTTGGTAGCCTGTCCACGGCATTATCAGTGACATTATATTCATCAGCTAACAAACTAGGACTTGTGTTTGTGTGAACTCTTTTAAAAGTAAATGTTAATACGAGAGTTTCTGATGACCTCCTCCAGGATACACGGTCTCCATGTACTGCTCATTCTGAATTCAGTAGACAAAGTTCTGCTTTACTTGAACCATTTTCTGACCAGAAGGCAGAGGGAAACCCCCAGCAAAAGCTTCCTTAATGCAAATAACCGCCTCTGTGGAGGTTGCCCTATTGCTGCTTTTCAGTTTGCTCTTTATTTGACATTTCCAAGGAGCCACGTTTCTGCTTTTTGCCTTTTTACACTTCAACGAAAGCTTTATAAGTGTCTGCTTCGCAAAAGACACAGCCTGCATATTAAAAATTGTGGCAAAAGGCTTTGGCCTTGCCGTGCAGAAGCACCTCTAAGTTGCTGTCCTGCTTTCCCTTTACCCTCAGGGAGCATCAGCTCAGTGACTGGAAAGTCCTCCTACTCAAAGCTCACAAATTTCTTCTTAGAAGAAAAGTTTTTTCTGTTTTGAGCCCACTACACAGGTGCACAGCACTCAATGGCTACCAGCGAAAGACAGTAATGTGCCCAGCACAAAGAACAGCATTGCCTGCCTTTACTGCTGCTGGCTCAGAGGCTGCAATTGAAGTATAAAGCTGTAGAGCGTGTTTTTTTAATAAAATACAGTTCCATGTTCTGGAGGAGGTGCTGTCTGGCTTAATAAGTTTAGCTACTTATTCCCTCACCTGTCCAGGAGACAGCAGGGACTGGGGGCTGCAACCATGAGGCAGTTGAGCTGCTGGAAAGGTAATTGTCGAGTTAAAGCTGCGCATGGTTTTTGTGCAGAGGAAGGCCTAAGTCAAGTCAAGGCAATGATGAGAGACTCGCAAGACTCTTTTGAACCTCAATCTGGCCCTTGGGCTTGGAGCTGGACCTGCGTAGTCGTGCTTTCAGGTAACCAGGCTTGGTGCTAATACGTTTTTCTCAGTAAACCAACAGCAACCGAGGCAGCTTGTCAAACCATCTTTCCTCGTTATCAGAGTTAAAGAATATTGACTCAAACCTCTGCCAGTTTGATTTATGGTTGCTGTGTGGTCAGAGATTAGTAGGGTAATATAAGGCACTGATCCAACTGGGTTACCAATACCTTTACAATAAATCATTTGTTTAAGACTTTGTCTCGAGTAAAACTGATGTTTTTGTGAAGATTAGCATTAGAATTGTACCTAATAGTTTTTTGTTCTCCTTTTTTACTTCTTCACAGAAAGAAAAGGCCTAGAATAATTCTTTACCTTACCAGTACAATCTCATTTAACTTTATAAACTCTGTAATGTGGAATGACTTTTATATGGCATAACAGCTGACGTGTAAAGATAAACAGGATTATTTTATTATTTCTGTGACTCACTTGTCATCAGTCCACATTTACTCATACTTTGAGGACCATATTGATCGGGAAATTTGTTTTAGTTACCAAACAAATCAATGGTTTAGTTCATTTTATTTATGGTTATATCTACCACCATGATAAAATGCAGACATTTAGGACAAAAGTAGTTTCTGAGGCCCATGGCTTGTGATTTCAGATTTGTAGGCAGTAGACAGCTTTTTTATTAATTTATGCCTATGGGGTAACTAGAGTTAGTAATGCTTTTAAAATAACAGCTGCTGAATGTTATTTCCATACTATCTAGCAATTATAGCATGTGCCATCACCTGATAACTTAGTTGTTCGCTTGTACAGTCCTCACTCTGATGGTTTCAGATATTTGAATACTTTCTCTTACTCCCAGGGTATCAGATGGCTCTGAACAGTGAGTGTGGTCTAACAGGCTCTGTGCAGAAGGTTCTGCCTTTTTGTTTCCCTGAAGGGGAAACTGCTTAGTAAGCAAGGCCTTCTGGGCTCATGAATAGAAATAGTGGACACGTGGCTGAAACCCTTCTATCTGTGCCTGTCTCTTTCTTGCTGAAGGAAGGCCAGTTGTTTTTGTTTTGTTTTTTTGGTTTGGTTTGGTTTGGTTTTTTCCCCATCATTCTGAGGGTGAGAATTATTGATCCTCTGTTGCCAAAGATATCTGAGATCTGTCCAGCCATCTGCCATTCCTTTGGGAGTGCGACGCTGCGCCTCCCATCCCTGTGGCGTGACTCCAGTGCTTTCCTTTTGCAGAAAGGTGAGATGGTCCTTTGGCAGCTGATGATCCAGCAGATGATACAGCTCTGATCCCATCATACCTGGTAATCCAAGTGCCTTCTTCTTACCTAGCATACTGTCAACTTTTTCTTATCAGTAAAAGTCTCTGACAAAAGAGACAGAGGAACCCAGGTTATATAAGGGGAAAAAAAAACCCAACTAATAAAAATGCTTATTTCCTATAGTGATGAAGAGATCAATCATAGACTGTGCCTCTTACTCATTCTTCTAGCTACTAGACACTTCTGCAGAGTACTGTATAAAACCAATAAGCAGCTAAGTGCTTCGTGTTGCTGAAGAGCTGATATATGCATGTTTCAATTCTCCAATCTGTTCCCTTCTGATAAAGCCAGGAATGAAGAACAAAGCCACCTGTATGTTAAAAATTATAAAAGAAATCACTTAAATACAACTAGTTGAAGTGGAGGAAAGGCTACTATCTACAATAGGGAGAAAGACTTTTCTTCTGAGTGTTCACAAAGTTGTACTTTCTGCTCATCTTCCTCTGTTGATTTTCTGTATCTCCATTGTCCCACCACTTTTTTTGCTTGACTGCTGAATAACTTCTGGTCATGGGCTTCTTTTGACTAATCAGATACAGCTAAAGTTTTGAAGCTGCCTGAATTCTTTAACTGGAAAAGACTCAAATATGAGAGACCATCAGATCCCTTCCTGTCATCTGTAAATAATTTTCAAAAACTGCAGAGAATGTTGTAGACATGTCAAGTTTTCAGTAATTTCAGGAGGAAGGGAAGATCCCAATGTAAATACCAAGTAGTATATGTTATCTGTCCTGGGAGGCCATCATGCTGATCAAACTGAAAATAGGCTCTTCAGTAGAAAACTGCCTGCAGTTTTAATTAGCTGTTGTTTTTTTCTTTTTCAGACAGTACCTTATTTACCGAAGTGTAGGGCAACCTTGAATGTAAGGTGACCTCTAACTGTCTGTTTTAGCAGGAAAAATAAATGTCAATGTGTGCTGAAAATTCCCTAAATTATCTTTGCAACCCAGAACGATCCTACGTCTGACAAGCCACCCTTAACGCATGATGTAGACAAGAAAATTAATGTGGAGCAGGAAGTGTGCTGGTTGTAAGGGCTGGGTTTTGCACTTAAATGATGCAGTCGCTGGTTACACGTGAAGTCAAGGAAAAGCCGGGGAATAAAAGTTGTACCTCTTTAAATCTTGAAGGGTGTTTCTAGGAGAATTTCTGGAGAGAAGTGTACAGAAATGCACTAAAGACTTCTTCAGAAGAGCATGTGGGTTTGTGCCTATGATATGGGTAATGTAGGCAATTACATAGTTCATGGGATTCTACATCACCCATACATTGGTGGAAAAAATTATATCAGTAATTAAAGGTATACCTTACATCTAGATCCTAGGATCAACAACTGTGGGAAACCACAGCAGGTTTGGTATTGGGTTTGGTAACCAGATTGTGAAAGAAGGAACCAGGAGCTACAGATAACCCTTGCTAGCAGCAGCGCTGCTTTGTGTTCTGTGCAACTTGTGATTGCAATGGTGAGATCGCATTTGTGGCATAACAGCTCAAATGGGAAAAGTGCACATTCATTCCAGAGATTGGCTAAAAGTTGTAAACATCATACATACACCCCAAACTCTAGGCAGACTGGATATTTCAGCATCAGAATCTCTCATGAAAACTACTTCATTTACTTTAGCTGGTTTATGATTTAGGCTACAATTTCTTTGGGAATCAGGTTCATGCTGGTAGAAGTCTAAATGCCCAAGTTTCCAAGAAGTCCTCTTTCTCCCTTCTTCCCCCATATCTGGTTCCAATATCTGGAAGAAAAGCCCCAGATCATTAAAGGTTTATAGATTTACTTAGCTAGAAACAATTTTACTGTATGTAATAACAGGTTTTAATAGCAAGAGTACAGTTTGTTGTTGTTTTTTTTTTTTTAAATTTTGCAATTCTTGTGACAGATCCAAACTTCCGGAAACGGCTAAAGACATCCTTTGGATGTGTCGTCCTGATTACGCTCATAGTCATCTGATTGCCTGCACTTAGCCGTAGCATTCAGACTTCCAGCTTAAAAGAAGTTTGTTGAGGGTTATTCCCAAATGTTTCAAATCACTCAGCCAAGCAGGACATAAGTTATCCTCTCAAAACAGGGAAGCTGATATAAAATTGTTTTGTTTGGACCTGTATCCCAAAGTTGCACATAGTTAAATTGCTCAGAGCCACGTGAAAACACAGCTTTGAACCACAGGAGAAAAGTCATGGCTCAAGGATGTATTACACATACATGAGGACTACACAGATGCCTTGACAGCTTACAGGAGCTAGGGAGGAATACATTTCAGGAAGGCCAAGGCTGTAGATCATTGCCTGGCATCTCTTCAGCCCTGTAAGCTGTTCTCTCCGGGATCAGGTTTCAGAAAGGAATGCCGTCACGGGAGATTTTACACCATGACTAAAACTGCTGACTTTTCAGCAGGATGATTAACCTCCCATTCCGGGCTTGGCGCTTACTTTATTTACTAATGCATCCACTAGTTGTTACGTGGCAGAAGAGAGGGGATAAGTGCTCTGCCTAGGAAGGATATGTGTGAGCGGAGAAAGTACCACTCATCTCCCCAGCATTGTAGTCTCCTCTGAAACAGGAGGAAGACCCCTCATCTGCAGTCAGGGAGCTATTACAAGCAAAGAGCACAAAAAAGGCATTTGAGTTCACTGCCATCAGAAAAATCATCTATAGAATAGAGTGTCCCAGGCTGAAATGTATCTTCTGTTATGTTCTCCATGCTGGGAGGGGGAATCTGGACAGGGTCCACTGCAAAGGCAACAGCTGCAGGGAGGTTTTATGGCCACCTGGTTCCACTAGCAATGCAGCTCTGTGGTGTCAGGAGATTGACTTAAGACAACTCCTACAAAAACATACCTTTTGCTATATGGTAACAAACCACCAGCCAGAGGTGAAACCTTTACCTGCAATTAGACCAAAATATTATTTTTGGTGAAATAGTGGGTAGTCAATTATTACTCTGAAAGATCAATAATACTTAAATGATGACAGTTTCTTAATGTCACATAAATACCAAGTTTCTCATTAGCTGCTCTTTCATAGTAGCAAAAGTATACCTGAAAATATGAAAGTTCAAAATGGGGAGCCAGGTAAACATAGCTAACTTGTGCTGTGGGCTTGGTTCAGTTACTGCTGTGTTTACAGGTTCTTTGTGAGTGACAAGGTTATATCTGGAATCGCAGCTTCCTGAGTCATGGGATTTTATGAGATTCTTCCCTCTTGTCCTTCCTCTCCTGTCAAAGGATGATGTTGGCAGCCATCATGAAAGTATTTGAAAATGCAGGCTTCCTGAAGCCTGAAAAAAGAGAAAGCAAACAAACCCACCTTTAGTGTGTATATACATACACATGCCTACACCCATACACGCATAGGTATATGCATATATGGCATGGATGGGTGTGTCCATGCATATCTGCCTATCTGCATGGAAGGAAGGAGGGAGGGAGAGACATAAACATCTCACGATCTTTGTGAAGGCAAGGATTTCGGTTTTTGGAAGGCAGTCACTGGCAATGCCAGCCCTCTTAAAAAAAACCAACCAACCAAGCAACCAACCAACAAAAAACAGCCTTGGTGAGAGTTTGGAAATACGTAGCTGGTTTGGAGAAGACTGTGCACACTGCCAGACCAGGTCCTTTAGGAGAAGACAACACACTGGTGACTCAGTATTGCAAATGCCTGATCCACTTGAGCAGCTTTTCATGTGGATGGAAGTGGCAGGAGGGAGCACGAGGTACCCATGAAGGAGCACAAGAGCTCCATCTCCTCCAGCAAGAGATTCCAGCACCCTGATACTGCACTTAGTTTTCTCACTTGTGGTAATAAAGTTTGCATCATGCTTTGTGAGGTCAGAAGCTAAGGATCCAAAAATTGCATTCTTCCTCATGAGTAAGCTTTAGCATGCTCTGGAATGACTCATCAGGTTAAAGGGTTGTCAGGCCAAGCCATTTATGAAAATATGCTTTTAAATATTGGCTGAGTTTTCTGAGAAGGAAATTTTGTATAAAAAGCATGAAGAATTGCATCCAGTAGGCATTAAATTTTTAAATACATTTTTTGGTCAAGATTTGTAGTTCCATATGATGTAGATTTTGCCTTTTTTTTTTTTTTTTTCCTGCGTGCCAAAATGAATTTTAAAGCAAAAAACAATACATACATGCTGGCAAATATTCTTACCATCCCGTGTATTCAGAGTTATTTAATTAACTTGTCAGGCTTGTTTTTTACCGCGCTCTTTCTGTGGCTATGACAAATTATATGTTCCAGATCTGATTATTCATGAAATGTCGACTGTGAATTTCAGGCTCCCTCATGCTTAAAATGTTTAATGGAATTAAAAATTAAAATATGTTTCTTAATTTTATTTAATTTATGACTTCAGATTACAGAATTTAAATTCAAAGGACGCTACAGAACACATCAATTAACTGTACTGAGCTAATTAACTTTTATAATAATTTTTTGTGACGGCCGCAGATATATTTTCAGACCTGAAATAAATGACTGGACTGTTTATTACTGAGATTAGTTTAAAAGCTTTGTTTTGATTTCATTGGTAGGCACATTTTAATATACTTTTGGAGTAAATAATGAATGACTGAATCATCATTTCATTTATCAGAAAGATTCAATTATGAAATTAAACATTATTTCAGAGTATTGTTTCCTGCTGTTTCTTGAGGGGCATAATAAGGCCTTGGGAAGCTTGTTGCAGGACTTTGAAGACATGAACATCTCATTGCTGCACTATAGTAGGCTACAGAAACTTTACTTTCCTGCTGTAGGGGAGCAGGATTAGAGCTGAGGTTCTCAGTAACTGCTGCTCAGAACCCCCTGACAAACCTGGCCCAGTTCACACCAATGGCTACCAGGTGGTTTGCACAGATTCCTATAGGTTCTGGATTATACGAATTAAAGCTGTGTCGCACAAATTGTAGTTGGTATATTATTTTTCATATACCTGTTTCTCTGGATAAAGTTATTTTATCCTTTTTTGTCATTAAGATGACATCTCCTTTTTCTTTTTTTTTTTTTTTCCTTTTAAGAAACTATTGTCCCTGTATAGATGACTTTATTTTCTCCATTCAAGGCTTAAGTACAACCTTGCGTAAAATTTGCATGAGAAATCATTTGTAGCACGTAGCCAACCACCACTTCATTACCTTTGCAGGAAACCCCCTCCTCTCTCAACAAAGCAAAAATTTAAAAATAGGACTCTGTATGCAGAACCTGACGTTATCGCTGCTGCCTTCAGCTACAGTCTTGTCATTTATGACAGTTGCGTAGTTCGTGCAGCAATGTTTATGAAGATGCCATTAGAGTAATAAGCAAGAAGGTGGATGCAGTGAGAAAAACTAGTTCAAAGGGACAACACAAGCATCCCAGACTTAACTCAATAGGTCTTTTCAACTGTCTTAAACGGGAAGGAAAATAAACCCTGGGCAGTTTGCCAAAGATTGCTTCTCCTTCACAATTAACTTCAAAATCCAAATGAAAGACTTTTCCAAAATACATTTTCTGCTTCAGCTACAGCTACTGGGCTGGGGAATGCATTAGTTCAAGTAAGTCCTACAGCTTTTGTTAAGAAGACCACACTGACCTCATAATCGACAAATCTTTTTATCTTGCTAGGCAAACACCTCTCAGGAAGATTAAGGTTTAATGCCAATGGGTTGCATTTCTTGCAGCCCTTTTATCTGTGATATCTGTGATGATACCTTATTCTCTCCCTCCATAACATGTTCCTCCATGGCATCCTCTTCTGCATGGAAGAAGCCCCCTGGGTCATCTCATCTTCCTGTAATGTGTTTTAAAGTCCCTCTTCTGCTGAGATGCCTGTAAGAAAACAACTGCTGTTTAACAGCTTGAGGGAGACACTTGTATAACAGGAGCTACATTAAAAGCATATGAAACTTTGATACAGGTTTTTTACATTTGTCAGTGTTCCCCTCCCCAAAACAGGTATAGGACTTGTTCTCTTAGAGTCTCATCTACAAAGGGCAACTGAAGTGTGACATGGAGCATTAAGAATCTGTTGGAGGTTCTTATAAACATTAATTAAATATTTAAAAATAATAACATGTACACCCAGTCCCAGTTAACTGAGGCTGGTTACATAAGCAGCTATTTTGCTCCTGATGAACTTTCACTGCTTGGCAAAAATAGCTGGAAAATAGTTTTTTTTTTCTGATTTGTAAAACTAGCTGGTGCCACTGCCAGTTTCAGATAGTCACACGAATCCAGTTTTACGATCTGAGATGGAAAGCCTGGTTGAAGCCATAGTAGGCAACAAGCCCTGACTGGAAATCAAATAATCCTTAAATGCTACATGTTCCTCAGTGTTGGACTGAGGGAGGAGGCTGCATTTAAGGCACTGTCTGGCATTCACAGCATTCAGGCCAAATTTTGCCATTCAGTTTTTGAGGAAAGAAATGGGGTCTACAGTTAGGGATGGTTTCAATAGAGAGGAATTAGGATAAGGCCAAAAAATCAGCTATTTCTGTGTTGTCTCTCTGGCCTGGCCCTGGTCACTTCATGTGCAGCCACACAAGTCACTTGACTTTGGGCAGAAGGAGATAACACCTACTTCCCCACACTGCCATGAGATTAGCTTCATGTTTGTAAAGCGCTTTGGCAAGACTGGGAGCTAAGTGTTATTTGGGACTCCTGCACTCCTGCCTCTGACACCACCTCAACACCCAGGGCTTTGGCAGAGGGATGCCAACAGCTTTGCTGTAACTCTCCTGCCCATATTAACATACAGAGCCGCCTTTGCAAGGCTATGCTGTGCTTTAATTATGGCTTAATTTGCTCTACCTGTCATTTTTAATATGGAGCTGTATATATTTTGTTGTCTTCCATTGGTTCTGTGGTTATATTGAGCGGATTATCTTTGGAGCAGCAGCACAGATGAGTGGGAATAAGAAAATACGTTACAAGTAGAAGAGCTTAGTGTAGTTTCTCAGATATTTTACTTTCCCACCTCATCTTCTTTGGGAAATGGGCAGCGTCCTTCCTCTCTTTCTGGAAGCATCTTTGCATTTTCCTGTGCTTGTGGGAAAGGCAACTGGGCAATGACGTAATTTGATGTCAATTAAAGGGATTTCCTAGCAAAGGATGGTAATTTGCACAGTGCTGCAGGTATGTGAAAGCACTGAATGGTAACCTGGGAGTACTGAGAGGGGAAAACTTCTGTGTAACAGAGCTATAATCACTTGCACTTTCACTAATTGCCAAGAGCCAGAGACCCTAAGTGCCATGTTATTTTTTATATAATACACATTAAATTACTACATCTTGTCCATTTTCTCCAGTAATTTCTCCCTCATTGTCACCAGCCCTCAGCAGCAAGTCTCAGTTCCTACAGCCCTCCTTTTGTGAAACTGGTGGTGGCAGAGGAACTCTCTGTAAAGAATAAAAAAGAGGCAACTGCTCATAACAATATAATGAAATGGGCTGTAGACCCAGCTTGTCCCTCTCAGAATTAAACCAGGAATCATCTTCCAAACACAATGCCTTACCTCAAAGCAGACTCTTACATATCTTTTTGCTGTTATTCTGTGTCGTGGGGATGCTGACAGTCACAACCATTTACATTTTCACGTTTTTCAGCAGACTGATCAACTAGGCAGGTATTCAGTAATCAATAATACGTGTTGTGTTTTTGGAATAGCTACGTTCTTCATTCTAAGACGTTAACCTCTTCCAAAGCTTTCTTTTTTCACTTTCATAGATTTGATAGATTTAGTGTGCATCATTAAAAAAAATCTAAAGGAAGAGCAGTAAAGAGCACACAAATAAATTTTAGCTAGCTTAAAAATATAATGACATCTTAATAATAATATCTGGGAAGCTCCTGAGGAATTTGCTAAATGAACCTATTACTGTGCTCCTTAAAGATTTGTCTGAGAAGTGTTTTTATGGGGTCTTAGTTATCAATATTAATTCCCAGAGCTGCACATTTTTACAGTAGTTTTACTGAGTATACAGAGATGAGAGAGAGCAATCGTGTAAAAACCATTGACATGAACACCAATGGAAAAGGAAATAATTAAAAAACCCACCTTTTTTCATATTTCTACAAAAACATAACAAAACAGAACATGGACATTTCTACCATTGTAATTAATAGTCATTTAATTATAATTGCATAATTTGATGAATAGTTTTCAAAAAGGCTACCACAGATGTGGCAAAGAATAAACAATAACATTCTACAGTACCATAGTCTAGCATATTACATTTTACTCTGCTTTGCACATATTAACTGGAGAGCAAATTTGACATCAGCCTGAGATGCATCTAAGTGTGTTTCATTCCATGTTAGTGAGAGCAACAAAGAAACACAGAAGGGTTGGGTGATCTGCATAGAAATGTCCTGATGTTCATTTCTTTCCTTCCTAATGTGATATTAACAACAATGAGCTGAAAAATGATGTCTGAATTGCACCTGGATGTACATCACGTGTTTGTCTGTGCACTGCTTTTTTCTGAATGTTAGCACCAACCAAGCCATATAATAGGCCATGCATATAATAGTATTTTTATACACGCAGAAATATGAAGGAATAGCCTGCTTTTCTATTACATTTTAAACTACAGCATGCTTATAGATATACCAGTCATATCTGTGAAAAACGAAAACATGCAGTGAAAAAGGTAACAGTTACTCAAAATTTGATTTGAGTAATCAAATCAGAATTACAATCAAAATTAAATCAAAATTATTTAAATGCTATATATATATATACACAGTTATGACAATAAAGAATACTTTATTCTTACGGAACAAAATAATCTTTATCTTAAGGAAAAGTAAAACGTATTCATATAGATGAATAGCTGCTGAGTTTTATTTTGCATGTCTTTTAAAAATCTGAAAGCTATTTCTCTCAGGGAAGAAAAAGTTTATGACGGAGTCAGTCTTCAACCAGAACAATAACACACTCTCTTTCAGTAGAAGTTAGAGCCTTTTTGAATACATAGAATGAATGGTCACACTTAGCAGTTGAGCCCCAAGAAGGTAAATTAGGAAAAGTGAAAAGCTCAAATTTCATCTTTTATTACCAACTAAATTACAAAGTTTATTGTTCATCACTCGTATTTATTGAAAAATTATACATTTACACTTCTGTAGTGTAGACAAGGTCCAGGATTGACACTAAAAGTAACAGGGTATGAAAAATAAAATGGAGAAAGTTCAAGTTACTTTTGGGGACAGGAACTTGTCGGCACTCCAGGTTGTCTTTTCAGACTAGTTACAGCAACTTTTTCTTCCTTTCACAGACCTGTTGAAGTAAAGTCCATTTCTATTTGGAATGTTTTTACATATGTACTGAAGGGATTCATGTGTATATTTAGTGAAGCATATGCTGCGGACCTTTTTTGTTATTACAAAAATATTTTTTTCTCAATAACACGGAAAAACAGGGAGAAATGAAGTGTGCCCTCTCCTGAATATGAATAGTGAAGTACTTGAAGATTCTAATAAGCTGTTGTGAATTCTGCATTTTTCTGTCAAAAACATTAGCCCTCCTCTGACAGCTGCCTCAATCGCTTCCTTTCGCAGAAAATTCCAATGCTATAGTTGTGTATCCCAAGTAAGAATGTATTTGAAGTGATGAAAATCACAGGACAACCTAAAACAAAGCAGATGTATCAAAATAAGCAAAAGAGAAGCCTCTGTTGGATAATTCTATTTTACTTGTTGCACACGCAGATCCATCAAAGTATGTGGGCTGCAGAGGGGTCGAAATGTGCTCCTGTCTTGCTCTGACCTCAAGCACTGTTCTCATTCAGTTCATCACTTGTGATCCTTCAGTTCAACATGTTTAATCATTGCTAAATACTGGGTCATCCTGGCTTCTGCTTTGCAGGACGCTGAGAATATTTTTCAAAACCAGATACTTTTTGGCAAGATTCTGGTGCTACTTTTTTTTATATTTTGTGTCCAAAAGTAAAATGGCAGCTGTTATGGGAGCAGTAAGGCTGGTTCTGTTTCTTGGAGTCTGCTCTGGGAAGACCTGAAATGGGAATCATAGAATTATAGAATGTCCTGAGTTGGAAGGGACCCACAAGGATCATCGAGTCCAACTCCTGTCCCTATATATGACAACTCCACAGTTCACCCCATGTGTCTGAGGGTGTTGTCCAGTCTCTTCTTGAACACTGTCAGGCTTGGGGCCGTGACACCTCCCTGGGGAGCCTGTTCCAGTGCTCCACCACCCTCTGGGGGAAGAACTGTATCCTAATGTCCAACCTGAACCTCCGCTGGTACATCTTTCTGACATTCCCTTGGGTTCTGTCACTGGTCACCAGAGAGAAGAGATCAGTGCTTGCCCTCCTCCTCCCCTTGTAAGGAAGCTGTAGCCCCATGAGGTCTCCCCTCAGTCTCCTCTCTCTAGGCTGAACAAACCAAGTGACTTTAGCCACTCCTCATACAGCTTCCCCTGCAAACCTTGTAACCCTCTTCTGGACACTCTCCAGTAGCTTTATATCCCTTCTATCCTGTGTTGCCCAGAACTGCACACAGTGCTCCAGGTGAGGCCGCACCAGTGCAGAGCAGAGCGGGACAATCACCTCCCTCGCCTGGCTGGCAATGCTGTGCTGGATGCACCCAGGACACGGGCGACCCTCTTGGAAGCCAGGGCACACTGTTGGCTCATGTGCAACTTGCCGTCAACCAGAACCTCCAGATCCCTCTCTGCAGAGCTGCTCTCCAGCCTCTTGTTTCCCAGGCTGTATGTGTTGCCGTGTCCCAGGTGGCTGATGGAGTCTCTGGGAGGACTCTCTATCAAGAAGTCGAAAGCGGGAGAGCAGGGCTTTCTGTACCACCTTACTCAAAGAGCTCCTTGTTTGCTATTGGAGGCAAGAGTTTTTTCTGTATTTACTGTCGCCACATGATGACAACACCAGAAACACAAAGCTTCTCAAAAGTTGTTGTGTACCTGTCACCGTGTGCTTGTTTAAATACTTGTAAAAGTAAATGATTTAGCAAAACCAATATGAACCATAGGGTGCCAACACCCTTTTCCTTGTTGGCTGCACCTTAAACTGCTTTTGGTGCTCATTTTTATGTCTAAAGTAAAAACATACTTTGTGGTTGAGACCCTCTATTTTACTGGCACAGATCGAAAACTGTGGACATAGTGTGCAAGCACAGCTTTATATAGATATTAATTGCAAGACAGACAATTTAATTGCATCTGAAGCCAACATAGGTAGCTTCAGGAGGTGGAGTCTGATGTGATTATTGCTTGCAAATGTCCTGGACATACTAGGGATTACTTGATGGCACATTTTCTTGTTGAAGTGTGGCTATGGTACAGGATTCACAGCTTTTTGGTGCAAAATGGTGGAAGAGCTTGTTTTAATATTTCCTGAAGCAAAGCAGCATTGAAAGGAAAATACACTACCCCTCTGTAGAAAAATAAACATCCTGGGCTTCAGCACCGTCTTTCAGATAGAGTCTCTCCTCCTTACTTCTCTCCTGAATAGTGCTCTGGTTAGTATTTGATGAGAATGAGGAATGGTAATGATAAATTGATGATAAACTTTTATGAATTAAGAAACAGGACATAAAGTTATTAACTTTATGGATGAGTAACAGCTGAATCACAACTGAGACTTGAATTGGCAGACTCTTCAAATCTCTATTCCAAGTGAATTCCAAAATAAAACGTCATTCCAAAACAAAAAATAAACTTTGAGATTTCTCATGGAAGGAGATTTTTGGATTTTTTTCCAGGACAGCATTCTGAATTACATATTTGTTTGCCCTTTACAAATTCTTCCTCAACGTCTTTGAACAGTCAAGAGCTCTGGCTGTTAACCATGTTGTGACGTGCTAAACTCGAGAGTGAGGAAACCAAAAAAGCCAGATTTCCTCAGATTTTTGGGCTGCTGAGAGGCCCTGCTCTTGGAAGTCCTGGAGAACCTTAATGTAAGCATCTGTTTTGGAACCTGGAGCCAGCTTATTGTGAGGTAATTCATACGACAACAGAGACTAATCACGAGGGCCCTGTCATTTAAATGCTCCAATTACTTTTTTTTTTCCTGCAATAGCTTCTGCTCTGCTCCCACATCCCACAATGCATTCCAGGGCTACTATGTTAATTGGAAGTTTATTTCTGTGCATGAAGTGGATTTTAATTAGCACCTAAGGGGCACATTCTGGTGTCCTGACTCAGGTGGCATGGAGGCCTACCTCAGCATCACTCCATGGCAGCCTGTGGGACTACTCATGAAGAAAGGTGCTTCCTGGACCAGACAAAGGGTGACTGGGAAGCTCTGAGCCACCCAGGTGGGACAAGAGGCTCCACTGACTCTCCAGCATTCAATGCCGTGGCCCCAGGGCCCTGTAAAACAATAGTTATACTAACTCTTCCAGTTATTTTGCTTGACTAATGAGTAATATGAGTGGCTCCAGATTTTAAGTCTGTGAGCAACGTAGGCACACTGTAAAAACTGGGATTGCAGACAGTCTTGTAATAAATTAATAACTTTGACTATTACGTGAGTCATCTGTAAAATGGGCCCTGAGTTATGAAGACACACACCAACAGTGGGGGGCATTATGAGAAATTAAAATTAATGTGACATAATACTACTTCAATTACAATAGAAGTACTGCAGCTGGAAGAGATGGCAAAAGTGGGAGGGGCATAACTCCCCTGATTAGCATAATTACATCCATGCATCTGGTTTCCAAAATCAGAGTGTGAATCAGTTTCAGCTCGGTATTGGCACCTCCTGCCAGCCCTGCAGCAAGACAGCCGTGAGCAGACACCCCGGCTCCTGCTCCCCACGATGAAGCTGGGAGCTCTGACAACCAGAGTGGAAGGAAACAAAAGGCGCTGATTAAAACAAAAAGCCTAATTGGCAGGTTCTGTGATCAGTGCAAAATAAGGGGGTTTTTGTTGTTGTTGTTTTTTTGTTGTTGTTTTTGTTTTTGTTTTTTTACTTAATGCTATTAATCGCGTTTCAAAGCTCTTACAAAATGCACTTCCCTGATAATATAAAATATCCCCTCCAGCATCACTTCTCTGTCTCTTTCCTTGTTCTAAACCCACCTGCACTTAAAATCCTGGAGAACCATGTGTGCAGATATTGCTAATTACAACTTCCTTACTACAGAATGATGTGTGTCACTGTCCTTTTCATGGACATCATATGACAATCCCAGCAGGAGGAACCGGGGCCAACTTATAAATCACCTGGGCAGAGTTCCAATTACATTATTGCTAAGAGGCATGTCCGGCCCACAGTCACAACTTGGGATTAAAATGTCAGTAAGTACTTCATGGAAGTTGTTATCTATGAATTATTTCATAACTCTGTAGAGTATTTATGAAAATATGCTGTAAAGAGTTATCCAGACTTGAGAATTATTATCTTAATTGTGCTTAGACTGGAAAAATAATTACAATGCACTGAGGTTACTGATCTCTTCTGAATGAGCTCAGTGGTATTACAGTAAAATATTTTAAAATGCTTTAAAGTGAAGAGAGAGCTGAAGTTATTTAAGCATAAAGTTCTGCTTAAAGGTATTCTAGGCAACGTGTCCATCACAAGTGTAATACAGAAACATATGAAAACTAAACGGTGAAAAAAAAATTCTTAATTGCTTAATGTACTTATTTTCCTGTATTATCAAAACGTTGTGAAGGATTTTGACAACACCAAAGCTATTTTACATTGTTAAAAGACAGTAAAATGTCTTTAAATATAGCATTAACAGGTTTAATATCTCCTACAGAACCTGATGTAACTCATATAATGTGAAAAGACTGCAGATGGGCCAATGAAGTGAAAGCAAGTCCTTAAATATTCCACATTTTGCAAATTATACACTAGATATTTTTTCTGTATGAAATAACTGTCCAGTGTACATCCTGCTGGGTAAAGAACTGCCATCTATGATATATTTATGTTGGCCAAGTAACCCTTAGCATGAGTGAATGTAGAGTAATTAATTTATTGTTCAAAACACAGATCTTGGTATAAACACAGTGACTGGGTATAAATGTTGCTTTCAGGATCAATATTTATCATCTCTCAGTGATTGTTGTTGGGCTGATGCTGCATTTACAAATAGAAAAAAAATCTTTTTCACCCCTGTGGCAGAATGCAAACCCCCCTCTCTCCCCCCGCCCTCCTTCAGTATGGAGGGAGTAGGCACATCTCCCTCTCTCTGCTACTTGAAGCTAACAGCTGCTTTTGTTTGGCCCAGAGCACCCTGGCCAGGGCCATTAGGAGAAGGGATTGCCGAGGCACCAGTGAGCCGCTGGGCACCTGTGACCAGTGTGGGGGATGTTTGGAGGCTTCAGGGGCACCCCACACACGGTGTGGGGGTGCAGAGAAGCTTCTAGAATGCCTACAGTCAGGTCTGATCAGCCAGTATAAAAACGGCACTCTCTCGTCGAGACTGGGCCCATTGTCGCCGGTCTCTCGGAGCACGAGGAAGATCCTGCCGCCGAGACCCCCCCCTCCCCGGGATGGAGACCCCGCTTGCCTTGCCACCACGGGTGTGAGTAAAACCCCTCGCAGGATTGCGAGTATATTTATCCTTTCCGTGCACATATGCACGTGTAACTTCCCGTGCTTAATACAAGCACGTATAAAATTATTTCCTCGCACAATCGCGAGTGGAACTTTATTTCCTCGCACAATTGCGAGTGTATTATAAATTTATTCTCGCACAATCGCGAGTGTATTTTCCTCCCGTGCTTCCACATAAGCACGTGTAGTATTCCGTGCACATTCGCACGTGTAAGTAAATTAACCCTCGCGGAATCGTGAGCGTACACTTTACCTGTATCTCTTTAAGAATAATCCCGCACCGTGTTCAGGCAAGTGTGTACTCCTCTGGGACTTTGGGGTGGTTCCGGCATTGTTTTGGGTGAAGCCACGTGCATGCACTCTGTGGACCGCCAGTTGTACTAGTTGCTGCCCCTTAATAATTTTCCTCAACTGATACCCGAACCTATATTTAAGTCACTTTTGGAGTGCTAAAACCCTGTTTCTCACCGGTTTAATAAAAGTTGTTTTGGACCCTGTTGTCCCTTAAATTAACCTCGGGGTGCCTCCGTGACAACCCCTTTTAATGGCCAGCCTTGCGATCTCAGCTTAAGATTTAGGAGTCAGCTTTGAGACCTCTCCTTTTGGCACATAGCCCCAAGCAGCTCGGGTTCAGCAGAGCCTCAAGCTCCTCACCTGTTGTCTGTGTCCCATCTCTCCTTCTGCCTGATGGAGGGCTGGTGCAGATGTGAATGGTGGGAGCCCTCTGTTGCAGCAGCACAGATCAATGCATCTCTCTCACTGAGAAACAAAAAAGTGCCTCTGTCTCAGCCACTCGCACCAGTCAGAGCCCACTAGTGGGACCACACCTGCCTATCATTCACGTGAGGCAAAACTCCTTTTGTGGGCCTGAGTGACCAGCAGCATGCCACCATAATTCTCATCTCCAGTTACCCCTTTTGAAAACATCACGATACTATGGTCTACATGAAAGAAATGTTTCGCTTAAACAGTTTTTCAAGCTGAGGCACTGCCCTTTTTTGTATGTTTAGTAGTTGAAGAGCAGAAGAGTCCAGATCAACTTTGCCTAAAATTGAAAAAGCTACTTTCACAGTTGACCACAGTAAAATACCCAACCTGATCTATACTGGAGCAGCTTACTGATGTAGGCTTTTCACTTGTACATTAAAGTGTTGAATTTATTGTTACATAATACTATACACCTTGCAGAAATGGTAGCAGGATACTTTGGGGCAGCCGTTGTTCCTCTGTATTCCACTCCTCTGGCTCCTGCTGTGCTTGCTTTACGCTGCCTCCACCTGCAGCAGCCATCGCTTCAGGGACTTGGACTTATTTTCCGCAGTCAGTGCCTCTCTTACCCCACCCTTGATACAGTTCTGTAAGTAATACAATATATTACCTCTTGTCTAGGCTTGATTAGAAATCTCAACGTACCTACTTTGATCTGCTGTTGCAGTGGAATTCCTCTGTTGTCTGCTATACAAGATGGGCAACTTCTTCAAAAAAATGTTCTTAACAATTAGCGGGGGTTTTTTGGGTTTGTTCTTTTTTTCTTTTTTTTTTTCCCCCCAAAATTTCCTACTCTCATAGACTTAATCACTGCAACAATAAATTCTGCTGAATGCATATTTCCATATAGAAGGCAGACAACATGACAGAAAAATATGTAACACCCTTGGTGAGCACTTAAGAAAATAAAATGCAATGGCAGAAATCCTTGTGCGTGCATTGGTGGTTTCATTTGAGTGTGAATGTTAGGGTCACGGCACAGCTAGATTACTGTGGGTGTAGTATGGCTCTAGATATTTATAAATAAAACAACCTGACTTTCATAAAGGCTGTTTTCATTATAAATGAATGTCCTTTGAGTTGGATTCAGTCTGGTTGGAATCCCGGGGACTCTGATGGATCTTGATGATTTTGTCATACATGACCTCTCTCTACCCTTTCACACAAGATGATACCAGACAGACTTCAGTGTTTTTGATGACACTCACTTCATTTGCGCAATTGTCATTTATTACTGAACCAACACTGAATCTGTGGGTTTCCACAAACCACAACTTATTACTGTTGCTCCCTAGTGCTTATAATAGGCAAAAATTTCCCTTACTGGAGGAAACTGTTCATTCTCCATCTTGTGTTGGAAGAATAAACTTATCCTAATGTATTCAGCTTGTTAAGTTATTTACTAGCTTTTAAATGTGTCTGCAGATTATTTGTTAGATTTTTGAATTCTTACAGCACCCAAACAATTGAAGCATCTTCAGTACAAACTTTTGTCACTATGTGCATATGAGCTGTGCCTCAAACATCTCTCCACATGCAAGTGTTTTTATGATGGCATAAAATTCGTGTTTGAACCTAAAGCAAATTTTAATAAATGTTTTACTTGCTCTTATTTCAAATACTCCATTGAATATTTTCCCTCCAGTGCAAATTAATCTACTTATTCATGCCTTTTCTCACTCCTCCTCTCTCTCCCTTTATGCCTCTTTATTCTCTTTCATTTTATATCTTGCATTTAGCATTTTTGCACTCCCACTCCAAAGAACAGATGAATGGACAGGACCTTCTTGGTCACTTTGATCCCTTGTATATCAACCTCTATCTTTTAAGCTGTTTATGTCCCACCAATACTCCAGCTTTAAGTCTGTTGCAGGTCCTCACTCTTTTCCCCTTTAAGAACTTCGTCTCTTTTCTAAACTAGAATAATCAATGGTTAGCTTAGTCTCCTTCATTTATCTGTTGCACTAACATTGGAAAAAAAACAACCAACCAACCAACAACAATTCACTTTCTCACTTGTGCTCTATATGCTTCCCAGCTTCTTTGCCTGTTGAGGCTTTCCTAATTTCTTACTGTTTCTAGGCTACCAGTGCCTATGATGTTGGAAGCACTTTCCAGAGGTGGATATGCCCTGTCTTGGGGATTCACAGCCCAAAGGATACTGGCAGGCAGATGTTGGTGGAAGCAGGCAGGGACTTCCTACTCATGTTAACTAAAATCATCCTGTGACAGAAAAACAGAGGTAGAAAAATGATGGAGAGAGATACCACAGCAAATGAGATGATTCCTCAATGGAATAAGAAACCAGTTCCCTTCTTTCCACTCCACTTAAAAAGAACCCCTTGGTTCATGGACAAGGTGTAAACAAGACTGACTTCCGGAAAGGGGAAGAAGCGCATAACTGACGATGGACTTTGGGAAGTCCATCACGAGAGCTGTGAAAGCCTTTATTTGCTGAGGAGGAGAGGAAGCACTTCTATGCAGCTTATGGCCCATACTCCTCCTTTCAGTATAGTCTCTCCAGTATAGACACTGTGCCTGCTAGCATGTTTTTGTGCTTATGCAAGCAGGCTCCCTGGAAAGAAATCCATGTGATATAGGTAAGGCATTATCACCCCAGGGCAGTGAGGAATCAGCAGCATTCGTGTCTTTCATCCTCCATTCCAGAAAACACAAACACCGTGTGGGTACCAGGGAGTGGCAAACCTTGATGTGCAGCACCTGTCTTAAACACAAAGGTCCATGGTGCACTGCTATATATATTTTTTTTTAATTTTTAAATTCTAAGATCTGATCAATCTGTTACACACTCTTCCGAGTAGCATTGCTGCTTCAGAGACAAGCTCATCTCCATGAGTACCTGGTCATGCTACATGTGGTGACTGGAAGACAGAAATTTGCAGGCACAGAGAAGTTTCTGTTTACTCCTGTCAGTTTGGAAAAACTTCCAGTTAAATATAGATCTAAAGAAAAGTAAAAAGTAGAGAAAAAATAATAGCCACAGAATGGTATGTGCATCCTCAACAAGCATCCTTCTTGCAAAAGTGCACATGGCAGGTTTGGGAAGCAGCAGAGAATGACTGTGCAGAGAAGACATGCACAACTCAAAACCATGGGTGGACTGTTGAAGACAGCCTGTTGCTGGCTTCTGTTGGAAATATGACTCTCTTTCCTCAAGCCCTGAGAAGAGATTTTTAAACATGAGCACCAGACATTCACAGGAGACACCCAGCTTTTTATTATTATTCTATGGCTAACAGTTTAGTCCTACAACTATTATAGTTTAGTTAGACCTATGTGCAATGACATTAGCCCCATACTCCCATGCTTTCCTCCTCCAGTAGAGTGGTCCCACAGCATGGAACTCACAGTTTATCCAGCGCATCCAATTTGTTATGTGGATTGTGGGGCAAGGGGTAAAAACCCCCAATACACATTACTTCCACCATGACAGTCCAGCCCTTCCCCATTTTCCTATTACATGTACTCACATCCCACTTCTACACATTGAATTCTTGCTTCTCCCTGCCATCACACACCAGTCACATACCCTTTAGCTCCCCTCCTGTCTGTGTCTTTTCCCCCTGAAGTTTTACTTATCCTCATTTGCCCTTCCCCCATGCCTCCCTTCATTCTCCACTCTCCCACTACACAATGCTTATTTTTTCACTTCATGCCACCTCTCTACAATGTCCTCACCCAAAAGTTTGCTTACTTCTAAGCTTATATTAGAGAAAGGTGCCCATGGGCTGCAAGTCAGTCACAGGCTGCAGGCTGCACAGTTCTGACATGCAGAACTTAAGCAACACCTTAAAAAATTGAAGGAACAATTTAAGGAATGCCTAGAAAATTAAAATTCTTCTGTTTGGGTAAATGTACAAGGTACAGTGCAATACCGTACAGGTGCTATTGAGCCCTGCTCTAAATGCAGCACTTCTGCCAAATCCTCTGTCCTGCCTCCTTTGCCTGCCTTTGAGGCAAAATTCCACACTCATATCGCTACACCATTACTGACAACAGTACTCAGCCCTTCTATGGCTAACTCATTTACCTCTGACTTTTGCAGAGATACTGTGAAGAAATTTTTTTAAGAGGCTCTTGAAGGGTGAGAACAATATAGACGTGAAAGGCTGGGTGGAGAATGGATTGAGAGCAGACCTGAGGAGAAGGACTTGGGGGTTTTGGTTGATGAGAAGATCAACAAGAGCCAGCAATGTGTGCTTGCAGCCCAGAAGGCCAACCATATCCTGGACTGCATCAAAAGAAGCATGGCCTGCAGGTTGAGGGAGGTGATTCTGCCCCTCTACTCCGCTCTGGTGTACTGTGGAGTACTGTGGCCAAATCTGGGGCCCACAACATGAGAAGGACATGGACCTACTGGAGTGAGTCCAGAGGAGGGCCATGAAGATGATCAGAGGGCTGGAGTGCCTCTCCTGTGAGGACAGTCTGAGAAAGTTGGGGGTGTTCAGCCTGGA
This sequence comes from Patagioenas fasciata, assembly GCF_037038585.1. Lineage (NCBI taxonomy): Eukaryota > Metazoa > Chordata > Aves > Columbiformes > Columbidae > Patagioenas > Patagioenas fasciata. The sequence goes on along the minus strand of NC_092520.1, from coordinate 121,056,432 downwards.
AAATAAATGGCTCTGGGCAGACCTTGTAGCAACCTTCTAGTACCTAAAGGGGACTTAAAAGAGGAGAGGGACTTTTTACAAGGGCATGTACTGAAAGGACAAGGGATAAAGCTATAAACTGGAAGGTGGTTGATTTAGATTAGATATAAGAAATTCTTCACCATGAGGGTGGTGAGGCACTAGAACAGGTTGCCCAGAGAAGTCATGGATGTCCCATCCCCGAAGGGTTCAAGGCCAGGCTGGACGGGGCTTTGAGCAACCTGGTTTAATGGAAGGTGGCCCTGTTCATGGCATGAGTTTGGAACTAGATGATCTCTAAAGTTCCTTCCAACCCAAACCATTCTACAATTCTATTATTTTAAATATTTCACTTATTTGACTTCCTTTTGATGCTTTTTATATTCTGCCTGTGCTGCTAACTTGTTTTTTAGGTGTATGCATTTTTTTTTGGTAAACAATCACTGTAAGCAATGTGTTTAGTAAGGACAGCATTAACTCAGCTTCAATCCAGCTTGCTTTTTTTGTTTTTCCTTAGCCCTTGCAACCAATTCCTGCCCTCTTCGTGAGGGAGTCAACAGGAAGTATGACACCATGGGGCAGGAAGTGTGACAGCGTTAAACTTCCTGGAGAAGCTCCATTCTTTGTGCTATCATAGCCATAAGCATCAGTCCCATAACTATCCTTACTGATCCTATGTGTGACTATAGGAGACTATCTCTTTCTTAGTACAATAGCAGTTAGATTAGATGCACCATGTACAATACTTTGCATGGATAAAGAACTTTTGCAAGTTTGCAAGTGGAAGACAGAAAAAGAGTGGATTATCTTTTTATTTTGGCTGACAAAAGATAGTGATAAAATCCAAGCAAACAGTTCCATGTTGTAAGCACTAACTAGAGGAAGTGATGACAAAAAGCTGATTTTTAGCCAGAAGAAAAGGTGATCAAATATTTATTGGTAGGTGAAATATTCTAGAGTCACAACACAGTCATGCTTGCTAATGCAATCTCAGGCCCAGATTACAATACATTTTCTAATGAATGCCATAATAATGTGCTTTCCACCCATCAATATCACTTCGTCGTTCAGCCTACAGATCAGATGACAGAATGGCTCAAGATTTATTTTTATCATCCCTGCGCAAGGAGTGAATTCCCACTTCCTAGTTACTTGGATTCTTGCCTCCTTTATTATTCAGCCTTGCCTCATTCAGCAGGCAACATCTGGAGAATTGATTCCTTGTTTTCCGCATGAGTTGCAAGGGCAGGCAGTGGCCAAGGCAAAGGGCTTCTATGTGAACCAGGAGCAATATTTATTTGATGTGCAGAGAGCATCTTACTTTCCTAAGAACTTTAACTGAGAATGACAGCCAGTTGATCACAAAGCCTGTGGGAGCTAGAAGTTGCTTTGCATTTGCCAACCTTTCCCCCTGGGCTTGTCAGGCAGTTGTACAAGTGCTGTAATTCAAATCATTGGAAGGAATGTTTCCTTGCAACACTTTCTGTTTAGCATAGCCAAGCCTAGAGTGGAGGTTTCTGGCAGACTCTTTAGACTCTTTGCATAGAAAGTTACAGCACACATACATATATCTATATATATATATTATCATAGTTACTACGTTTACAGACATTTAGGCATCAGGATACATGGTCTCAATCTGTACTGTGGAAAAAGCCACCTGAGTGAGACAATTTAAGTATTTGTTAAAAAACTTCCGTTGCTGGAAGCAGCAAAACAAATCAGGAGATTGACTAGATTGATTTGAGTCATCTACTTATAAACATATTTCAAGAGAAATTTTTAAAGCTCTCTCCCTGAAAAAAACATGGGTGCCTAAAGAAGCTTGTGTTATGGTAGCCACAGTGTCCAGAAGTATCCAGAGAACATTCAGTACCTACTATTTTTAATGATATAATGGGAAGCTGTTTCGTGTCTGAGAAACAAATGCCTTTTCTATACCTCAGGGGAACAGTTGTGCAATCCCAAATGACTTGCCATGCCTAGGCTAGTCTTTAAACCCTTGGTTCCAACTGTTCGAGAAGCTGGAGCTCCAGAAAGCTACATTCCCATCCCAACTGCATGCCTTATAAGGAACTTTTCTTTCCTATCTCTGTTTACCAAGTCATCTCCGAGAGCTGAAGCCAACGCTTTGGCGTGCCGCAGGACGGCCCCATGAACATCAATACGTAGATAAGACTGATCAGCTGATCCTATAAAATGACTGATCTTTTATTACTTTGTGATTGCGTAGTAAACCAAAGCAGAGAAAGTGCAGAGCTCAGTGCTGTTTCTTTGCTGGAAACTATGCTCATGAACCTTTACAGCTCAAATACTGCAAATACAAACCTGGGTTTCTGGCTGTCCAACATCAATGGAAGCTGTTCAGGTTTATGATGTATTTTTGTGTATTTTACTACACTAGAATAAGTTTTAGTTAGGCACCTCCAGGAGCGTGGCGATTCCCCAGCAGCGTGTATCACTCCTCTGACTTAAACAAAGGACACGGGGCTGCTCTCAATATAAATATTGTCAATAGCTTCGTCTAAATTAAGAATTAACAAGACCAGAAAGTGTCAGAGCCACTATATATAGATTTCTGTGACTTTCCAAGCTGGCTTGTATATTTTTTGTCACCTAAAGGACTGAACGAACGTCGCTGCGGTGGCATCTGTTGACACTGCACCTATTCCGCGTTTATTTCCCCGCTCCCGCCGGGCAGCCCTCGCCCACCGCCGCGTCCTGCCGATGTGCCGCCCTGGGGCGGCTCTGCCCTCTCGCCTTTCCTCCTCCCACACTTTTGGCTTGGGGCCTGGCGGGGGGCGGGTGGTGAGGCCGTGCCGTAGCAACCGGGCGGTCTCCAGGTCAACAGCGAGGCGGCGGTGACGCCGTTCCAGGGCGGGCGGGGAGGGCGGTGGCGGCGGCGCCGCGGCCGGAGGCAGGTGAGGGCGGGCGGTGGCGGGGGATGTAAGACGGACCCGCAGTCCTTCACCCCGTCGGGTGAAGGCCTCGGTTCCCCTTCCCCGCCTGTTTCCATGCAGTGTTACGTGGGGACGTGCCGGTTGCCTCAGGCAGGGGCTGCGAGGGCGCTGTCGCCGCCGAGCGACGTGGCCGCGTCTCCCCCTGCGTGGCCCCGGCGGCAGGTCCAGCCTCGCCCCGCGCTCCCCATCTCCCCCGGGCCCCGCTGTGGTTTTGCAATGGCACCGTCTGCCCCGTTTCCGCAGCGGGCGGCTGTCCGCATCAGCCCTCCGCGCACTGTTCATCTGACGCTGCGGGTGGCGTGGGCCGGCTTCTCCGGTGGGCTTTCCTGAGGCGGTCCTGAGTGTGGGGGACAGCCTGGTCCTATGGCCTGGGCAAACACGACCGCAGCTGTGACAGACTCAAAGGGCGTGGGAGGTGAAGGTTTTAGCGGATTGTTTGCGCTGGCCAGAGTGGAAGGGTAGGGGTGCCCTGATGAACTCTGGTTCACCTCTCAAAAAATAACCTGTTTTTGTAAAGATTTTAGGCTGGAGGTTTTCCTGGCTGTCTTCGGTTTTGAACTCGGCTTTCCAAGACTTGAGGTAAACTTGCTGTTTCCGTTGGAAGTTGCTTCATCTCCTTTCAAATGGCCCTTTTCATGCAACATGTCCAGGTGCTGTTCAAGCAGCCAGGGGTGTTGCTGGAGGCTAATGCGGGGGAACATCTGTTGCCACACCCCCGGGCATCTGGAAAATTGAGATGGCACCTAGAATTTGTTCTCTGACATAGGCTGCTGCTTGAAATGCGTCTCAGCTGTTACCTAGAGAGTGCTGTGTTGCTATTTCTGCAGCCTGAGAGAGACATGGCACAAGTCTGGTGGTTCGCTATGGCTGTTCACTATGAGCATTGTCTGCCGTGGATCCTCTGTGGCAAGGCCTCTTTTTTACCACGCTGACACCAAGTCCAGGCTAGTCAGGTGTTGTGCATCTTCTGCATGATCCCTGGGGTGTTAGGGTGCAGAAAAGAGTCCTATTTTTTTAAAGTCCTCCCTGCCTTTCAAACTGTTCATGTCCTTCTGCATCAGCAGGATGAAGACTGGAATGGTTTATATGTTTCCGTAGGGGTGTTTAAACCATACAGGAGGAATAAATAGAATGTTTAGTTCTGCAATGAAGAAAGAAGGAGGAGGCTAACTCTTTGGGTTATTATTTTATCCCATTTTTGCTTTTCCCATAGGAAAACTGGATGACAATAGCTAGCAGCTGACCTGCTAGTGATTCATAAATATCCCTCGTTCATTCATCTTATTTATTAAAAGAAGAACTAAGTCAGTGGCAAAACATGATGTCTCAAAGTGATACACTCAGCAAATTTATGCTACCTTCCTTTGTCTGGCGTTTTGTTTTCTATTCATATAATGTGTCTTATTCACATTTGGGCCTTATACCACATACATGTACATGTATACATGCATAATTCTTATTCTTTGTGAATCATCTTGTAATCTTATAGGCAAAGTTATGAATCTCTTCACAAAATTGCTTCTCAGATACTCCCACGTTTAGTCATAAATTGGATTACAGCAAAAGTAAGGTATAATGGAAAGCAATCATAGAATATAATAGAGCTGGCTTACAGCAGACCAAAGCACCACACTAATTTTTTCTAGCCTATCTCTGTGGAAACTTCCACATTATCTCTTTTTTATGATAGTTTAGAGGGAAGGAAGGGAAACTATACTACCAATTTCCCACTTTCCCATTTCTGAGTATGGGGCTCCCTGTCAATTCTGACTTCCACATTTCTTGGCATGGGGAGTAGCTATCCTTTTTCATTTAAAATATTGCTTTCCTTGAGGAAAATCCTGATCTTACCCTTCTGCAGTTTATTATTACCAGAGCCTGTGGAGCTCATCTCTAGTTCATATTGACCTGTGCATGGGAATATTTTAATTTTTGAAAAACATAATACTTCCTCAGGTTTTTAAGAAGAAATCAGAGAGGAGCTGCCAATGGAGTTTTATCATGACTGGCAATCTATCTAAGAAACTTGCCTGGGATGACTGTGAGTATTTCAGGACTATTTTTGTATAGATTCCCTGTTTTCCTGGATAACTTCCAGTTTTGTTTGCAGCATTGTGGTGTGCGCGCTGATAGCTGTGTACAAGCCATTATGAAGCTGTGCCACTCTCACCTGTGCTGTACATGGGGTGCTGGGCTGGCCTTTCTGCATTTACAGAGGAGGAAACTGGGAATGACTGTTCAAATGACTATGAACAGTGCCTGACTTTATATAAAGCTCAAACAGCTGCAAACCTTCACCTGTCTCTCCTCAGAGTTAACATGTGTCACTGCTGCTTCTGTATTGAGCAGAGGAGGAGGGCTGGTAAAATGCCAACGTCTACAGGCATGCCATCCCCATGCCCTGTGTGTAGGACTGGTGGCTATGAAAGAGCTGGTGCCAGTCTGCACCAAATAGAAGGCTACTGTCATTGAGAGATGATTTCTGAAGATACAGTCTCATTTCTTTTATGTAGTATTAACTGAGGAACACTCTAATGAAACTTTGTAACCAGATCAGTTGTTGTAACATTTGAACTTATAGAGAGTTCTGATTATATTCCATACTAGTCTGAAGGTTATTTTGTACTCATTAAAGACAGAAGTACCCTTCTTTGTATTTTGAGTCAGTTTTATCCATGTGGTGCATTTACAGCCAGCTTACAGTATATGGGCATTGAGTGACTGAGATACTCCAGATAATGTTGATGCTGGGGAAAATGGACAGAAATAGCAAAAGTCCACAGCAAGGGTATTTAATCAACTACAGCCATCTTAACTCATGCAAGAATATTTTGGGAGTGAACAGGAAATGCCAAAGTCCTCCTAGAACCTCTGTGCTGAGGAACAGAGGCATTACTGTTGTCATCGCTTCCATTTCTGCCTCAGCCGCTCTCAGCTCTGGGCTGTCTCTGCTGCCAGTTTCAAGTGGAGTTAGCCCAGCCAACTATACATCAGTGCTGAGATATTTCAAGGTTCTGGAAAACTTAAAATGAAACTGGACCTTCATGTCATTGGTTTCCTGTGCATGCACATGATATATCATACCCTGAAGCAGATACTGCCAGAACCATTATTTACACTTGAGTTAAATGAAGTGAGGACTGGGAGTTTCACCAGCCTTGCAATGAAGTCAGGATCTGCTGCTTCCACTGCTATTGCTTATGGCAGGAGTTCAATATGTAATAGTAAACAAATCTTTATTGCATGATGCTTCTAACGTGCATGTAGTGATGGTTGGGCAATCTTTGAATGCCTATTATGAGTTCTGATTCCCATGATTTAGGAGAGATGTCTTAGAAGCTGGAAGAATTGCCATTTTGCAAACTGGACTTAGATTTCAGGACTTCAGATTTCATCATCCAAGAGACATTTTCTTTAATAAATTGAAGGTAAATGTACATGGATGAAAAAAAGACATAGCAGCAAGTAGACATGTAGGACTGAGAGCAGCTTTCCAGATTAAGGACGTTGTTCAGTATAACAAAACAAGAGACGAGCTATTTGTTTACAGACTACCATGGAATACAGGTAAAGAAAGGAGACAATTCAAGTGAATAATTTGGTTCAAGTATAAATGTTGTGTTTCCCTCATTTCTCTTGAAAACAGATGCCTTTGATTTAAAGCACATGCAAGATCCTGAAGATTCCCATCAGGCTCACAAGAAGAAATCAAAAGAAGAGGAGAGGAGACTGGCAGTCAGTCAGTGGGACGTGGATGTACAATCCCTCATTTCATCTGCTAAATGGCTTCAAGTTCATGGGCTCAAAAGAAACAAATTATCCCTATCCCAGATTTTGTCACAGATTGGATTCCAGCACAGGAAAGGTACAAGACAAATCAATAACAAAATAATTAAAGAAACCCCAACTTTGAATAGTCTACAGGGTCACACTCATTTTGCACCCCACTTTACACAGAGATTTTCACGTTGCCTCCTATCTAATGCTAATGGCGGAAAAAGAAAAAAGGAATCTGTATCCACAGTTGCAGACATTGCCAGTCCAGAGAACTGAGGAACTCCATCTCCTTTTGATCTGAGAAGGACTTAGGATCTGAGAAGGGTTTTCCTTTCTCCTCTGTACTGTTGCTTTACCCTAGGCTGCAGTTCAAATCCTCTCTAATTTAGCTATAGCTGGAAAATAACTCATAATGCTGAGGCCGTTATTCTTCCTCCTGTGAATAACATCATAAGATCTCTGATAATGTATGCCATGCTATAATCTGCAATCCACTAGTTGATCATCAGGGCTAGCCAACCTGCTTGGGAATAGTGTATTTTTTCCAGGGATCCAGCTTTAAGGAAGCAGTTAAATTTGATTAGAATTCAGGCTGCTTTTCGTGCAAAGTCAGGCTATAGAAAAAATGTTCCTTTGCCATTATCTGACAGCTGGAAGGGAAGAGTTTGCTAATTATTAATCACTGCCATAATAGTGCTTTGCAGAGCATGGTAATATTAACATATTATTTTATTTGAAGAGCTTGCGGCCTGAGAACTAGGAATTGTATTGCAATTGTTCTCGGTTGCATAATTTAAGATTTTGGCTGGCTTGTGTCCATGGGGCAATCAAAAATCAACAGTGCAGATCCTGAAATCTTGTATGCTGTAGATGAAGAAGAAGCTGTTAAACAGGGTTAATGTTGTTACGGTGTAATTTTAGGACCAGAATGTACTAGCTTAGCAGGGCAGCATGCTGTACAGAATAGCTGCTTTGTGACGTTAAGTATTCCCACCCCTAATGTGTTCCTATTAGTGGAGATCCCGCAGAAGATTTCTAGCTACTGAAAGAGCGGAGTGCAACCTTTTCCTTAGTTGCACCCACTTCTGCACCCATTCAGTTGTGTAAGAGAACAGCATTATCTGTACCAGATTTTGTATTTGGTTTGATGGACAAATATTTGCAAGTCTGTTGTGAGGTAAATGTTATCCATTACAGAAGTTGAGTTGACTAAACCTTTCATTTATTGAAGTCCCATGTAGCTTTTTGGCCTATAAATAATTAAATGTGGGGGTTTTCTCCACTTGTGACTAAATTGGCAGAGAGCAGCTCGAGCAGGGCTGCTCCGTGAAGGGAAAATGAGCTGGGAGCCAAAGGGAACCACAGCCCAGGCAGTGCCCTCACTGACCAGCATGCAGTCCTGCAGCATCCAAGCACAGCAGGCAGAGCAGGGTGCTGCTAACAGACAGGGTGAGGTGATGAACCACCTTTAGGGTCCAGCCAGTGAGTGCAGATGGGAGCAGCAGGAGATGGAGCCAGAAACAAGACTGGAGGCAAGGCCATGACGGAGGTTTAAGAGCCATCCTGGAGAGAAAACTGGAGACAGGGCTGTAGCATAGGACTGAGAGGTCTCGCCAGGAGAGAGGTCCACTAGCAGGACTTGAGATAGTTACACCTACGACACCGCTAAAGCAAAGAATGCCCAGGCCTGGGAACCCTGTGATTGGAAGCCCCCAGGTGAGGGTAATCATGGCAGTTGAGGCCTGTTGGTACCCTCAGGGCCCCAACATAAATACAGCCACAAATATTGTAGAACAAAAACAAGTAGAATTTCTCTCAAGTTTCTTAACATCAGGAGTTCAGTACAGGTGCATGTGCCCCATGCATGGATGGTGTGCACATCAACCTGAAAAATATCTGTTTAAAGTAATCCTGATGATTAGCAACTTGATCTTTTGTAACCTTTACTGTAGATTATGTGACCACCTTGGGGAAACTTGTGGCTTCTCGGTACGCGGATGGTCTATTTCCTCAATACAAGAGAGCACAAGATGGCACCGTGTATAATGTAAGTGTGACTGACTTGTGGTAACTGCCCTGTGCATTTAGAAGATATTACCACTGTAGTAGAATTATGTGACTGTCTCTCTATGGCATGAAATACTTATATTCTTTGTGTGAGAACTTTAGCTCTTGATCATTTTTTTTTTCTGTTTTGTCGAACTGTTAGTGATAACAATCAGCAGTAGTGAAGCTAGATATAATTTTCTTTTTTTCCGTGCAAAGTGTTATGCTCTTGCCATGGCGCAGCATTGCAGTAAATCTTTCCAGAAAAGACTGCAGTTTCTAAGCAACATTTACCCTATCTTGAAAGAGCGAACACTTTAAAAGAAGATGTGTGACTGAGTTAAAAAAAAAAAAAAATCGTAACCAATAAAATAAATAGGGGTGCTGAAGTAAGAAGATATAACGTGCTGTCATTGCTGATGCAAAGCGCTGCTTTGCTCAGTGCCAACGGGTCACAAAAGGCTCAGCCTGCTCAATGGAGACAGCTAGCTGGATCTCTGCCCAGGCTCATGTTCTGAGGAATGTCTTAGCAACAGCTGCTGGCGGCCCCATTGTTAAGAGGATGGATTCTGATTGAAGAGATACATATGTGAGCGAGGAGGGGAGAGAGTTAATTCATAAAGGATTTTACAAAAGCAAATGGCTTGTCATTTTTTCTGATAACCAGAGTCACTTCTGAGGCACAAGGCTTAAAAATGAGAAAAGAACCATCTTAGGGAGCCTTTGCCCCTATTTTTTTTCTGATTAATTTAATATGAAATATCTACACAATGTCTTTTAATCTTAGGACATGTTGGGGGCATTAGGGAGGACATTTCTGGTGGCATTAAAGTAGTAATGCCACTATACAAGATCTGGTGACATCTTATTTAGGACATTGTGTACAATATTGTGTACAGCTACCACAGGTTGAGAAGAGGCAACTAAAACCAGAACAGGTCCTGGGAAGAGCTAGTAGGCTGAACTGCAGTGGAGTGCTGATCTTGTAAGAGGGGTCATCTGATGTTGGCATATGTAAGTAAGACTGAAGAAGACTGGCAAAGGGTAGCATTACTGCCTTTGAATGCCTAGAAAAAAAGCAAATTACATGGGTAGGGAAAAGCTATAGTTTTCTGTGCTAAAAGGCATGCTAGTCCAAGAATAAATAGGTATGAACTGCCATGAATAAATTTAGGCTGGACAGTCAGAAGTTTTCCAGCCCTCAGAGAAATGGGAATCTGGACTGGCCAACTAAAAGTGGAGGGGTGGTGCAAGAAAACTGCTTTATTTTAGGATGGCGTTTGATCGGTATAGTGCAATAAGCTTTTCTGTATAGGTCTGCCTGTTATAGGAGGAAACTGGATTTTCTAAGTGCTCCTTCCCAGGCCTACATTCCTTTGGCAGACAGCCCGAGACTCTGTATCTGGGAGGCACATTACAGGGCCCTCGCTGACATTAAAGAACAGAGAAAGATACAAATGAGAGGAAGAAGTGTGCTGACTGACACGCAAGATATCTTCTCCCTGAGAAATGTTCTTGTTTAAAAACATTTGTATCTCCTGGCTTTTGTACTGTGTTCCAGAAAGGTAATTGGAGGTAGAAGGTAGCTGGTAAATTAACTTACATGGGTCAGAGATTTTGAGGGAATCTCTTTACTGGAACCTGCAGTGAATATTTACATGCATATATCATTTTGCATGGTGAATGTGTATACATATATTCATAGGGAGGGTCTGCTGTTTTTCATTTTAATATTGAATCTAGGTTTTTCTTATTTTACTGATACAGTATGGAAAGTTTTCGTTGTTGATTGCAGTTGCCTGAACTAAATTTGCCTAAGCACCTACCCACAAATAGTTAAGCTGTAATGCTGGGCATTGGTATTGAAATAATAGTATGAACAGGAAACATTTTACATTTTCCTTTCAAATGCTAAAGACAAGGTGGAGATTGAAGTGCCCCAGAACCAAACCCTATGCTCCCTTGTATTGCTGTACAAAATTTTGAGAGCCAGACTAAATTCTAGTCTAAGAAGGTACGACGTTTCTGTGCCTTGTTTGTTCACCCATCTGCTCTGCAGCCCTTTCTACATTGTAGCCTGTGTTCAGCTCATTCTAATTGCTCCAGTCTTGAGACAGACAAGTCAGACAACCCTCTGGCACTGTCCCATGCTCGTATAAAAAGATTATGAAAAGCAATTAGGACAAAATGCAGTGTCTTTTCTGTTATAGCTTAGATGTGTTTGTCAAGTATTTGCACTTGAAATAGTGGAAGAAAAATGGGCTGTTTTCACTGCTACCTTGGCTGGCATATCTGGCACTTGCAAACCAGCGATTGCAGCTGTGCTAAGCTTGGGGCTGCATTTGTATTATTTGTTTTGATGTTCAATTTCTTTCTCTCCCTTATTTAAATAAAGCTGACAGCCAAAAAAGAACTGATTCTCCATTTTGTGGATTGTCTAATGGGAGCTATTGAGCTATATAAGCAGCGAATGGAATGGTTAACCAGTGAGAGCCGGCAGATATTTGGAGTGATTCGAGAACGGTGCATTGTCATTGTTTTGGATTTTGGCACTGCAGCTCCAACCGAATTTGATCTGTGTCGGGATGCACTTTCTATGGTACTTGTGGAACAGGTGACCCAGATTGCCAAATTCAACCTCATTCGGTAAGCAGAAAGAATCATAGAATCATAGAATAGTTTGTGTTGGAAGGGACCTTTACACGTCATCTCGTCCAACCCCCTGCAGTGAGCAGGGATGTCTTCAACTAGGTCAGGTTGCTCAGAGCCCCGTCCAGCCTGGCCTGGAATGTCTCCAGGGATGGGGCATCTACCACCTCTCTGGGCAACCTGGGCCAGTGATTCACCACCTTCATTGTAAAAGATTTCTTCCTTACATTTAGCAGAAATCTGCCTCCTTTTAGTTTTAAACCATAACCCTTTGTCCTATCGCTACAGGCCCGACTGAAAGCTCTCTCCCCATCTTTCTTACAGGCCCCCTTTGGGTACTAAAGGGCCACAAAAAGGTCTCCGTGGAGCCTTCTTTTCTTCAGGCTGAACAAAGAAGTACATGTCTACCCATTTCTGGAGAATAAAAGGAGTCTCATATCATATAGACATGTGTTTGGATAATATATTTTCTGTAGTGGAAATTTTCCTGATTCATGTCATGGTAGTATCTATAGATTTTCCACCGAGTTTCACCCACAGTCATGCTGAGTTTGCTACTTCCATTTGGCAGAAGACCATTGTTACCCTGATAAACAGATAAAGACTAACAGAACCCAAACACTGATAAATGCCTTCTACAAAAGTAGCACAGAAAAGCAGAAAGATAAGGGAGACTTTGCAATAGCAGTAATACTCTTCAGGCATCTAAGTATTAAGTAGTGAAACAGCAAGGTCCCATCTGGCTGTCTGGGCATTCTTGTGTCTTTAGGCATTACAGATTTCTGCCTTACAGCTAAATGTATACTCCCTTAAGTGCCATAGGCACAGGCACGGTCATTTGTATTTCTATAGATTTCCATGGTCACAGGAATCAGTAGCAGAACTAGGAAACAATACTAGATTTCCATAACAAAAGACAAGTGCTTGTTCCCTAACATGAGTAAATGAATTTTGGTTTCTTCACAAATAGAATAATAGAAGCAGCTATTTGAATTCATGTATTTCTGCACAAATTCTCATATATATGTAAGGGTTTGAACGTGTAAGCTTGGGTTTGCATAGATGAATGGAATTTTGTGACTATGAAAAAAAATGATGCACTAATTAGGTCACGTAATTTTAAAATTGGTTGCAACTAGACTGTGATTCTGAAAGTTGTTTTATCCAAGCTCTGTCCTTCAGATTTGATTCTGGTGCTCTATCTTAATTCTCTGCCTTGTGATACACCTGAGATTCGAAAAGAAGATAATTTCCACAGCTTTTGAGGAGCATGTGAAATATTTTCTTTTAAAATGATCTGCAAAGCCAACTCAAAATTGAGGCATAATAACCGTGTTCATTGATTTGTTTGTTTGCGGAGGAGGGAGACAAAGGACAATGCAGCATGCAGATTATTACTTTAAAAGAATCTTGGAAAGCATACTTGTCTTTTAGATTTACAGGAAACTCTTCAAAATAGGGCTTGACAGAATGTCACAGACACCAGAAACAGTCATTTTTTAATTTTCTTTTTGTCTTTTTATGTGTAAATGCACAGGCATACATGCTCATATGCTTTGTACTTCTGTAATGCCATTAAGCCTTTCATCAATTAAAAGATCAAAAAGCTTAGCATAATTAATTTTATTTTGATGGTAGATAAAGATCAGCGCTGTTACAGAAAACACAGGTCACTTAAAAAGATCTGACACAAAAGTCATGCAACAAGCTGTGGAAGGAGACCTGTAGAAGCCATATACATTTTTTCTCATAAACATATTTTTAAAGCCTTTACGTTAAGGGTAAATGTGAATTAGGAACTGTTTGTAAAGTACTTAAACTGTCTTGACCCTGATTTTGAAACAGTTGTCTCAAAAAAATTCTTATAAAAATTACAGTCTTTTTCTAAGGGTTTTATTTTTCCTCTACATCTTTTATTGCAAGTCTAGATTTAGTATCTGTGGTTTATTGCGATTATTACTTAAGAATCTAAAAGAATAGCAACAATAGCAGAGCTTCACTCTTTTGCTCTGCCAGCATTATTCTGACTACTTCTGATTTATAGTTAATGTCATTTTCAGGGCTGCTCAGGATATTATGAGGTGGCAACAGAAATCTACTCCTGTGTCTGAGTACACTGTAAAATCTGCTCTTATGTGGCTCTGGAAGCTGGACCCTGAGGCAGCTGCCAGCCGTACCAGCTCTGCTGAAGCCCTGCTGGAAGCCATGAGTGATGAGGCGGTAAGCTCATACATCTTTTCAGAAGCCTCAAGTAAATCCAAGAATATTCAGTGCCAGACTGGCTACTATGATTTGCCCTGATAAATATTGCAAAGATAAATATTAATGACAGCACTTGGAAAGGTTTTTCTTTCCCCAAGTGTAGCTGCATACTATGTTTACCGATGGCCTATTTATGTAAATGTACTGTGTTTTGAATGCAGAAACTTATTTTCTTTCTTAGAGTACACAGAATAAATAACATATTCAGTCATTAAGGGAAAGAGAAAACATCTTTCCTTCCAGTTTATTTGCCATATATGTTTTTCAGGGCTCCAAGTTTATGACAAAATTCCTAGTATTGACAGTATTGAAGACAGAGAAACTTTTATTTTGTTACGTATCCAATGTGCTCATGAAAAAAATATATTTAAAATCATGGCAGGAGTATGCAAATCCTTTTTCATCAGCCAGGTTATAGCTAGTTTCTTCCAGGATGAAAAGACAAAGCATGCACAGGTATTGCTGCAGTTAAGTTCTGTCTGTTTCTGAAAGTACCGTGTTACTTTATTCGTTACAGCAGAGTCACAGGACATATATGCCATCATTTGAGCTAGTTACTTAAAACTTGTGTTGTTAAAGAGATGTTTTGTGCAATTTGCTGACAAAGTACATTGTTTCAGTTCCCTAACACTCAAATTTAATGGAAAATTTGGCCTATTGTGTGTGGACTAGAATGATTGGTTTTCACTACCATTAAGATCCATCCCTGTTCACAGATTCAATCCTAACTCATTTGTATATCTCATTCTGAGGTACTGTTAGAAGGAGAAAATAAATTTGGCTTGAGTTTCCTTCTGGTTCCCTGTGCTGGAGGGTTCTCATCCAGATGAACTGGGATGTCTGGAAACTGGTATTAAAAAAGAACTGTGTAAAGAACAAATTATGCAACACTGAGATTTTTTTTATGACTGCTTTTTTAAGTGCCTCCTTCATAAATTTTATTAACATTTTCAATTTGCAGGATATTACTGATTTCCTGGTGAGAAACAAAACAGATTGTATTTAGATTTCAGTATTGTCTGGATGAAAAAAGTCTGGTCCTGATGGGTCTGTGTATGAATAAACAGAAGTTAAAATCTGTCCAACCGTGAGACATCTATTATTTTTTTCTGGACATTGGTGGGCTAATGGGTAGTCTAGAGAAGTCAGTTGTGGCAGGTGAACAACACAAAAAAACCTTCAGTTGCTCCCAAATACAGTCAATATTATTCATAACTGACAGTTCAGTTGAGTGCAAGCTTCACTGTACTGCAGGGTGGGGGAAGATACTATTCACTCCTAAGTAAAAGCTGCATTCTCACTGAACAGTCATAAATGACTCATTCTGCAGAACTGGCTTCATCAACAGAAGTTGCTCCAAAACAATAGCTCTTTTTTCCCTAGATTTGGCTCTTTTTGTCATTCCTTTAGCTGAGTTTTTCTTCCCAAGTGTGGTGACTCCCTAGATTTCCTTTCCTTGTGACCTGTCAGTCCCAAGTTCAAGATCAACCTGCTGTAAGGTTGCAAAGCTTTGAGCTCTGCCTGCCACAGATGCATCTGCAGTGCTTAACTTGTGATTCTGTACAGGTGCCACTCCACAAGTGTGGGTCACCCATCCAAAACACACCTCCCTACCAAGGTAAAGACTCTGAGGAACTGTTCATTTTGTTCTCCTTATTTTTGTTGTATGAAGTTTTTCTGCATCTAAGCAGATGGTTGCATAAATTACAATTTTCAAAACACAAAGGGCTAAATGGAAAGGTTTTAACCTTTCCCCGCTAATCTGTAAGGAACATTTCCTTTGTGATATGGTATTGTTGGGTTTGTAGTTAAGTAGACTGAATTGCCTGTGGTTAGTGATTTTATTTTCTTGCGAGGAGTTGGCTCTGCATCAGCTATGCCCAGGAAATGTCACTATTTTAAAAGTTGCAGAGGCAGGCAGAAAATCCTTCGGAGGAAAGGTAAAAATTGATAATCTTTATTGAATATCAAGTTTATCAGCTATTGACGGTCTTAGGAGAGAGGGTGAGAAGATGTGATTCTGAAGGAACACAGAGAAAAGTGGTTGTGCAATATGCATGCATTCCTCCAGGGTGAGAAGCCTCTTCAGCAAAAGGAATAGGAACAAGGTGTTGTCCAAGGACTGGGTCTCAGGTCGGAGAGCTGTGTGCATGCTCGGATAGCTTTTTAGCTGGATGAAACAGAGCAGGAAACTTGTGAAACTGAACTGAAGCACAGATAGGTGCAACAGTTCTTGCATTTTGTTTCTGTGCACCTTTTTCTAAAGCTGGTAGGTATTTTGTTAATCTTGCACTTTAATGAAACACATTCATTGTTCTCTTTAACCTTAGTATTGTGTAGCATCAACTGTGATGCCTGGACACCTGGCTGACCATAGACTGCTTTGTTCCAAGCAAGGGTGGTCTGTGACTATGGGTCCTGCCTCCCACAAGGAGTATCTCACCCTCTCTACAAAATCCAGTGGAAGCCCACGGTGCCAAGCTGCTGCTTCATTAATTTGACAGTTCTAGCCTGAGACTGGGTTGCTACTTGGGAGACATGTCTTCCAGTGCTGAGGGTTAGCTCAAGTATTTGTGGCAGAAGGCAGAAGAGGAAGAAAGCTTGAAATCCAGAAGTCCATGTCAGCTTGTATCAGCCTGCTAATAATGTGGCGTAGTAGAGGAATCCTGCAGCCTGGGAGTTTCGAGTACGAACTGGACAAAAGATGTTCATGTGCCAGTCTCTTGACTCAGGGAGCTCAAATATAAATCAATATCAAAGGCAGGAGTGGAAATGCAGGAATACACAGGTGATGCTGAATTTGCTTTACTACTACATGAAATTATGTGGGTGCAGAAACATTTCCTCAGTGCCATCCCAGGCTCAATTAGCTATCTTTTGTGGTGCATGTCTGGCAATTCCTAGTCATACTTGAGTGTAGTTTTTCAGTTAAACAACTTTTTATTAGCTGGTATATACCATGTCATACGACTAATGTGCTATACTTGTTGTCTTGAACATTGCCATTGTTGTTACATTTGGCTTACATGGCTGTTGTTACATTTGTTTTTAATAATGGTGAAAATTTGAGAAGCATACTTACCATGAGGGTTGTTAGCATGGATAAGTGCAGGTAACATCAAATCTCTCATAATGTAATACTGAAGCAATAACTAAAGGACATTTCTTGAGCTTGTCTCTTCTTGCAGTAACATTTTCAGAAAATAAGTGTGTGTGGTCACAATAAACCTGCCAAGCTCCCTCTGCCTTGGGAAGTATAAAATATACAAATTATCTGTAAATACCAGCAGTAGCATTCAAAGAATGACACATCTTTCCTACCCTTAAAATAAATGCTGCCAGTAAGAGTATGTTAGGTATAAAAGTTCCTACTGATTTTCAACCCTGGCCAGGCACTAATGTAGCATCTCTCTTCATTAGAGTGGAATGTGGCACAGAGCCTTGTCCCAACTAATAATCCTTCCTTACACCTCTCTTTTGGTTTCCGTTACCTTCGGTGGAAAGGAGCTTGCATTGAGCACAATCAGACACAGGGGCTGTGGGCCAGGTTCTCTTCTCACTTCAGGAAATTTTGTGTGGACTTCATTTGAATTACTAGTGTAAATGGGTAGAGAACCAAAGATCTGAAAAACTTGTGTTTCAAGTAATGCATCAGTTCTACCAAATTTTCCTACCAGTACTCAGCACAGGACAGTGCTTGAATAAGTATCAGGCATCTGTGTAATAAAACCATGTCTTCCAATTCCCAGTTTGTTTCTTTTTTTTTCCGTTTAATCACAGGCTGAAGCCATTTATTACTTTGCTGTGGGCAACATTCCGGTGGACACAAAGCAGCTACTCCTTGAGAAGGTTTCTGATGGCCCCTGCCCAGTCAACACTGTATCTTTCAATGCTAGAGAAGATGAAACTATTATTTTTCTGAAAGAGTTGAGCCACTTGGCCTCTGGCAGGTATGACAAAGAAGCAGCGTAGTAATGATTTCAGTACTTGTGAAGTGCTTTGCTGCTAGGAATGGTATTGGAAGATAGCTGAATATAATCCTGGTTTTACTCATGAGGAAAATGAAACAAAGCAGCTCAGTAAGCAATCTGGAGAAACTGGGAAAATAGTCTAAGAGATATGACTAAGATACAGGACCTACACGAACAGACCAGCTTCTCTCCACATATGTGCTCACTGGCTTGCAGAAAGGCCATTGCTTTTTTATATACTAAATCATCTGTCATCTGCTTCTCTTTTGAAGTCTCAAAAATTGTTCAGGGGAAAGGGTCATGGCATAAGCAGAAACAAGTTTATATTGTATTGCGTTGTACTCTGGTAATATCCACAGGCACAGGATCTAGAGTTTTGGTGGATCAAGTGCCATACAGACATGTACTGAAAAGGTGATGTCAGCCCTAAATGGGCAGCTCCTGGAACAACAGAAAATTGATGTGGCATTATCCATCAGGCCTGATTGTGTGGAAATGCAGTTCTGTATTAGGCTTTCTTTGGTATGTTTGGTGGAAACGGATACATTCCACATGACTTGTTGCCTACTTTATGCTGGGAATCAGCCATGTGATGAGAATCAGCCTTCAGTAGAAAGGGATAATAAAACTTTAATCTTGATTCTGATATCAAAATAAGGAAGACAAATGGACAAATACAAAACCCCACAATACTGAACTCATGCTGAACAGCAGGAGAGCAGTAGGAGTCAGTAGGTGTTTGCTTTACAGGAGTCACCGTACAGTTGCAGAGCTGTGAAACGGCTGCTAGCTCTTTCTGTTTCACTGTTGTTTGTTCAAGAGTGGGAAGTCCTCCAACAGTAGAAATCTCCCAAGTGACAGCAGAGCAATTGGTAAGATGGCAGCTGCTTAGCTCTTTTATAGCCATCTGTGTTTAGAAGTAGCTTTTAAGAGATGGAGTGTCTGCCAAAAAACAGGACTGTGGGAAAGTGTTATGTTTGCTCTGGTCTGATATGTGTCTAAAATGATTGTGGCCATTTAGAACTCTGGTACCTCCACGATACCGGGTATATTGCCAGTCACCATCCTTCGTTTTCTTTTGGCAGTGTTTCCTTTGTAAAAGGAAAGTGAATGTTTCTTGTATGATAGAGAAAGAAGCAAGAAGGGTTGTGACAGAGAGCTGAGAGGAATAATTTTTTTTTTATATGATTCCCATGATCTTCTATTTGCCTGAGTCTTCTTTTGGTGCAGAGACTTATTGGGCCAATTAATATCTTGCTGGTGGGTATTTGCCCAATAACTGTCTCTAGGTTTAAGTCAGCATTTCCATAGGAATAGCCAAATTCATGGGCTTTTCATGCTTGAACCTATCTCTAGTATAGCTCTGGTTTAGAAATGCATCTTTTTCCTGCTCTGAGAGCTTTTCTGTTTTTGCAATGAGGGTAAGTGAAGTCTGCTTGACTTCCTGATTTGTATGTCGATAAGGAAATAAATGGTCCTGTTGGGATTTCAACTGGGAGGATAATCTGATAAAAAGGTGTTAGTGACATCTCAGACATCTCAAATGACATGCTTGCTCAGCATGTTAAAAGCATTAATTAAAAATACATTTCCAGGAGATTGAAAAGGAAGGTGCCTCAGAGTAAATGATACCAAAATGAAAGGATGTTCTTCATGAAAAGACTTCAGAATGTACATAAATGTATATAAAATGTTTGATAATATTCATAATGTCGTAGTGAAGCTTTGGATATCTTGAATAGATAAGAAAATTATTCTGAAGTTGTGCACCACTATTATCTTGCATATGTGACATACAACTTGTTAAAATTAGGAAAGTATTTATGCAGCTTATGTACTCATTTTGTATTACAGATTCCATGCTTTTGCTGAGAAGAATGACTATAGAGATGCTACTGAACCTGCACTAAAATGTGAAGAGGATGGAATTGTCCTGAATTCCAGAAGAGTGAAAGGGCGAATGCCACTAGGTAGACAATATGAAAGCCAAGATGCTACTGATTTTCTCAGTGAGGTTTCAGAATAGAAATATAATATAGGAACTTGCTAAGTATAAGATCAAAACAAGCCTTCTGTCGGCATGGGTTGGGTGAGGACAGGACTGGTCAAATGGAAATTCAATGAGTGGGAAGGAGAGGGAAAGGAAAAGAGAGAAGTGAAGAGAGCAGAGGATGTGCAAGTGAAAAAAGGGAGAAGAACATTTGTTTAGGCAGATGAAGAACAGTACCAGTGTGCTTATGCCAGTGACCTTGTGGAAATAAGTAGAAGAACGGCAGAAAGGAAGAGGAGTAATGTGGAAGGCCATCTGACACAACAGCCACATCAGTACAGGGCAAGTTCATGTGTAATAAAAGGGAATTAAATCCACATGAGGCTGACTTGCTTTTCTCAAGAACTGGATTTGTCGTAAAGACAGGCAACAAGCACAGTAAAATAACCACAGAGAAGAAGGTGCAAAGAAGGGGAGGGAAACTGATGAAAAACAAACAAACAGGAGTAAACAAGTAACAGAAAGAAACGGTTTTACTGGGGCTGGAACTGGGCAGAAAGCTCTCTGTGTTTCTTATTAGTCACAGTGCTACTTCCTTTGGGATAAGTCAGCCTCACTATTTATTGGACTGGGATTCCAGCCAGGCTGGGGGAGACCAGCTTATAGTGAGAAGTGAGGCTGTGTATGTCAAGTCTGATATCTTTATCAGCAGGATGTCAAATTAAAAAAAGATTTCTTTTAAATATCAGGAGGCGTAAGACCTCTTGATTCTAATGGCTCACATCCCCATTATGCTGGGAGGCGTTAGTATTGCCCCAGGGGTAGAATGGTGTTATCCTCTTCTTGCTCCTAGGGAATGTATGGCCTAAGGTGGATTTAGTGATGCACCTAAGGTCGTATATCAGTCTTGGACTAACCAATCCATTTTTCCTGTGTTATAGTCTAGATCCTTTTGAACTAACCTATCCTTCACTAGGACTGTGATTATAATAGTACAGGAGAACCATAGTGGGAGAGCAGAAATAAGACAGTGAAGTGTCACCTGTTTGGTTGTTTGTGGGTTTTTTTTTCATTGTGGTGGGACACTCAAGCCTCACACACTCAGGCTTTAGAAACCAACAGCAGAATATACTTCAAAACCTGTCTCTTGATTTGTGCGAGTTCAGAGCAGTATAATGATCGCCTTCATCCTACTACAAGTGCTTCCTTGCTGGACCCCATTTGGGGGTGTGTGTGTGTGTGTGGGGATTGGCTTCCTCTTCCCCTGGGGCAGTCAGCCTGTTTCAATAGATGGGCCTAGAGCTCCTGTATGACTGAAATTACTTCCTCACCACTGTTTCTAAAGCTGAAAGCTGAATAGATTTAATCGCTCAAAAGGGCAGTAATCTCCTTGAAGTACATTGTCTGTTGTGTCTTATTGCTATTATGAAGTAGGATTTACACATTAAAAAGGAGCACAATTAGCTTTCTGCATTTATGGGGTATTATAAGACCCGTCGTGACATCACTGGCAGCCAATCAGGGCATTTCAATCATATGCAGAATCTAAAGTCCTTTCAGAAAAGAAAACACATTGGAGACATTATTCTGGTCTGTGTCTGATGTCTCTTGTTTCAGAGACTCCTTCAAGGGTGTAAAAGGCAATAATAATAAAAGTGTCATTTACTTACTAATAGGCTCTGAAACTGGTTCTTGGATGCGTGGCATAAACTATACAAGGAAATAAATAGAGAATGAAGCAGAGATGTAGTCTTCCAAATGTGGTGTTTCTTGAAAATAAGGGGAGGCACAGGAATATTTTGATTATGGTTCTTTTTGCACCACAAATGCAACAGCTGGAAACTGAAGCTCGTCATTATGTTTTATGGTCTGAAAAGTCATTTTAAGAGCATCAGATAGTTTTCTGGATATCCACTGAACGACAGCATTTTGCAAATGCAGGGTATCTTCATGTTCACTCTTTTTCATCTGCTTAACCAAAACAAGTTGGAATTGAACTCTTTAAAACTTCAGATAAGAGCTCCATTCTCTCCTGTTTTGCATCTTGAGTGGTCATTTAGAAAGGAAGTATGAGAAACTGAAAATTTGAAATTTTTTTACACTCATTTTGAGTAGGTGCTTGAGATCAAAATCAGTATAAACCAGTAAAAAATTAAGGTACTTATGTTGGCAGACTCAGATTTACTTAAGGCAGAAAAACGCTCTTACATAAAAGCAGACTTTCACCAATGTGGTGGTATCTCCTCACCCAGCACTGATTTTCCTGTTATCACTTGTGCCTATGTTCTTTGTGTAGCTTCTTCATCTGCAGAAAGCTGCAGAATTAAGCAATTCTGTTACATAGTTAAAATTAGAAATGGAAGGGAGGTGAAATTTAAGTTGAAACTTGAAGACATAGAGGGCAAGAAATGGTGGAAACTGTGGAGAAGCAGGTTCTTCCCAAAAAGGAGCACAGTTGTGTCATCTTCTTGGAGTGACAGGGAGATAAGCTCTAAATAAGGCTTGAAAAGCAATGGTGTTTTGAACTAAATCTGACATGAATAGTTTCCTCTCTGGTTGAAATAGAAACAACAATAAATCTGTGCACAGTGATTTTTGTGAGGTGGAACAGATGAGCCGGAATGTGCGAAGAAAATGCAAATGGACTGAAATCAGGATTTGACTGATGTGACAAATCCAAAGTGTCTGACCTCTTGGTGAACAGTGTAAGGCTGTATTCTTAGGTTTGCTTGATTTTCCACATTTATCTAGTGGTCATAGGGAAAATTTCAGATTGCTATGTGTACAATGGGAAGCTTAAGAGTGCCAGCCTCCTCTGTGACATTGAAATCAGTGGACTCTGCACTGTTCACATGCACAGACATGGGAGAGACCGAACCCTCCTTTTGGAAAGCCCGGATAATTATTTAAGAGTTGCTACATTGCCTACAAGCTGTAGCAAAGATTATTGCTTCTGCTTTTTCCTTGCATGTGCTTTATCTAGTTGTAGCAGCCTAACCTTGGTCTGGCAAATCTCTTTGCTTACATGTAGAGAGTGATGCAGATAGCTGCTCTGTGAAACCAGGTGGGATACAAAGTTCATTTGCTTTGTCCATTTGCCCAGTGGGAAAGGGACAGGATCAGGCTATGGTGAGTTCCTGTGCTACTTGACCTGGCAGGTACGCAAATAAAGCTGGGTACTCCCCTCCCGTGCTCCTTTGTACCCCTGTTCATCCCTCTACAAGTGGGGATTTTAAAAATGAGTGCTTGAGGGGACATTGCTATGTTCTGCTGCCACATAGAGGCTGAGGAAGGGACCAACAGTGAAAAAATGAAATTGCCTTTCTTGCCTTGCAGGCAAATGAAGTTTAAAATATATCTTATTGCATTGTATTTGTATTTGCTTGCTTCCATGGTTTAAGTCAGATAATCGGAGATGTAAGAAATGCTTCAGTTTTCCATGAGTTGCCTTTGCATTGATATTGCTTGATGTTTCAAAGATATTGTAGAATTTGCAGGGTTGTTTGTTTGTTTGGTTTTGTTTTGTATTTTTGTATGGGCTTTTTTTTTTCCCTGCAGTTTTTGTATCTTGACTATGAAATCAAATGGGTTACAGTGACTTGTCTAACTAGATGAGTTTGTCTGCTGGGAGATAGGTGTGGAAAAGCTGCTTCTTTTAAGATTGCCTGACAGTGCTAAATAACCGGGGAAATGGAGATGAGGGCGGTTGTGAGTTTCCGTGTGCATGTGCAAGTGTATTTCTGTTTTTGCTTACACCTACCATCTTGCTTCTCAATCCCTTGGCATCAGCAAAATGCTCCTGCCCCTCAACACAGGCTCTCCCTGTGCCCTTCCCCATCCTCTTCCTCTTTTTTCAGGGCCTCGCTCCTTCAGGACAGAAATGCCATTTAACCGAGGGCAAGGGCATATCTTGAGGCGTTGCCCAGTGTGAGATGCTTTGCAAGGTTGGTAAGAGCCGAAACCAACCTGTGGCTGTTCTCTTGCCATTGTCCTGTGGTGGTTATTGAGTCAGAACCAGGGGCTCCACAGGGGTCTGGCTGTTAAACCACCAGCCAAGGTGGCTGGGGATAGGGAGGGCCCTGCCTCTCTGGGAATAAAGCAAATTTTTTTTAAGATGAGGGTTTTCCTGGGATGTGGGTGCCCAAAGGTGGGCAAGAGGCAGTGGGCCTGAGGGCAGCGCCACCCCGGGGTGGGGGGAAATCTCAGCCACTTTTTGGTTGGTGGCCCAAAAATGGTGCAGCTGAGGTGTGAGCATGGGAAACTTAAAGCCAAGAGAGGTTCGTGCTTTCTTGGTCATTTTTCACTGATGTGCGTGTGCCACAGGTTGAGAACCGCATCTGGAAGATACTATGAGTTATATGTGTATATACATTTTGAGTCTGGAGGCTCAGTTTTGAACGGCACAGCTTTTCCTTCCCGCTCCTCCTTAGCTGGAGAGGAAAAGAGGCTGAGGTGGTGGTGGAGATGAGCCTCCCACGCAGAGAGACAAAATTGCTTCAGTTGTCACCACTTGTGACCTGCTCTCCCAGTTGAATCCAGGGAAAACTGTTGCCAGACAAAAGGTTTCCTAAGCAACTTGATCTTCACAATGTGCATTTGTTGATGGCCACATTTGTCCTATATAATAAGGGTCATCAAACATTGTTGCTTTGAAAGTGCATGCAGTTTTACTTTGCTGTGGTGCAGCATAAATAAGGAAAAATATACCTTTTTGTGTAATGCCAATTCAACAAACGTCTTACTGGGGACAGTAACAATAATGCCGTAGATTTGATGAGTCCATAGCATCAGTTGAAGTGGAAATGAAGCAGCACAATGATATAATTGCTATTGCTTTAAAGGCGGTTGGAATACACATACTCCTTTCAATATTTTCAAACATAATGTTAAAAATGTTAATAAAATTAAATCTCAGTCCCAGTATTTGATAGTTTATGGAGGATATCCAGATTTATTTGGAGACAGCTCCACTAGAATTGCATTCTCAACAATCTTAAATTTAGAAATATGTGCATGTGTGGTGTGAATGCATGTGTTTTGTGGTTTTGACTGTAACAAGAGGTCTGTATATATATCTCTATATATATTCAGTGGCTGACTACTCATCAGAAAACCTTGAGCTCTCTACTTGCTGGGATTTTGCCAATGCTCAGATTTTGTATGTTTTGCATTTCTGGGGAGGGATTGCTTGTAAAAGGAAATATGACTTCCTTCTCAAGTATTTGAACAGAACACTTTTCTTAAAAGGTAGTGACAGCAGGTTGAGGTTTTGTCTCTCTTCTGTGTTTTATATTGCAGAATGACCTGCTTTACTAAAGCTTTTTGTGATTTAGGAGATGTTGATCTTTGTCCTAGTGGCTGAAACAGATGTTTTTGAACTGCAGGAAGGTCCCAGGAGATGGCAGTGTACAATAACACATTTCAAAATATTTCTTGTAAACTAAAACCTTTTACAATTAAAATTGAGTTGTTATTTTGTAAAACATTCGTATTTTTTCAGGGAAGTTTATCAAAGAACGAAATGATCAGGTTTGTTTGTTTACTGATAGCCTACTTTAGCACACAAGCTTGCATGTCTTATCTTTTATACAGTGAGCCACTGCTGTGTATTAACTGAACCACCAGATGATAATATATAGTTTGTCTTGTTCAGCATCTTTATGTGCAATTCAGTAATAGATTGTAATCTACAGTAGTTTGTACTCTACATTTGTGGTTAGGATAGCTCATGATTCCGTTTCTTTTTTTACTGTAACACTACACACAGTGTTTCTGTATTCCTATATTGTAATTTATATTTTATTCCTATATTGTAATTTAAACTCTCAGACTAACCTGATTTAACACATTTTTAGTAGTGTTCATACTGCTTAGGTATCCACGGTGCCTCAATATTGATAATTGTAGTCCACTAAATAAGTGCATATTTTAATTTTTTTAATCAATACAAGCATATCTATTGAGAAAAAGAAAACCTTATATTAATTCCAGCTTTGGATTTTCCAAATTTTCTTAGAATATAGCCTGATAAGAAAACACTTCAATTTTTTTTAGCTTTTATTTATTACCGTTGAGAATTGTTATGATGAAAATAATCTTATCTAAGCAAAATTTCGTCAATACTCTTCACAAAAGAAGATTTAACTTTAAATAAAGGTATTTGTGTATTTAAGGGAACTGAAAGAGTTGAAAATATCTGCTCTTCAGAATTTCAAACTGGGTCTAATATTTGGAGTCAGCTTTTGCCATGAAGTCCAGGGGACAACATGTGAATTTCTTTGTGGAGTTTTCTTATTATTATCTAGGAGTGCTAAAAGAGATTTTCTTCCATTGTGGGAACAATCTGTGGCCAACTCTGGGGGTTACCAGACTAAGCACCTCTCATGTCGTGGTGCCAGCTTTCAGCCCTTTTTTGAAGTCTAACAAAGAACAGCATTTGCCACCACGATTGGGCCTCAAGAAAAAGGTTACATAGCATCATCTGGATTAATCCAATGACTTTGTGGTAATTGAGGACTTATAAGAAGCAGAAATTTTCTCAAAATGTCAAGTTCTTTTTATGGTTTCTTTTCCAGTAGCTGGAGTCCGTGAAGATGTCTTTTTGATCTGGAAGGAGTTGGAGGAAGCCAGGAGTACAGTGAGACAAATTCAAAAAATTGTATCAGAATCTGACCAGCCTGCTTCTCGAGATGGTATTATTTATGTTTCTTTCAAGAGAGCTACCTTTATATCCATGATCAATGTTTTCTTTGTGAACGGTTTTGATTACATGACATTTTGGGGATAATTTTCTCAGAAACATCTATGCGTAGCACCTCTACTTACCATCTAAACTTAGGGTTGCTTAAAACTTACCATTATACATCTCTGTTTACTACTGCTTAAATTTGCTAAACTTTAACAGCTCAGGCTGGAACACACCCTTTTTAGTTCACTGGTGAGTATGTTTAGAAATTGCCTAGATTTCAAGATATTTAGGTTCATTTTTTGTGGTCTCTCTCTGTCTGCTGGGGCCAGTAAATCTTTAACTTTGTTCTACATGGTGCTGGGGAAGTATCTTCTCTCTCTTCTATTCCAATCTTCTTGGAATAGCCTCCAACCTGGTATCTGATTCATTCCCCTAAAAGGGAAGAAGTGTGGGTTTGAATTCTCTTAGTTAAAGGCAGAGGACTGAAACCAATTCTAGATAAGTGCTCTGACAACTCTTGTGTTAAGAAACACAGAGGAAGATCCACGTTTGTTCATTAAACTAAAGTTCCCACCATTACGTTTGGCCTAAACTGTGATCCATTTGTTGTTCTGTGCATATTGATTGGATTGAGCCCTGTTGAAGATGAAAGTATAGCTGCTTTCTGAAATTCTGGAAGGCTTAAACAGGGGATGGTAGGAGGCTACTCAGCCCTGCTAAGATGGAGGTGCTCTGGGCACGCTCTGGACCGGAACGATCAGACTGACGAGACTTAAATACGGAAAACTTAGGAATTTGTAGAGTCTAGGCAGCTTCAGTGTTGGACTGCAACTGAAGGGGTAGATTTTCAGGATCATACCTGTGATTGTCAGTGCCTATATTCTGCATTAGTCCCTGGTTTTAAAATACTTATATGGTGTCTAGTGGTATTTTTTGCATAAGGTGATACAAGATTCAGGCTGAGTTAGCACAAGTCATCAGTGAATTTGTATAGCTCCAGTATTGGTTTTGCAGTGCAATTGCTTTTGCTTTGGCTGGGTGGTGGCTGAGGCCAGATGCTTATTTCTGGATCACCTGCTGAGGAACACTTTGTATGGTCAGTTGGTCAGTCACCGGGACTCCCAGCACTGTGTTTTAGGGTGGTAATGTTGAAGACTTGAAACTGGGAACTTTGCCTGCCTGCACTGGGTTTGAACATCTGTCAGTAACATAATTCTCCAGGACTTAAGCTTGCATTTATCCTTCTCTGAAGGTGTCATACAGTTTTTATACTGATAATAACATCTTTTGAATTAATAGGTCTTCCCATTTGAAGTTAAACAGCTATACAGTAATGCATATGAACAAAAAGACCACAATAAAGCTGCAAAAGCAGCCCTAACTTCAGCATTTATTTATGTGCTCCTGACTGCAGCTTTAATGTTCTTTTAGTGTTTGTCTTCATACATAATCACTTCACAAATAAATTAAAAGAAACAAAATTGCAGTATATTTTGTCAGTTCTTCAGCATTATTTGACTATTGCCCATTGATCCAAATAATGCAGTCTTTCCATCTGCCTGCATGTCTTCCTGATCTCTTTAAAATGCTCTGCTGCAAAATGTGGTTTGTTCTGAAGATTGCAATGTTCCTCAGGAGGAGAGAGAAAAAGAGGCAAATTTTCTGCTGACTCTCCAGATAATGCAATAGTTACCTGAACTGAGACATGACGTTTTACATAAAGCATGTGGAAAAAAGAAATTTATTATTTATTTTAAAGTTTATTGTTTATTTTAAAATTATGAGTGCATTCGTGACACTTGCCACACTGGCTGTGTGGCACAGCAATCAGAAAAAAAACATGAACAGGCAGCATCATAGCCTGTTTTTGAAAATACTGTATCCAAACTGAAAAATGTTATACAGGAGGTTTTGTTTGTTTTGTTTCTTTATTGCCAACCAAAGCTGATCATCCATTACAAATGAAGACATCTGATGAATATTTGTCTTCTGAGAAGTGGTTGCAGAAGTATGGCTTGAAAGCTCAGAAGCTCACACTGTATGATGCACTTGCTGATTGTACTTTTCGCCATGCGGATGGGATTGTTGACATAAAAACTAAGCCAGAGGATGAATCTTCACAAACCGATGCTGTGAGTACTGTTTATTTTCCCTCATGTCCTTTGAGATGATAGCTTTTTCTTTTAAACTTGAAAACTTGACTGATAGATGAATTTCTGATAAAGTATATGGTCTGTTGCTATGTAGTTTTTGTTAAAACCAGCTCACTAGTGGAATGGGAAAAAGATGGTCATAAATAGGAGTGTTTCAAAGGGCTATTTGAAAATGACAGTTTCAAGGCGTCCTTCCTGGTCCACCTGTAATCTGCAAGGAAGAATCAGGGGTGACTTAAGCAATGCCTTGTTTTTCTATGTATTTATGTGAGGTAGGGCAAAGATCGCTTGTCATCTTTAATTTTCCTTTGAAAAAGTATTGGTCTCAGCTGCTCCAGTGTTTGCAGGTCCTTGAACAAATTTGGATTCATTTGTCTTTTTGTTTTTCTCAAATGCTACCATTACATTGTTTGTTAGGCTTCTGTTCCTGCTAGCTACAAGAACAAAACCAGTTAGTATTGACTTCTGGAAGGAGAAAATTCTATGACTACCCTATCCCATGTCTACTTCTGCACCTGCTCATGTACAACAAGCATGTACCTTTGAAGTCTGTTCGCCAGTTATTAAAGGCACTGCAAAATAGTGTGTTTTGGAACATGAAACATGTTTTTCTTGGCTGTAGGAGACAAAGAGGAAGGTAATTAATGCAAAATACTGTGACAAGTTTGTACATACCTTCTGGAAAGATGGATCTGTAGTTCATGTATACGTCAGCACAGAAAAGTATAAGCAATATGAAGAGAAAATGAGGTTGGCTCTCAGACGAATGGAAGGAAGGTTCGTGTTCCGTCACATAAAATCAGTTTGTATTATTTTATATTGGTGTTGAAATGTTTGTCATTTACTGTCAAGAAAACAGATGAACAGTTTTATCTTTTGTTCTCCTTCTGGGACACAAATGTGAAAGTCAGTCTGCACATTACTGAAATACTGCTGAAAGTGCCAAAAAGCATCGGGACATAAAGTGGCAGAGAATTTGTAGAATCCCCAGTAAAACTTGGTAAACATTCATCCTATGTACCTAGGATCTCTTGTGCTACCTTGGCTTGTGCCCATACCGATAACGATTATCTGCCCTTTTTGTGATTTTTTCTTGTTGACAAATTTGAACAGTCTAGATCAGAGTCAGGGTATGAGCTATTAAGTAATTAATATGATCAGAGGTTCAGTGCTCAACCTATCTCCCTGGTTTGATTTTCTGCAGCTGTACAGATAAACTTGTAGATTTTATAGGACATCTAAAAAAAAATAGGCAATCTGAGGGTCTGATTCATTTGTCCTAAAGGTGCCTTAAAGTCAATTGACTTTTTTATCTACATTAGGAGAAGGAAACTTTCAAAATGGATATTGTAGAACTGAAAGAATAAATGTTGCCCTTGGTCATGTATATGCGAACAATAAGATGTCTCACTGAAAAAAACAGGATGTGAAGTTTCATTTTATTGCTGCTTCTCTACCAAGAGCATAACAGCCTGATTACATTTAGCAACGTCAAACGGAGTTTTGTTATTTTTTTTATTTTATCTTCATCTTGCTGTATGTAGGGTAATATTAACCTACTCTGAAAGGAAAATTTAAGGTAAAGGGTTTAGGTGAATATATATATTTTTGAAATCCAAGCCAAAATTATGGTTTGCTGTTTTGAATGGTTCATCTCATTGTTAAAAATTCTTGGTAGACCTCATCAAACACTGCAGCAGAAATAACTAATGGCAAAATAGCTATCAGTAGCAAACGTAATAGGATCCTTTAAGTTTCCATGATATGATTTTTTTGAAACCTCTGTGGAGATTAGTAATATTTTTCCCAGGGCCATTATATTCTGTCTGTTAAATGTATCTTTTTCCGAGTAGACAAGTAGTTTATGACTCTCAAGGGAAATCTGATTTGGACCTGCTGCATCCATTACTGAGGAAATGTTCTTGTACACAGCCATATGTATGCACGTATTTAACTGGCAGGCATGCTTAAATTCTGTTTAAAATGTAAAATTAAATCTGCATTTAAGGCTCCAGGTCAGCAAAAGATTGAAGCATCTGTGTTGTACTAGGAGTATTCAAAGTGCTCAAGTTCCTTGCAGAAAAGGTTCTCAAGTGGTTTCCTGAAAAGGGAAGCACATTAGCTTATGCTTAAATGATTTCCTGACTTCAGGCTCGACAACAGTTACAGGGGCGATACTTAGTTACTTCCTCATGGGATTTCCCAGCTCAAAGTACCTGATAATTGATTTTTAAAAGGTACTGTATTGCTTTGTCTGTTTTATCTGTCTCCAGATTCCCAGCAAAATTAGAAAATAAAAGTGCCTTGTATATTTATGTAGTGACAGAGGAATGTTACATCAAAGCCAATATACCGCTCCTGATAGTGACTAGTAATAGGTGCTCAGGGAAAGAGATTGAGAAGTACAGCAGTGATAAAAAGATCTTTCCTGTTAGATTCTTATACACAAAGCTCCAAAGATCTTACAGACCAGGGTTTGATTTTTTTTTTTTCCCACCCACCCAGGATTAAGTGGCTTCAACAAGGAAGCAGAGGGCTCTTTGGGAATGTGTTTGAAGATGATGTCTATATTCTTATTGATACATCCCAGTCTATGAAGGACAAGCTGCCACTGGTGAAGGAGAAAATATTTCAACTCATACAGGTATGTCGAAGTGGTGATTCTGAAGACTGAGGAGCATTTTAGAGTAAGCTGATCTTTTCTGGATGGTTGTTACTCT
Organism: Patagioenas fasciata; assembly: GCF_037038585.1. Taxonomy (NCBI): domain Eukaryota; kingdom Metazoa; phylum Chordata; class Aves; order Columbiformes; family Columbidae; genus Patagioenas; species Patagioenas fasciata. The sequence continues at coordinate 121,025,198 of NC_092520.1, read as the reverse complement.
CATTTTTATTTTTTAAAACTAGTTGTTTAAAATAGCAGCTTTATAAAAATATTTTGATTTTTCCTCGTGTGCTCATTTTTCAGTTAAAAATGTATTTTTTATCATTTATACAAATATTTGAAAAAAATGTGGAGAAAATGTTAAAAATTTAAGAAGTTTTAGCTCTTTCCCTCGAGTCACCTCCCTCCTAAAAAAAGGAATAGGAAAAAAAAAAAAAAAAAAATACAAACCCAACCAACTAAACAAAGCCTATGCGAAGCAACACCTTTAGGAATGTTCATTTTTATTTTTAAGTGGTGTTGTCCAATTCCACTGGCATATTGTGATTTGTAATGTGTGTTCTAGATTCACTTTCATACTTCTACAATAGAGAGCGTAGAATTTTTTGAACTTGCTTGCATCTTACAGTGACTCAGAACTTTACAAAAGGACTTGCAAAGTGCAGAAGTACCTCAAAAGCCATGAGTAGTGGGAGACACACCTAAGACAGGATTTGTCTCACCTAGTTTTAGAAATCTGCAATGATATCACCTAAGCTTATGTTAATATTTGAGACAAACAAGCACTATTAAAATGTGATTCAGCTCAACTCTTTTAGACCTGAGAGGAGTAACTGACAAATAAAAATTCCATCAGTCTGGCATCAAAAGCAATCATTAGTAGAGCTAGAAAATTTAAAACTACAACAGAGAGGTTTTTGATCTAAGTGCATAAGTGATAGGACATAGTATGATGTGATACTCTAAACAGATCAGCACTAGAAAATGATTAGATACTGAGCCATAAGGTTTCACAGAAATGGTGATGAAAGGGAGGAGAGATTCCAGGTTCTGCAAGTTTCTACTAGCTTGCACAAATCTATCACTTCTTATAACTTCTGTCCAATAGCAACTTCAGCAAATTCTTAACTTAGTTCTCTCTTGCTTTCCTAGTTCCTCTTGCTGGTGCACTACATTTGACTTTTTCTCCTCTTCTAATTGGTGTCTTACTTTGATTCTGATTTCAGTTTCCTTTGGTAAGCAGTCATAATCTCTTATATCCAGTTCTTGCCCAGTTTCATCTCTCCCCTTTTTGCCCTCCTAGACATTTGCTGTTCAAGTAGTTTGAGAAATATGAGTAAATGGAGACTTTCCTCAGGAAGTTCAAGTAATCTTAATAATTGCAGGCAATAATTTCCTCTGTCTCTGTATGTCTCTTTGTATATCATAACTATTATCATAAGTTATTGTAACCATATAATCAACTATACATTAATTAAGACAACTCCTGCTAGTCATTATTTCAGATACAAGTATTCTTTCTTTTAACATTGACTAAAATACAGATGCTGTCTTTTTTCAGGAGCAATTGAGACACAAAAAGAGATTTAACTTTGTGAAATTTGGTGCCCAGGCAGTGGCATGGCAAGAGAAACTTGCTGAAGTTAATGAGGAAAATTTGCAAGATGCTTGGCTTTGGATAAAAGGGCTTGAGGTAATATGGAAACTAATTATCGTGAAGCACATTTGTATGAAGTTGTATTTGTGTCTTCTCTGTATGGCTGGGGTGGTTTTGGATTGCCCAAGTGTTTGACTTGAGTAAGCTGAAAATATAGAGAATGTATAGACTTTAGTAGATCTGAGTACAACGTATTATCCATGTCAGGTATAATAATCTTTTAACAGTGGACCTTTTTATAAGATCATAGTAATTCAACTTGCTGCCTGCTATGTTTAGTAGCCATGATGCAAACAGCAACCGATTTGGCTTCTGTAGGAGACGCGACAGCGCTCAGGCCCCGTCTGTCTAGACTTGTCACTCTTGCTGCAGGGCTGCTGCAGGACTGAGGGCTGTCGCTGTCAGATGTGCAGCTCAGAGATGATGCAGGGAACTGGTTCCAGCTAGTTGGAGGAGCATTTCTAGTCCCTTTTGGTGCATAGATAGGCAGCTGACTATAGCTGGAACATGAGAACAACTGTTCTCAGACCTGTTTATCTACCCAATATTCTTTTTCTGACAGTGGCCAAAATCTGAGACTTTTTCCCTGAAACAGAGTAGAAATGCTTGTAGGCAGCCCCAGTCAGCCACCAGATTGTAGCTGTCAGCAGCTTTAGGACCATTTAATGTGTCAAATGCAGACAGCAATGAGCACAGGACTGAAAATCAGTCACACAACAGTACAGATGTATCTCATGTTATGTTTTCTAAAATGAAAAACATATTTATATAATTAAACTCCTCAGCATTATGGCAGCTCTACCTCAGACTTAATAATGAAATTCCTGGGGATGAGGGAACTGGGGAAGCTACATAATTCCTCTGGGACTACAAAGCAAGATAAATAACTTGGTATTCTCAGAAAACACTACCAGACAAATACACGGAGAAGAGAAAGTATTAGTGTGGCCTCACTGAGTAGTTGGTGAATACTTACAACTGAGGTTAGTAAAGTTAATTTTAATTTTACTGCCTTCATTGAGACTTGAAAAGTTGGCTCTGTTTAAGCCATATATGTGGTACGTGATGATACAAGTTCAATAATACTTTGAACTACTATAACTCAATACCATCTTGTATGTGCATTTGAGAATGGCCTTTTTCATCATTATTGATGAAGTGATGAATTGTTGATCTTAAAATTCCTTCTAAGTTCAGATCTTGATATCTCAAATAGTATAGGGAATGGTACGAGAACAGCCTTTTTTTTTTTTAAGGGATGCCATCTGCTGCTGACCTTTTAGTCTGTTTAAAGCACTGCAGGCATAAGTCTGAGATCAGAAAACTGGCTTTACAGTGAAGCTGAAATGAACAGAAGATTGGTCTGGAATATTAATCAGAATAAATCCTTTGATCTCCTTCTGTATACTTTGGTCCCAGGATGCTGAATCCATAAGCTGAGCTATAAACAGTAACCAACTGTTTCTTATGAATACTTTAGAAGTGGTAACACTTAAATTTTTGGAGGTGATTATGCCATGTAGTTGAAGCATGTGGACTTTGTTTAAACACTGATAAAAACAGTATAACAGTATAACTTCATAACAGTAGCAATAGAGGAATCTAAAATTAACGGCTTTTACCTTATGATACGTACTTATTTCCCTCACATCATCAGCATACACAGCATTTCCCTATGATATAGCAGAAGTTGATCAGTTTCAAATCAGGTCAAAAACATGTGCCATTATTCAAAAGAGCCAGGATATCAAATTTACATGTAATAATGAGGGATGTGTGCGTAAAAGTTTATAATGCTTACTAAAACATTAGGAATATTAGATATTTTTAACACAAAGAAAATGACTTACAGTAGTTCTTTCTTTTGAGTGGCTGCTGTTAAGGATTGTTTCTGAATCAGAAGATAGGATTATTAAGTATCATCTGAGCTCTCGGTGCCTGGCCCATACATACTTACGCAGCCATACAGAGTCACTTTCAGAGTTTACCTCCTATTCCATTTCACCTGCTTTACTTACTTTGCCCTTTCTAATAGAACTGTTTGCTGGAGGGGTGGACTGCAAGAAATTATAACACAATTAATAGGACTGAAGAAATAGTGCTATCTCTTAACAAGTTTTTTGCATGAATGGGTCAATGTTAGCAATTTATATTTATGTTCTGTATTGCAATATATATGTTGATCCTGAGTCTTCACACACCACTGCAATCCTCACTGCCCTCCAAAGTGGTACTCAGGTTTTATGCTAGCAAAAAACCAGGCTCATATCTTCTCTAGGATTTTGCTTTGATCCCATTCAAAAGACTAAAACTTGACAAAACACTTTTCATTCTGATAAAGCCTTATTTTTCCTTTACATTTGGAAAGTTCTGCACACTGAATGTTTGAAAGTTGGAAATCTGAAGACATAGACTGTAGTTTGTAGGTTCCTATAAGCCATGAAATGCATTTTGGTGAGTTTAAAGTTGCATTAGTCTAAACCCAAAAAAATATCATGATCACCAAGTATGTGGATGACCCAGGAAAAGTGCACAACTATGAATTTTTAGGGGCCACAGTATTGCTTTACTGTGGATGTTTTGTTGTTATAGATAACTTTTGTCCTAAAAATAAATGATGTTTACTTTGATATTCTGAGGAGGTATATGTGAGATAGTCTGGAAAAAATATTGTTTGGAAAACTGTGAAGTATTTTTGAGAAGTAAACTTGTGCAACTCTTTTGTGGAGCTTTGAATTATTTGGTTAAGGAAAATGTGTATTTCAAGGGAGTGTGATGAGTTGGCAATCAGGAGCAGCAGGGGGAAAATATAATATAATGTAGCTTTTATATTACATCTCCCCATCTGTTTATAGACTTTTAGTGATTGCTTTTGCTTTTGCAGCTCATATTTCTGTTGCCAGCATTTTGCTTATGTGTGTTTGCATAAGCATTGAATACCAATTTGGTGTCGATTTATGCTACTTTAACATTTGCTTCGATTTTTCTAGCTCTTTGCCATAAATGTTTTCACCATTTTATTACTCATTTCAGTTCTGTAATATCCCTTGAATCAGTACACTGTCATTATGAATTTAAGAACAAAGGCAAAGAGCTGTTAGTATTTATAGCTGTTTCTTTTTGGTTTCCTAGGTTGGAAGTTCCACAAATACACTCAAAGCTCTCCAGGTCGCTTTTGCCGATACTGACACTCAGGCTATTTATCTCTTGACTGATGGGAGACCTGACCAGGTATTTCTGCAATGAGAAAATGTAGTAGTGTGGTGCTGCAGTGGTGGTGTCAGAAGGCTGAAGTATGAGATGAATATCATACTTGCAGAGCCGAGTCTCTTGGATGTTGTCATAATATTGAACAATTGTATTTGAGAAATGTGCCATTTGTGAAGGGATTTTGATTAGAACTCTCTGCCCATAGTCCAGGCTTTGGTGAATGATAACTCATGACATTTCTCATGAGTTGTTTTAAGAATCTGGTAACTGATTAAATATAAAAGCTGTATGTGAGTATCAAGGTTAGGGTTGGTGTTAAATAAAATATCTCCCTAACTTGGTACAAATAGATCATCAATTAAAACTCAGAAAATAATGATGGTCCCAAGATAGGGTGGGATTTAAATATTAAAACCCTGCAATCTTGTGTGATGACTTGAAAACCTGAAAAGAAAATTATTGATAGTAGAAAACAAACAAACAAAAACAAACAAACATACAAAACCATAACCACCACCACACCCCACCCCCAAGTTTGTATTCAACATTTTTCCCCAGAGAAGACATCAAATGTATAAGTAGGTACCTTCTTACATTCTGTTGCAGAGCTTACACAAAGTCTATGTTATGTCTGAGGAATAAGTGCCTAACTGTTGATTTACATTATTTTTGTATAAAAATGTTAATAGTGATATTTTTCCATTAGGTTTCTGTATGATACCAAATTCTGTTTTCAGCCTACTGAGTCAAATTTGGTCTCATGTATGTGCAATTTGGGAGTAGCAGTGATCTGGAGTTGTTTTAGGTCTAGCTTTAAGTGGATACCAAAATTAAAAGTATTGTTACCATGACTTAAAATGATGCTATTTCATGTTATATCACATTATATAATGCCCACTTGTTGATCAATGATGCAAATGAGGTAGAACTGAGCTTTTAAGCTGTAATGTAGGGTGAAAACTATCTGGTATGCTGAGAATGGCATTTTTAAAATACTTTATTTGCTGTTGAAAATTTTGCTTGGTTGTAATGGCAAATATGCAACAAAAAACAGACTTAGGTATGTAGCTGCGCTAAAGGGTACATAAAATTAATTACTGAAGCATATATAATAAATCTCAGATTCAGAAAGCATCATAAACTTGCACAAATAATTTCTTTATACCTTGATAAGGAAGAAAAATGTTAAATGCTCACTTTTCTTTTCGTTCTGTTTATTTTTTGATAAAAAGAAAGTGGTCCACAAGGAATGGTGTATGTATAGTTTAATTTCTTGTACTTTAGTAATTTCCTTTAAGACTTCAGAAGCAAAGAATACTGATTATATTATAATTTTAATTTTATTTATTAGAGTATCCTGTGCCTTAATGCATTATCAGTTTATCAATTTTAAATTAGCTCATTTTATATAATTGTGAAACAGCAATGCATATAAAATGTATGCTTTTAACTGATCTATATCTATCTCTAAGCAACAGTATGACTGATTAGATTCTTACAAATTCTTCATATTTTAATAAATACATTTTAGATGCCACATATTTCATATATATTTTTCAATTTTCAGGCCCCCCAAATAATTTTGGCTCAAGTCCAGCTTCATTGTAAAATTCCCATCCATACCGTATCCTTCAACTGTGATGATATAGAAGCTAATAATTTTTTGTACAAACTATCTACTGAAACAGGGGGAAAGTTTCTTTATTACAACGTTTATTTGACTGGCCCTGATGCTTCAGAGTTTATTGATGTGAGTACTTTCCAATAAATACGTTTGTTTTTTCATGCTGTTGAAGGAACCACAGCACCCGCATCATTGTGATTTCATATTACACTAAATTATTTTAAAATGGGGCTAATCCTTATCAGATCTGGAGTGGTGTGAAATCAATGAGCGTGCCATCATTTGCTTATGAAATTTCATTAGACCACAACAAATAAGCCCAAGTATTATGCAGCATATATTTGTACTGCTACTTTTGCAACCCTGCTCCTCGCCCGCCACCTTCCCACCCTTATAGACCAAATTCAGCTCTGAAAGAAACATATCTGATCTCTGTTGTCTCAGAAATAAGTTACCGTTTAAAATGAAACTATGGTTTGTATTCTGTTAATAAATGAGAGAATGAAGACCTGAATTTGCATGATGATGAATTAATGATTCTATGAATTTTCCTAAAAGTTTGCAACAGCCATTGGGTAGAGATCCATAATGCATAAAATGACTAGAATAGCAGTCACCTATCAAGTGTGACTAAGCAGCTCAATCTAACAATCCCCAATAGGAAATTTATGAATAGAGTAACACAAACACCCATTTAAAGCATATTCTTGTTTTTAATTAAAGTTAACACTCAGTTAATTAGTTCCAAAACTTTTAGAAAATGGTGGTAGTGAAACAGTGAGAAGAGCCAGGAACAAGGCAGTGGCAGGAAATTGAGAACTTTGCAGAGACTATTCACAGTATCACAGTATGTTTGGGATTGGAAGGGACCTCAAAAGATCATCTAGTCCAATCCCCCTGCTGGAGCAGGAACGCCTAGGTGAGGTCGCACAGGAATGTGTCCAGGCGGGCTTTGAATGTCTCCAGGGAAGGAGACTCCACAACCTCCCTGGGCAGCCTGTTCCAGTGCTCTGTTACCCTCACTGAGAAGAAGTTCTTTCTCAAATTTAAGTGGAACCTCTTGTGTTCCAGCTTGATCCCATTGCCCCTTGTCCTATCATTGTTTGCCACTGAGAAGAGCCTGACTCCATCCTCATGGCACTCACCCTTTATATATTTATAAACATTAATAAGGTCACCCCTCAGTCTCCTCTTCTCCAAACTAAAGAGCCCCAGCTCCCTCAGCCTTTCTTCATAAGGGAGATGCTCCACTCCCTTAATCATCTTTGTTGCCCTACGCTGGACCCTCTCCAGCAGTTCCCTGTCCTTCTTGAACTGAGGGGCCCAGAACTGAACACAATATTCCAGATGGGGTCTCACCAGCTCTTGAAAGATGTAAAAGAGTGTTTTGGGCAATTTTGGTGATTCTACTGCTGTGGACCATGTGACGCTGTGTGTGTTCGAAAGATGAGGCCCCAAGTCTGTGTTGTCCATCTCCAGACTTTTGGCCCTGTGGGAGTTGTAGAGGGAACATTGTTGGAATTTCCTTCCTGTTTCCTCCTGTAGTCCAAATGATTCACAGTCAGTTCCAATGTTTGCTTGAAGAGTATAGTTTTTACTTCTGATTTTTCAAAGACAGTCTATAGTACAGCTGTGATCTGTACAATGTAAACAGTTGTAATGTACATATCTTGTATTTTATTTATTTACTTTTATTTGCTTGTTTGCTTGCAATGAGGGGAGCTACTGACCTTATTACATTATTTAGCAATATGGCTGTTCATATCTCAAACGGTAGCTGGCTTGTTAGGGAATTCTTGTCCTTTTCTGAAAAAATAAGAATAATTTGAAAGGCAGTGGTGCCAAGCACGTTTTAATCTTGCTTTCTATAAGCTTATTCATACATACATAACGTTAACAAAACAACCTTTGATTTAGGAAACAGAGAGACTACCTGAAAAAGTATAGCTGTCCTAACCAAGACATTATTCAAAATTATTATCCAAGCTTGCATAGTTTCAGTTCAGAAGCAAAACATGTTGAGGAGTAATTGTGATACAACATTTGATTTTGTTGTTGTTGTTGTTAGAATGAAGACATACATCTTTTAAAAAGGGAGATTGAACAAGGAGAAAAAGACCTAGAGAAAGCGAAGACCTTTCATGCTAAATGTCTGATGATGGATTATTATAATGGGGAAAATGATCCAGTAAATAAGTATGTCCTCGTACTGCTATCCTATTAATAAGAGATTTGAGCTATCTGTTACATTTCTCCTTTTTCATTGTCTGGCATTTTTAACCTCTGACATTATTCTCTTTTAAAAAGAAAGGTGTGGGGGTTTTTGTGTGTGATTTTGTTGTTTTGTTTTATTTTAAAAACATTTACAGTAATGGAAAAGAAAAATCTGGAAAAATACGTTAAACTGTGGTGCCTGAAACGATCTCAAACATCTCAATAGTCTCAAATTATTAGGAATAATTAAAGCAAAGTTGTGAAAATATTTTTCTGTCTCCAGCACATGCAAAGTTGCCTCTTCTGACCTCGAGAATTCATTATTGTTCTATAGGTAGCCCTTGCTTGGTACTTCATGACTAAATTGCCACTCATTGGGATATGCTGTTTGAGATATAAATTATGTACAAATGTATTTGTTTAAAAGATGGAAAACATCATGAATGAAATTCAGCTTCCTTCTTTTCACATTTTTGATTTTACAGTGTGTGCCTGTATGTTCATGCCATATTTATCTTTGCTTTTTAACAAAATATAAGTAATGTCGTCATTAGAAATAGTTTCATGTTCAGCGTCAGTTAAAAATCTCGTTGTGCCAAGAATGACTTCGAAAAGAGGTTCTTCCACAGCACACTGAAGGCAGACTTGTGAGCCACTGTTGAAAAGTTTTCTGCATGTCTGATTATACTGAGTCTCTGTTCAGGGAGCAAACACAGACCTAGCTTCAAACATGAAGTTGTAATCTCTACAGGAGCACAGCCTTAATAAAAAATAGCTTGCCTGGGGCTTTATTTATTTGTGTGGTAATAGTACAAAAGCAAAAAGGTACATTAAAAAAAAATCAGGTTTTAAAGACAGAAATCTATTAAAAACAGTAAGTTAAAATAAAAGTATTTAAAAAAAATTAAATTAAAGATGGAGACTCCTGTGGAATGTTCTTGTATATGTGGAAGGGCAGAAAGGATGTCCAGTACAAAAATGTATGTAAGTGTTTATTTTAGAATTTGCGTATTTTATTTTTTATTAGTGCTGGAACATATATTTGCATATATGTGCATATGTATATACATATATTTGTATATATGTGTGTGTCATTTTTATTGCTGGTGGTAGGTTTACTCCTTCCCCCAGGATGCAAAGTGGCTATTATAGAACATTCTGACCTTATTAAAAATATATGAGGGTGTTGCCTTGAAAGTAATGAACTTCTTTTAAATAGACTAAGAAATTACTTTAAAATAGCTTTAAAAACTGAGAATTTTTTAACCTCCTTTGAACTCCCCTTTGAAATGCAGACTAGGATAACAGAAAAGCATTGTCAGAAGCATTTGAGATGAGCATTTACATTACCAGAAGACTTCGCATTTTTTTTTAAACCCGTGATATATGTTTGAGATAATTTCTTACTTGTTTCTTCTTTTTGTCACTTAGAAGCAGTAATCACAAGCAGACACATGTGGTGTCTTCCGGAACCAAAGATGCTGAAGAGCTGAGCGCTACTTTTAGCAGCAGGCTGTGCTGCGCTTCAGAAGAGCCAGTGCTGACACCACATCAGCAAACCTGGCAAACCACTGCTGACAGTCCAACCCGAAGGAAAAAAGCATTATACGCAGGTAAGGCTAAAATCAAGTCGTTAGCAGAATTTGTTCACTAACTTGAAAAGATCGTGTTGAAAATAGCAAAAAGCATCCCTTGCTGTAGGAAAAAATGAAGCCTTCAATGACTTAAATAACCATCTTTCTGAAATTCTTTCTAACTTTTCTTCATTTTTACTTTTCAGCCATCTTACTCGTTTGGCCCAAACAGACAAATGTCTGCTCATTTATGCTTTATCACATGTCTGTGGTAAAAGAGAAATTATTTTGACAGAATGTTTTAAAAGCTCTGCAAGCAGTTCTTTAATAGTAGATATTAATTTTTTGTTTCTTTACTCTAAATAAGTACATCATTGACAAGAATGAAGAGCTGATCTTTATTTCACTAGTTACAGCATTACTTACACTATTATTTCTCCTTACTGCACCTGTCACGCTATTTTTCTCTTTGAAGTACCATTTGCATGCAGTCTGAAATCGAGTTTACCCAGCTGATGTAAAAGAAGTCTTCTTCCTTGGGAAAGTGCAAAGTACAAATTAGTACAGAAGTAATTTTGTGTTTGATGTCATGTGTGGGCAGTCCCTTAAAAATTGGGACTAGATACCAAAGAGGAACTCAAAAATCCCAGGCATGTATTTGAACAGTAAGTTAATTCTTCCTTTTTTGCCCTTTCAACATCTACAGAGCAAACAAAGACGAGTCTGCTGCGAATCCTGAGCCACAGTGTGAAATCTAGGGAAGAAAGCTCAGAGGAAGGAATATCTCCTGAAAAAAAGACTTTTCCTGTCCAAAAGAGCGTGAAGTGTACAACTGTTTTCAAAGGCAAGTTGACAGAAGAGGAAGCTCTGGGCAGACAGTAACATTTCTCCTCCTGTGTTTGTGACTAATGGTGTCTCACTTGAGGCAATACTGTACAGACCCATGGTACGAAGGGCTGGAACGCAGCAGAGATGCAGGGAGCTGGTCATGCAGCAGGGGATTGTAACAAGGTCCTCACAGCTGCAGCCAGAATCTTGCCAGAACCCAAACTATTGGATTTACAACAGCTTAGTTATGTCCACGGTGTGCAGCAGCTGTGATGCTGCTGTGCCTTAGACTGCTGAAAGGGTATCACAGTTGCTTCTTATCAACAGAATAGATCTTGAGAATCTTGTTATACAGTAATAGATTGGTGCTGTGAAACAGTAATTTGTAGTTATGTTCAATGTTGAGGTTAAAGCTGCAAGTGGTGGTTTTAATTCTCTGGTAACAACATAAAATGAGCTTGCATTTATCGATATGTTTAGACTTGCGAAAAAACATGTTCTCTGGGGCAGATGCATATGTAGAGACAAAAGTATTTGCAATGAGGCTTAGATATACACCCAAATAGTTTTCATTTCCCTCAGTAATTCATGCAACTCTGAACTTTCTGATAGATTCTCTAAGTTGTTCTAAAACCTCACCGATGATACTTGAAGATGTTTGACATTTTTACATTTCAGCATCTTATTTTTAGTTCTTTATATGCCTGTTATACAGATATTTATAGCAGTATACCTTAAATTGACCACTCCTGGCCATCTCATTTGTGATAGTACACATCTTGAATTGGGGAATAAACTGGTTAATCTTTATTTTTGAGTTATAAGAAATAAAAACATACAAAGATTTGTTAGTTTGTTTGTTTGTGGTTTTGTTTGTTTGATTGGTTTTTAATTAAATTATTCCCCACCTATGTTATAAATTTCCTCATTGCTTCATTAGGGCTCATGAGGCATATAGTAACACTGTTAGTATTGATCAAGTACCAAGAAAAATGGAAACATAATTCTCATTGATTAGTTTACCAGCTGAAATAGACATTATTGTGTAGTCTTTGTGAAACTGCTAGCAGGCTCAAATAAAAACCATCATGCTATTATATGTCAGCTTATCTATGTATAATTTTGTGTGCACAAAAACTGTGAGATAATGAAATGCAAATGTTTTATCTTAGATCTGAAAATGCAGAAAGCTGTGAAAAGGATATCTAAAAGGTATGTGTGTGCATATATAGATACATCACAAAAATTATAGTTCACCTTTTTCTTCAGTCATTTCAGACTTCTCAAATGTGTTTCTACCTTGTGCTACGCCTAACAGTTTATTTTTTTCCAGTTCTCTAGATGTCTCTTCGGCTGTTTGGTTAAAGACCCATGGCTTGGTTGCTAGGCGACTCACCATCATGGATGCCTTAGCGCCTACAGCTGTCCCTCATGGTACCAAATACATCCCAGTTCTGGACAAGCATGTAGTTTCTAAAGTATTTGACGAGGTAAAACTCTTACACTCTTTCAGTGAAACATAAAACTTGGCACTTTTTTTAAAAAAGATTTTTTAATTCATTCCTATAAATGTCATAATTGCATTCTCTGATGTTCATTGTAGGTGGTTGATGTGCACTAAATGTATAATGCATATCTGAATGTTAATTCGTGCATCAGTAGAAGCTAAAACTGATAGTTAATAGTATCGCTTGCAGACTTTATTCTAACTTTTAGAGCTATATATCTTTCTTTCACAGTTACCAGTTGATGGCAGTGTGCAGCCATCAGGTGTTCAGCAATTTCTCGAGCACCACAGCCTCTACTGATACATACTAATTCACTGGAGTATGTATTTTAGCTCCATAAAATCATTAGGAAAACTGTGCAGGTGCAGGGTTTGTGGATTTGTGCATTCTCAAGGTTTATATGTGTCTGCTAAGATCTTTTGAAAAGTATTAAAAAAATTTACTTCTGATAGGTTTAGGCAATTGTGAGATCGTACGAAATTCACAATGAATTGTATATTATGAGGTTCTAATTGCCATTCCACTTAAAGGAAATCAATTTTGTGGCAAGTTGCTCTAATTCTTCTTGTGTGTTGCATCCTATGAAAGTCCTAGGAATATGTTGGCAGCTCATTTTAACTAATGAAAACTGTTTCTTTAAACAATACCCAAAGAAAAAGCTAAACAGTTTCTGTTTAAATAATAAGGCGTGAGCAAGGGTTTTGGAATAGAATGTGATATAGAGCTAGGTAAAATGTTTAGAATGAACGTACACATTTGTACATTTTAAAGTTTTCATGTTTGTTTTTTGAATTTAGGAATGAGAATTTTTGCTATAGCACTCAGATCGTGGAAGCAACACCCAGATTATGGAAGCAAAACCAGATCCTCTGTTTTAGTAAAACTAAGTCAAACTCGAGATCTTCAAGGATTTTTTTGATGTGATAATTTTTTTTCTTGTATGCAGTAAAAAGATGGCTTTTTGTATCAAAAGCATTAAAAATGTACATTTTAGCTTTTCAGATATTCAATGATTACAAAACATCTACTCTAAGTGAAATGTTGAACAAAAAACATTGTGACTTTCACATAACTCTGAGCTTATGGTGGTCTAGTTCAGGACTGAATTAAGTTCAGTGTTCTTAGAATGAACAGCTTCTGTACAGAATCTAAACAGTGATCCATAGGCTTTCTTTAGATTCAGGGTTGTAAACACAAAATAATATATAATTTTTACCGCTTTTTCGTATCTACTGATCCCTGTTAGTTGTATAGAGGCACTGAATTTCTCAGGCTATGAAGAATTAGTGTTCTGTGTGCAGAGGCATGGATTTTTCTGGATCTGAAACAGTATAGAAAGGAAAGTAAGGTTGGGGCTGCACACAAGGTGGACTCAGCAGAATTTATGAGCTATGGAACCCACTCTCCCTCAAGCATCATGCCAGCATGTCAAGAAAAAGCAGAAAATAGGTTCTGAGACTAGACATAGAGCTCAAATACGAGACACAACAAATTGATTGAGGATCTTTATTATTCCAGTACTTCAGAAGACTTCACTGAGGATAATAAATGTACAGACATTTTTGCATTCTTCTTTCTGAAATCTTAGTTTTCTTGATGTGGAATGCAGACATCCTTGTTTGCTTTTCTGGAGATAGAATCATTTTTATTTTCAGTATTTGCTAGCAGTGATGATGGAATAACTATGAACAGTTTTCTCACCTTGGAGATGCAGCAAGCAACATGTTTCCATGACAACTGTTCATTAACAAGAGGCCGACCTGTTGTTTTCAGTTCTGCGTGACCTAGCAGTTTCACTGGGGCTATTTCAAAGAGGTTAATTCATTAAACTACCCATCAAATTCATATTCAGAAAAAAAAAATGACATGGGTGCTCATCTAAATTACACTATGGTTGTTCTGTAGCAAACCTCCCCTACAGAACCACCTGAGTATCTGTTGCAGATTGTGGCATCTTAATTATAGTTTTGCAAGTTTTGGAGTTTTGACTCAATGCTTTGCTCAAAAGAATCAAGTTCAGATTCAGCCAACAAAAACATCTTGTTTGGTCTAAAAGAAGAAAAATTTTTTTAGGGCTATTGTGCTTTGTTTTTGTCTTTAGAAATTTGAAATTTTCATTTTGAAATAAAAGCCATTTTGAAACAAGGGAATTCTTTTGATATGAATTTTTAAGTATTTATTTTAGAAAATGACAAAACATTTTGGCACTACAAAAGCTTCCCTGTGATTTCTCTCAGCTCTATCTGTCAAATTTCACTTGTCTTCATGAGCAGTTTTCATTGCTCTCAAAGTACGCATAATATTTCAAGTTTACTATTTGCTAAGGACACATTCCCTTTTGGTTTTATTATTCAATACTGTAAGAATATGTTTGTTTTTGCCCCTCATATTCTATTCAAAGTGTTTTACAGACTGTATTGAATATTAATTTTGGAAATGATGCTAGTTGTACTTGGAATTACTCTGGGAATTTGTAGGGACTAGAGGAGAGGGCTTCTACGTGCTGGACTTCTATAAACTTGGTTTGAGTAACATAGTGGACAACAACCATGGCAGCGTGGAACTGGAAGACAGGTCTTCTAAGTTCCTTGCCTTGCAGCTTTCAAACTCTGCCTGGAGATGACAGGCAGCCAGATGTCATGGCTCGCAGTTCTGGGCAGAGATTTCCCTTGTCTGTCTCTGGCAAGATACTTCACTGACATATTCTCATTAACTTGAGCTTCTAAGTGAACTTTAATTTAATATGAGGAGCTTTGATGTGGTCTGGCACTGATGTGACACAGATTTATTAATCAGAGAGATGTCCTCAGAAAGAGAGGGGAATATGAAGTCCCACCACACTCCTGAAAAAATGGTCATACAGCAGTAATTTGCAATGCAGCCAGGCTGTGATGATTCGAACACAAATAAAACATCACTGAAAAATGTTCTCAATTAAAGAAGTCTTTTTATGGTTTTGTTTTCTGATTGCTTGCCTTATTTCCCCAACAGGGGTTTTAGTTATATCTAAATTGAATCTCATCCATCTTTATGTCATCTATATCCTGATGTCAGACAGGCCCTTAAAGCAGCCTCCCACTCAACCATATGTGTTGAAGACGGTTTGGGGGAGAGTAACATTCTCTGTCTTCTCAATTTCTTTCTTGGATTTTTTCTGTTTATAATCATCATTAGGACATTGATATATAAAATAGTTTTTCTTATATGAGCTGCTAATTTGAGAGGTTGAAGGATGGTGGGACTTTGGACTGAGAGCTAGGAAGGCATCTTTCCTCCTCTCATCATCCCTTTTCTACCCTTTTCTTTGCCTTTTGGTGATCTACTTGTAACTGTTTGAATGTCTGTTTTATAGTGAAGTTGACTGATGTAGATGCTATATTGTGAGATTTGAAAGGTATTGAAGTTTCTGATTCTGACTAACCTAGTTAGGTTCCTAAGCATTATTGTGGTTAATTAAGACTAGATTCAGTGAGCAATATCCACGCTGTTCACTCTTTGGTGATCAGTGTGATGTTGGAAAGTGTCTCTCTTCATCTTTAGTACTCTAATTCCTTTGAAAATATGGTCGTCCAGAATAAGAGTATTAAATACACTTAAATAAGTAATTGTCACACCTGTATGACAGAATCAGATCCTAATAAGTGCAAGAGAGTGTTATTTTAAAGTGATGCAATCTGGAATATTGTCATGATCTAGACATGCTTGTCTGCCTTCTGACCTACCCTTCCATTATTAGAGTGACTTTTTTGACAGTACTGATTTAGGTAGAATTAGAGTTAGGAGTTAGAGTTAGTTAGAGTTAGGAATTTTCATTTGCAACTTCTGCATCAAGTGATTGCATCATTTCAGAAGATTTTATTAGTAGGCTGGAAACTATGCCTTAATTCTGACATTTGTTTAGGGTGCTCAGATCTTTCTTTCTGCAGTTTTCATGTGTTCCTTCAGTCCATTCTGATGCTTGCACATGGACTCATGAGCATTCAGTTATTCTGGTGGAGAAAAAGTTGAATGATAAACTAAGTCTTTGTCTTTTATTGTATAATAGATGTTACCGTTGGCGCATGTTAGCAACAAGAAGCGAATCACACTAATTAATCCCCAGGCAGTGAATCTTGATGCCTATAAAGCGAAGCTGGAGCAAGCAATTAAATCCTATGAAAGGCAAGTCTATTCATCAGAAATGTATCATGTTTGCCATCTAATTTCAGATTTTTCTTATGTAGTGGATATTTGCTCACACATGCTTTGCCTAATGCTGGTAATTCTGCACATTGACACACTTTAATCCACCGTCAACCAGTAGGAGAAATGTTTCTTTTCTTCAAAAAAAATGCAGAGTGAAGAAACAGATAACAGTCAATGAGATAATAAAGAACATGCTGCTCTGGTTTTGTTTGTTCAATGATGAAAAAACCCAACTTTTACTTTCTGGGAATAAACCTGAAAGCAATCGTCCCTAGAGAGGAATTTCCCCTCAACATAGAGTAGCTGCTAGACTTTAAACTTACAATTAAACTCCTAAATCCATAGACTGGCATTTAAATTAGTGGCTTGCTTTTCACTGCCAGGTTCCTAGCACCTAACTATGGATGAAACAGTATAACTGAGGCACCTATAAGATAGTGACAATTTTAACTGATTTTTTTCTTTTTTGAGAAAGATATGCCTTGTACCTATTAATTAAATGTCTGTAGAAGCACATCAGAAGTAAATAGGACAAGGACCTTATATCTCTAAGCTATTTGTTTCCTTGATCTAACTTGGTGCATTTTTAATGTAATTTGACTGCTATTGTCAGTCAGCAACTTTATGAGAGCTTTGACTAGAATGGTTTTAATGAATGAGATACCTTTTCAGGCTGTATTCTAATAACATTAATGGAAATAATTACTTTATATGATGAAAAAAACCCTTGATGACAATGTTTACTCTTTGTTTTTTGACAAATTCCACTGAGCCCTTTAAGGTTGTTTGTTTGTTTCTTTGTTTGTTTTCTCTGTAGCTCTATGATCACACCAGTTCTTTTTAAAGCATGTAATAGCTGTCTTTTTCATTCCCATTTCCTATTTCTAAAAGTTTACATCTTTTGTGGTAAAATTCAAGAATTATGGTTTGCAAATGCTGCTTGCTAAGTCTAATATTTAATGGAATTCAGTGAAGAAAAATCTGTTGTTTTGTGTGTTCTGTCACTGAGACAATACTATTATTATCAGACTGATGAGGAACTCATAGTAATCTGGACTTGTCACTCATTTTGGCAGAAGGTTTGAGTGGTATATTTTTGATGGTGACTTCCCAAAAAAAATTAAAGTTTTTCATTGCTGTGCCATACCATTGAATATTTTGCATGTATTGACTTAAATTTTGAGGGAAATAAAAGTGTTTTCTGTTTAAACTCTGATGATCTTCTAGTGACAGCATTTTCACAGTTTCCCTAAAACTTTGATGATTGGAAGTATGGCTTACTTATGTTTATCCGTAGAGGTCAATGAATCAGTGTATTTGCAATAGCAGGACTGAGTTCCCTACTTTTGTGAAAAAGATGTTTTGAAGAGAGATCTACCTGGAGATCCTTATGACTGACAATGTAAAAGAAGATTTCTCATTGCTTTTCCTTTATATGTGAAACAGCAGCTCAGTCAAATTTATTTTGCTGTAAATGCCACAGTACTTGTACAGTAACTGAATTTGCAAAAGTTGCAGTTCCACTTTGTGAATGGTAATTGGTCACAAATTTATTCTGACATCTATAGATGGACAATATGTGAGGGCATGCAGGTTTCAAGCATAGAAACGAGCATGACAATATCTTCCGCATACATAGATTGACCTTTGCATTAGATGAAGAGGGTGAAAAGTGGCGAGGGCAGAAATTTGGTGCTCTGACAAAGAGAATATTCAGTGTTGAAGGAGAAAAATGCTGGAAGACTCAAGATGTCTATAGCCAGGGGCTTTTACAAATGAGTTAGTTATGAGTGTGCTGCACATTTAGAAGTATGAAATAGGCAGTGGAGCATGCTGAGACTGCAGATTGTGAATGAACTAAGTAATTTGCATGCCAAAAATGCTTGGATTTGGTTTCTAGTAGATAAAATGACTCAATAAGAAATTCATATTAAAAATCTGATGTTAATGAGCTTTTTTTTTTGCACATGCATCAGTAAATCTAGCAAGTCTAATGGTTAACATCTGAATTTTTCCTAACAATGAATTTGTTCTTGTATTTCCAAAGGAAATTTGAAAGTTTTTGTGTAATTATGGCAATTAGGATCATTGGTAGAGTTTTATTTCTGTAGTAAGAAATTAAGTAACTGAGTGATGGCTTAATTGTTTGAGAAGTTAATAAACAGAAAAAACTGCAAGCTAGGTGACCTAGTAAGAATTTATAATCTACGTCTTAAAAGCAAAAGCAGAAAGTTTAGTGGTGCTTTTAAAAGATCTCAGAACTGCATTGCTTTGGGATAAGCACTTCTCTTTTCTTGTTGGTAGTTTTTCTTCATAGCCAGAGTTTAATGAAGTAGAAACCTTAATTGCAAAACTGAAGGGTTACCTTAGCAGGTATCCTTCAGGGTACAGTTTTCTACAACTGTTTAATTGGAAGAACTGTGCTTAGCTTAACTGGCATTTAATCAGTTTTGTTATTTGATTTGACTTGCTGGTGCTGAAGGGAACCATCCATAGTAATGCCTGGCAGGAAGCAGCAATGTTTACCATTAATCCTTCTATGACCCTGAAATAGTCATGTTGCTACTTGATGGAAGATGCTGTTTTCCCATCTTCTCTTGCAGTTGATAATTTCATAGATGAATGATGAGGATACAATTTGATGACATAGTGCTCTTGGAATACAAATCAGTGCAGATATGTTAAGAAAGTGTGTTTATTTGCTGGTTATGAGATGGGCAAATGCACAAGGAACTGCAATCCCTCAAAAACTGCTTGCTTTCTTTAATAGGCGCCTAAACCTGGTTATTTGGAGAGCCCTATCTCAGCAGGAGAGAGACAAGTAAGCTATCACCTTTTGGTTTTCTAACTTACTTCAGAAAGGCTGGTCATAAATATTTGGTACTTTTTTATCAATATTTCTGTAATCAACTGATTTTATTTTTAAGTATTTCGTAACTATACCTTACTTTCAAAAAATGTATATGTGATATGGAGCAGTATTAAATTCTGGACTTCCTCTTGCAGTGCTGTTTATCTTTAAAGGAAAGGACTTGCGTTCCATTTGAATGGTGCTGGTCTATTCTTAATTAGTGTTAAATGGCAGGGCCTTGGAAGGGCAGCATGTCATTCATTGCCTTTGGCAATAAGGTAAATCTTCTCTCCTCTGGTAAAAGAGCACTTCACTGCCTGGTTTGTAAAGGTATAATAAGCAGCTTTACAGCATGTACTGTGACTGTAAATCACACTGGAAGTTTGTACTACTGGAAATATTTCTGTATGTTGATTTAGAAAGCTGGCAACTGTATAAACAGGGCTGACATCAATGAAGTTAGCATCTGTTTATTTCAGAGGATAAAGTGAAGATCAATTAGTGAAAACTGACTTGCCGTGAAATATTCTCGGCAGGAAAGTGGGAATGAAAAGTAGAATGCTTTCAAAAAAACTTAATCTAATGAGCAAAAAATACACAGTTCTATCATCAAAAAGGAGAACCAAAACCCCATTCTGTTGCAGAGGAAGCGAAGGCTGTTAAACAAAAGAACAGTATTAATTAAAAACAGGAAATAGATATCTGTTGGTAGACAGTTATGGAGTATAGAAAGTTGACTAGATGGTATGCAAAATATTTTATTGTTGGTATTATATGGCCAATTATTTAATGAAGGAAAAAAATGTCCTAGTAATTGTACAGTCTATTGCTAGAGTAGGATATTAAAATTTTTAATATTTGTGCATGGAAATAAAAATATTTTATCTGTTTATTTTCTAACTTTACAATTCAAATGATCACGTTCATGTATTACAAAAGGATGAAAACACAGTTTCAAAATAGTTAATAATCTGAAGGGAGAGGATAACAAAGTCTACTAACTTGGTCACAGGAATCCTGCAAGAATTGGCTGAGTTGCTCTCTGGTTCACTAGTGTGTATTAAAAGGCTATGTCAGATACTAGGGAAATTCAGATTTACTAGAGAAGTGGTAATATTGTGCTTGTAGTTAAAATGGTTGAGAGATCCAACTCAGGAGATAAGTTAACTTGATATTGAGTATAGATGAATAATTGACTCAGAGAACAAAATCTAGTTAAATACCTATACTAGCCAGTATAATTTCAGTACAAAGTGGTTCCTAGAGGAGAAGGAAGATGAGCAGTGACAAAGAGTAGGGCAATGCAGTAGGCATCACCATGGTTGTATGTGTTAATAAGACAGGCACTTAAATACTCTCTCTGGGTACAGGTTTCCTGTTTTTTAAGTGCTGGCGAAGCTGTAGAGCAAGTAGAGATTTAAAGAATTCTACCTCTTCTGGATTTTGGGGTTTTGAGTTTGGTTTTATTGACAAGATGACTGTATCTGATTCACCTTTCTGTGTATAGGTACCTTCAGTGTGTAGGATCAAAATGGCTCTTTAGTCCAGAGGACACTGACATAACCTGAACCATGGATGGAAACAAACTTCTGATCATTGAGTGAAAACTGAGCAGTGCAGGAATGTCAGAGGAAAAAACAGCAGGAGATTCTCTCTTTTTTTTTTTTTTTTTATGTGATCAGTCAAGACTGATGTGGCAAATCAGGGCTTAATAGGCCTTACCACTTCACTCTAGCTGCAGCCCCACAGGGCCAGGGATTTCCATAATTTCTCAGTCATATCTGCAAGTTATATTTGTATTTTCTAGAACATCTCAAATGGCACCAGACATCTATACCAAGCCACTTGAATTGCTCTGTAGGTGTTTTTCTACAAGATGTCATTAAGCCAGCTGTGATTGTTTGACTAAACACAATGGTAGTTGTATGAAACGCAAGAACTTATGGTATACAGAAGATAAATTGGATTAATCTGATGTTTTATTTTGCCTTTGAGCTTTGTGATTTTATTTGTAAAGTAATACCAAAATTAAAATTTTTCCTACTTGTGATTTTTTTTTTTTTTTGGTAAGATTTAAGGAGGATGGGCCAGTCCAATATATGCAGCATAAAGAAGCTTTGCTGGAAGCTTTAGAGAATTCAGGATGGCCAATTTCCTATGAAGACGTAATATTGTTAGAAGATGAGATACTGGCAGCATTAACCTATATACAACAAGCCTCTGATCTTCAGGAAGCTGTCAAAAAGGAAACTGAGAAAAGCTCAGAATCACACAATAAAAAGGTAACAAATATTAGAGAGATTCCTCTTCAGTATTTGCTTTTGGAATAATTTTGTTCTGTGGTAACAGCTGATAAATTAGGTGTCTAGCATGAGCATGAATTTATTGTAAAAATGGATAGGGGAAAGAAGGTAGTTAAAAAGAGAGCAAGCTTTCAATGACTTCTTGGACGTGCTGGGGAAGCTGAAGTTCTGGAGCTGAGAGAGCCACAGAAATTGAGCCTCTTAGAAACAAATCTGGGCAAAGTATCTTTACCTCCTCTGCAATGACAGCAGAGATACATATGAAAAAAGAGAAAAAAAGAGATATATAAGCAGCAACTATAAGATTTGTGTTTGGGTCAATATTGATAACCAGGACTAAAAGGTCTTGTAATGTTGGAGTAATTAACCATAATCTTCTGTGGTGTCTTTCTTCTAAGAGAAAAGATTAAGAGAAGGGGTGGGATTCAGCTCCGTATTTGAACACTGAAATTTATCTGTCCATAAATGGCAGACATATGAGAACTGGTGGCTAGTCTCACAGTACTGTGAGCAGAGCCCTAGATGACAGTCGGTGATGTCTGGAAAGTTGTTTAGGTCATCCTAAAGGGTTCACCTAGTATTGGAGAGCCAGAGTACTCTCTCCAGTCCATTAATATATTAGTGGAAAGTATTCTAGCTACTCCAACTGTGATTGAAGTTTGAGATTTTTGGTTGAGAGAGATATATATGTCCCTAAGATAAACCTCTGATTTTACGTGGAATGCTGTCAGAGATTTAATGAAATGCCTATGGAAATACATGAAGCAAGAAGTATGAAAATAAGACTATAAAGTTATTTTAGGCTGCCCTACTGGAAGAGAGAATGCACTTTTTCATTTTAGCTTTTCTTGTGGTGTGTATGTTCACAAAACATGTCTTAGGTTACAATGTTTTATTCTCCTATTATTATTTTTATAATTTCAGAACATTCTTGAAAATGAATTTATTCTACCTTCATAGTCTTATCTTCAGGTTATGAATATGAATTCTCAGGGAAATGAAGAACACACTCACAAGTTCTAAAAAGCAATTTAACCTTCCCCAATGAAAATATTTCTCTATACACTGTTTAAAATTCGAAGTACCTACCAAGATTTGTTTGGTTTCAAGTTGTTTCACCTAATAGGTTCATCAAAGCGTACTTCACTGGGAATTTTGCTGCCTCTGCAGAACTGCTGTCTAGGTGCAGTTATACATAATAGTATGAAAATAAACTCTCTAGAAAATGAATGAGAAAGAAAATCTCTCAGACTTTTAAGTTGGAATAGAAGATAATTAAAAACAAATAGAGAATTAATCATAAAGCTCATATATTAATATATTCCTTCTCTTTTTTTCATTGTTTTATATCACCAAGTGAGAGAAACAACTCTGACTGAACTTGAAGGTGTGCTTGGCCTAGTTGCAGTGAATGCTGAGGAAAGTCCTGTGCTTTGTATCATGTAGGAAACATAACAAAATGACCATAATAGTTCTTTTTTTGCCCTGACATATGCATGTATACATATACAAACACCAGTTTGGAGGGTTAAGCTAAGTGAAACTCAAATGAGCAGAATACAAGCCTGCTCTGTGAGTTCTCAGCAATGAATGGAAATGTGCAATTGGAATTTACAATTGTAAATTATGCCAAATATCCATATGCTCTACCTAGCGGGTCATACCTAGAAATGTGTCAGTATTCTTTAAAAAGGCAGTCTTTAGTTTTATTTGACATTCTCTAACTGAGATATACCTCTCTTTTCATCAAGATCAGCAATAGTTTTCATTATGAACAATATGATTTTACATACCATGACATAAGATATTAAAAATATTTTTGTTAAATTGAATAGAATACAATATGATAGCACGGGCCATGTATGAAAATAATTATTATGGACAGGATCACATTCATTTTTCTGCAATCTTGGAGAGCATGCTCCACTAAGAATGTACATTTGAAAACATTTTAATGTCTTCAAAAAACATATGCTCTTGATTCATTTTGCATTAGTCTGAAAATAATACATTGCTCATACAGCTATTTTGATTATTGATTTACCTCTGCCATATAATGTCCCAATATGAGAGCAGCAGAAACTTGTTCATATTTCATTTGTTGACTGCAATTTTAATGTTGCCTTGAAACAACCAATGTGTGCTCTCAGACTTGATGTGATTAACATTGTGCAATCACTTATCCTGAGTCACCCTGCTTTAGGAGCCTAATCAGAGCACCATCCTCAGTAATTGCTAATCTGCATCTGAAAAGCTTTAAGAGTGAGAGGCAGAAATGCAGATGTAATTAGAGTTCTGTTTATGTGGCGGAAAGAATAGTTAAAAAATCAGAAAAAATCTGAGTAGCTTTTTAGAAATGCTGCCGGAGGTTTTTCCAGTTGTGATTTCTGTCTACAAAATGGGTACAAAAAATAAACTGCCAGTTGAAATACATTACAGCAAGGAAATAGCTGATATAGCACTGAATGAAAATTGTCATTGTGAGATGGTAGCAAAATCACAGTTATCCTGGAGGTCTGCTCAACAAAGCAGACTTCTAAATTTCCTGCTAATTTTTTTACTAAACTCAAAATAACCCTCCTTAGTTTTTAGCTTTTAAGGGCCCCTAATTACCTTCACAACTTCTTAAAAGAATTAGTAATCCTTTTTGGATGTCCTTGCTATGGGAGCTTTCTGTTTAAGCCTACAACTGAATTAATGGTCTGGTTATGCTCCCTCTGTGCTCTGACCTCTGGGAGCTGTGTTGAGGCTGCTGTGTTTTCACATACCTGTGAAAGGTGGGGTACACCAGACCCTTTTTGGAGGAGGATGAAGAAGAAATCCATCTGCACAGGGCCGTAAGATGTCTGAAGATCTCTAGTGATGGAAGAAGTAAATGCTTTGGGAAATGGGCAAACGCATTTAGTTACTATCAGGTAAAATATAAACCACTGAACACTGATGATGGAAGGGCTAATTATAGGTGGTATTTTGCTCAGTTTACTCAGATCTTTTTGCTGTACAGATTAAAGCACTGGTTGACAAAATTCTTCCTCTTCAGGCTGGCACTCAGCTTTCACCTAAAGATATTAAAAGGTATAATTTTTTTTTTTCTTAATAAACAACTGCTTTGACTTAAAATACTGTATCTTGTTTTCTATTTTGGGCTTGTCAGGCATAACAGTCAACCATCATTTCTTATTATGTGTTTGTTTGTTTGTTTGTTTTCTCACTGAATTATTAAGCTGTTTACAACATGATGTCACTTAGTAAAAGGACTTGTTCATGGTTTCCTACCCAATTCTTATTAGATCAGCTCAGGCCTACTAGGGTTGTAATGTTACTATTCTCCTACTATAACAGCTTCCAGTAAAGTTTGGTGCATTCTGTTAATGGCCATGACATCTTCATGTAAAGCATTTCTTTCCCTAAGGGTCACAATCCGGCCTTTGAGAGTGATTGAGAAGATTTAATCTCATACTAAATATTTCTGTTTCCGCATATGAATGGATTTCAGATTCTGCAGAGAAATGAAGCCACATTCCTTGCTAAGGATTGACTCTCTTTAAGAATATATTTTTAGAAGTCCCGTGTTTCCCTTAGGATGAGCTTGAATGTTCAGGGCCTACACTTGTTTGTGATACTGTTAAATGGTCACCATGTGATAAAAATAACTTAAATGGTTAATAAGCATAATGTGTGTTGTAAAGCACGTTTATGTGGGTGGAAAGGGACCTCTAGTGGCTCATTGAATCTGTTCTTTCTGAAAAATGTATTCATATATACAACTGATTTAACTATTCCTAATGAAATATTTATAGTTGAGACTTGATTCTTCACAGGAATGGAAATTCTAAATCTCCCTTGGTAGTTTCATCTGTTTCCTGGTGTCCTAATTCTTACACTCGTCATTCTTCCTCACTGTTCAAGGATCACTAATTGCTGTCTGATGATACCTTTTTCGCATTCGTATGTTTCCTAAACAGCTTGGCATCCCCGTCTTTGTTCTTAAGTGTCTTTAGGGAGGCAAGGCAAAACAAGCATCCAAAATAGCACAACCATAACAAAAAGTTATAACTACCTGGAAATGTTTGGTCAAAATTTCCATTGTCATCAGTGAAGTAACCAGTTGGAGAGTGTGTAGCTACAAAAAGTTCAACTCTTTCATAAAACTGAACTGTGGTCTACACAGAATGGGCTTGTTGCCACTGACAGCCTGGGAAATGCAGTGGCTGCTCAGCTCTGGAGGTGTCAGGATTGTGAAAAGCCAGTTAGAGCACATGGAGATCCGTGGATAGTTTTTCTATCAATTCTCACTTATAGTAGGAAAGTTCTCCTCACTGCAAGAAAGACACTGAGGTGCTGGAGTGAGTTCAGAGAAGGGCAATGAAGCTGGTGAGGGGTCTGGAGCACAAGTGTGATGTGGAGCAGCAGAGGGAGCTGGGGCTGTTCAGCCTGGAGAAAAGGAGGCTGAGGGGAGACCTTATCACTGTCTGCAGCCACCTGAAAGGAGGTTGTAGCATGGAGGGGGTTGGTCTCTTCTCCCAAGTAACAAGTGATAGGATGAGAGCAAATGGTCTCAAGTTGTACCAAGGGAGGTTCAGATTGGGTACTAGGGAACATTTATTCCCAGAAAGGGTTATCAGGTATTGGAACAGGCTGCCCAGGGAAGTGTTTGAGTCACCATCCCTGGAGGTGTTTGAAAGATGTGTAGATGAGGTTCTTAGGGACATGGTTTAGTGCCAGAGTTAGGTTATGGTTGGACTCCATGATCTTGGGGGTCCTTTCCAACCAAAATGATTCTGTGATTCTATGGAAGTGCAAAACCTAATCTCTTTGAATGACAATTTTAAAATGCAGCAAGTATTGGTAGGAGTAAGCAAAGTCTCCTTCACCTCATGTTGTTTAATGCACTGCCTTCAACAGAAGCAGAGCTACACACGGGAGAAATCCCTGGTGATCAAAGAGGGCTCTTTTGTAATAAAAGTACTGAAGAACAATAGTCCAGAAATGGATGCTATGATAGTGTCTGAGTCAGTCGCACTGAACATCTAAAGGCTGTCTGAGAGGAAGGAGAGACAGATTTGAATTTAGAGCATATTTCTGAGCCACCTGACCTCTGCAGGGCTCAGCATCGTCATTGTGGCTGCCTGTTCAGTCTTTAGTACTTGGATTAATGGGGAATGCTGGAACTTGCTCAAGTTATTGATCAAGCATTACAAATTAGTTAATAATAAGTATTCAGCAGCAGCTGTCCCTTTGGAGCCTGAGGAATTAAGTAAATGGTTTACCCAAATACCTTTTGATGTCTGTGGATCTCTAAGTCTTTGCGTTCAAATCAGCCTTTGTTAGGTTGTACTTCAAGCAGTCAGTTAAGCGCTGTGAAGAGCCTCTGGTTTAGACTGAGTTTGAATAACAGAGCTGTTGATATAATTTATAGAAAAATCCTACATATCTCCCATTTAAAATACCTTTTTTTTTTTTTTCCTTTTTGTTTGTGTGTATTTTGCTTATTTTTCGGACTTTTTTTTAAGGGTTGTCTGTGAGTTTTGTGTGGGAGTTGATTGGAAAAAACAGCTTGTGATAGTTGTAGTGAAACTGAGAACAAACAATTTAGTCAAAATTGTTCCCATCTTTTCCGTCATTATTGACTCTTAAGGAAAATTGAGTATAAAAATCAAATATCTCTTTAGGAAGAAAATGTCATGAGACAAGGAAGCAGGTCATACACACCCTAGCAAGCAGGGGGGTTTAGGAGTCTGAATTATGATTGTTTTTGAGAATAGCATGTAGATCTGTGGAAAAGTTTGAGATGTCAGATTGTGTGTTTTTATGATTCAAAGGAATTGTATAAGAGAGAGATGCTTGCAAATTGTTTAGGAGGCAGGTTAATAAATATGTATTTAAAAAATGTATGGAGAAAATGATTTATTTAACTTTGCTTATAGTTTATATTTAGAAACATTATTATGAGCATTATGGAGAAAATAATAGACTTCTTCAAGAATTAATTTGCAGTTTTGGTAAATATAAAATATAGTGTTGTTCTTGAGGATTATTAAAATGTAATTATAAAAACACTGGGATGATGGACTTTTCAGTATTAGAAATAAAATGTTTTTATATTATCAGTTTTCTTAATTGTCTCAGGAAAACAAAATGTAAAGTGTTTTTTGACATTCTGACATATCCATATAATACCCTGATCCTCTCAAAGCTTTCTGTAAGAGAGACACCCTGAATGGGCAGAAATTCTTTCTACTAGAAAAAAAGGGATTCAGGAACATGATCTGCTTCAAAGGCGAATAACACTGAGACTCCACAAAATGTTAATGTGAGAGATAAAAGACTTTAAGGTAAAAGGATCTGCTGACTGTAAAGTCATATACACAGAAGCTCGGAAAGCCCAACAGTATATTTTTATGTAGAGCCACGTGTGGTTTGTGAACACTTTTCCTGTTTTCACATACTGTGTTTCCCAAAGCCCCCTGCTTCAGTTGTTGTGCAAGATCCATCATGCTTTTTGCATTCATAGAATCATAGACTCACAGAATCATTTTGGTTGGAAGAGACCCTTAAGATGATAGAGTTCAACTGTTAACCTAACACTGGCACTAAACCACGTCCCTAAGAACCTCACCTATGTGTCTTTTAAACACATCCACTGATGGTGACTCAACCACTTTCCTGGCAGCCTGTTCCTCATTCAGTTACCAATTGCAGTCACTGATTTCAACTAGGAGTTGAGTCGGTACACAGCCAGCCAGCCCCACTCGTATTTCTCACCACCTGGTGCATGGTCCCCCAGCTACAATTCACCAGCCAGCTCAAGAGCTCTTGTGTGCCTGTGGGGCATTACAGGAGCTGTAGCCCGTGAAGCTGCCCTGCAAAGAAGAGAATTAATGTATGAAGAACCCAAACTAGCAGAGCAGAATGATGGATAGTGGCAGCTCTGGTAAATGTGGTATAATATTTTGCTAAGCTAGAATGTTTTAAAGCTCCTCAAAATTTTAATTTTGAATTTATTGTTGGTAAATAATTTTTTTTTTCCCAGACACTTCAGGAATTTTAAAAAAACTTTTTGATTCTGTATTTGAATTTTTACTCAGTCATTCCATACAGTGAGGTATAATGAATGAAAAAAAGATCATTGTGAAGACTCATCTATCTGGACAAAATGAACTTGTATAGCACTTTTACTTATTCTGCAAAATCAGTTGATTTTTTCTAACCTCATTTTTGAATATGAATTGTACAACTTTGTAGAATTTTTTCTAGCAAAATGGCAGCGAGAACCGTAATTCATCAAGGTGAATTTTCTCCTGAACACTAGGTACTGCTATGACCATGTAAAAGGGGATTTCATAGTGAGAGCTGTTAGATTATGTTATCCATGAGTACTTCCCATAACATCACTTTCTCTGTTTGTAACTATTTTTAATGTTTAAAATAATTCCAGTTTAATGTGAACTATCTGTAGATGTCATAACATTACATTGCCTACATTTTTTATTAATTCCAAAGGATAGATTGAGGCTGACTGGATTAGCTGTTGTGGAAGGAATAATTGTATTGAATTACAGAGACTTGGAGAAGAGACTGTGAAGCCAAAATCTAAAAGAGGACAAAAAGTATTTGTGACTCACAGAAGCCAAAAGGTCATTGCAAGATCAGATGTCACAGGATTTTATTATCCAGGTATGTGGTTTTGTCCACATTTTAAATATTTTTTAGCATTTCTTAATACTGATAAAATGTTAGTTTTGGAAATGATTAGCTACTTCTGTCTTAATCAGATTTAATATTACATATGCATATTATTGAAAAAGTAATAAATATCTTGTGTGTGCCCATATATACATTTATAAAAAGACATACATTTTGTCAAGTTAGAAAGCAATGATACATTTATGTAAGAGGAGTATGGAAGGAAATCCTTTTAAGTAACTGAGTATCCAAGAGTATGAACCTTTCCCTCTTTGATGTCCCCGTTGGGTGTTTCTGTTGAGCATTTGGCAAAAGCTGAGCTTGCATGCGTGTGTGTGTGTGTGTGTGTGTGTGTGTGTGTGTGTGTGTGTGTGTGTGTGTGTGTGTGTGTGTGTGTCTGTGTGTGTGTTCAAAGAATTCACTAAATGATTCTACTTCTTCGTTGATTTTTGAGCCAGAATGATTAGTAGGTACAATTGTATTCTGTTGTTTCATTAAAAAAAGAGCATGTGTGAATGTGTGTTTTTATTTTTGTGTTACCTTCACTTTTTTTTTTTTTAATTTACATATTTTTAACTGTGGTAATAGTTTTATTTTGTCAGCAATCATCCACCTGATCAGCTTACAAATTTCAGACCTAGACTTGAAAATTATTTTTATGGCATTATTAAGAATGGTTACCAGGACTGTGTTTTTTTAAGTACAGATTTCTCTATTGTCCTAGCACAGCTTACTCTAGCTAAATGAAAATGAAGAATGTATAATATAGACATGTTTGACCTCAGTGATGTGTGACAGCCTATAGGATAAAAAAAAAAAAAGAATCCACAAAGGGCATTAAAAAAAATCATTTGAATATTTTATTATGTTGGTTTTTTAGGAACTGTGATAAAGAATATCAGTTCTACTTGTGCACTTGTTGACTTCAGCAATGGGGAAGCCTGGATTGTGCCTGTGAAGTTCGCTATACCTGTGGGAGGTGCTGTGCCATGCCCCCATCTGCAGGTGAAAAGTTGTATTTTTTCATGACAGCAAATATGCATTTTTAACGTTGTTCATTTGGTCACACATAGAATAACAGATAGCTTTTAAAAAACTCTTTTAAATACATCTATTTATTTTAAAGGAGAGTTCTTAGTGCTAGTAATATCATACTGTTTTCAACATGCTATTATTTATTTGTTTGATACTTGTTTTTGTCGTAATCCTATTCCTTATTAGAATTCTATATTATCTTCTTTATAAAACATGATTATTTGCCCACCTATAGAAGAAAGGTGAGCTATTTACCAGCAGACTGATTGTTTCCTAGCACATAGATTACAAATCAAGGAAAGCCTTTTATACTCAACATGATGTACAGCAGGTCATAACCATTTGTTTTTCACAGCATATATTAAACCCAGCAGATAACCTTATACTAAGGCAAATAACAGTAATAATAATAATAATAAAAAAATTAGTCTATTTCTGTTTTTATTTAAAATTTATCAGCTGGCTATCTGTAATCACAGTTGTTTTTTTCAGGTGATTCTTATTTTACACACCAGGGAGATGATGGATACAGAAAGGATGCAGAATAGATACAGCTGCTTCGAATACAAGAAGCATTTTTATAACTGCCTTGTTGCACTTAAAACTAGGGACATGCCTTTCTTTCTGTTTGAAATGAAAGCAAATCCTGATATGGTAGTTCCTGGTATTTCGTAAAGGGAACATCTGCAGAATTTGATAGAAAATGGTGACTTCTGCGTTCATTTTAAAAATCATTTTATATAAGTCAGGTACATCTGGACTTCTCTAAAATTCCCAATGTTGGTTTAAAAGCTTATTAAAAACAAATTTGCACAAAATCCAAGGGAACATAGAGTTGTATGAGTTTCCTTATTGAGTGTGACTTGCTAGTTGAGCCCTTATACATTTAGTGGGGCTCTGCCCTTTGTTTTCACTATGTGTTCTCTCCCTGATTCGGTGGAAATTGTGAGTGATCCTTACACGCAACAACCAAGTTATTGTCTTTTAAAGAAAAAATAATGCACGGGAACATGTTAGAATGATGATTTATGTAAAAATATCTATTTACCTTTAGTGTCTTGTAAAACTGACAAGCTACACAGTTCTTGCAAACTGCTGCTTTCCTGATGTGCAGGTTGGAGACTATGTCTTTGCCAGAACTGGGATGCTAACAGGCAATGAGTTTTATGCACCTGCCATTGTCATAGCAACACCAAAGAGGGTGGAAATGGGTGACAAACTCTACACGGTTCTGCTGTTCAACAACAAGAAAGTAAGTAAACCTAAAAGATGATACCAATTTGGCAATGGTATCACCATTGTTCTAATGAGGCAGATATAATTTTCCAGTCTAATGAGCTCACTGTCCCAATGCCTGTCTCCAGCTAACCAAAGTAAATAATATTTCAGGGCTCAATGAAATAGGGCTCATGTAACAGACATGACCTAAGAAATTCTGTAGGATAATTTATTCTTAAATCATACTCTGTTCTTTCCTCTATAATCCCTTTGGTGACTTTCACAAGCTCCGTGCTGGTAAAATGAGAAACATAAGGAGCTTTATCACAGTTAGTATAGTCTTAAATTCATTTTGTTATGTTTGGTTTTTTGTTTGTAAGCCATTATGATAATTATACTGCATGTTTCATGATGCATATTAAGAAATGGTACTTTGTACTTGAAACTTTTATCTTCATTATTTAGAGGCTGATTACAGTTTCATTAAACAGTTGGCTTTTTATACATATGTATCTTCATAGTTTCTGGGATTTAGATTTAAATTAGATGAATGTTGATTGTATTATTGCAGGAACACTGTGTAAGAAGTGGGCTTATTAAAATCAGCCAAATGAAGTATGCCTTCTCCTGTCGGTACATAAGAATGGCGCAGATGGTGGATTATATGACGTGAGTGTGCTTGAACCTAAAAATATAAAACTTATTTTGCATGAATCCTAAATGTTGCACTTTGGGTTAAACTATGCTGCCAGATTTCTGTATGTAGCTGGCTTCCTCTACACATGCAATCAAGTCATTTGACCCACAATCATGTCAATCAGAAGAGCATTAACTGTCTGTCCTAACGTTTTATTATCTGGCAACATTATTATCTGGAAACATTGATGGGATGTGATGGTTTGAAACTTAGCCCCATGAAGATGTTAGAGGATTGCTGAAACATGAAGGGGAGTTTCTATTTGTTGTAGACTTTGTTTTTCTTTTAAGGTATTTATTGAACTATAAAGCTATACATTAAATCACAAGTTGTTTCCAAGATAGTGAATTTTCTGCTGGGCTTAAATCTGGGGAATGATGGGGAGAGCGCATGTAAGGATGAACACAAGCCACAATTTAAATTCTGCAGAACTTACAACAGCAGACATAACATTTTTCTGGTGTGAAGTGTGTGCCGATCATGCAGTGATTCCAAGTGATTGTGGGTTAATTTTATATCCTGTATTAAGCTCTAGTTTAATCCATTGGAAATAACATTGGATTTTGATGACCTTCAGAGGACCAACAATCTCTAACAGGTAGCAACAACAGATCTCAGCAAGTAGAATATGAACAGAACAATCATCTAGGGACATTTCTTCAGAGTACATTCCCAAACTCCACCAATCTGTGATTTAAGGATTTTCAGAAGCAGAAATGAAGCCTGTGTATTAAACAGCCTTGATGGATTTTTTCTTCCATGAATTTGCGCAGTTACTTTTTGAACACGTGTAAACGTTTATCATCCATAGCCTTTTCCCAGAAGGAGCTGCACACTTTCACATTTGGTGTGAGAAAACATATGCTTTTGTTTTGAATCTTCCATCTGCCTTGACATTCCATAGGGATCCTAAACTGAAAGGTTTCCTCTTCCGTGTATGTCAACATAGTACAGGCAATGCTGCCAAAGGATGGTATAATCTCCATCATGGGAGATTTTTTCCCAAGAGGTTGCATGAACAGGACAAATCCCACTTTTAAAGGCAGTGTTAGAATTTCTCCATTTTTATTGGAATGTTCTAACATGAAGATCAGTGTTAAAGATTACATGTAAAAATTATGGGCGAGGGTTCCAGTTGTGGGCCAATTAATGGATTCCCTGAGAATGATGGAACAACAAGCAGCACTGGTTTAAGCCCTGTTTCCCACACATTTTATAGGAGTGATTCCAGCACAGTTTGAAACTTGCTCTTCTGCCAGTTTGCAGCCCCAGCACATAAACAAATGAATGCCCCCACTTTATTGAGCAGAATTCCAGATCTGGAAATGCATCCAGGCCAGATCACCTACATGATGGTTACCTCTTTTCACAGAAAAGTTCACCTGAAGACCATGGTTTCCTACTTAATACATACAATCAGTTGAAAAAAGGCAGGTATATAATTGAGCTGAGTTCCAGCAAAATCAGTGGAAGTCTTTCCCTTCCACTGAGTTGGATTATATTATAAATGAGGTAGCTGATTAAGAAAAGATGTGACTCAATGCATAAGAAATAAGAATGGCTTCCATTCTAAACACTTTCTTTCATGACTGAGTGCTTTAATATAAAATTTAATAGTGATATCAAATCTGGCAGATCTCTAGGTAAAAAAGTACTGGAAACTGCATATTCAAGTCATATTAATTGTGAATTTCTATATAGTGTTTACAGCTAGTAAACACTGATCTGTTGTAAATGCACTGGCCAGTTTGTATAGCAGATGATTTAAATTAAATTAATGGAATCCAAATAAAATATTCAAAACAATATTGTTGCCACAGCACAAAATAATGGATTCTCAGTTAAGGCGTTCATTGTATCCCTTTTAAAACAAACTAAAACATTTTTTTAGCATGGCCTGGAATAGAGCATAAATATTGCAAGCATAATGATTGTACACCCATGTCTTACAGTTGTTTTAAGGTCTGAAGTTTTCACTACATCATTTCTCTTTTTTCTCACAGCAGTTGTAGATTTTAGAAACAAACCACCATATTTGAAATGAGAATGTTTTTTTCTGCAAAATGTCTGTATTTTTGAGGATAGCAGTATTCAAATTTTCCTCAAATTAATGGAACATGAGAAGTGCCTCCAAATGTTATTATTTCAAATGCTTTCTGATTGCTAGTGTTTTTTAAAGACACCCAGGCCCAGACAAGCAAAGAGACATTGTCAGACTCAAAGCAGCAACACTTGAGCATTTGGCAGCTCTGAGAGTGGCATTTAGGTGCTTTGGCTCCATGGATGTATATTGAAGGTCGAGATTTACAGTGCCGAGTGCAGTGAAAAGTGTAAAGCATCCAATAAGAAATGACAAAGAGATCTAAGCATCTGAAACTGAGACTCTCAACTAGATACTCACTTACAGCCCTGAACTAGACATATTTGAGCTTTTGGGATTCCCAGAATTGTCTGTTGGCATTGCATAAATTACATAAATAGTGATTTTTAGCATAGAGGCAACATACACCTAACTCCCAGGTACCCAGATGAAGTACACTGGTGTGCCAATAAAAACCTTGGTGATCACTACTGATCCACAATATTCCATGATTCGCTGCCAGAATCACAGTACCTTCTTTTGCACATTCTCAGCTTTATAATCTACTGCAATACATTTCTCTCCATCTTTTTCCACATTATGTGTCATATCTAGTTCTGCTGAATTTTTAGTCTCCTTTGGAAAAAATAATGATGGAAGCCTGAGGCTATAGAGCTTTTATATTTATGAGTCTTAAGTTTCCTACTTCTTGGATCTATAACTTTCTACAGTAAATTGCTTTATGAGATTTGAGTATACAGTCCCTTAAAATGCACTTACTAATTCAGAATGTTCGTCAGGTGCTTGTAACATTCCCAGCAAAGTTTTGAGTTCTTTGTAAAGTCACATACTTGTAAAGTGAAATCTCATTGCTTTCTTGCTGGGCATTGGCTACATTGACTCAGTGGCTGCATCATGAAAAGCTGGCACTGGCCATGATTTTACTTTATATTTGTTTCTTTGTGTAACTGCCATGTTGTGTTGAATGATTGTTTTTATGAGAAGGTGTACATTCAAAGCCACTAAACAACTGTATTTCATTAGTTACACATCAGTTACTAATATTAGCAATGCTATAGCAGTTTTCCAGCTCACAGTTAGTTGGAGTTTCCATTAGAGCCCTTACCTTTTAGAGGGCATGGAAGTGTGCTTTCCACTGGAGCTTTATATTTATTATATTCTAAAAGAGATACTTACCTCTCATGTCATACTTACCAGAGGGGAACAGTGCAGCATATTGCTCATGGGTGTGCACAGATCTAATGAGAACATGCTGACATTGTTGATAGAAACAAAGAAACTAGAAGCATGATTTAGTCAGAAAGGAAACAAAAAGTTTGAATGCAATACACTTTTAAGAGTTCAAAAAGAGACAATCCTTGTGTGCTAAGTCCTGTAGAAGAAAGGGAAAGAAATAAAAGGCATAAACCAGGCTCCCCTGTTGACAGTGAGTCCACAGTGCACGTAGATGTATTACAATGGTTGGCTAACTCTTCAGCTCTGGGTCCTCTGAGATTGTCTTTGATGTTTAATGTGGTGTGTGCTAGGGGTCATGTTCAATTCACTGAACTTTAGAGGTACTAATATAGCTCTCATAACTTTAATATCAGATGGTGGCATGTGTTTGGAGTGCCATCACAGCGGAAAGAAATAATTGTGGTAGAACTCTTCAAATATAACTACCAAATTCCACGTGCAAAATAAAACGCTATGTGCTCTGGGCCCACACCATAAAAGAGCATTATTGCCCAAATCCTTTGTGGAGTCATAAGAGGTAGACGGAATTAGGGGCCAGAGGCCTGTTTTAGGCTATTCTTTACTTATTTATAAATAGAAGAGAAACTGAATTGTAAGATATTTATAGCCCTGTCAAATGGTCAAGAGTGTGGTAAGTCTTTCTCTTGTCAGTACTGTGAGATCTGGGAAAAGGTGAAATCTATGTCATGTAAAAAAGGATTCAAAATAGTGCATGATATGCGTGCTTTTAGCATAGTGCATTTCCTGATCTGATTTTCCAGCCTACACAGAGAGACCACAAGGCCCAATCCTCACTCATGTGTGGAAGATGAAGGAGAAGCAGCAAATAAAAGTATTGTGAAAGAAGACAGGGGAAAAAAGAAAAAGAATTGGAGAGCAGAAGACAAAAGACATCCCAGGGAGAAGACACTGGGCTGTTATGATCCTTTGGTTGTCTCCAGAAGGGAAGTAAAACGGAGAGGAAGAAATTCACTGCCTAGTAATGGAGAAGAATTTGGCAGTAAAGAAGTAGCTCTGGAAAATTATAAATATTAGGGATTAAACAGATCTGATGAGCCTTCAGTTAATCACCACACAAGAAACCAGGTTTCTAAATTTCTGGGTGTTACACCAGCCTGCTTTCCCATGTCCTGTGTGACGAGGTTCTTTCACCTCCTTTGAAAACCATTCTTCACACTGATCAATCTCATCATGTGTTTCCACAGCAAAGGGGAGAACTGAATAAAGCATGTTCCAGCATACACTATCTTAATTTCCCTAACATTTGTAGCTGCAGTAAGATGCAGTAACACCAATCTCTGTGCCTGCTAATAAAAAGAATACATATTCCAATCCTTCTGCTGTTTGTTACTTGTTAGATTAAAGGCATGTCTATATTGTGAACATTTCCTTACCCAATTTATTACACCTGGGGACTGAGAACTCTTGTGCTCCATAGAAAACATCCTTAAAGATCTGCCTACCTTTCCAGAGATTTGTCTTGTCACTTCTTATGAACTCTCCAGGTACATATTTATTTTTTAAATAATCTGATTGGGCTGTATTTTGTAACTACTCCATGTGTTAATCAACACTTTTCCTATGGTTCTGCTGGCTTCATGTATACAGTCGTCTATTATATGAGGAAGTAAGTTCTCCTAAACTTGAATAAGCATCACTTAATATAGAGATGGATTTTTGTGCTCTCCAAGATAATGTGGATTCAGCTACCTGGCTCTTATGTAAGTGGTTGATGAGTCCTTATATTTCCTTGAAGCCTTATATATATCCACAGAGTGATGGGTCCTGTATGAATTAATGGAGAATTTTTGAATGTTTGTGGTTTCATTTGTACTCAGCTATTCCTGATTGTTAGGAGACATCAACAACCCACTCCTTTTGTTCCTACTCAGGGAAACAATGTTAACAGAAGTGAATAAGATTCAATAATTGTGTTAGTTATTTAGAGTATATTAGCTTCATTATTGTGATGTGTAACCTTGTCTTATTTATTCCAGAACTATTATATTTAACACATTATTATTCTAATGTGTATGCTTGTTGCTCTTAGTTTGTTAGATAGCTCTGTAAGTTTAGAAGAGAGTGAATGAAGTCCTGGCAAATTCCTGTTCACTGTTAGTGGGCTAATGATTCTTTATCTAGATAACTCAAATAATACTTGTTGATTGGTTATTACAATAACTGTTTTTATAGATACTTTAAAAACCATGTATTTCTTTCTATAGAAAAATTCTTCTCCCTGTCTTTCAAGTCTCCTCTCTGCTCTAGAATGCTTAAATTCAACATTCATTTCACATGATTTCCTTATTGATTTTCCAAAATTGTGATCTAGTAAAAAACTAAATCAGAAAACAATTCAGAGGTAAGCACAGGTATGATATACAGTAATAGACTGCATTGCCTGGTGCGTTAGCAAGTCATAGCTAAGACAGCCCAAGTATCCTTTTTAATTTATATTGAGATGTGATCTGAAGCAATTACACTGATAATTACTGTAACTGCTGATATGGGATACATGGGAGACCTTTGAAAATGATCATTTTCTATCCTTTTCTGTGGCAAATCTAGTTGCTCTGAATTGGGTTCAATGTTTAACAGCTGTGGCACCTGGCAATCTAGTGAGTTGGCTGGATTTCCCACAGTAGGATTTCACATTTGTAGCACCCACTTGTTTCCTAGTCTCATTTTCCAGAGAGTTCATTCAGCATTTGGAGAAGGCTGTCATAATAAAGCAGTGTTCCCATCTGCTGGTCACGGCTTGTTTAATAAGCAGTTGATGTCCATTCAGCTATGCTTGCATCTGTTACTTACTGCAGCTGTGTGTTGTTAAGGGCTCCTCAACAGCCTCCAGATTTAGCTTTTGTTTTTCCATTTATAGCATGTTACAACTTGGCCAGAATGATTCTTCTGTCAGGGTTGTCTGCTCATCCAAAGAGGAAAGTGTGTTAAAATTCCTGTCTTTTTCCTCGTCAAGAATGAAACATGGAGACATAGAAGGGACAGAAGTGCAGTTCCACTGGTGTAGGAGGCATGTGGTGGGGTGTCTGAGGGAGAGGAAGGGCAATTCTGTCCAGATTCTGGAAGCAAGACCAGAAGGTTTTTCTTCAACATGTTGGGAAGGTACATAGAGAGCACATGTGTTGGGTAAAGAAAATAAACAGTTTGTGAATCGTGTGTGATGTGGAACACTCATTTAACCGTGCATCTCTCATTTTATTCAAGGTAGCAGTACAGCCACAATTCCTTTCAGTTTTTCAGTCCAGCAATGTTTCTGTGCTGCAGACAAATACCGTCAGCTTTTAGGATACAGTCAAGAAATTTCCTCAACCTCACACAGGTGAACTCCAGATTCCTGTCTCTCAGGTTGCCCAAGAAGAATCAGAATGTTCCTTTTGTGCATCTAAGTGCTGATGTTGTGCATTTATAAGACTATTTTCAAAGGCACAGTTTTGATTTTTAAACCCTCAGCTTCAAAGTTTTCAGTGGTAGCTGTGGATGATCAGCATTCTGAAAATTGATCGTACTTATACTCTCTGTGTACTCAATCTGTGCTTTTGCTTCCCCACCCTAATGTATCATATATTTATTTTTCAGATGCCACCCTCAGTTTTGTTTTCTGCTACATGAGTGTTTCTTATATGATCATTTAAAGCCAAAAATCCCCCCTAAAGAAATATATGAAGCAAAATAGAGTACACAATTTTGTTTACTTTGTTTCTTCCTATTTTAGTCTCTTTCGTATTTTCCTCCTGCTTCTGGTCTTTTCCCATTCATTCATTATGATTGTCATCGTTTTGTGCCAGGAGGGTGCCTAGTAGTTTGTGTTCTCATTTGATGTGATTGTAAAAAGTGACTTTCCAGTGACACAATATTGCCAATAGCAAACCAGAGAAGGTAAGCACTGAGTTAGACAAATGCCCATGTAGCTTGGTGTCCTGTCCCCAGCAGGAACCAGAAGGTGATTCCTGAAGAAGAGTAAGAAGAACGGTTGGCATGGGAATAACAACAGCTACAAGCTTAGAAAAAGGTAATGAAACAAAAACAACATCAGAGATTCAGTTCTGTTGCTGAAAAGTATCAATATTAGAAGAGAGAATGGAAAATTGTATTTGTCTTGAGTATCCTTTGTTTACAGTAGGCCTGTTTGATTTATTAACTGTGGGTCTTTCCTTGCAAAATGCCTTTTTCCAAAACCCCTTTTTCACAGATGCGGTCTGTAAGGCATCTGGGAAGACCTCCTGCAGGGATCCTGCCCAGTTTTCCACTTGTGCTGACTTTTATGTTTGTCTGTCCTAAGCTGTCCATCAGCACTGATGAGGACTGTCCCCTGAGAACACATATGAGGTACTTTGCCCTTGAAGACTGACCGCTTGGCAACACACACTTAGACCAAGGACTGAATTCTTCTCTGTGACATTTGATATAAAGCCTGTGCTACTCTGAAGGCAGAGGAGTTGCTTCATTGTTACGGCATTATAAATGAAAGCAGGAATTGCACTTAGACACATTTAGGAGCATCTCTACTCTTAGCTCCCAAATAACAGACAGGTGACTGAATCCAGTAAAGAAAACAAACAAACAAACAAAACCAAAAAACAAGTAAAGTTTTGTTTTCTCTAACAAATGTTATGTGATAATCACTGTCCAAGACACAACATTGGAAATGACACACAGTAGTGGGGGGATGTAGTGTGTTTAGCACTGACGATCCTCACCTCAACTCAAGGACTTGTGAATGTAGTGACACAATTGTATGGTTGTCTAGGGCTTTCTGTTAAGAAGGTGAAGACTGCTTCTTAATATTTTTGGCATATCAAGGTGAACAGACATTAAAACTTATTGCAAGCTTAAGTTTAGATACGTATGCAATTTCTAGGCAGATGTATGTATTCATCTTTACATTTGAAGTAAAGTGGAGTTAAAAAGATATGCTTAACCAAATAGAAACAGAAGGTGGCCAACTAATGCATAAATATGTAGATATTGCAACCAAGTAGTACGCTTACATTTGGTGAATTCCATCTTCTACGGCAGCCAATTTAATCACAGACCTGTTTGTGTGTGTGTGTGTGTATGTTACAAATACACGACACATTTATGACTGGGTTTGACTGCTAGGATACTCTGCTTTGATGTAGCAGTAATATCTCAGGGCTTTTCCTTTATTATGTCCTCTAGACTTCGATTCTTCCCTTTTTAGATATCTTTCTCAGGTGAAGAATATTCTTAGATTAATAAAACCTTATTATTACGTTCCATATATCTTTCTGAGCAAAGTAGCAAGTATTAAAGGTTGCTGCATGATTAAACAAATAGGAATAGAAACAATTTTACCTTATAAGATGAGGTCTGTTCCTCCTGCCTCTTCTGGATACCCAGAGTGTAACACGGTCACTGCAGATTTCCAGTTGCGGTGGTAGGGGTGCTGTGCTTGCTGTACCCAGGGACTCTTAGGGCCCTGACAAGAGCCAGTGATAAAGTGAACCAAGGACACCCCTGGAGCTGAGCAGAGATTTCTGCATGTTGTGAGGGAGGATTTTGCATAGATACGTGGGGAAATAATTTCCATCAGGGGCAAAATGAGTGGGACAGAAATAGAGACAATATTTCCTCTGCTCAAGAAAGGTTTTTCTAAGTCGGGGTTGGCTGGAGCTCAGGTGTTTTACCATATTGCTGCTTTTATGGTTTTTCTGTGTGTTTGTGTGTTTAGAATAACAGTGAGGAAGCGATTCTTTAAGTGAGGGATCTTTGTTTCATGCAGCACACACTAAATATTTCACTTAGCACAATGTAACCATGGTAGCATGGTGGGAACCCTGACTTTTTCTTTCCCCTGAAACCTGAAAGAAACAGAGCAATGAACAGAAGACGCCCCAAACACTGTGCAATGCTCAGCTCCCACCAAAGGTCTTTCTGAAAAAAAATGGCTGAAGTTACCTTAGTATTCCACCAGCTACAATACAAATTAGTGAGAAATACAAACAGGAACGTTAACCAAGTGCAGGATCAAAATTGGCAGCACAGGTAGTCTAAATGGTGAATTCTGCTGCTGCATAAAGGGTGATCATCCATCACTCTTGAGCCTTTAGACAAGCTATGTTTAAAGACTGATATATTATAGAGATATGGATGGTGATTAATGAGTTCCCCTTTCACATGTTATTAAGGATCCATTTCACCATTCCTTTATGGGTGAGCAGTCTGACCTCAAGAAGCACCTGTCATGGGATAACATTTATTAATTTTCCCTACTGCAGCCCACAAGACTTTTTTCCTGCCTGAATTTGGTTAAATGTTTTGTTGCGTTGCTTTGCATCAAGCCTGGGAATTGTCAGGATGATTTATTCTTTTCATTCAAACACTCCTGTTGGTCCGTTTGCACAACATGAGCTCTGTCCTGAATTCCACGCTGTGATGCAGACGTACAGGTGATGTTTTCATATGCTTGCTTCTTTCCACTGATGTGTTTTAAGGAGTCAACAATTACTATAGTGCTCTGTCACCAAGATGAAGTTTCCAATTAGATTTGCCAGATGGCTGAGCTTGACAAGGACAGCCTAATTTCTGGTTCTGTCAAGAAAGATAGCTTACAAAACAAACAAACAAAAAAACAACCAACCAACCAACCAACCAAAAAAAAACCTCATATTCACCCTACCTGTATTTGTCATCCTGGATCAAACTCTGGACCGCAGGGCTTGGGACTCAGCCCCTGGCATTCAGCATTACACGCATTAATTGGTGCTGCACAAGAAGGTAAGAAAAGATACTTTATACTGGACTTCTCCATTGAGCAAAAGAAAAGTGGAGGAAGAGAATACCTGTGAACTAGCTGTCACATTGGTAGGGTGACGATGAAACTCCTAAGGTCCAAGGGAAGCAAGGGTAGAAGAAAAAATGAGTGTAAAGGCTTTTATGAGACCAGCTGATAGAACTGGAGGAAGTGGAAAAGCTTTTGAATTTGCATTTTTTTAGAAAGTCATCAGTAACCTCCTACTCAGTTGTGGAAACATGAAATCAGATCGGTGTCTTATCTTCCATGTAAAGGGAAGCTTCATGGAAAAAAAGGTTTGTATAGGAAGCATTGACTCAATCTGCACAGGTATGCAAAGGGCCTTTTCCTCCATGGCTGTTTCTTTATGGTGGGACTCGATGATCTTAAAGTCTTTTCTGACGTAAATGACTCTATGATTCCTTTCTTGCCCAGTGAGAACACTGTGAACTTGACTGCTGTGTAAATACAGCTGGGCTGCAAAGGGCTCGGTCCTGTGACAAATTACACTGCGCAAGATCACATAACTGCTTGTAACCACACATTCACAGTGCTCCAAGTGCATCTGGGTCCACCTGTAACCACCTCCTGTTGATAAACGGAGAGTATTACCATCAAACCTGAGGTTTTCCTCACAGCTGTGAGTTGCTTGTCCTGGGAAAGGGGATACTGGGCAGGAACGGGTGCAGGTTTATGCTGGCTACTCTTCAAAATGGAGCACTTAGCAATGTCAGTCACAGAATCATAGAATTATTTTGGTTGGAAGTGACCCTTTAGATCATTGAATCCAATCATAACCTAACTCTAGCACTAAACCATGTCCCTAAGAACCTCATCTACACATCTTTTAAACCCCTCCAGGGATGGTGACTCCACCACATCCCTGGGCAGCCTGTTCCAATGCCTGACAACCCCTTTTTGTGAAGAAATGTTTCCTAATACTCAATTTACACCTCCCCTGGCACAACTGGCAGCCATTTCCTCTTGTCCTATCACTTACTAATTGGGAGAAGAGACCAACCCCCTCCATGCTACAACCTCCTGTCAGGTAGTTGCAGAGTGATAAGGTCTCCCCTCAGCCTCCTTTTCTCCAGTCCTCCCCACACTGGCCCTGCAGCCAGGCCAACAGCCCTAAGCAAGTGCTGGCCCTAACCAAGTCATGAGATGAGGATTGCTGAGGAAGCCTTGCTGCTTCTGGAGAGACATACCTCAAACTGGCTCAGTAGTGCCCAGGTTCCAATTTAATGGAAAACATGCTGGAGGGCAAAACTGTGTGATGGTTGAGTTCAGCACATTGTAAGCCTCGTCTCCTAATTACAGGGTTGAAATAAAAGGTTAAAAGCAAACAAATACAAACACACATGTGACATAAACTGAACACCAGCTTTTTGCCCAGTTCTTTTCCCACTCCAACCAACTCATAATACTGAGGCCTCGGCACTGACAGTTGAAAGTTCCCTTCCACTGAAAGTCCTTAGCAGGTTTAGCAGAGTTAATTGTCCATCTGCAGTGGCATTCCCTGCTCCAGACAGTTTCCTCCCCAAGTAACTCAGAGCTGAGCCCTGTGGCATCCATACAGCTGCATCTCTGCTTCTGTTTTCCACATCATTTTTTGTGATCTGAGGCTTTTGTGGGCAGGGTGTTGAGAAACTGAGGACATATTGTCACAGCCACCTGCATGCACTGATCTTGAGCCTAGTTTTCTGATTGTAAGCTGACTTTTCTTTATGTCAGATAGTGATGTGGAGACTAGAGATCCCTGCACATCTCATCTTTGGTTTATGTTGTTTGTCTCCAGCAGAGAGGAAAGAAGATCAAAGAGGGATGGAGATTTAGGACAGGAGATGATATAGTTTTTAGGGAAACCGGGATATTTTGGAACTTTTCCTTAGGGTGCTCGTCTTTTTCCTCTGGAAACAGCCTTTCATCTGGAGAGAAATGGTTATGGACAGGTATACAAGGTTTTCCAGGCAACCATTGTATGGCTTGGCATAAAAAAAAGTGTGGTGATGTATTACAGGGCCTCATTTCCCAAGGCAGCTTTTTTCTTTCTTCCTAGAGCTTGCCTTTTATCTCATTGATATATCTATCCTTCAGCATCCAAGCGGTTCTTCTGTGACATTGCATTGGGACTGTTGTCCTCAGTTCCAGTAGTTTAAAAAAAGTAATTACTGTAATTGAATTCCACCACAGTGGCTAAAG
Source organism: Patagioenas fasciata (assembly GCF_037038585.1). Taxonomy (NCBI): domain Eukaryota; kingdom Metazoa; phylum Chordata; class Aves; order Columbiformes; family Columbidae; genus Patagioenas; species Patagioenas fasciata. The sequence continues at coordinate 120,980,517 of NC_092520.1, read as the reverse complement.
CAGGGTTAGATGGAAACCTTTTGATTTTAGGGCTGTGGCTAATTCCAACACCTTTAGTTCCCCTGAGGTAAGCTGTGAGTTTCAGGCTCAGCTGAGCTCTAAATCTCAAGGCTAACCTGAACAGTCTGGCAGATCTTCCCTGGTTTTGCTGTAAAGATCCAGAACAGAATGGATTTATTCAAACCTGCACCAAGCTTTGTTCCCAGGAGCTCACAAGCTCCAGCCAAGCTTTCCCTAACCCTAGAACATATTTTGAGTTCAGAGCCCTGGCAATAAGCAGCCTGCATTGGTTTGGGATCCACCTGGCACTAGTACAATTACACAGCTGCTAGTAGGCTCAGACTTAAGGCAAAGCTCGGTTGCTTGTGCTTGAAAACAAAATCCAGGTCAGCAGTAAGTAATAAATACTTGTGGGTGCTGATTTTTCAAGCTCAGTGTTTTCCTCAGATTAAATCACTAATATTACATCCTCCTTGGATTGTCCTGTTGGCATCAACTTGAAGTGGCAGCTGGTACCATATGTGGTGAGCAGTGCCACTACCTGTGCTCCAGGTGCTGCGCTGGCCCGAACTGTTAATAGAATAGACTCATGGAGTCACAGAATCATAGAATCACAGAATAGTTCGGGTTGGAAGGGACCTTTAAAGGTCATCTAGTCCAACCCCCTGCCATGACCAGGGACACTCTCAAATAGATCAGGTTGCTCCAAGCCCCATCCAGTCTGGCCTTGAGTGTTTCCAGTGAAACATATTGCAGTGTCCAGCAAACCCTTTACCAAGAAAACCAAACCTCTTACCAGGAAGTATGTGTGGGTAGTGAATTCAGGCAATGTAGTGAATACAGATGGCGAATATAGCTGAAAATGTTTTGTTTTCTTTCTACTATTCTTCACATCTTTCATCTTCTCTGCCTGTCTGCAGAACCTGGCTTTGTTCTGAAAGTCTTTTCACATATTCATTTACCACCCACAGATGCTGCCTGTTTATTCTTCCCTGTTGTTTTCATTGATCTAACATGAAAGTCACCTTGAACTGAAAGAGCTTTGCCCTCGTTAGGCATGCAAAATATTAAAGAATATAAATATACAAATAAGCATACAAAATACAGGGGCTAGGCAAGTTTTTATAGGCATTGTTATGCTAGGAGTTCATGGATACTGAATCTGAGTTGTCCATAAAAAGGTAAGATGCTGTTGGATCCGATAACTCATAGAATGGTGGCAGACTAGACACCAAGGCAGGCCGTGTTGTACCTTTCAGTATTTTTTTTTAATATCCATTTTTTCTGAGCAGAAGTATGTTTGGGTACTTACTGACCAGTTTTCCGTTCACTTCAAGACGGGTGTAAGAGTTACATCAACAGAAAAAAATCTTTTGCAAGAAAATTCCTGCCAAGGTTTACCATCAATCTTTCTTTCATGCAGCTGCTTTACCGACGAAGGAAACTCAGACCCTTCCTTGCCAAACAGCAGGTGACATTTCAACTTAACAGCTTGGTATCGAGTGCTTAAATATTTTTTAGCATGTGAATTTAAAAATCTGTTTTCAGACAATTACATTGTGAGTATGCCTGCAGTGCCAGGAGCTGAATGTTGGTCTGTTTGTTCTCCTAATTAAATATATGGCTTAATGCATTTAGCCATGTTAGCGATGGCTGGGGCAAGTGGTGCTGTGCTTGCCTGTCCCATGCAGCTCTGCCAACCCTTGTGATCAAAGAGCAGTTCCATGCTCTCACTGTGTGCTTTCATCCTGAGAACGAAAGCTACGTGTAGACTTTTTTCATGTTTTCCTTGACAAAATTAAATTTATTTGCCTCTTCTTTCTCCTTTTCATACCACGGATCTTCTGCTTAATTCTGGGTTTAAGAGCAGCAGGAGACTGCGGATTTTACCACCACAGAGAAATGGGTTACTCCCAAGGGAGAAGCTTAAGAGTGTAGGCTTTCTAAATGGCACATGAGGGCACAGCCCCTACAGTCTCTGTAGGCTGTGAGGATTTTGGGTGTCCTTCCTCCTACAAATGTGGGACACTTTGTGTGGAGTGGAACCTGGTCCATCAAGAGGATTTTTCCTAATGACAAACAGGTGCCTCATGGTCCATTTTTCTCCCTTTTTCCAAGCCTATCCACTCAGTATTGCTTAAAAAGGAGATCAACGCATTCAAATAAAGGTCTGCCCAGTTTTAACCATAACCTGTCCAATTTGAGTGCAGAAGCCTTTAAGTTCACAGCATGCCAGAGCGCTGAACACAATATTCCTCACCTCCCACCACTGACTGTGTCTCCCACTGAAACTTTTGTTCTTTTATGTATGTGTGCATACAGGTTTGTTTTGGTTTGTTATTTTTGTTCCTGTATATATGTGTGCATACGTGGTTTACAGGTGCTTTGGCAAGCACTTTTTAACTTCAAAGAAGTCAGGGAGACGCAGAGAGGTCAGGTCCACTCCTTCACAGAAACTGGCAAAGACAGATCTGAGAATACTTATGTTGTAGGTCAGGTGGAGTCTGTAATAAAAAAAAGGTTTATTTTATTACACATTGTATCTACATGCACAACTATTACTGGTTTGCCTTTTTTTTTTTCTTGAATTAGATTATGAGTACTTCTACGAGGGCTTGTAGAAGTGCAAGATCTATAGTACTGAACTCAATGGCACTGCAATTTTTTATCTTTCCAGCAGTGGCCCCAGAAAAATTTAGGGTTTTTTTGTTACAGGCACTTGAGACACCAACGCACATGATTTTAGTTAATTATCATAATATTCATCTGGTGCTTATGAGTATATAGTACTTTTAAAACGTGTCTCATTTGTCACCTATATGGGTTTTTACGAACTAAAATGTACAAAAGAAAGTTGGCCAAGTCAATGGTAAGACCCATGCTTCACAATTTTCACCTGGGAGCTGAAATCTAAACGTAAGCACTTGGTGAGGAGTACATGTGTGGCCAGGGTACAGATTTAGCATCTATAATAAATTAGCTGAGCTGGAGGAAAATTCAACCACAAATATGCTTCCTGAGGAAGTCTAAATAAATTAAGGAACTTCAAAAATCTCTCTCTACTTTTCTCTCTTCAGAGACACAGAATTGAAACGAACAGGATGAAGTCCAGCTGCCTGGATATGTCTGTCCAGTGCTATCTGAGATAGCTAAGGGTCTTCAAGACATCTGTTTCAGGCTGGGGTATATGACCTGGGACTTATGGAAGGCTCATTGGGTCTGGCTGCTAGATGCTGGGTGAGATAATCCACAGCACCTGAAATAGCACTGAGCCCTGTCAGTGAAGTCATTCCCTCTGGTGAACACTGCAGGAGGGGCTTAGGTTTGTCCATTTATATCCTTTACCATTTATATCTGCTTGATTATGTGAAGAGTGGAAGAAATCATTTTGGTCTTAGAAAGCTTTAGGAAACAAAGGCATACCTACTGACAGCAAGGCATGCCACAAAAAAAATCTCACTAAAAAGGTTTTCTGAGCTGCTGCTTGGAAAGTCATCAAAAGAACATTTATCCATTCTGCAAGGTACATTGAAAAATCATTCAAGTCTAAACAATAGTCATAAATGACATAAAAAACATTAACATAACTACCATTCTGAAACTTGCTGATGGCAAAGCCAGATCTTTTAGCTGGAGAAAGGCTTCCTGGCTGAGGAAATAGCACCTTTTTTAATCTATTGCAACCTACAGGTGTGTTCAGCTGTGCATGGAGTTTCAGGCCCTGTCAGTGCCATTTGCCTTTGCCAGCCTGCTTTTGTACTTGACAAGTTTGCCTTTCGTGTGTGTTCAAACAGTACTTTGCTAGTGGAAGAAAGAAGCCCCTATGGCTCTTTTCTCCCGTCAGGGCGGCAAAGCAAATGAGAAAGGGCACTTCCCTCCTATGAGAGCACTATTTGTGTGCAGTTGCATGGGGCGCATCAAGGTGACAGACACTTAACAGAGACATTCAAAAATGCTTGTTTCTTGCTGATTTAAGTGGCTGCTGCCCCTGACAACCCCACAAAAAAGTGTAAGTAAATGTGTAAAACTTTGGCCCAGGGCGCCTTGTGAGGGTGAGTGACTTGAGGGTGTGATGCCCTGTATCCAGTGCCCAGAACCCATGAGGATCCAGCTCCAAGCTCTGGTCAGGCCCCGCTTGGCAAAGCCCCTCCTGGCACCGAGGACCATGCCGGCTGTCTGAGCTCAACTAAAGCCTCAGCGTGCCCTACTGAATCATTATGATATGAAAGGACAAAAAAAGCCCAGCCATGCTAGTTGGACCCTCTTTGGACATGAAGAATTTGTGGAGTAAGATTTGAGGTGGGCAGAGGGGTTTGTTCACAATTCTTCTATGTCTTCACTTTGGTCTTGAAGAAAACGATGGGCAGGTTCCCTAGTGCCATGTACACTGAGCCACAGCTGTGCTTCCCAGGACCTGGTTTTTTTTTTGTTGTGAATTGTAGCAAACAGGACATATTCCATACAGTTCACTCAAGTTTTCCTTTAAGCTAACACCCTCTGCTGTTCACTTCTGCACATTATGTATAAACAAAATGTAGCCATTGACTTCTCTGTGGTACATTGATTTCTAGCATGCTGTTCTATTTTATTTTGGTTATTCTTTGAAACCAGTGCAGCAGTGAGTTAGTCACCTCACCTACCTTGCCCATCTTTCAGAAAAAATAACATGCAGCAATGTTACTTTGCAATAGTTTTGATGTAGGATACTACTTTGGGATTTATTTTTGAAAATATATGCAATTCGTGCAGTGCCAAGAATGGCCTGATCCCACTTTGATGCTATGGAATGTTGGAGCCTTAGACTGGCAATCAGAAGTCAGTAAAGATGGTTTTCTTATTTTTTATGCTATATTTTTATTTGGCATGGCTGTGAAAGTTGGACGGAGTTCTGTTGTGAATAGTGATTGCTCACATTTCAGAAGTTTTTTATTTTGGAGCAGGCGCTCCTCTGTCTTGTGTTTAAAGAGTCCATGTGAATGAGTTATCAAACTCTGAATTGCCATGTAAACCAGACATCTGGGCTTGCCTACCTCTGAATTACAGGCACACACCATTCACCAGCTGTTTATGTACTGATCAGCCTATACTTAACTATAAGGCCAAGGCAAGTGAGAAACCCTAGAACGAAATTGTCACTGGGAGAAGAGTGCTAAAACCAAAAGGACTTTTAGTTCTTCTCCATGAAAGACAGCTACATGGCAATGGAAGAGGCAGAAGAAACTGCTGAGCTCTCCTCGCCAGTCTTTCAGCAGCATTACAAAAGTGTCTGAAGCCCAGTTTAAGTCTCTTTATTTCTGCAGATTTTCTGGGTGCATGAAATGTGTCTTTCAGAGCTATTCTCCATAGGTAAGGCAATAAATGAGGAGCTAACCTTTATGAATATAATCTGCCGAATCATTCCTTTCCCTCTCACCATTACCAGCAAAAAATCAGCCAGTATTTGTTATTTTGTTCATAGGCAGGTGCAAGCACAGTTAATTCTCATCAGCCACACTGGATTTTAGCAGGATTAATCTCACGAGTAGTTCTGTCTTACTGCCAGCCTCTGAAGATATTTCCAAAAACTCTCTGGGTCTCTCTCTAGCCCTCAGGCTTGCTGACTGCCCAAAGTTTTCCCTGAGTTTCCTCTGTGTTAAAAAAAAAGAGGCACCATCCCGGGAAATCCCTTTTCCCAGTGGCAGCTGTGCTGCCATTTCTCATTCAGGTTTCCAAGAGGCATCAGAAAATTAGTTGTGATCTCTTTGCAGGCTGCTAATCCAGAACATTGTACTATAGTGCCTTGCTGTCCCACTGAATGTGACATTAAGTAGATGATAAACACAATATAGGTGTTTATAGGTGCTACAGTGATATTAGCAAAGACATATGATACCTCTGCCTTGAGCTATGCTGTTACACCCCCAAGGCAATTCTACAAGTCTACTCAGGCTAAAAGGCACAGGGTGATGCATAGTCCTCGTCATTCCTTGCATATGGGCAGCATCAACTTTCAAACTTGTATGTAGCTGATAGTTACTGTCTTTGGTCGTTGTACAGAATTTTCCAGTATGTTATTAGTTTGCTGAAATAAAACTCCTGTTGGTATGGAACTAGGACAAGCTGGCCGGAATCTAGAATGATTTCCTTGTCTTGCTGAAAATATGTGTCTTGATAAGCTATGCCAGTCTGTGATAAGTTATCATGCCTTAACCATGTGTGTGTCTGTATGTTCAAAGGGGTTAGGACATAGGTAGCCTAGCACTCACATAACCAAAGAAGGTATATCCTCAAGAGACAGAAGAGCCATCTAAGATCCTGTCTCTCTCACCAAGAGACCAGTGAGAGCCAGTAAATTGCTCAGTTCAGGTGAATCGGTGAGGGAGCACATTAATCACCAACCTCAGTTCTCAGACAGCTTGTGTGTTGATGCAAAGCTTGTACACAGTATGTTCTCATTGGCAAAAATTTCTGGTCTCTTTGCCATTGTTGTCTGTGGTTATCTTGATATCATAATACAACAGTTCCCCCCTGCCCCAGTCAGTGATATTTGCTTTTTAAAAGGATTTCTTACTTTCTTCAGTGTTTCAGCTTTGCCTCATTTGCTCTGTGTCAGCTGGGGCTGCCCATATCTGCCAGTGATACCATAGTCCCAGTTCTGCAGGTCTGGCTGCAGGTTGTTTGTACGGAACCATGTTGGACTGCTGCTGCCCTGCTTTACTCTCTGTTCTGTGGAAAATCATAGAAAGACATTTAACAGTGCCAGATAAACAAAGATTCAGCAGGACTCAGCTCTTCTTCCTGAAATTTTGAACTTTTTGTATAATTTTCAAATGTTTGCTTTTTACAACTGTTATTAATACCAATATTAGCGAGGCATACTTTACACCTTGAACTTTGTATAAAGGAAATGGAACTAAATGGTCTTGGCTAAAATAACTCCAAAGCAAAATATAGAGGATAGGATTTTTTTTTCTCCTCTTTACTTAGTGGTTGAGGCAAGTCAGTGCTTTCTGGTACGAGGCATCAGACTGCTTGAAGTTCTGTTGAAGTGAGGGTCAGCACATGGGCACCCGGAGCTGTTAGCCCTTGGTAGCTTTCCCATACACTTTCTTTAGTTCTTTAGTTTCTTTAGTTCTAAGATTACAACTTGGTGCAGCACCTACAGAAAGCAGTTAGAGACCTACCACATTTGTCTCATGTACCTCAGGACACAGTCCGTCTCAGAGTCTGGGCAGACTGTTGTCAGATCCAAGTAAAGATATTTATGAGTTCATGGAAGAGACATCTTTGATCTCTGATTATCAACATTTGGCCACAGACTGTCAACTGAGTTTCCTCAGACTCATTACTGAGGCCCAGTGATGACAGCAACTGCCTTCATGGGAAAAGCTTTTAAGCCCTGCTTGATACTTCACATAAGTATATCTCTTTCCTTACGCTTGCTGCTAATGAACCACCATTATGTGACTGAAAACGCCAATTTATTCTGTTTGGAGGAGCTGGGCCGTATGCCTATCAGTGCCTCACACCTGACTAGCATTTTCCTGAAATTGCCCTAGAGAAAGTAGGATAGTTTTATTTTCACTAAGAGATAGGATTGTCCTGAGAAGCAACATAAAAAATAAGTGGGTTTGTGTATGCTTGTTATCCCAAGTTCGTCACCTGGGAAACATTAACAAGGCTGTATTTGCAATCATACTTGTTTAAACAGAGCAGCACAAAAATTCACAGAAAAACCTTCAGAGATGTGCCCTGTGCATCTGCAGTGTTTCTGCATCTCTCGCCGATCCTGTGTCTTCGAGGGCTTGACTCACATAAGATGGCAAGTGAATTCACAGCTAGGCTTGCAGTCACTAGGAATTTCCACACCTCTCTGAGGCCACCAGCTGTGACCCTGCTGAGCAGTGACCATGTGCTCCCCATCCCTCAGGGCTCTCTTCTGACAGAGAACTGGGCTCAGGCACCTGCTTGCTTTTCTGTGAAATGCTCTGTAAACTGGCTGTGCTACAGAAATGATACAGCCGAGTGCTCAGGCAACAGGCGGGAAGGTTCCTTGTCTGTCTGTGCCTTGCTCGACTCTTATGCAAATGCCTTTATTTGCTGTGGCAGGAACACCAAACAATCTTAGAAACGTATTGTTCATTCTTTGGAGAGTTTAGCCTATGGCTTGTATTGTGATTTTTGCTTGTAAAAATGACTGGCTTTTGGTGGATGCTAAGGCTTTCATTTATATAATACATCAAGGATCCAATCCTGTTACATCTAACTAGGCAGAATGCTTTCCATTGATTTCAATGGCAGCTGCTGTGTATTCAGAATTTATTTTTATGCAAAACAAGGAAAAGCTCATTCATTTTGGTTAAAAAAAGAATTGCACGCAGTCCTATCCTTCCCTTTTACTGTACCTCCCCCCAAGTAGTACAGGTTAAGGTAAAATAAATAGAGTTTATTCACTTAAAATTAGGACAACATGGAGATTACAAGTGGAACACTAAACAGGTATGTGTGTCCTTTTGCTTTTATTTATCAGGACATCTCTCACTCTAGTGGGGCTAGTTTCTAAAAATGGCTTGTTCATATTCAGTTTTCTACAGCAGTCAGTTCCTCACAGGATTACAGATTCACACAGAATGGTTGGGGTTGGAAAGGACCTCTGCAGATCATCTAGTCCAACCCACCTGCAAAACAGGTTCACCTACAGCAGATTGCACAGGAATGTGTCTGGGGAATTTGAATGTCTCCAGAGAAGGAGACTCCACAGCCTCTCTGGGCAGCCTGTTCCAGTGCTCTGGCACCCTCAAAGTGAAGAAGTTTCTCGTCACATTCAGATGGAACCTCCTGTGCTTCAGTCTGTGCCCGTTGCCCCTCATCCTATCACTGCGCACCACTGAAAGGAGTCTGGTCCCATCCTCCTGACATCCAACCTTGAGATATTTATAAATATTGATAAGATTCCCCTCTCAGCCTTCTCCAGGCTGAACAGATCCAGCTCTCTCAGTCCCTCCTCCTAAGAAAGATGCCGCAGACCCCTAATCATCTTCGTAGCCCACTGCTGGGCTACCTTCAATAATTCCTTGTCCTCCTTAAACCGGGAAGCCCAGAACTGGATGCAGTACTCCAGATGCGGCCTCACCAGACGAGAGAGAAAACCTCCCTCAACCTGCTGGTCACACTCTTCCTAGGGCACCCCAGGATACCGTTGGCCTTCTTGGCCACAAGGGCACACGGCTGACTCATGGTTAGGCTGTTTCAGGACTGTGCAGATACCTGTGATGCGGATTTTACATGCCCTATTTGAACATTTCTATTCCTTGTTTCTATTTTTTCTGTCTTTTGAATCTTTTTTGTCTTGCATTTGTACATGTGAACTGCTTGGCCTTGTTCAACTGAGGTCCCACTCTGCAGATCGTCTACAAATCATAACTCAAGCTGTTTAAATGCAAGTGGCTTTCTATGGCAGATCTAATCAGTGTTTCTCTTGGGAACAAACCAAATGAGCTTTCCTCAGGTTTGCAATTTAGTCCAATTATTTCACAGATTTTTGTTCATTTAATTCCTCCAAAGTGGAACAATCAGAAGAAATGGGTCAGAACTACAGTGCAAACAGGAAATTATCATTTCTAAACTTGAACAAAATGAGATTTTAGAACACATTTATTTATTCATTAATTCATCCACTTATTTATTTATTTTTAAAGCCTTATTCCTCTGTCAAGCATCCTGGTGGTGCTTTATTGCAGAGCATAGCAGTCTAGAGAGAACTATTGGAAAAATATCAGTGCTCCTCACAACAGAACCACATTGTCAAATCCTCATGTACAGTAAATAAGCTCAGCTCTGCTGATTGCCCTGGACTTACACATGTTTAGAGCAGCTGAGAACTTGGGAGTTCACTGCAATGAAAGGATGAGGTATCACTTCTTGGATGATATGATTACACATGTTGTCACCAATCACCTAACAAATTCGGAAGGAGACTTCTGGCAGTGTCACTGAACACTTATTCCTTTTTGACAATAAAGAATGATTATGCACCAGAATTTTTACTTTGGCTATTGATCACATTCCCTATAGGACCTGTCTCTCTCCATGTTTTGGCTGGTCATTACAACACATGGTCTGTGAGGTGTGCTGTCTCCACAGACTGAACAACTGCATTTATGGTCAGATGACTAATGCCAGGAACTGGCTTCAAGATGTGGAAGAACAGCTCTGACATAATGTCTTCTTCCAGCTCAGGCCCTGGTTCAACTCTGTGAAATCAGCAAAACCCAACTCCTCATCAATGCTCTGGGCCCAAACCAGAAGAGAGCAGAGCGGGTTTACAGGTTGCAAGTCTCAGCTGGCTTGGTTCTCTTCTCAGATCTACTTCTTATCTCACAGATTAGACATTTTCAAAACGGTGACCTGCTGCTGCATGCAGGAGGACACTGTAGTGTGTCTTCCAGCAAGTGGTGAGTTTTGAATGCTTCCAGTCTGTCATGGGCTCAGGATTTCATTCGATGATGGACTCAGTCAAGGCTCTGAAAAGTCCTGTTTTTCTGGTGCATTTGGGAGAAGTTGTTTTCCTCAGAGGCTACTGATGATTAACCCGAACTCACAAGCCAGCTGGTCCTGGAGTTGAAGGGAGCTTCAGCTTGACAGACTAACTCTGAAGAAATGCAAGGCAGCTGGAGAAAAATATCTGTGTGAAATTCTTTCTCAGAGGATTGCCAAAGTACATGTTATAAAAAAGTGCAATTTATGGACTCAACAATTGCATTTTTTTCCCCAATTTTTGGGGTTTTTTTTTGATTTTAAAGAAAATAGATCAAGATTATCTGTAGTTTTTATGGTCATTTAGCCATTGTGTTATTAGTAGTATTTCTGTAACTCACAGGCATCTAATGAATTCAATAAAATTGACCTATTTAAAGCCCACAGCATGATAGGAGAGGCTAGTAAAGGCAAATAAAACAGGCAGTGTCATAAAACACAGACAAAGGGAAAGGCTGTTTCCTCATTTTCTCTCCTGAAAATAGTCTAAGCCATGTACTACAACTTACTGAAGACAAAGATTTCCAAAAATCTTTGAAAAAATATTAACAGAAAATACTTTGAGACATATCACCTCAGCTCACCAGCCATTTCCCAGTGGCTATAGGATTTTTAAAGCACAGATATTAACTCTAAATTGGTGTTGGAGAGATTGTACTTTGTGTGTTACACTCTGAAGGAAGAAATGGATACTGCAAAACCAGAATGGGAGAGCTCAAAGAAGCAAAAGTTTTCAGGGTAAGCCAAAGGAATGTGGGCCCTCCATCATATCCCTCGGGTTGGCGAGGAATGTTCTTGCAGCATCTGCTTTGCTCACTGATAAGAGGATAAAGATATCTTGTCAAGGTCTTTTCACCAGAGTTTGCTAACAAGGAAAGGCTCTATTTTCAGGACACATAGCCTGATGTTGTAGTTATTTGTATATGTGCAGTCAGAGGAAACTTTTCTCATTTCTCCAACTCAACAGCCAAGTGGTCTGTAAAGTGGATGGAATAAGAATTAATTTAAAAGTTACTGAACTGACACTCAAGGAAAAGTGATGCCTGCCTCTCCTGGGGGAGCCTTTGTCAGCCCCGTGTTCCTCAAGTCTCTGCTGGGTGAGACCCAGAAGTGCTTGTTTTTGAGGTGGACTGCTGAGAAAGCTGGCATGCAACAGAAAACTCTTTGATGCCAGTTGTGTTTAGTAGGGAGCAGGTGATGAATACTGTCTTCCTGGTGATGGCCAGATGTCTGATCTTCTCAGTCTACTACACCTGTGTTCAGTAACTTGTGGATCCTTGTGGAAGTTAATAAGGTTAACTTCGTGGTGATATGTACGAATGCATATAAACTATTTTTCTTCATTTTACTAATCTGGCTGTTTAACCCTCAGATATTTTCTGGTTTATTTTTTTCTTCTGCTGCAAGCTCATTTCTTCACCTGCTTTTTAAACAGCAAGCCAAGTGCTGGAATTTTACTGCCTCCTGATTCTTCTGCTACCAAATATGCTACTATTTAATTGAACTTTTATATTTTGATTATAGAATTTCTTCTCCATCCTGTACAGTCACTATACCAGTGCCAGCTGGTGGAGTGATGCCCTACACTTCTGATACCTACTCTGATTCTGTTAATTTTTTCCGCTGAGCTAAATTTATTAAGTCAATCTCCTTAAAATTTAAGCCCTGCCTCAAATTTCCTGGAACAGTATAAATTCCAAGTTTAAAAGTACCAAGGATTTTTTTTCTGAGTGATATAAAGAGGCAGAGGGTCGGCTGCATATATGAGACTGCAGAAGTGTGGCTGAAAGCAATAACTCTGAGTGGAGCAGAGAGACTTGAAATGTTAATGACAGGGCAAGGAAAGGAAGGAGGAACGACTTTAACAGAGCAGTAGAAATTAGTTGCCTATATGAAGGAATGCCCTTCTTAACTGATCTCTCCTGTGGCAGTAATAGTGTAGGAAAAGAGAGCGGAGCAGGTAATGTATTGCTGAATATAGCCCAATATACCTCAGGGACTTGGAGGGGAAATGGGGGTGGTATGTGATTCCGTAGTTCACAAGTCTTCACATATGCTCAGTTTAGAGTCCCTGTGTCTGTTTTAAGACACTTCTCACATTTTATAGATCAAGAACTAAGGTGTATCAGGATATTTAAAGGTTAGAGCCACAGAGGCATTTGGTTTCCACAGGAGTCCAGTGCCCACATGTTTGACTGCAGAGACAGACCTGAGCCATTTGCCACAGGTCATAAGAATTTTCTCTCGGAGGAAGAAACTAAAGCCATATCTCTAGGGAGCAAAGTGTGCACCTATCCCCTGGGCTATGTTGCTGCCTGCACCCAGGAGCTGGAACATTATTTATAACTATGAATAGACATTACTAGAGCTATTCTGGTAATATTTCTAAGGTGGCAAATGATTCTCACTTGAGTAACAGCAATTGAGGCAGGGAAAGATATGTTAAAAATCAGGGAGACAGAATTGAGATCTTCTGTGGTCCAACTGGTGCCTTACTCAAAAGTCTCTTCTTCCTCCAAGATATCTTAGGAAGCACATCCTGAATGGGAGCAGGCTTGAGCAGCAGAGGCCTGGTGTCTAATAAAGCAAGTTTCTAGATAGAAAGGCGTTGATTAAATATTACTTAAATGTTAGTATTTTCCTGGACTTCAAAATAAACTAGGAAAGTTTAAAGTAGGTATTGGTAGCTATGTTTTGGTTTTATTAAAGCGAAGATAAAACTAAATATACAGTGAAGTAAGACTAGAAATCTAGAAAATAGAGCTCTTGGCACAATAACAAAGCAAGATAACATGAAAGAAGGAAGTAGATGGGCACAGCTGAACAGGGCCTTGAGGGTAAATATGAGAAATTCATGACATGAAAAATGAAAGAAAACAAGTGGAAGAATTTGGAGAGTGGACTGACAGCTGAGGAGTTTCACTTGCAAGCTGTAAATAAGCTGAAAAAGAATAAAAGGAGAAAGCGGGCTGTGAATAAGAAGACTTTTTAATAACCAGATAGCTGAGGACCAAGGCGTGAAAGACTGTAACATGAGGGACTGCATTTTCTTTTTTTTTCCCCTATTTTTCTATTTTGAGGTGCTGGAACTCCAGTTTTCCCCTTTCTTATTAATTAAAATTTCCAGCTGCAAACTATTACTGATGCTTTGCTTAATTGCAGACAGAGTGGAACAAAATTGATATTTAATTTGCATATAAAACTACAAAATACTCTGTCGAAATTAGACGTGGTAATTCATGGCTGTGTTTTCAAGAGGTGTCTGTCAGAGACCAGTAATTAGAGGTCACTGAGTTCAATCATCAGTGGTGCCTCGCTGAAAAATAACTATTTGGATGGATGTCTTGCAGCTGTCAGCATGTTGAACCTGCTTGTTGATGGCCCTCAGAGGACTAGTTTAATGATTATATAAACAAAGCATGAGCTAAACTTGGAAAAAAAATGTCATGGAAATTAGGAAAATATTAGAAAGAAGGAATATTTATTCACTGAAAAACTATGTTTTTACTTACATATAACAATTCAGAAAATGGAAAAGGAAAAGGTATTTCTTTTTTCCTGTCATCTTCAATACGTTGGCAACTGGCCAACCTCTGCCACTGGTAGGTCGAAACCTGCTAGTAAGTGGGTTTAATAAGAACATCATTAGCACATGGGAATTAATATGAGAACTGGAAAATGTTGCCAAATTTAACTACAGGACCCAGGATGTTTTTCTGCCTCCTAGTGCCTACCACTTTGGCAATGACTGATGCCTATAAGCAGCAATTAAACTTTTTGGTCAGCTTGATGTGGGTACTTCATGCTATTAGCTAAGTGCGCTTATAGTGTTAGTGGTTCCACATCAACACTTCTTTTCCTTTTGTCTGTGTAGCTCTACCTTTTAAATGTGTTTGTTCAATCTCTTTGGGGGATTATTTAGCAGATTTAAATCTGTGAGTTTTGCAACTAGTTAAGTTTCATTTTGGATATAATTTCAAATATAATTACTGGCCACATCACTGAGGCTGCCTTTGAAGAGTTATAGTCCTGATAACAATGTTTGAAACAATCACCAATATGTAGAAAGGCAGTCTAGTTAGCAAAGTAGATTTTCATTTGGGTAAATTTATGCTAACTAAAAGCCTGTTCCAGTATCTTAAGTGAATGAGCTGAACATGGTGGTGCTTAGTTGTACCGAGCCCTCGGCAGCATCTGTGCCTCAGAAGCAAAGGACACTGGAGGGGCAGACAGAGAGGCACTTGGTTCAGCAGCTCCGTACCATACCGTACGCTGACAACACACTGTGCCAGAGCACAGGGAGCGCTGGAGCAATTTCGGTCCCCTCTCACCTTCTGTATGTCCCCAGCACACACTTTGTATGTATGGTGGAAAGTGGCTCTTTTGTTTGATTTGGCGTGTAATGGGTGCATGTATAAGAAGACTTCTTAAAATTACAACAAGTTTAAACCTTATGTTGCCCCTTTTTTTTTTTTTAATTGGGCAAGGAGTTGTTCAATGCCTAAATGATGCCTATATCCTTTATAACAGTAGTTCTGTTTCTTGCTGTAAGGAGCTTTGCTAGCACTTTGTCCTTTTCTTCATAAACTGCCAGCTAAACCCATCTTCCCTGATTTTCATCCCCTTCTCTTCCTTGCTGTTCTTTACTCTCTCCAACAGCTTGATCTCCCCTTTGCTCCATGTTCACTTCTGTTATTGTTGTGCTGCTTTAGTGAGGCATGCCTTGCTACTTGGTCATCAAATGGTTTTATGGCATATTTTTCTGGTGCCAGTAACATTTCCTGTTTTTTGAGGTAGTGCCTTGTCTGAAGGGAGAAACGTGCAGTGTGTTGTAGTGAGTACAACCTCTTGAAGAGGACAAAAAGGCTTCACATGGATTCTGTTTTCCCTGGCACTACCACAAATTATATTTTATATTATATTTTTTTTAGTGTATTTGCTATGCAAAAACTTTTCTGTAGAAAGGGCTGTTTGTTCTAACGCAACAGGAAAGCTTAATATTGCTTATGTCTTCAGTATATATTTTAACAACCTACATGAAATTAAGAATATTGGTTTTGGACTTTTAGGTTTTAATCAAGGCTGTTACTCCTCTACAGACCTGTAAGTGTAGGTTTGGTATTTCTACAGAGACTGATGACCAGAGGAAGAACCCAGGGGAGAGAAAGGAAAACAAACGGTGCAGGTTGTATGTTTAATACAGTGAGAAATCAACTACCTGTTCTAAAACTTCTGTCATTCAACTGCACCTAAAAATTGAAGAATGATTCTGTATTTTTGAAAAAAGTTCTTATATTGACAATGCATTATTTCCTTGAATAGAAAATAGTATTTTTAAGCAAATATGCATTTTATGACAAATGCTTAGATAACCTTAGTTAACATTGTTTTTCTTTATAAGACATTTTTTTCTTTCAGAGATTTAATTCTATGATATAAAAACAGCTGAAGAGACTTAATCCTTTGAGTAAGTGAGATTAACTGAAGTACTGTGAAGATGTATTATAACTTTAACATAGTACTTTCTCTAAATTTTCTTACACTAGTACCACTGAATACTATGACAGACTTTGGAAAGTGATGTGTTCTAGATGTGGACATTTGTTTTTGTTGATTCAGTCTGATCCCCTTATCACCCAGATCTGGGACCTTCTAGAATACTCCACAGCTTTTTCCTGCATTCTCTTCTTAGGCTTTCTTCACGTAGCAACTAGAACTTGGAGGCAAGGTGTACAACTAGATCTGGTCATAGTAGGAAGCCAGGACCTGCAAAGGGTGCGTGCTTACATGTAGCACCTCGAAAGCACAACCAGCGCTCGAGCCTTTTGAGGGACAATAGTGACCTGGCCCTTGGTGCATGCCTGGTCTGCCAGGTCCCCTACCACCACTTCCAGGACACTGCCCAGAGTTCTCTCAGGGAGCAATCCAGCAGGGAAGGAGGAGAAAAGCATGCTCTTCAAACACTGACTTCCCAGGCTTTTCTGTTTTGATCCCCACAAACCTGTTGCTCTCAAGACTGATGTGATAGCTGTGTGAGAGAGACCTTGAGTTTCTGATGGGGTTTTAGGAGTTTTAGACATGGCCTCTTCCTCTCATTAGTGCTTGCTGTGTGATGCAGTCCATCTTTCTTACGCAAAATAATTCTCAGCAAGGGAAGAGCAGTGAGTAACTCTGCCTCTCCATAAGCCCAAGCACTTAAATGCATTCTTAGTGTCATGTTGTGTGCAATCTAGCTGAATTGACATTGTGAAGCAAAGTGCAGCAGCCTCAGTTATGAATGACATGGCTTTTTCTGATTGTTTTTTCCAGCTGAAGAATTATTTTATGGAGCTTTTATGCACAGTCTTTGTTTCCAGCTTTTCTGGACCCTGCAAAAAGTGGAATCTGAATCGAACAGGTGAAGTTTAGGGAGTGTGAAAGCCTTCAGGGAGCTTCAGAGGGACAAGATGAGGGAAGCTGGATGCCTGGTGCAGGCTGAGAATCAGAAGGACGGTGAGCTCCTTCCAGAAGGTCGGGGAGCAAGGACCAAAGAACTGAAGAAACTTGGTGGTACACCGAGAAGAAACGCCTCCTCATCAAACAGAAGGTGCCAGTCCTAAAAGTAGCCCTGTGGGGCATCGTCTCCTCACTGTACCCCTCAGGCAGGACGTGCGTGGATGGGGGGCAAAGAGACAGAGAAACTCCAGAAAATCGCAGAGAAATGCGGGGGAAAAGACGCTTCCAGTCGGCAGCGGCACGTCCCCCGCCCGCCTTCCTGACGAGGCCCGCGTCCCTGCCCAACCAAACCCGCCGCACCCCACGCACGACCCCACGCTAGGCGGAGGCCGGAGTGGACGGTGCCGCGGACCGGGCCCGGCCCCTCCGCTGGCGGCGGATGGAGGCGCAGGGGGCGGTGTGTGCGTGGTGCCGGGGTTTGCGAAGGGAGACGCGGAGGCAGGAGAGGGTGGCCCGGGGCTGTTCTCCCGAGCGGCGGCGGGCCCCTTTCGGGACGCCTCGGAGCCTCCCACGCTTCGCCCGGGCTCCTCGCGGCATGGACCGCGGGGTGGCGGCGGAGACGGAGGCGGAGGCACCGACGGGAGCGGTGAGCGCGGCCGGCAGCCAAATAGCGTCGGCGACGGGACCCAGCCTGGCCGAGAGAGACTGAGACTGAGGCGGGTTGGGCGGCGGCTTGAAACCTGCCACCATCCCGAGCGAGGCGGGGATGAGCGGCCGCCTGAGCGCGGCTCCGCCCCGCAGGTAGCGGGTGCCTCGGGGGCCGGGGCGTGTGTCGCTGCCGGGGGTACCGCGGCGTCGAGGGGAGCCGCTTCGGAGGGTCGCGTCGTTCATCGTGCGGGGAACGGCATCGCCACCCGGCACTGCGGGTGTTCGCTCCGCCAGAGCCCCCGGGTCGGCCCTGCCCTGCCCGCGGCGCGCTCCCAACTTTCCCCGGCGTGGCAAGCAATGTGCCGGGGCGCCGCCGAGCTGCTTTGACGTCTTGATCCTCTCCGAGAACTTAACAGGATCGCAAAGCCCTTCGAGCGGCTTTTCCCGGTGAGCCGGGCTTAGGGGCGCGGGCTTTGGCTGTAATCCGCCCGCGCCCAGCGGAGGGGCGGCCGCGGCGGGCCCTGCCCTGCCCCGCCGCCCCCGCCGGGCCGGGCCGGGCCGCCCCGCCGGGGAGGGCTGCAGCTGCCCGGGCTGCCCGGCGCCGCGGGCCGGGAGCGGCGTCCGGACCGAAACCGCGACGGGGAAGGGCAGCGCTACCTGTCTGCGGTGCTTAAGGATAACGGCCACCAAGCGCCTGCCTGCGGACAGATAGACAGGTTCTGAATTGGGATACTGCGGAGGAAGGTGTGGAAAGGTGAGTCTGGAGAAGGAAGGAGGCAGGAAGCCTCTGATGCTTGTGGGATCGTGTCCTGCATCTGTCTTCAAATCTAAACATGAAAGCTTGAAATGGAAATGTAACTTTTAAATTTTAAAAAATATTTTTGTTTTAAGAAAAGTGTTAATTCGATTGTCACAGTGTATCCACAGTTAAATTGGATTCAGGCTACAAATCCGTACAGAAGTGGGGCTGGGGGCAATGACCCCACTCCTGCTGACAGAGTCTTTGCTTTACTGGTTTGACCCATGTGTCTCCAACTTTGCTGGCGGGGCCTGTGGTATAACTTTGAGGTTGTCAAACCGTACATAAAGAAAATGCTAGGAAATACTGCAAGTGCAGTGAAAAGAAACCACTTAACTGGCATTCCTGGTGCTCCTGTTAAACTAACCCTTGTTTTTAGCAATGTGACATCTTTTGCAAAGCTTGTATAGTGTCAACGAGACCACAGTGTGCCTAAGAATGTGCAAGATACAATAATGACTGTAGTCAGTATCTTTCCCCAATGCACGGTTTACTCACTTGCTAAGAGGAAAAAACCAAAAGAAGACAAGGAAAAATGGCATGAATGCCACTTTAAATCTCCAAAGAAATTATGTTAAATGTAAATGTTGGTGCTGGTTACTGGTGGGCAATTTTTATGACATTTTGTTTTCTAGATCAAGAGTTGTTTTATTCAAAGAAAATAGTAAGAGGACTGTTGTATTTCAAATCCATAATTTTCATTGTTACAGCTGAATAAATTGTAGTTTCAGATGTTGTAGTTTTTGAAATAGCATACCTTGGCCATCAGTCAGCACTTATTTTTTTTCTCTGATATTTTTATGTTGCTTTGAGTATGCCTGCTAAAACCATCTGATCAGAAAAATACATGGCGTGCATGATAATAGGACTGTCTGGATGTCTGATCAGCAAGGACAATCACGGTAAACAAGCAGTGAATGACTTGAGGAAAGAGCATGTCAGCTTTAAGAAATTATACACCATCCTTCCGTGTCAGCATCTCTCAGCTTTTCCTTCCATATACCTCTGCCTTTGTCATCCAGTTTGCACCCAAGCTCTGTCATTTCGGTTCAGCACATTATCCTGCAGCCTTCTCCGATGTTGCCGTCTCTTTTCATTAGCATCTCTTAAATCCTCTTCTATCGAGTGCCTCCTTACTGCCTGTGAAACGTGACACAAATTACCTCGCATGTTTTCCTTCCCTGGCCAAACAGGATGGCTGTGACAGTTTACATAAGGGAGGGAGTGAATTTGAATGAGTAACATTCACATGTGCACACATGCAAACATATATATATGTTATTGATACTCATTCAGAAATGTAAACCTGCTGTGTTTTAGCTGTATTTGTGCCCTTGTTTTGTTCACTTTTAAGAGCTACCTGGGCAAATCAACGCACTGCCAAAGATATTTGAAAAACTGCTAAATTTTGGAGAGTGGTTACAGAGGCCTTGCACAGAACTTATTTTCTGTATAAAAACATGGATAACTACATCATGTTAACCCATACTAGCGACAGAAACAAGAAAATGTGACTTGGTTGCCCAGTCAACTGTAACTTGTAATTTACTGTGTTGCAATTTACAATGTAATGTTGAATATACATAGCTAGTTACTCCTGAACAGTTTCCAGTCTAAAAAATAATACATTAATAGAAAATGGTTTGCAGAAAAGTTTAGTACATCTTAGAAAATTGAACTGTATTAATAATAATTCATAGATACAGAAGGGAAACTCAGTCCAAATAATTTGATTTATTTAAAAAAATTATTTTGCTACTACAAGGTGGCAGGGACTCAACCATCAAATGGATTAAAGATATAATATGCATTTCATTCTAACTATGAATTATTCATATATGAATATGCATTGTTGTGTGTAGTACATCCTGGAGTATGTGTGAGAGGCAGTGTATTTGTTTGACAGATCTTTAGTACTGAGGTTCCTAGGCTATGCATATAAATTATGTGCATTTTTAGGAGCTATCGGTGCCTATAGAGTATGGGAAATGCAATATGATGTAGCAGAGAGTAATAACATTTGAAAAGTGTGCTTTAAAAAGAGATCATAGGGTTTAAGAATCGTTGATTTAAACTGTTATGCATAATGATTCATGAGGGTAAGGTTGTTCAGCCTGCTTCTTGTTTTTTCAACCTCTTGGGCTTGATCCAGTAGCTGATTTCCATGAGAGTGTTCCCAAGTTAAATGCACAGGTTAATTTATAAACCTCAAAATCATTGAAGAAAAAACATTGCACCTTGTCTTCAAATCACATAGTTGCTTAAAGGTCCAGTGTCCCGTCTTTGAAGTCCGCTTGTTGCCTGTACTGGTTGATTGGAACTGTGGACTGTCACACACAACAAACACAACATGCATAATGTACAGCTGAACTACAACTATTACCAGGTGATGTAACAAGGATCATGGAGGTGGAGGTCAAATCCCAAAATAAATCCCAAAGACTTACCAGGGTTCAACCTGAGAGGCTGCATGCGGATTTGGAACGTGTCTTAACTAAAATGATGTAAGTGATCTTATGCAGCTTATCACTGCTTCTATAGCAATAGTTAAAATGTTGAAAGCCTCAAGAGCAACAGTATATACCAACTACACAAACACATAAGATCCATTATAAAATAATATGTAAAGTCACTTTTACTTTGTGACAGTGATACATATTATACCTTGAAAAGCTGTGTTTTTTTTTTTTTAATTCTGCCAAATATTCTGTCTGTAGTCCTTTAAATAAATAAGCTTTAAGAATACTAAGTGGTGGTATAAACAGGTTGATCTGCCATCATTACTTGATAAACAACTACATGTACTTCATATCGGAAGTATTAATATTTGTTTGGTTAACAATTTTGAATTAAATTAGGGTGAGTTAGCATATTCTGCCCAAAAGGGGAACTGCTAGAGTAGCCCAAATATGTACTGTCAATGCTCTTGAGAGGGAGACTGTAGTAACTCAAACTTCTTCCACGGATGTTTAAACTAATATGCATTATTGGACACTTTTGACAGGCTACCCAGTTCATTTTGGTGGCTTATCTGATAGCCAGCAACTTCCTAAATTTGATATAATTTGTAATATTTAAATGTGTGCCTATGTGGTTTGTTTGTGGTTTTTGTTTGTTTGTTTTTGGTGTTTTTTTTGTTTTGTTTTGTTTGTTTGTTTGTGGTTTTTTTGTTTGTTGGTTTTGTTTTGGTTTTTGTGTTTTTTGGGTTATTTTGCTACTGCTGCTCAGAGGCCTTGACTATGTCCAGATTGCAGAGGGAGCTGAGAAGAGGCATTGCTGCAGCTACTCTGGAGCGTATCCCATAACCTGCTGGTAGGAGGCTCCAGTGAAAGGGGCGAAACTGTTTTTGGCTTGCTTAATTTGAAACAGACTTGAAAAGTTTCTCATTTTTGAGGTGCAGTTCCTCAGCACAATACAATTTGCTGCAACTGGGTGAATAGACTTCATAAAGGGGGGAGTTAAGTTATGGCCATGAAGTGGGTGCCACCTCCTTTTGGCCTAGAGTTAGGTGCCCAATTATTTTCAGTCCCCATTTTAGCTGCAATAATTTCATATTGACTGACGTGTAGCTCTCTTCTCAGTGTCTCATTCCCGGGTACCTGATTTTCTGCACACCTTCTGTAGGAAATCCACTGGATGAGAGAGCTCTGAAGGTTTAGATACTGCCCCTGTTGTACCTCTAGTCTTTAATGTTACAGATAAGTAGAACCTGATTTTCAAAGTTAGGAAGAGCTTATATGAATCCGAAGTCTTCACATGTTACTTGAATTTGTATTTGTTGTCAAACAACTGGCTGTCTTGATACAACAGATCTTTTATACCAGACAGTGCAAATAAAATAATTTGACACAAAATGTCAGTTGCTATTGAATCCAAGAGGAAGACGATAGAAGAGTACGTGAACTATTTGGATTTAGAGTAAGGGGAGCTATCACTAATGTATAATTAGTTATATTTTTAGTAGGATAAGACATCTTTCTCATTTAGCTTTAGGTTCAGTCTTGGTTTATGCACTGAAAAGCAATATTCTTGAGTGTGGAATTATTATCCTTTTTTGGTTAGTACAATTGATAGCAAGGAAATAAATACTAAGTGAGAAAGCATGTTAAAATTCTGCTTAAGTCATTGGTAAAGATGTCAATCTTTCAAGAGCTAGGATTGTTTCAGATAAGTTTTACTTTGCTGTCTGACACTGGGAAATTCTTCAACCTAAGGCAGTTTTTGTTTTCTGTAGTTTGACTTGATGTGCTTAAAGATAAGCCACTGAGTTCTGGAAAATAAAAAATTACTTGGATACTTTAAGGATCCAGTTATCCAACTTGGTTGCATAAAACTGGGTAACTAGATTCAGGCTCAGAGGACTGTCTATCTGTCTGTCTGTCTCGTTAAAGCACTTATGAGCTTTTAAGTGATCAAGTTTTACTCTCAGTGTAATTAGTCGATTTAAATCTGCAGAGCAGAGAGTGTACTTCAAAGATAACAGAGATTTTATAGGAGGCAGATACCTTCTTGCCTGGGGCGCAGGGGAGGAGCGACCGTGGCTGCCCCAGCTGGACATGGCCGATCCCAGACGGCTCCAGCCAACCCAGCATGGGACATGGCTGAGCCCCACAGCCATGATGGTCACACCTCAGGGAAAATGTGTTTGAGAAAGGGTAAAATGCTGCACATACAGTGTGTGAGGAGGGGAAAAAAAAAAAAAAGTGCGAGGAACAGCTCTGTAGGTACCAAGGTCAGAAAACAAGGAGGGGAGGTATTCTTCCAGGTGCCAGAGCAGAAATTGCCCTGCAGCCCATGGAAAGCACCATGCTGGAGCAAATGTCCACTGTGGCGGACCACATAGTGGAACAATTAGATATTTCCTGAAGGAAACTGCAGCCAGTGGAGAGGAGCCCATGCAGGAACAGGTCCTCCTGACAGAAAACATGGCCCATGGAGGACCCATGCTGTGGCAGGTTTATGGGGAAGGACCGCAGCCCGTGGAGTGGACCCACACTGGAGCAGGGGAATGGTGTGAGGGGGAAGGAACAGCAGAGAGGTGAGGGGTCTGGAGCACAAGTCTGATGAAGAACAGCTGAGGGAGCTGGGCCTGTTCACCCTGGAGAAATGGAGGCTGAGGGGAGACCTTATTGCTGTCTACAACTACCTGAAATGATGCATGGAGGGGGTTGGTCTCTTCTTCCAAGTAGCAAGTGATAGGATGAGAAAAAATGACCTCAAGTTTCACCAGGGGAGGTTTAGATTGGATATTAGGAAAAAATTCTTCACGTAAAGTGTTGTCAGGCATTAGAAAAGGCTGCCCAAGGAAGTGGTTGAGTCACCATCCCTGGAGGTGTTTAAAAGACGCATAGATGAGGTTCTTTGGAACGTGGTTTAGTGACAGTGTTGTGTTAATGGTTGGACTCAGTGATCTTGAGGGTCTCTTCCAACCAAAATGATTCTATGATTATGGACTGTCCACAACCCCCCATTCTCCAGCCCCTGCACTGCTGGGCAGGGTGGAGGAAGTAGAGGGGTTGGGAATGTAGGAGTGAGGTTGAATCTGGGGAAAAAAAGAGAGGGATGGGGTGTTTTTGTTGTTTCTTGCTGTCCAACTGCGTATTTTAATTGGCAATAAATTAGTTTTCCCCAATTTGAGTCTGTTTTGTCAGTGATGATAATTGGTAAGTGATCTTTCTGACCTTATCTCAACCAGTGAGCTTTCTCTTCATACTTTCTCCCCCTGGACTGCTGAGGAGAGAGACTGAGAGGGCAGTTGGATGGGCATCTGGGAGCCAGCCAAGGCCAACTCGCCACTCAACACAACTCTGTTTTTAAATACAAAGCTGAGTCCTAACTCAGTTCTTAAAACTGTCTTGTAAACACGAGCTTTTAGTGGCAGTTTTAGGATTGCAGACCCCAGGCAGCTGGAGCTGTCTGCCTGAGGCCCTGCAAAAGGTGTTTGCACAGTCTTAGGCCTCTGCGACATTTTCCTGCTGACTCCTGATAGCACCATGCTCATTTTAAGCTGCTCCTTAGTCAGTTACTTGCCAGGTTTTGGATCCAGTTTTGAAATGCTGATCTCCTCCCTAGACCATTAAACATACATCATTTGGAACCTTGGAGGCTTAGAAGGAACAAATATTTCTCCTTTATCAGATAGCGAGGGCCAGACCACATTGCTTCAGGTTTCACCACCTGCACTGTACCCAAATTACTGCACCATTTATTTCTACTGCTCCTGTATTCTGTCTCTCTTTACCATAGCTGCACAGCACAATTTAATAATGAAGCTTCATCCATTCTGCCTAGTTCCTTCCAAAAATGTATTCATGTATTTCATTGCTTAATGGTAGGGTTGTATTTCTGTGGAATTTTCCCCTCCTCCTTTCCTCCAGTTTAGTGCAGAATAAAAGTTCAGACCACACTATATATTGAATTTGGATTTTATGGCTGGAATCATTGTAAGAGCACCAATTGTAAGGGCACCAATTTTGCCCACATATTTTTATTTTATAGCTTCTTACTCTTTGCCTCTCTAGGGTAAACAAGCCGTGTTTTTCTTTTTTCTTTTTCTATGTCCTTGATCATTCCTGCCATGCTTTTATTCTGCAGTATCTTTCTGTTAAAGAGAAGGACTAATAGTGTTCTAGGTAAGTCTGCACTGCTGTTTCATGGAGCAGTTTTAATGTTCTTTGTGTCATTAACACTTTCGATATATACATCCCTCCTTGGAAGCATATAAGGTAGTAGTTTACATGCTTTTCACCAGTGTTCATATATCTCCATTTGTCTATGTTGCACCTCACTAGCCATCAAATTGAGAAATTATTGGAGTTGATGGGGATCACCCTGAAGCTCCTGGCATTCCTCTTTTGTTTCTCCTGCCCATAGTACTTTTTGCCATCCTAAGATCTTCTTGTCTCACTGCTCCTTTTCATCAGCATCATTAGTGAGAGGTTTTCTTATGGAACCCTGAGGAATATCGTTCTTAAACTTTTGCAGTAGTGAAGGTGACCGTTTAGTTCCGTTCTTGTTTTCTGTCTTCTAAGTAGATGGTTTTTCATCCAAAATAGTATTTGGTTTCGTACCCTATGATTTGTTTTGTTTCTTTAGTGGCATAGCTTTTGGAAGTCTAAATAAGGTATACAGCTGTTACCTGTGTTCAGTGCTCCACTGGCATACTCAAACCATTCCAGGAGATTATGAATATCTAATTGCAGTACCTAATAGTTATGTCTAATTCCAGAGCAGTAGTATCTAATTCCAGGAGATTAGTAACATCTGGAGAAGCTATTTCAGTTTCACGTTTAATAAAATAATGTACTTAATGGTTTTTAACCAAGCTTTCAGGAACTGATGAAGAAATGACAGGTCTGGAAATCCACCTTTAGCGTTTGAAATACAGAAAGGTGTTGTTCACTACTCTTCAGATCCAAAAGCAACACATCTTTTCAGTGAGATACTACATGTTGTTGGTAGCAAATTATATACATCATCCCTAGATTTCAGAAGGTTTTTATTATCTCATACTTTCATTGTTTTAAAAGAGTTACTTGTTTTGTTGGAGATTATAAAGCAGGTGACCCTTGTTTAAGAACTGCTGTAGATGGATAGCATTCTGATAGTGAATCACCAGAACCAGTGACAGGGCTCTTGTTGTGTTAGGTGGCAGAACTGATCAAGATCTTAACTCAGTACTAACTTTCTGTTGGAAATACATCCTTAGAAAAGATGTTCATGCTTTTTACTTATCTTATGAATAATTCTGTTTGTCCCACCATCAAATTTTTAAAACCTTGAAGTAGAATAAGCTAGAAGTTCAATGGGCATGTGTGGGGAATACATGATGCTGTTCAGTGGAAGAGTGACATTTTATCTCTCCCTTCTGCAATGTGGTGGAGAGTTCTGTTAAAAAACAAACAAACAAACCCAAAATCAACAACAAACAACAAAACCAAACCCAAAATTATTTGGCTGAGCTCTAAAGGAGAGACTATATGGAGCAGTAAAATCCAAGCAGCTTACTTACCACCTTACTCTTAAAAGTTAAGTTTTGTGAGACTCAAAGCAGTGGAAATGAAATAGGTAGCAAGAGCATTAGTAGGAAGAAGCAATTTTCTAGTGTGCCTTACTTTATGGATGTGCATAACAATTTGTCAGCAGGACACATGCTGCTCTGTTTTTAGAGACGTGGCTGTGACACCTTGGATATCTTGGTCTTGTAGCCTCCCATTGTAACTGAAGTCTTGGTACCTGTATAGCGAGGCAGAGTGTAAATTGTAGGCTACTTCTTCAGATTTTGGTAAGCTGAACTTTGAAGAAATCAGTAATAACAGAAGGAAAAATACGTTTGCTTTTTACCTTGGGTTATGTTCAAACTGATATGTGAGAAATGTGAGTTACCTTCATATTCCCTATTACGGCAAAATAAATGCACTAATCAACAAAGCGCTATTGCATGTCATCTAATTCTGTGTAATAAAGTATGTAACGGAAGCAGTAATTATAACAAAAAAATTATTTATGAACAGTTTTCCTGGAAATGAGATATTTTTGGCATCATACCTATTCTGAAATCTATTCATTTGGCTGGTCAGTTTACTAATAACAATGTTTGTCTCTCAAAGGCTGAATACTTTCTAAAAGAAATCTTATTCATTGATATTTATAATATACAGTATATACAGATATACAGTAACAGAAATATAAATAATTTGGCAGATTTTTTTGAACAGACAAAATCTATTCCTTTTGTGAGACTGTTCCGGTTAGCATTTTTATATTCAGTCATGTTTTTAGCATAAATTATCAGCACTTTAGGAATTAATTCTTGAGTGAACATTCAAATCCGAGAGTGGGTTGAGAAGACCCCCTTTTTTTTTTTTTTTTAATATATCGGTGTGTCGTAGGAATGCCCATTTTTTCCTTATTAAAGCTTAAATTAACAGGACTCAGTTTTAAGATGACACACAGTTATCTATCAATTTACTTGCACTGAGGCAAAATTAGAAATGGGAAATACTAAACAGATTTTCCACTGTTAAATTATGCCCTAGGATATTTTCATTATTTCATTGTATCTGGATGCAAAAATTAAGGCAATCTATTTTATATTTTGAAATATATTAAATGATTTTAAAAGTTGTATATGATTCCCTTTAATTCGCTAGGAGTTTAGTGCAGGGCAAATCAAGTGTGTGTTTTTTTAAGAAATTGGATACGTTACACAGACCTAAACATGGATTGTGAGCTTTGCTTCAGGAGTAATTCAGGGAAGAATGTTAGTTTCTATAAGATCTGTGTTTCATTGGCTGCTAAAGCTGAATGTTACATGGTCAATGAGACAGAGGATTACAGGTGAAAAACGGACAGTAGGTGGACTGAGGTAGTTGAACAATCCCAAGAGGTGTATCTCAAACAAAAAAAAGGTTCCTGAATGGAGTTTCAAAGCTTAGAAAAAAAATTCAAAATTCAGAATTTTCACTGAGAGTCTTTCAGTCCCTCATTTTAGAGACACTTTTCTTGAGTCTTAAAACCTGTTTAGCAGGGTTAGGTGTGATATGAATTTCACTTACGTTGCTAAGGCATTGAAGACCAAATCTGGAAAGGAATTTAGGAATTTCCTGAATCTTGTAAGAGCTGGGCTGCTAAGTATCTTAGTAGAGCTTGTCTTGAGGCATTATAACAAAAATGACATCTGGAAATAGATGGGAAAAAACCTACTACATGTTTAGTGCAGGGTTTAGATAATACAGAATTAATGCATAGCATATATTCAGCTGAGGGACACATTTCATTAATTATCTACTTGGTTAATATGCATTTTCAGAATAAAAAACTTCATCATAAAATAGATAAAATTAGCACAAGGAGATCAACTGAAAGTGGAATGTGTTATCCTAGCACATGTATTACCTAACGTTTTTCGGTTGGCTTTCTAACTGTAATCTTTTAATGAGATTTTAAATGCAATTTCACTATAGATAATAGGTATGGCAGTGTAGGGATTCAGATAGCTGGAGACTAGAAAGATTTTAGTTTCATTTAACCCTTTTCTTTGGTCACAATGAATTGTCTTTGTTACACTTTTAGTAGGACTTTTTTTCCATCCAGTGCAAGTAAATAAACAGGTATTGTGTGTGGAAATATCATTGGTTATTCTTTCAGTGGTTGAATTTGCTTTTTG
The DNA here is from genome assembly GCF_037038585.1 of Patagioenas fasciata. Lineage (NCBI taxonomy): Eukaryota > Metazoa > Chordata > Aves > Columbiformes > Columbidae > Patagioenas > Patagioenas fasciata. Next base: position 120,951,952 of record NC_092520.1, on the reverse strand, counting down.
CTGTTCCATTGTTTTAAGAAATCACTCTTTTCAAGTACTGAGCACATTTATTTTGCAGCCTTTACAAAATGTGTTTTTCCTGTTTCAGCTGTCATTTAGATGTTGATATGTGAAGCAAAATGGCAAAAATCAACACCCAGCACTCCTACCCTGGTGTGCACAGACTGTCTATCAGAACAACCGATGAAGATATTGAAAGGATTGAAAATGGCTATATCAGGTAATATATTCCTTTCATGGCAGTCTGGAGGACAGATTGCTGTGTAATTTGTGACGTTCCTCTTAGCTCTGCAATGTGGGAGTGTTATACTGTGATATTGTTGATCCAGTGCACTTTACTGATTTAACGATGTATATCCAAAGTATAAAAGTGACAGCAAAAGAAGGGTTGTCATGGCTTGCAGTTTTGGAAGCAGAATCTGTATTAATTCAGGAATAAATGCCATTTTCACATCAGTGGGAATTACACCAACTCATTAAGGGGAAACCTCTTTCTCAGGTCACCAAGCAGACAACAGGGTCTGTGCTTCCCCAGTCTGTGAGATTTGAAGAAAAAGGGGTCCTCCCAGTGCCGTGCAGTGAAAAGCCTCAGGAAATTTTTTTAAAAGTAGCCTCTGCAAATCACCTGGTTCCTGTCATAGCAGACGTCTGTAGTGTATAAAAAATATCCACATTTCTGTATTGTCTTTTCAGAGCCTCTCACCGTACCATGGACCTGTAATGTTTTCTTTGCATTCACCTTTCTCTGTTTTGATGGTTTTACACAGTACCAGTCATTTCTCTAGCCTGGGCAAACCCTGCTGGGCCTGCAGGAAAGTGTCTGATGATCCACAGCACCTGTACAGACTGGAAAAAGTGTTCTGCTTCTGGCTTGTTACGATCAAGCACTTCCACTATGTGGACCTTGTCAGACTGTCTCTTGCTGTTTAGATCCATACCCAGACTAGAGCACCTAAAATTCCGCAGGGCTGGTAGGATTGCCTGTGTTAGCATAATTTGGGATTGCATGCCCCTAGTGTCTAGGATGGGTATGATCCCGTGATCCCTCTCCTGTTCGAATCTGTCCTTTATTTTTTCTTTCTGCTTTGCTTACCTGATACCTTCTGCCATGTAGGTATACCTGCACTAAAGAAAATGGAGCTGCTTTTATTCTGCACAGTCTGGCTTGCTTGACTTTATTATACTACCCCATGGTCTCCTTAGGGAGATATACAAGAGCTATGTCCCTTCATCTCTATTTACAGTGGTATCTCAGAAATAGAGAAAGCACAGATCAAAATGAGCCTCTTCCTTTCCTTTTTTTTTTCCAATGTCCTTTTTGTAGAGGATATCAGTGATTGGCAGCTCATAGAATGGAATTACTGACAGGGATGTGAGAGTGTGGTTATAAAGGTTTAAATGTAGAATTAAATCACTGCAGCCATCTGCAGTTTCAGAGGCAGTGACTTGCTTATGACAGATAGACTGAAATAGGAATTGCTCTTTATCATGATGATGATGGTCTTGAAGAACCATTTATTTAAAATGAAGTTTGCTGTTATCAGCATTAATTACAGGAGTTCATACATGAGTAAAAAGATACAATCTCACTCTGTAGAAGAGATCTCATATTTAAGGTTTTTTGATTACTGAAGTGGCTGCTAGTAAGTATATACCATACCTTTGTAATACCACTCAAAGAATTTTAATACACATATTTTTAGTTCAGATTTGTTTTAGAATATGTACGAAAAGATAGATCCCATCCAAAATTTTAGCCCTTCTTTGCCTAGTAGCAAAATATACAACTATAAGCATTAGAAAAAAAAGCAGCTTTTCTGCAGTAGCAGCATTTCTCCTTTTCCTCTATCGTCCTCCAGCTCCTGTTGGCTATAGTTTAATGAAGCAATTAAGTACATTACTTAGTTCTCATTAAAGTCAGTAGGTGTTAAATTTATGCTTAATGCTAAGGATGTGCTTAAGTAGTTTTCTGTTGTGAAATGCCATATCACCAAGGAAAAGCATTCACTGAAACAGTTAACAGAAAGCTGCAGGTGATCTTTAAACTGTCATTCTCAATTACGCTGGAGTAGGTGATTCATGTGCCCATGTTCTTATAGTGTAGTGTGCTGTAATGTTGGTCCATTTTGTTAAAACAAAAATCAACAAAACAAAAAATAACAAATGAGTCCTCATTTTAAAAATCTGAGCCTCTGTATTGAAGCAGCTCAAATACGACAGGCAGCACATTATCTTATAGACACTGGCTCTCTAAGGATTGGAAGTAGGTTTCAGCTGAGCCTTGTAGACATGTGGATTTCAGTGTCTGTATGTTCATGCTGTCATCAGCGGAGATGTGGTCAGTACTAATGCTCAGTGGTGCCCAGGAGCTGTCCAGTTTACCCTGAAATCGAATAGCTCTTCAGGCTTGTTTGGCTCTGTTGATAATAAGAGATATTTAGTTGCCTAAAATAGTCACCTGAAGCTATTTGAGATACCATAGAATATCTGAAGCATTTAGCTGGGGCTAGTGGATGCGCGCTAAGACCTGTGTGCTCTGGAGAGGTCAGATAAAGTATTTTGAGGTATTCCCAATCGTGCTAGACTCCTATGCTGAAGCAACTGAACCAAGCTCTAATATGGCAATTGACTATAATGGAAATTTAATATACTCAGCTTGTATTAGATACCCTAATTTAGGTCACTGCCAACTGAAGCCAAATCCCACCCTTGAAGTACGGCTCATAGTAATTACTTGAAAGGGCTTCATCAATTCCTGTTTAACTGATCAGAACTTCAAAACAATTACTACTAAATGAAAATTCTGGATTATTTGCATGTGTTTTAGGTGAAAACAGTCTTCTGGGGTTTGCTTGAAGATCTTTGTGTAGATTTAGAGCCAAATTAAGTTAGGGCAAGAGAGACGTACAGAGCAGGTGCTGATTTAAATATCTTTCCCAGAGCTTAGTCCACTAGATATCTCAAAGCATGGGAATAAATTGGCCATGCCTGAAGAGGCAGAGAGCAGACACCTCAGTGTCAGTGAGCTTTCTCTTAGATACAGTGAGATTGCTACCTCCATAGAAATAGAATATTTTTCAGCATAACCTAAGGAGGCACAATCTTCTGCTGGTATTTCTGCTTTGTAACCTGCTCTTTGTTTCTTGGGACTCTGTGTATTCTCTTGTGTTGATTTCAGACCATGTAACACCTGTGGATAGTAATGGCAGTGGTTACTGTTTTGTTGCAGATACCGAACAAAGTTGTGGAGTCCAGATGGGAATGAGTCCATCTTTGTAAAAATAAAATAGGAACTATGTCACATGTGTTGAAGGTGTAACATCAAAAGCTCTATCTGTAACTGTCCCTCTGCATCGGTACAAAGTCAGCTAATGAATAAGGTCTCCTGTGGTACTTGAACAGCGCTGAGGAAAATCAGGAATGAGTATGTCAGTTTTACAAGAGTTATAACAGGGAGTTACAATAATTAAAGTGGAATATACTTGTGATTGCTGTGTAACATGGGACAGATGCTTTCATAAGAGTTGCCTGGTGGAGTCCTTTGTGTATTGTTTTCTGATCCTGTTGCAGATATACATAAGCTGTATTTGTAAAAGTGAAATGCAAGTACTTTAGAACTGTTTTCACAAAATCATTTTGATTTTCCTGAGTTGTCTACACATGATATATCTATAACTTTTTTGTAAGGCAAATCTGAATTTATTTACAAATTTTTATATTTAGTTATAACATAAACCTAGTTGTAGAAATTCTTGATGCACATGCAGAGTAATCAGATGATAGTTGGTTTTTAAGAACAGTCAAGCAACCAAAATAAAAATGTAGATTTCAGAATTTCACTGCGTGAGTCCATAGTCCACCCAATTTGATACCAACAGCTAAGTCTGAGAGTTTTGCCTTTCTTTTCCCTACAGAATATTTTCTTTTTAATGAGTGTGTGTAGTCACTTACTGGTAATAGCCTGACCAGGTAGTAATTGAAATAATTTGAAGTTTTTAATGTGTTTCATGGGACTCTGGATCAGATTGGAAGGTGTTCAGATCAGGTCATGTTTTCTTTCACCTAGATTAAAACATTTCTCAACATATTTCTGGCCCTGGACACCAAAAGCCATACCCTGGACAGACACTTGGTAAAACTCTCAGTGTTACAGATGCACAAAATACAATGAGCCTGTGCGGGGATAGTGGCAAGCAGCTTTTCACGCTGCTGAGGAGTGTGGAGGTGATGATCGCACACATGAAGCACTAAACAGAGGATGTTTTTAGCGAGTATTATGGTGCGGAGAAGTGGAGCTGGTGGGACAGCATTGCTTTTGGTACCTGATCTAGCTTGTTTAGAGCTCACTCAGCTGCCTTGGCGCTATTCTGCATTGCCTTCCTGGGCATTTACACAAAATAAAGCTGAGCTCCTCATTCTTAGCCTTTTACTTATAGTCAGCAGATGCCCAAGCACAGCAATGGCAGTTAATAGAGGAGGCTGGGGCTAAAAGGTCAACAGTGCATTTTGGGTAGTTTTCTTAGACTGATAAGGAATACACTACGGTAATATTTTTTCTTTTTTAAATTCTACTTGGAAGGATACCTAGAGTATTTTAATCCATGTTTACTTTGTTTTCTCTGTTACTATTCACTACTTTATTTTGTGACCCTTATATTTAATTACCTATATTTAGAGCAAATATAACATAATGTAGAGTCACTAAAAGCAGCTGAGTTACTGCAATTTAGTGAGATACTCCTCGTCTGAGTCACTGGTTCAACACAAACCTCTAATCCATCCAAATATGAAACAGAAGGTGCTGGCTTAAGCCTCCATGAAAGGCTATCTGTTTCTGCAAAATACTTTTCTTTTTCATAACTGAATTGTGACACTTCAAATTATTTTCTAAAAACTCCCGCTATCTTCTTTTAAAAATGTATTTTCAGGACTCAAAAATAGTAATAATTGGTAAGTAAGAACGGAAGTTAGAATGCTAGAATTTATTGCTGTCTAAGATCACACAAAATATAGATATTTTTTGTAAAAAGGAATAAAAGCTCTTATAAACAGTCATAGCCCTGCAGTCTGAAAGACAGACCAGTCCAGTATCCTTTGTCCAGAAGTTCTGCAGGCAGATGATCCAGGAAAAAAAGAAAAAAATAAGTGGGCAAACTGCAAGTATCTGCGACATGGTTTCCTCTAATACTCTCCCAGCATCCAGCTCAGGAGACTTCTTGAGCTGAATGTGAGCTCTGTGTATCTGAAAATCTGTAATGGATTTCTGTTCCCTGAGTTGGTTCGTTCTCCTCTAGAAACCACATCCACAATATTCTCAGTACCCACAACATAATCTAGGCTATAAAAATATTTTCAATACGGAGCAATGTGTCTTGGTGTGTTCATATTAGAAGAGAAGAAGAAAACAGTTAACAAGTTGAGAATTCTGGGACTGGCAGGACCTATCTTTCTTAGCATGGCTCTTTGTGAAGAAATAATAAAGTTTTAATTCTCTGTTTGCAGTTTCTCAGCTGTGACTACACACAAAATTGAGTTGCTAATTATCCTTTTGTGGGCATTCAAAATGTTGTTGCCTGTTCTTAGGAAGATACTGCAAGTATCATTATAGTCAGTGTTTTCCTGGCAATACAGATTAACAGAGTCATGTGAGAGTTCTTGTTTGCATTACAAAGGGGAAAAAAAGTGATCCATAATGGCTGTGACAAAGTCTTATAGAAGTGAATAATAAAGAATGAAAAACACAGAGAAATCCCTTGGAGTTTTATAGAAGAATCCAGAGTGAACCCTGGTAAAGGCCAGGTTCGAGTGAAGTAAATTTCAAAATTACTGTTGCAGTGTTTTCCACACGTGGCAGAGTCCTGAGCTGCCTCACCTCACCTCTGCCAAGGGCAGCCCTGAAGAGCTGTAGCCTGTTTTGCTCTGTGGCAAGTGAAGTTTCCTTTACAATGAGAGCAGCGTTAGGCCTGTAGTTATGCAGGTGGCGGCAGCAGGCTGGTCAGAACAGCAGTGGTGCTGCTCTGGACCAGCTAATGTAAAATCTGGTAGAAATTCCAGGTTGTTAAACCCACTGTCTGGGAGAACAGCACTGAAAAAAGCAGTGGGCAGGCACTTCAAAGCCCCCCTGGGGCTGAACTCCTTGTTGAAGGAAAGCTGCTGGTGCCTTACAGGAGGTGTTAGGGTGGAAAACATGCTTCCCACAGGTGTGTATCTGCACACCAGACTGGTACTGCCCAGTAAGGAATCCGCTTCTGAGCTTGCTGGGATGGGTGGCAGAGCCTCCACTGACTTCATTTCGTGTTGGATGACTCCAGAAAAGTAGGAATATAGGCTTAGCTCTATGTTTATCAAACCTATGCCATATTAATAAGGACAGTTTGCTGCATTGTTTCCTGATGTAGTGGTGGAAAGAAACAGATTTGAGGGGGGTGGAATTCTGCTGGAGGCTCTATGGAATTCTTAAAAAAAAAAATAATTTGCTTTTGCAGAACCCATTCGTTGTGTGAGGATGCATCTTCAGAACTGCAAAGAGTCATTTCTGTGGAGGGAAGACATGTATCTGAATCCCAGACAAGCTCATTCACAGGCAGGGGAGCAATGGCAAGGTAACATGCTAACTAATACCATTTCCAGTGTTAAGTTTGAATTGTTCAAAGAGACTGATTGCAATTTGGAGGAAAATTAAGAAGTACGATCACTTTCCAAAAAATTGATAGAGTCCAGCTGAAGAAAGTCTATAAAAAGTAACAAAGTGCTTTTGATCTTGATTCTGAACTCATTGCTTACTTGTTGCTAAAAAAATGTTGAAATGCCAGAGATACTGAAGGAGCTCATGCAAAGGAGCCTGAATTAAAAAAAAAAATCAAAAAATCAATTTTTAACTGATCTGAAAGTATATTGAATGCTGAGGAAATGCATGAAGTAAGGTCAGACTGTAAAGTAAATTGTTAAGTGTTCGGTTCTGGCTGACAGCTGATGCATGTTTGTTTCCTGTCAAATGAGATGTAATGATGGTTCCTTTGTTGGTAGGTAGCTTTGGCAAGGGAGAAGATGGGGACTTTTGTGCTGGGAGGGCAAGAGTTTCAATTTTTAGAATCCAGTTATGTTTAGAAAGGATTGGGAACCTTAGTCAGCAAAATTTGAGGCAAGCATTTGCTTATGTCACTTACTTCACAGGGACTTACCATAAACCTGAAGTGGAGCTTCAAAAACTTATTGTGTCTGCTTTAAAGACTTCCAGCTGAGACTACAGAGTTCTGTCTTCAGACACCATTGTTACACACAATACAGTCCATACTCAGTTTTAGGGTAGTGTATTTCAAAGAGCAAAGAAAAAAATTATTATAAAACCGGAGTAGTTTAAAGAGTATTGTTTATGCTTCAGCCTTGTGGATGGTGAAGAATAAACGTGCATTTCCCTGTTTTGTTGTAGGATAGTGACACCACTGAATGTAGATTACAAAGTCTGCAAGAAGTTGGTTTTAGGTGGAAAACATTTATAGGTGTATATTTTGTGAGAACATAATACATATGAATATATAAACTAATATTGAGAACTACCTTTTTAATAATTGTTTATATTGTTCTTTACCCTTTTCCAGGACAGTTTGAGTTACACATATATGTAGCTACAGTTCCTTATGCTCTGAATATACAAGGAAACCTGTGATGGAAACATGAATGCTTTGCAATTTAAATATTATGGTATCATCATAACATGCCTCTTGAATGTAAATTCTCAAGGACCTAAAACAACATCTGGTGGACTTCACTGAGTATCTTACTTTGAGATGTAAAGGATAAAGAAGTGAAAATAATATAGCTTGGCAGAAATCAGAAAATTCTATTTCTTTGTTCAAATACAGAGGCTCTCAGTCTTATTTGGTAAAATCTGTTTGCTCCTTAACTAAGAGGTCTCATCAAAATGCTTTATTTTCTAATGTAAGAAAGAACATCCATATTAGTTTTCTGTGCCACTCCTTATGTGAAAGCTGAGTTCTGCTCAGGCAAAGAGAAAAATTTTTTAGCTTAATTTTATGCAGCATTATTTTAACAGAGTGAGGAATCTAGGAAATAACCTCAGACTTTCATGTGGAGCTTTTCTTTTATTTTGTGTTCTTGATAGGCTTTGAATTCTCTTAATTGCTGAAATTGTGGATGAGTTATATGATGCTATCTTGGTATAGTGCTACAGAACTAGGAATATGTTTTTCCAGCTTCTGATATGTGATACTATTTCACCCTTGTTTGTCCTTTTTATTTCACGGTAAGAGAACCTGGGCAAGATCTATGAGGAGTTGTAGTTAGGCCCTTGAGAACTGCAATCATGAGGCAGATGTACTTTGCCATACGATTTATATTGTTTGTATCAAAAACTCTTTGTGGATTCTGAGCATATCTGATGCAGAGAGAATGTAAAGAGCTTTCCTTGAGGAGCCCAAGGTCTCTGTAAGAAGTTAAGCATTGTTTTGGATTTCATTATGCTTTTTGAGGCCGAGTTTGGGAAACCTGAATTAACACCACTTTTGTCCAAACTAGAGTGCTGATAGGAAATAATACAATACATTGTGTGGGTAATAATAACTTTTGTATTTTTCAGTCTCTGTTATTTTCAGTTTTCCAGAAACAGGTTTCTGTTTGAACTTTGTCAGAAAACATTGCAAGGATTCATAATGTGAATTAGTGGGTAGAGAAAAAGATGCATAATGATAGCATAATAAATTACATTGTCATTATTTTCTGCTTATTTCAGTGCTCTGCTAGATATTTAGGATGAGGAAATAGTGCTTCCTGTGCAGTAGACAGGTTTATACGTGATAGGCAACTAATAAATGTGCGAACAGACATTTTAAAATCACAGGGCAAGTGGCTGAATTTTTATCATTCCTTATTTCAAATTCCATCCTCCCTCACTAACTATTCAGCTTTTGTTTCCACTATGTCTACCAGCCCTTGAGTGTGTGATATTGTGAGTATTTTTTATTTCTTAATTCTGTCAGTCCAGAATTCCCTCATTATCACACAATGTCAGAAGTTTGTCGGAAGTCAACCCTGACCACTTTGTTTGCCCCTTCTTGGCAAGAATATTCTTCTGTTGCTGCTGCAGTGCTGGTACAGTGGACTAGGAACTGATGTGTGATACTTTCCTGATCCACTGCAAAAGCTGGTGTATGAAATTGTGGGAAGCTATCGGGTTCACATAGTTAACCCATCAAGTTTAATTTTTGTAGCAGGTGGAGAAGCTGAGAAAAATCCTCCTGGGTTACTCTCTGTGGGAATGATTTAAATAATTGTTGTTCCTATCAATATTGTATGTCCATTCCATGCAGGCTATCACGATTTGTCGTATCTGTGAGGTCCTGGGCCACAAGACATTTGCACCATGAAGACCAAAGACCGGATTCTTTCCTAGAGCGTATCCGAGGACCAGAGTTTATAGAAGTGTCCAGCAGGCAAAGTAACATCCGCTCCTTTTTGGGTATCCGTGAGCGGCCTGGGGGGGTGAACAGGTAAGAAGATGTGTTTATTCCTGAAAGGAAGATGACTGAGGTTATGGTATTTTCTTGGTGATTAGGATGTAAGTTTTATTTTAAGAAGAGGGTAAGGAGCTTAGCATGGGAGGTTAGCAGAGTGTCTAATGCTGCCCAGGAATCTTCACAGAACTGAAGTATTACGGCTTTCAGCAACTTTCTCTTTCCCCCTCAAATGCACTGTGGCAAAGAAGCTAAGAATTTTGGTTATGCTGTTTCAAGCAGAATGGTTTTTCAGAACTGGAATTTTGTTCCCTTTCAACTTGATGTTGCTAAACTCCACTCCACTGAGGACGAATTCAGTTTCCATTTTGAGAATCGAGGATGCTGCTAGTTGTGGCTTTTTAGGACATTCATGCTATGCACATTATCTGTGAGTGTTAGGAAACTTCAAACAAGCAGTTGTGCAAAATGTGTCGTTGCTTTGTTACACCTGCTCAGGAGTTTGGCTGCTAACATTACAGAAGGCTTCTGATGCAGAAATGAGAAAATATTTTGGCTGCTGACTTACGAGCACGTATTCAGTCTTTGGTATGGAAGGCAGGTTCAGTCTTATCTTAAAATTTTACCAATAAAACAACAGAGCAATGTGTTTACAGGCTTTCGAGTTCATGAATTATTATTATTACTTTATGAATATATGTATCGTGTTTGAAATTTAACTCCCAACTAAAAGAGGAAGATGGTCACAAGACAGAAGTTGACTTTCTGTTTGGAATTATGCTTTGAAGCATAGACTACCATTCTTTTTTTCATAGTGAAAGATTGGTAGGTAAGCAAGTAATAAGCTGATTTGTTTCAAAATCTCCACTCCTAATTCAGGTTAAAGCAAAAACCTTTGAAGGGCTGTGCCTGACAGAGATTACCTTGATTTGTTTTGAGCCAGCACAGCCTTATTTTCTTCACTTGATCTGCTCTTTAGATATTCATCTCAAAAGCACATTTTGTTGAATCAGCCAGACTGGTGTCTGATTTTTCAGATGTCTGGATCAGTAGCAGCTGACGATTCTAAATAATTACAGAGGACAACATTGATCTTGGGCCAACAAACCTCTATATAAGGCTATTAGAAGTGAATTTGGAAACCTCCATTCTTGCCTTCTCAGTTTTACACTGTTGCCACATGACAGTAACTCGCAGTTCTATCATGAAGGTTTAATTCTGCAGCTTGTTACTTATCCAAAGACCTTGGCACTGCATCTGTGAAGAAGACTTGAAAGGATTGAAGAAAGCTTAAAATAGTAGCCAAATGAGTACAGGGCTAAAAATAGCGAGATGCATGTTGCCATGCACTAAGATGCCTGGGAACCAGCTTCGGACATCAGATGCGGTCACAAATGTGTTTGCCAAGCACATGATAAAAAGAAACTGGTGCCTTGAAATAGTTACACAAAGGGGCTTATCACTGCAGTCAAAGTTGACCTTCCTAATCCTATCGGTGCACATGTGAGAAGCTAGTAAGTCGGTCCATCGTGTCAGTGAGCACGTGTATGAAATACCAACAGTCTTTATACACTCTTTAATGTGTTTTATTTAATTTGCTGCAGTCACTGGCCTTTGGCCAAGTTTAATGTCAACTATAGCAACAACACCAATGAAGAGTAAGTACTGATCACTTCCAAACACCTTTCTACTAGTAGCTCCTTCTCTTTTTCCCTTTCCAGCCTAGCAACACTTGTAGTATAAACTCCTTATCTCTTCCCAAGCCTCTCCTAAGAATATAGTTTAATTATAAAGAAAGATCTAGTTTTCTTAGTATTAAAAGCATCCTTAGTATTAAAAACATCCTTTATGTTCCCTGCAAACTTCTTTTTGTCTGAAGTTATCCTTATCTCACAAGGATTAAGCACTTAGTCCCTATCTCATCTAGTTCAGCTGGCTGATTTTACTGTGTTACCAATTGATTTATTAATTCTTCAGGTTTTAAATGAGATTTGTGTATTAATTTTCTAATAGTGATTTTCCTCTTTTAACATGCTAGTCCCCTTCTGCAAATCAAGTGCCACAAAAAATTTCAGGTTTTCAAATGAGAAGCGGGTACTGATCAGAGTACCTTGAAAACACTTGTGTGTGCAGTCAAAGTGAAAACTGACCATCTTTTTAAAATGTGTGTTTCAGTTCAGCAGATGTTGTTGATGTAGGTGTAGAGAGAGTGACAGGTAACGTAAAAAGACTTGCATTGCAACAGAAGCTCTGACAGAAGCTGTCCTTTGGAGTCTATTTCATATAGTTGCCAAGATATTTCACAGTGTTACACCAAAGCGAAATCTCTTGAAATGGTGAAGAGCTCTTGAAATTTGAAATCACCCAACACCAATATTTGTTGCATGTCTCAGACCACAGTTATCTGAGGACACGTCAGCTCTGTAGCATCCAGCAGCAGATCTCTTGTCACACATGATGATGATTTTTTTTCATTGCTTTCCAGGTGAAACCAAATGTTTAAAATAATAGACACAGGTTTTTATTATGTCAGAAATACTTCAAGGAAACTGTTGTTTTTTTTCTCCAAATATCTCCATCACAGATGAGCTCAAACTGTACTTTTAAAATGATGATGCAAAAGCTTTGTGCAAATACCTGAACAAGAAGTCTTCCTGTTCCTGAAGAAAATTTTTTGTTTGGTTTGCATAACTTTTATGAAAAAGGAAAATCCATGTGCAGTGAACAGTGACAGAAATGTGCAGAATTTTATTTAGACTGGAATAATAAAAGTGCTAAAAGCCTGGAGCTTGCTAGTCAGGGCCCAGAGGACCAATTAGGATGGAAATACTGCTTTCTTACACTGTTTCTGACAATGACTCATGTACCTTGGGCAATGCTTTCATCCTTCCAATGTTTAATGATTTTTAAATGAAGACAACACTTGTCTGTCTACCTGCCTGACAGTCTGGAACATACTTGATTTGCAAAGTACTTGAGGGATGAGAAAGGCAAATATCTGACTCATTCAGAGACTATGACAGTGTTTTCACAGGGGTTGATGAAGACATGTTTTCTGAGTCTGAAGATGCACGCTGCTTTCAGCATGCTGGAAACATAGAATGGATGCCCCTGTATTGCTGTCAAAGAGAAGAGGCACCAACATCTTGGATTCCAGTTTACTCAATAGCACTGATAAAGAATAAAAGATTCAGATCTTTTTGAAGCTTTGGGTTTTTCATTATGTTAAAGAACTAAGAGTGGCTGCCCATGCGGAACTGTAGGTGATGCTTTGAAGTCTTTGATTATGGCCAACCTTTACCCTTTAGTGACTTCCACTGCCAGACTACACGTACATGGGAGTACAATAAGTTGAGAGTTACCACAATAGAGAGATGAACAGAGGCCACAGAAATTGAAGAATCTTAAATGTGAATCTGTAGGTGACAGATGAATTTGTGGCAGATCTCAGACCAGAGAAAAAGAAGTATTGGCATTAGATGCTGTGTGAAATATAACACATAGGAGGAAGTTAGAACTGTCAAAGTATTCCCTTCCAGAGTTCACCACCACTGAGACTTTTTGATTGATTCTCTGTATCAACCTACTTTTCCTTGCATAACAACATCCACAAATGTACAGTGGCCCTACTATTTGAAAATTACATTTACTCATAGTTCTTCCTTTCTGATAAGAAAGCCAGACATTTGAAGTATCGAGGAGCTACTTTAACACTAACAACAACAGCAACTGTGAATTGGCCTTTAGATCAGGCACCATGCATAGTAATACACAGTGACATCTTGACATGTTTCTTAGATAGGAAGGAGTTTTTGAGGCTGATTTGGAAGAGAAGCAATAAAAGTCCAGGGGAGTTGTGGCAAAGAAATAAATACTTAGCAGCAGTTCCCACTGCCATTTAGAATCAGCCTTGGTAAATGAAAAACTGTTTATTTGAGTTGAAATGCGTGTACAAATAGAAGACCAGTCAACCCAAAGGTTCTTTTCTCCTCCAGTTATGCTCCCTTGCAGTGTCTAATTTGAAATGTTTCAATAGTGTTGGTCAACTTGGTAGGTATTTCCCTAGACATGGGGGAGTGTAGGATTTCAGCATTTTTTAGCAAATGAATGTGGGCTTTTCCAAATTACACTGTGATGCTACATCATTATGGAAATGCCTAATGGTGAGAACTGGAAGAGGTGCTTGTTGCTGACAGGTGAAAGCTACTACTGTCTTAAAATCGGTGACTGTTGTCTTCTGCCTTGTAGTGCTTTCTTCTTCCTGTAACAAGCACATTAATAGACAGGACTGCTATTCACAGCATAGATTTTTCTGTGAGCTGAGTAATACAAGTAAGTATACATGCAAAGCACAAGTGAGCTCACTAAACTTTTCACCTGTTGGTTCAAATCCAGTAAGCAGCACTTTTTCAACTGTTATTACGTATTCTGTCTTTGCTGTGAGATGTTGCTCTCATTGAACTAATTTGTCCTTTATTGACACTAGTGCAAGGGAAAACAAGACCCAATCCTGACAGTTCAGAGGACAACATGTAGCTTCCATGGGAGCAGGAGTCCCAGTTTTCATCCAAACTGGATCTTATGTATGGGGAGTTATGTTTCTATATGCCTTATCCATACCCTCTAGTGTTTGGAACATTTAGTGTTTTATGTCTTACCAATGGGGACACTTCCTGCTTCAAGGAATAAAAAAAATTCTAGTACAAAATAGGGAGATCTTAGATATTCAATTTTCTGCTTGTGCAAATTAGTGCAGCTCTTCAGCTTACATGATTCTTGACCAATCCCTGTAGCAAATTTAGCCTTAAGTTTGACGAAATCTTAGGAAAGATGTTTACTTTCTGCAGTTTTGAAGAGGATGTGTAGGCCTATCTGCATAAGTTGACATAGCTCAAGACTTTTCATACAAAGTTCAGAATGGGAGAAGTTAATTCCATCTTTATATCTGGCTTATCACATTGTAATGAGCTAAAGGATGTACATACTTGAACAGTATGAAAAACCATATCTGGAATTAAATCTTGCAGTGTGGGTCTGTGCTGGATACTATGGAACGATAGGATATAATTCTGTTAAATGGTCCATAGTTTACTTTATTACATGACAAGCAATTAATAAACATGGAGACAATCGTGATTCCATTAAGTCTAGGCAGAATTCCCACTGATGTGAGTAAGGATAGAACTTCATGCTTAGTGCTCAGCCTTTCAATACAGTGGCAAACAAATACAGGCAGAGCAACTTGGGCATGGCTTCTCTGATCACACATGGACATCCACATCTGAGCTAGGCAATCCGTTCTACCTCTACAGTTGATGGGAAGAAAAAAAAATGCCCTTAGGGCACATGTCTTCTCGTAGATACGGACTGTCTTGTAGATACACTGGATCTCTACTACAGAGGTCTAAATTAGGTTGGCTTAATCATGTTTACTATAAAGCATTTATAAAATGGCTACTATGTAGTTAAATAAAACACACCTCTTTTCTGAAGTTGCTGTGTTTGTTCAAACATTGACTAGGATTCTTCTCCAAGGCAACAGTTGAAACCAGAGGTAATCAACCAATTATAGCCATGTTGGTTTTAAAGAACTGTGAGAGAAAATTTTCATTTTGTTTTATTACCATAAAAGCTTCAGACAGTGACTGTAGGGTTTTGAATACGCAAAGAATGTTGACAGGTTGTTAATCCATTTCAAGTTCTATTATAACTTGATAGACTTCTTTTTAAATGCCTGAGTTCTAAAGAATGAAACAAACTGGAAGCGTTTGGTTAAAATCTGCCTGGTGCACTGATGTCAGAATAGGTCAAGAAAGTGTGAGTGACTAATGCATGGAATCAGCCAGCTGGTTACCTGATGTGTTAGTGTGGTGGTGTCAGTTCAAGAGGCCTCAGCCTGTAAACCATTGTCACCAGTTGGATCCCTGTCCTACTCTGTCTGGAGTCTAGTCTAGTTTCCTGTACCTCGACATCCACCCACACCCTTAACTGCTAGAATATCGGTAATATTGCTAAGCCTTACGTTGTGTTGTACAGCAAAAAGGAAGAAAAGAAAGAGGTTAAAGAGGAGAAAAAAGAGGAAAAGAAAGAGGAGAAGAAGGAGGAAAAGAAGGAGGAAAAGAAAGAGGAAAAGAAAGATGACAAAAAAGATGATAAAAAAAAAGAAGAGTAAGTATAAAGAATTAATATATGCCTGTGACACACCTCCGACACTACAAAACATGGTATGGCATGTCATCATTACACTTCCACCACAGTTATTGTTCTGTAGACTGCAGAATGTTAGCCTGTCAGATCTTTAATATGCTTTTCCCTTTGGAAAGGTGCAACTGCTCAGCAAACTCATTGCATCTTTAAGACCTGTGTTTAGACCTGTCACAAACAGTTTCCAGATGTACTTAAAAGTTTCGTTATTACACTGACTGACATATTTGCTTACTTAATATGATGCTGTTCATTACTGGTGTTCGCTAAAGTTTGCTTCTGCTGATGAGGAGATGCTGTATTTCTGCAAGAAAATGGGATCATTTCAATGCTTTTGACAGAAATGGATCCTGCTCTTGTTTTGTTCCCCCAAAACTGACCCAAACATAGTACTATTTAGTCTTATGAGTCATAAAAAATAACAGTGGTAGCTGATAAAAAGGTAATACATTTGAGCTGACTTCACAGTTAAGGAATATGTGAGGGTAATATACTGCGAGTTTATACATATGTGTGTGGTGGCATGTGCTCTGTAGGCATGGGGACACGTAGTTAGGACTTGCTTCCAGATGGAATCTGCCTGATCTCAAGATCTTGACTTTCTTAATCAAAGCTTTATTTTATTTGAAAGCCTTCCTTCTAAGCACTTTCTTCCAGCTTCAATTGCCATGTAGTGAAAACCTGAGCTGTGAAGATGGCAAACACTTTTTAGAATAAAACTGCTTCTTCTAGTAACATTGTCATCTCACATTCAGCTGACAGCAAGAATAATGCCAGAAGTATGCACAAATATGAAATCAATTACGATTACATTTTAATATTTTTAGATTCCTGGGGATTAGGAAGAGTCGCACAAACACCTATCCAAGCCTTGCCTGGTCATGCACTCTCCACGCTATTATGCAGTTCACAGATCATGCTATGTTGAAATAACTTCTGGAGCTGTCGACCTCCCAATCCACTAATATATAATTTCTCTGATTCCATACATGCCTAACGCTGGCTATACCGCATCAACCTTTCTCTTGCTGGGGAAGGGCACTTCTGAGAGTACTCTACATGTGCCATTAGCCGTGCTGTTCTTTAAATCTTCTCTGGATTCCAGGCCCGTATGCTTCATCTAGTATTTCTCACTGTTCTGAGGCCTAGGGAGCCAAGACTGTGAGTGTGTGAAATGTGCTTTTATATAATAATACATGTTTTAGTTCTAGTCACACACTAAGTGTATGTGCACACAGGTTTACTTGTGTGAACATGTATTTGAATATCTATGTATTTTACTTGTTTAAATGTGTGCTCATGAAGTCATTTCAGTAATAGGATTTCCAGAAACATTAACATTAATCTGCAAATGAAGGTTCTTTCTCTAGCAGTGGACCATAGCCTTCTAGCTGGAAAGATAATAAGAAACATTTAACGTTTTTCCTTTGTTTTCAGTGGGGGTCATATGCAGAAAGGGTGTGGTTTTGAGTGGGGGCAACGTGACTGTCTCTGTTTTTCTTTTCACTCCTACTTTTTCCAAAGTTGGGTCAGGCAAATAATATTTGGTATCTCATCTGGAGCTGCCTGCATGAATACTTTCTCTTCTTAGGCAACTGTGACCTCATGAGATGAGTGACCTCCAGAATAGGGAGATCCAGCAGGTCACTTCATTAAATTTCCAGTGTAAATCTGCCCGTTTTACTTTACAGGAAGAAAAAAGAGATCTTTGTGATAGATCCTTCAAGCAATATTTACTACAACTGGCTGACCATTATTGCAGCACCTGTATTCTATAACTGGTGTATGCTAGTGTGCAGGTATGGATTTAAGTTAATAATTATGTTAGGTTTCAATTTTAGTGTCTTGTGTTTCCTGTGTAAATCACCCGCTTATCTCCCTGCAGTATTTTTTGGGTGACTTACCTAGAAGATTGACAGTTCATATACCCTTAGGGATATATGATGTATGTACCACTGGGAATAGACGGCCAATGTTTCTTTTTATCTTGTCTAAAACCAGTTTGTTCTAACTTGCAATGAGTGTCTCCATAAGAGCTGTCAGTGGCCTTTGCATGCCACCTGGTGGCAAGCTACAGGGATTGGCCGTGGCCACGACAGCCTCTGTAACCCCGGCTGGGGCAGGTCTTCCCATCAACCAAGAGAGAACAGAAGGGTATGGGCAGTGTTGGGTCATCTTAAATTAATGTCATGCATCTGTAGATGCTTGAAGGGTGGAAGGATTTTACTCAAGTATTTATTTTCCCTTGTAAAACGTGGAAATAATTTTGAGTCAAAGTAATGAAGTGGTGTGGAAATGACTCACCTAAGCTCTGTCAGATGAAAGGGAGAGGTGAGGATGGCTTGCCACTTAGAAACAAATATTTTATTTGGGAATTATCTTAATGGAGATGCGTATCCCATGAAATCCGATGCATGTTTGATTGTAGGATATGTGTATTTCTCTGTAAGTGCACTTGTGTGGCAACTACGTGTTTGGGTTTTGCTCCTGGCCTAAACATCTAAAAGATCCTAGAGTCTGTTTAGACAGAGCTCTAGTGTGCAGATATCTAGGCATGGAGCTATGCTGCCCTTAATTTTTCAGTGCTGGTAGTGTGCACTAACATGCTGCTAGGAGACACATTGCAAGAACTCTGCTTATGCAATTGGTGTATTATTATTACTATTATTATTTTTAATTTAATTTAATTTTATTTTTATTTTTATTATCTTTGTTTCTTTAGAGCCTGCTTTGATGAGCTACAAGTTGACCATATTAAAATATGGCTGTTCTTGGATTATGGCTCTGATATCATCTATGTTCTCGACATGTTTGTCAGATTCAGGACAGGTGAGTCTGTCTGGGGTTTCGCAGTGTTTTCAGATACAGCATGGATCTATAAAGGCTGGAAACAAATTCCTCTCTGGGGCCCAATCAGTGTAGTAGCCTGTCTCCAGCAAAGCCCAGATGTAGAGGATTTGGGAAGACGAAGTCTCTGACCAGCTTGGAGTATTCTAAGACTGGACATCCTGCACTTCAATTGTCTCTAAATTTAGGTCTACCAGTGCTTAATAAGCATGCCAGACACTGACTGAATAACCACTGTAACAGCCTGTGTGGGGAAGGGGGGGATAAGGCACTTTGCATGTCATGATCACTCTGTGCATGATATAATGCTTGTGCTCATTAGATTGGGCAAGAAATCAAGGCACCCCTCAAGTGCTGCATTTTCTTAGCCGAGTTGTGCAGCACAGAAGTGATTATTGAGTTGGTCAAGAGCAAGACCTGGTCTCCGCCTTCAGCCTCCAGTCTGCAGCACCCTGCCTGGAACCAGCAGTGCTGCCACCAGCTCTATCTCCTGCAGCCTCTGTGAGGTCCTGGCTGGGTCTCCCAGTGCCTGGTGGTGGTTATTGGGTTAACCCAGGAGGGTGGTGGTATGGGGTTAACCCAAGCACCTCTGCTTAGGTCCCGCCTTCCTGAAGGAAGTGCGAACCTGATGGATCTGTGAGGACCATGCCACGTCATGTGTGAAGTGGTTCTCTTCAGCTTCCTGTCCCTGCTTTTGTACTCCAGACAGGCTGAGAAGATTCTGTATTTGCACATGCCCGGCTGATAGAGATTCTAGCCTTAAAGGGATATCTGTTTTAAGCTGAACAAGGTTGTAACACAGGCCTAAGCAATGATGTACAGTGATCCATACCATTAAATTGCTAGAATAGTCTTTGATGTACTTGGTTGCATGCACTGTGGTCTATGGCAGCCAGCACTCCCTCAGGCAGTGTCTGGGCACAGCTGGAAGGACAGCAGAGGTTGGGTGTTGTTGATGGTGTCATTTTTGAAGGGGGCTGGGAGAACTTACATGTGAATAGAACCTGTCATGGTGGCTGGTCTCGAGGCCAGAGAACATTTCCTGGCTTATTCTGTTTACTGGTACAGATACAGCCCTAAAATGTCTCTTGAGAGGGTCGTGAAAATGAGAATTCTTTTAAATCTTTGATCTTTAAATTTTCTTTTTTCTTTTTTAAATTGTGCTGACAGCTTGACATTAATTATGGCTTGTGACAAGTTGTAAACATAATTACAAGACAGAGGCTAAAAATGCTGTCACTTTTGGAAGCGCACAACTCATGGCAAGCCAAATTCTTAAATGTAGCAGGTGCCTTGTTCAACAGGAAAGTCTATTTCAGATAGCAGCCTAAATCAAAATTTGAGGCAGGGCAGGGGGCTTCATCTTCTTTGTATAGTTAAAATTTCAACAGTGGTAACTAAATTTCTCTTCTGCAGTTACATATGTTATTGTAATGGGAAAGAACCAAGCAGAAATTGAGCATGTCCAGGGTAATGCAGGTTATAAAATTTCCAGGTCTGTCCTGATAATGATTTTACAGTTGTTCAACGTGGTTAGAAGGCTGGCATTGCAGGCCTGGACTGGAGCTGCAGACTTGCTGCAGAGACCTCCTGAATGCTTCAGTGCAGCTGCCTGCTGCAGTTTGAAGCACTAAAAATAAGGGAATCACTTCTTTTAGGTGCTGAAAACTTCATCAGCTCTCTTAACTAGCCCTCCTGGGTCTGGCTGTGCCTGCTGCCTTTTTCTGTAAGTCTGCAAGGTCCATCTCCCCTGGGGTCAGAGGTCCTGGAAGCCTTTGAGGAAGAGTGTGACTCCTCACTGTCTATGGACAGCTTTGATCTGGGTTCTAGACAGCCCCACAACTACCGTGATCCACATCAGGTTCTCTGTACTGCATTCCTGTCTGGCTGCAGGGCCTCTCTCACTGTGTTTCACCTATTTAGTGACTGTGTCCTGAGGAATGATTCACATCTCTCAGCAGGAGGTCATAGAATCACAGAATGTCCTGAGTTGGAAGGGACCCACAAGGATCATTGAGTCCAACTCCTGTCCCTGCATATGACAACTCCACAGTTCACACCATGTGTCTGAGGGTGTTGTCCAGTCTCTTCTTGAACACTGTCAGGCTTGGGGCCATGACACCTCCCTGGGGAGCCTGTTCCAGTGCCCTCTGGGGGAAGAACCTTTTCCTCATGTCCAACCTGAACCTCCCCTGGCACATCTTCCTGACATTCCCTCAGGTTCTGTCACTGGTCACCAGAGAGAAGAGATCAGCACCTGCCCCTCCTCCTCCCCTTGTGAGGAAGTTGGAGCCCCATGGGGTTGCCCCTCAGTCTCCTCTTCTCCAGGCTGAACAAATGCAGTGACTTTAGCTGCTCCTCATAGAGCTTCCCCTCCAAACCCTTCACCAACTTTGTGTCCCTCTTCTGGACACTCTCTAGTAGCTTAATATCTTCTTTTTTATCCTGTGGCACCCAGAACTGCACACAGTGCTCCAGGTGAGGCTGCACCAGTGCAGAGCAGAGCGAGATAATCACCTCCCTTGCCTGGCTGGTAATGCTGTGCTCAGTGCACCCCAGTTGTGTGCTCAGAACTTCCCGCATTTTGATGCTTTCAAAAGGTTTTACGATAGGAGTCCAGTTCTTTGAGAAGACAAAAAAAAAAAAAAGAGCTGAGGAGCTTTTATCCCCTTTCTGGAGGAATGTGTTTTCAAAGTTACTTTTTAATAACTGTGAGTCAGAAATGCATGTTTCTGGGAACTTTCCTGTTTAGTTGCATAATTCTGTTAATAAGGGCATATTCAAGCAGCTCTTTCAGGAGGTTTCTGGGAGGTAACATATTAATGGCACAGGAACTACTGCCACTTGTAGTCACCATCAGTTTGCAGATACCTAAAGACAGATACACACATATACATGAGGCAGCTGTACAGATACACACACATACATGAGGCAGCTGCACAGATACACACGTATTCCAGAAATACAGCTGTGCTGTGTACGGCAGAAAGAAATGCAGCTTGGTCTTCATCAGCAGATGCTTTGCTGAGAAAGTTGCTGCTTGTAGATTGCTAAAGGATTAGCAAAATGCAGTAATCCCCAGCACACAGGGGATGTTTTGTTTTTCTCTCAGTGGACTTCTCCTGGCTGGCTTGGTGGGCAGACAGTTGAACATCTCCACTTGCAATTGCAACATTTTACAGTGCATTCGTTGTTCCTTTTGGAACATTTTCAAGATCTCGTGCTTTCTGAGGTACAAAAAAGCACTGCGGCTGTGCTGCTCAGGCAGCCTTTCTGTGAGAACTCTCACACAGATGCAGTTTAAGGTCTTTTACTGCAGCTTATGTCTTCTCATATTTTAAAAAATCTTATACTTTCCAAAGTCTTTTGAATGAAGAAATACCAATGTACAACATTCTGCTTAGTAGCTCTCACTAGAAACACACAAAAGGTGCAAAACATTTTCCCCAACTGAAAAGGAAAATCCTGTCGGCTTTCACATTGGACACGAGAGGAGAAACATGGCTCGGGGAAGAAAAAGATGGATTTCATTATCTCAAGGGTAGCTATGTTGTCTTGAAGAAGGTTCCAACAATCCATTATACCTACTTATTCTTGGTATTTAGTTTAAAATATTCCACTCTGATTTTATACACAATTGTTTAACACTTGCTTAACTTTAGGTATGACTCATGGCAACAATTCATGAAAAATGAGACATTCGAATCTCCCCCTCCTTTTTTTCTTTTTTCCTTAAACTTATCTAAAAGACAAAGGTACAGCTCTCCCAGAATAGAGCAGAAAGGGGCAGGGAGCACTGCGGTAATCATAGAGTCATTGCTCTACACCATTATATATCAGCTTTGAAACGTAACTGAAATATTTCAATTTGCAACTAAATATTTTTTATTAAATGAACTCATAGTGTATCAAAGCCTGTGTGCGTAACAGTACAAATCTTAGTGTTCTCAGGTATCTGCAATGTAAGTCACTCGGTACTGTTGATGGTATTTTTATTCTAACAAGTAAAATACATATTTTTATTCTTTGAAGGCTTCCTTGAACAAGGCTTGCTAGTTCAGGATGAGAAGAAATTACGAGATCATTACACCAAAACACTGCAGTTCAAACTGGATGTGCTGTCTCTTGTGCCAACAGACCTGGCATATTTGAAGCTTGGTTTGAACTACCCTGAGCTGCGATTTAACCGCTTGCTGAGGATTTCTCGGCTGTTTGAGTTTTTTGATCGTACAGAAACCAGGACAAATTATCCAAACATGTTTCGTATTGGAAATCTTGTCTTGTACATTCTTATTATCATCCACTGGAACGCCTGTATATACTTTGCCATTTCGAAGGTAATCGGATTTGGAACCGACTCTTGGGTCTACCCCAACACCTCCATTCCAGAGTACGCGCGTCTGTCTAGAAAGTACATTTACAGTCTGTACTGGTCGACGCTCACGCTGACGACCATCGGAGAAACGCCTCCTCCGGTGAAAGATGAGGAGTATCTCTTTGTGGTCATTGACTTCCTGGTGGGTGTGCTGATCTTCGCTACCATCGTCGGTAACGTGGGCTCCATGATTTCCAACATGAACGCCTCCAGGGCAGAGTTCCAGGCCAAGGTCGATTCCATTAAACAGTACATGCATTTCCGAAAAGTGACCAAGGATTTGGAAGCCAGGGTTATTAAGTGGTTTGATTACCTCTGGACCAACAAGAAAACGGTGGATGAGAAGGAAGTTCTCAAAAATCTGCCTGACAAGTTGAAGGCTGAAATTGCCATCAACGTCCATTTGGACACACTGAAGAAAGTGCGTATATTCCAGGACTGTGAAGCTGGACTTCTCATTGAGCTGGTGCTGAAACTGAAACCTACGGTCTTCAGTCCTGGGGACTACATTTGCAAAAAAGGAGATATTGGGAGAGAAATGTACATTATTAAGGAGGGAAAATTGGCTGTGGTGGCAGATGATGGCATAACCCAATTCGTAGTCCTAAGCGATGGCAGCTACTTTGGTGAAATCAGCATCCTAAACATCAAAGGTAGCAAATCTGGCAACAGGAGGACAGCCAACATAAGGAGCATTGGTTATTCTGATTTATTCTGCTTGTCTAAAGATGATTTAATGGAAGCCCTCACAGAATACCCAGAAGCCAAAAAGGCTCTGGAAGAGAAAGGGCGACAAATTCTGATGAAAGACAATTTAATAGATGAGGAAGCAGCAAAAGCAGGAGCTGACCCAAAAGACTTGGAAGAAAAAATAGAAAAACTTGAAACAGCTCTGGATACGCTGCAGACGAGGTTTGCTCGGCTCTTGGCAGAATACTCCTCATCTCAACAAAAGGTGAAGCAAAGACTTGCCAGAGTAGAAACCCGAGTGAAAAAATACGGTAGTGGCACTTTATCAGTTGGAGAAGCAGAGGCTGAAAAACCTGAGGAGGAGAAAAAGCAGTAGTGGAGCATTTCTATTTCTTCACTTCTTGGAGAAGGCTGAAGCATGTGAAAGCCATAAGTGTATGTAAATATGTGTGTGCATACATAGACATGATTATTTTTATATGAACTAAAGAGAATCCTTTTTAGTATTTTTAACTGAAGTGGTATTTTCTTGTAAATAGAACATTGGCACCTTCTTAGGGGGAGATTTTGGTCTGGCACTTGGGTACCTTTTTGTACTGGGAGTGGGTTTCTTAAAAGTCACGCTCAGAATGTCTAGTATGTATGGTACATGTAGGTCTTCATACACTGTCTTGTCCCACACATGTTGCGTCAAGAAGGCTTTGAACTTAAAGTAGAAGAGATCGGGTTTTTTTGAGGGCTTCAAAAAATGTTTATAGGGCACATGCTCTACCTTGCTACCTTAGCAGCCAATTAAATGCGTGGATGCACATCCAAGCTTCTCAAAAACTTTTGTTCTTTCACTGTGAAACGTCTGGGCCAACAGCTGGACCACAGCGCAGCAGCAGCACGTGCCCAGCCTGCATCTTTAGTCTGAGTCTTCCTCATGAGCTGAGCTCTGCGCAAAGGACCATGCGCACAGAGTGACGGTGCTCACTTGCATCCTTGCTGGCACGGTCTGCCACAGCCTTTGCCACTCTGCGACTGCTTCACCTGGAGAGAGAGAGGAACATCCATCCCCGATTTTTTTAGTGGCCCTATCCACGCCAGTAAAACTCTCACCTGGAACGTGAAGCTCACTGGTGGAAGGCACTTGTGGCAACACAGCTTCACTGAACTGGGGAAGAGAAAGGAGGGAGCCTGCTGTATGCAGCTTCTAGATGGAGAGTCTTGAGTGAATTGCCTCTCAGCAAGTGGGCAGTCCTGGAGGGAGGCTGACAGAGTAGAAATCCGAGTGAAAAAATACTCTCTGTCCTGGAGAGTCCCGCACAGGCTGGCAAGCACAGACAGCCTGTGCCCACCAGCTTTTAGCCCCCAGCAGGGTTTCTGCAGGGCAGAGAGAAGAAGCCCTGAGTTGCAAAGTCTTCCATGCTGGTAGGCCTGTGTTTTCTTCCTCTTTACTTCATTGAATGATGCCTACTTCACCTCCTTTCGCTATTTCATAGAATCATTGTGTTTGGAAGAGACCCTCAAGATTGAGCCCAACTGTTAACCTAACTCTGGCACTATACCATGTCCATAAGAACCTCATCTATATTATATGCCTTTTAACTGCCTCCAGGGATGGTGATTCCACCACTTCCCTGGGCAGCCTGTTCCACAACTTCCCAATCCTCTCTGTGAAGAATGTTTTTCCTGAAATCCAATCTGAACCTTCTCCAGTGCCAGCTTTTCTCTAAAGTAGTCACACTACCATATTTCCTTTATTAAGCACAAATGAAGGTCATATTTGCACAGGTCCTGCTCCTGGGAGCCCAGTTATGCTGGTTGCTTTTCTGCTTGCAGCAGAACAGTTGTCTCTGCCAGTAGTCTGGCTCTGAGGCGAATACGCAGGTCTGGTGCAGTCTGCTGTGACAGTCAGGGCAGAACGGTACGGAGGTTTCTTGCTCTGTCACCTTGCAACCTCAGGATTTGCCTCCTACGTACCCTCTAAGCCTCTTCCACCCTGCTGCTTCCACTTTTGTTCCAAGCTTCTCTCCCTCCTGCTGAGGGGATTTCTCCAATATTCTCCCACTGGGAAGATATTAGCTTTCATTTTTTTTTTTCCTGTACTGTTATGTGGCTTTCCCAGTGTTACTTTTACCTTCTGGTACCTCACTGACTTCAGAAGTCTATGGAGTAGCAGAGGCTGTTCAGCATCCACAGGATGGAGGCAGCAGGATCCTCCAGCGGCACTGGGTATTGCCACGGGCAGTAGCCTGCCTTTAGTTGTCCTCAGCCCTGACCGAGGAGCCCTAACAGCATGTGGGAATAGACGGCCTGCTGGAAAATTGGTGCAAAACCCACTGAGAAGAGGAGGGTGGTTTAACCAAATGCTAATGAAATGAAACCGCTCAGAGTGAGTACCAGTCTCTGGGCAAGCGGCTGTCCCCCACCTCATGACACTTTGCTAGAAACACTGGCAAAGGGACCACCAGGTGACAGATGTCCACACATGGCCCATGTCTAAACTCCTGTTGTCAGCAGCTGATAATTCAACTAGACTTACATATCTACTGTAGGCTGGGCTTAAACCTCTATTATCAAGATTCCTACTGACTATAACAAGGGCTTGAGAAAGTTAGTTTAGGTCTAGTCTAGACTGGGAGTTCTAGTCTAGACTGGGAGTTCTAGTCCTTCAGCTGAATCTTGTCTTTATTTTCCTCATGGGCTTGAGACAAAAGTGGGATGTACAAGAGGCTCCTTGTAGCAGGGGTGAGTTGCTGAAAGCACCGGCAGTGTGGGCACAGGAGATGAAGACACAGGTGCTGCAGGCACAGGTTGCTGAAATTGCAACTCTGCCCTGGTAACAGGCAGGTTCTGCACTCACCTGTGAGCTGATGTTCACTGTTGTGTTATGCAAACACTGTATCTGGTTGGGGTATCATACTTTCAGTTGTGTTGTGCATCAGTCATCATTCTCTGTAAATATGTAACTCTCTACCCAACATACTACAGCTGTTCCAGCCTACTAGGTATATACAAATAGGACTGTTTGAAGTACTATTTATACCTCTTAAACTCCACAAACACAAGACTGCTTCATTACCTGATGGATCAGAACAGCCTAATGTATCTGTTAAATACATATTTGTTCTTCCTTTTCACGCCTCTTGATCTGGTTTTCATATGCCAGAAGAAGAGCTATTTTTATCCTGTTGGCTTCAGTCACTTTGAAATATACAGCTTTTGGCATGATGAAACCACATCTTTGACACCTTTCATCTCTTTAAGATGTTTCCCCTTCTTTAATGTGGTTACAGCATGTACATTAAAATATTCTGAGTAACATTCAGGCAACTCTGTGTTTTCTCTTATCCATGTCCCTCTGGATTTTAGCATTTTGTGACAGACTTTGGTCACACCAATATTTCATGGCCCAGAAAAATCATTAGCTGGAGCAGAGAGATGAAGTGACAGAAAACCAAGTGGCAGGGGTGGTGTTCACCCCTCATTCTAGAGCAGCCAGCACACTGCTTTGGTCCCGTGCCCAGTTTTGACACCATCACTGTGTTTGCAGGTCCCACATGGGCACAAGAGCCCAACCACCACCCTGGGGGTGCTGGGCTCCTCCTGCTGCTGCCCTTCTTCTCCAGTTGCCCCTTCCCCAGCTCCATGCAGGGCAGCACAGGGGGGATGGCACTTTGTCCAGAAGAAATAAAAGTCGTTGCAGATTTCTGCTACTCGCACGCACATGTCACCTACCACTGGGGCCTCAAATCACAGGCCCTGCTCCATAACAGCAAACGATTCAGGTCTTGCTACTCTCTAAAGTGCTCTCAATAGCAGCACCCATCCCTACTATTATTTTACTGATTTTTTTTTTTTTTAAACAGTAGAAAGCTCTATTCTGGAAAATTCAGTGAACTAAGACAACAGAAATAGTGGTGACAGCAGAACAGTAGCAAGGGGGGTGTGTGTGTACAGAAAACCCCTCACATGCAGCCAAGCGGGGGGAGCTTGGCTGTGCAGCCCTTTCTGCAGAAACAGCTCAGGGAAGAAACAGCTTCTGCATTGAATTATTTTCTCTCAGGTACCTGCTTTACAGTTTTATTAACCTACAAGCAGAGAGGGCTCTGCTTTACATTAAGAAACAAACTGCTCGTTTCCTTTCCTCTGCAAAAGCATTAGTGCTTTCTCTGAACTGGTCCCCATGTTGCTGATTGGAAGACACATTGATGGGAGAGGGTTTCACAGGCCAAACCAAGGCCAGGTTGTCCAACGAGATAACGCTCAGGCTGACGACAGGAGAGCTGCTCTTCATCCTGAAGATCTGTGAGATGACAGCATTTGTACTTCACTTGGCTTCAAAGTCCCAGGCTCTTCTCTTCATGTTTCCATCCTGGAACAGACAAAGAATTGACCCCTTGTTTATAGAATTTAGCATTCATAAAATCCCTTTGTTGTATCCCTGAGAGCAAAATGAATTATGCACTAAATGTGTCTGGCAACTGTACAGGGAGCTAAAGCACAAGACTTCAGCTGTGGCAGCTCTCCTGATGGAACTCCCCTCTCCCTTCAAGCCCAAGGAGGCTGCTGCCTGGGGAGTCCTTAGCAGCAGGATGGAGCAGCCCTGCTCCCTTCCATTCTGCCTTGGATGGAGGGGGAGGGAAACACATGCAAGTCCTGGGTCTAAAAACAGCTGGGCCTTTTGTTTCTGAAATTCATATTTCGCAGCCCTTCCCAGCTCACAAATCAAAGGCTGGGCCTTGCTGCTGCCAACTGGCCTTGCAGCTTTACTGTGGAAAATAAAATTCTGCTGTTCTGTGTTTGCAATCCTCCCTGCTCTGCAACCCAAGAGTGGAGTGAGGAGGGAAGGGAAGAATCGCATTATTTAAGTAAAATGAGTTTCTATAACCTCAAGAGCAGGACAGCAGGGTGTCCTCAGCTTCAAGAATGAACACAAACATTAGCTTTACTCCAGAAACAGCAGCAGTTCTCAGGAAGATATTTCTTCCTCTTACTCAATGATCCTAAAGGCCTTTCCCCACCAAATGATTCTGTGATTCATTAGCTTTACCGCTTCCGTTCAGCTGCTGCAGGGAGAGCGCAGGACGCAGCGTCAATGGCTACAGCTGCCACGCCAAAGGCTTCTCCTCCCAAGAGGCCAAGGAGGACCCCGTCCAGCTCTAGCAGAGGCCTGTCTTACTTGTGCAGGTAAATTAGCAGTTGGTTACTAAACACAGAAGTGCAGAAACATGAAAAAAATTCGCTTATGGTTGGCTATTCAATTTTTCTTAATGTTTGTCATGGCTGGTATCAGTATTTCTTTAACAGAGCAACTGCAGAACAGTAACGTGGAAAACTGGAGAGCACAACTGTATTGCAGACTGATGGGCAGTTTGACGAATAGTTGTAAATTTCTCAGCTTTTTGTCTGCTTTGACATGTCATTTCTGGCAGTTTCAAGAAAAAGACACCACAACATTATGTTCTTAACAGTTATTTTTCTGTCACCCTGGAAGTGGAGCCACCCCACAGCAGTCACTACACCTGAGGCAAAGCAAAAGCTCACAGGCACTAACTGCTTTTCCAGGGAAGAATATATAGAAGCACAAATGGATTTTTTCTTTTTTTTCCTGGCACAGCTTGCCTCCAGGGCTGATGAATCAAACCAATTGTGCTGCAAAGATCTACTCTTTTTAGAAAAATCAATTGCCAATCCCTCACTGAAGCGTATTTTACTTGCAGAACAGTGCCGATAATTCATCCAAACCAAGCGTCAGTGGGTTCCCTCTATTTTCAAATTATTTGCAGATTTAGGTCATTTAAAGCAAGTCCTCAGGGCTGCTTGTTCATGGGTACTTGGCACAGTGCTCAGGCACAAGGAAGACTCTCAACAGCGGCGATTTTGGGCACATCATGGTGAAGAAAATGATCTAGAGGGGTTTTTTTAATGGATTGTGACTACTGACAACCAAATGCCTCATCTCCTTGCAATAACACAGCTACCTCTGACTACACTGGCATGAAGGTTAGGGAAAAAGACTTCTGTCTAGCAACAAAAAGCTGCAGAGCATTTCTAGGAAAGCACCTCATGCCTTTCCAAACACAGCAGTTGCTACCACAGCTCATTTATCCCGTCAGCCAGGGCCAGGTTCCTCCATGCGTGGCTCAGACCTGAGCGCTGACAGAAAGGGTGAAGCTCCCAGCTACTGGGTAGATTGACAGAGGAGCTGCCCCAAGCAAAACTCTTTCAGTTCAGGGTTTCAAGGCCGACCACTTTGAAAAGGTTTCAAACCTGCCACAACCTAACTGCACCGGCTGCAAGCGCTGGCAGCTGAAGGAGGATGAGTGTGATGAGGAAGGAGGAGCGAGGAAAGAGCCACACAGCACCACAGGGCAGCCGGCAGCAGCTCAGAACTGCAGCTGAGAGAAGCCCTGGTCAGCTCAGCTTGCTGCCACTGGGGAAGAGAGGCTGTTAACAGAAGAGACACAGAAGAAAGCAGATGGAGAATCCTCTTCCTATTGATCAGTTTTCTACAGTTAATTTACAGCAAAACTTTGGTGGCCAGAACCAGCAACCGGGATGTCTCCAGCAGAGCATGGTCCCCCTCCCCAGCCATTGCTGGTGCCAAGGGGGGAGAAGCATTGTGTAGCACAGCAGAGCTACCTACTACGTACAGGTTTCAGACCTATAGGGCTTCACTCTTGCCTGTATAAAGGCGGAAAAAAAAAAAAAATGCAGAGAGGTGATGAGACCAAATGATGCTGCTGTCAGCCACTGGGAGATTCCACCAGCTATAACCAGCTTTAGGATGGGAGATTGCAAGAAGAAAGTTGAAAAACCGCAGAATACGGCTGCTGGAGGCTCCCACCTTGCAGATGTTGGGTAAGAAACTGCTGAAACAGCCCATTTTCACTAGCCCCAGCCCTGCAGCAGTGAGGCTCAGAGGCAACATCACCAGTGCTTCTGCACCTCCAGCTTCCCCCATTGCAACTGCTGGCCTGCAGTGGGACACAGCAGCTGAGAGCAGTGGCTGCAGGCCACCTGCTGTCTCTTCAGAAGCCAAAAGCACAAAAGAGTGAGAAGGCACTAAAACCATCCTCTGAAGGTGGCCACAGCAGCAGCAGGTGGTCCCAGAAACAGAGTCCCAGATCCAGCAAAACCTTCCTGGGGCTGAGACACCAAGAAGGTCTTCTCCTAAAGCAAAGCCAACAAGGAAGCTGGCTTGGATTACCAAAGTGCTTAGCCAGGAAGCTGCAGGTCTGGAGCACAATCACCTTCAAAAATCTGCGAGGACAACCCTCCGGAACAAGTCCTGGTGCAGCAGTGATGCTCCTGCCTGGGCTGGGTGCTACAGTCAGGGCAGATAATACAGTCTGGCAAGGGCAGAGCACAGCAGCTGCAGCCCTAATCCAAAGCAGCTGGATAGGAGCTTCGATAGAAAGGATATCCATGGGAATACAAGACCCACCCCCCTCCAGAGAGGTTTGAAAGAAATTGGCCAA
The DNA here is from genome assembly GCF_037038585.1 of Patagioenas fasciata. Lineage (NCBI taxonomy): Eukaryota > Metazoa > Chordata > Aves > Columbiformes > Columbidae > Patagioenas > Patagioenas fasciata. The sequence continues at coordinate 120,920,897 of NC_092520.1, read as the reverse complement.
AGAACCACCCTTATCAGATGATCACAAAGAAGCATGTGTTGCTTTTTAAAAATAAAGTATCAGTGTTGAGTGATGTACTACAAAGTTCGTAGGTTTCCTCATGCACGGATAATGCTTGATTTAAAAAAAAAAATTAAAAATTGGTGTACATAGTACAAGTGAGATTTTTCTTTAGAAAAGCGTGCTTTCATCTAGGAAACATTGCAGTGCTGTTCCCCGCCCCCCCTTTTAAAAACATTAAAATCCATTACATTAGGAAATAATTAAAAAATCCTTGATCATATCATGTTAGTTCACCTGATCTTTACCCTCTGCCACTCAAACACTGAGTCCCTGCAAAAGGAAGTAATTCAATCACATGTAGCAGCACATAATGGACAACTGTGCAAAACTTTGAACAGGAATATTCAACTAGTTGTCAATTTAAAGGCAGTTACTTGTGAGCATTGTTGCTCGCACTGCTGCACTGTACAGATCTGGAAGCAAAATGATGTAGTGGGAAGATGAATTTCAAGTTTTTTCTCTGTACATGAACCCACTGGCACAGCAGAAACAGACACTGGAGCTTCTGGTGACATTAAGAAGAAAGGCTTCACGTCAGTTTTACATGTGACAACAGTTCAGTCACAAATCTTCAAGCTGTTGCAGTTTTACCTTCACTTGATGTTGCTTGGTACCAGTCGCATGAGCAGCAGCACCCCTGCCTGTGCAGCTGTTTGAAGTTCAGCTGTGCTGCCTGTTCTTCCCAAGGCAGAAGTCCCACCCCAGCAATCACTGCTCAGCTTTCAGAGACAGCCCTAGTTTTATTTTTAAGTCTCAAAACTATGCACGAACCTACCCAGGAAGTTAACACAGCAGTTCCTAATGCCATTTTATTATCCTGAAACAGAATAATGATTCCTGCCTTCTACATGTATCACTGATGTCCTCATCTCTTAGAAATTTCCCCACCTAGAAATTCCAAAGGAGGGCATCTATTGAGCAGTAGACATCCATAAACACCAGTGTACAAGGTAGACTTCAATTATTTATCAGGACTACATTCTGGATGAACTGCAGAACAAAATCACGCTTGTTTATGGCAAAGCAGCATGTCTGCAATCAAAACCACCTTCCTGACAGCCCTTGTCTTCCAAAGATCCTTTACAACCCTCCTTTCAGTTAAAAAAAGAGCCAAAACACTCCTCCAACTTCTTCTCTTTCTCAATCAGAACTCATTTTCTAACTGCTTCTCTTCTCCCCTAGTCACTGTTTTTCTGCCAACCCAGCCCCTTCCTCTCCTCCTCTCCCATCTCACTGTTGCACTTGCCCTGCCAGCCAATATGAGTTCTCCAGCCAAGCCCTGCTCCCATCCCATAAACCAGCCATTGCAAAAGAAGGATCAACGTTTCATACAGTAGGTCTCAGAAAAATGAGAATTGACATCCAAGTGAAAGAATTACTACATTTTTCTGAGGGGAAAACAAAAAAATGGTTGTGGTTTTCAAAGATCCTTTTCTACCTGCAATCTTACACCTACAAAATTCTTCCGTTCGAGAATATGGGAACCCAAACCAACACCCACCATATCCCATGTTCTGCTCTTCAGAGAGCAAAGCTTGCAGGAGGTACAATCCATGGACACAGCAAGGAAAAGTTGCTTTTTCTGCTCCCCAGGGATTCTGTCACAGCAGCTTTCAACAAGCTGGCCAGTCCCATCCGCTCTGCAGTTGCAGTGGATGAGCTGCCCCCATCAGGGGCCTGGTCACGCTGCCACTTACCAGAAACTCAACTAAAGACACAGTGGAAACTTCTGGGCGAACAGGAGGGAGATCCCCACGTTCGGTGACAAGGTGGTACACCAGGACACCAACGCAGTGGCAGGAAAGCCCTCCGGCTGCAGGTCAGCACCTCACTGGGTAACCTGGTGATGGCAAAGTCATGAAAACAGAAACCTTACTGCTGCACAAACAGCTGAGGTCACAGAGCTTCGAGAAATCCGGCAGCAAGACAACCTTTTAAATTTTTTTAATTAAAAAAAAAATAAAAATCAACAGCTAAAGACATTTTTAGATGGAGCACTGTGGAAAAGTACATGCCATTATTTCATGGGTTTACCACGTGAATTAATCTGGATAAGAAGCAACTTGTCTAACGGCAAATACCAGAACCAACTCTACTTCCAAAGCAGTGTCACATCTATGATATGGCATAAAACTGAATTTCTTAATAAAATTAATTTCAAGTCCCTGATGGTCTTATGAATCTTGTGACAACAAGTTCAATCACTTGAGTAATTCTCAAAGTCTAATTAAAGTTGTGCATAAGTACAAATGGGAACTGTAGGTGACTTATCACCAACCCTTGTGATTCTGAGACTAACCATAAAAAACTAGCTCTTGTCAGGAAAGACTTGATATTGCATCACTGAACTTGGAAGAAGGTCCTGCTCCATCTTGCAGGCTGAAACTCTGGAGCTGTTCTGCATAATAAATAAGGCACAGCTCAAACATTCAGCCTGATTGAATTATCTTCGTCCTGAAAATTCTTGAGACAACCAGGAAATTTCTAATCCTCTGGTGAGATTAAAAATTTACCTTGAGCTAAGTGGCTACAACAGTGCCAGGGCAGCACCTTAAAGCTGGTATTCTGAGAGTTGTCCTCCTGCTGAACCTCAGCAGCACAGAAACCTGTGTCCCAGTCCCTGCTCCAGAGTAGAAACTTGAGGCAAGTGCAGGGTGAGTCCACGCTGCAGGTGACCTGGAGGCTCAGCCCAGCAGGTACCTCACACCTGCGTGGTATGAGATGTGGTTTGAAGCTCCTGCTCGAGCAATGAGGACCACTGTTGGATGAGAGGCATGGACTGCTCAACACAGAGCTGCTTGCAGCTCCAGGCTCATCACCAGCCCATTCCAGCACCAGCTTTCCTCAAAGCACAGGATGGAGAGCATCTGTGGCTACCACAGTCCCCTCTCAAGCTAATGCCCACCAAACAGAGGAGAAGCCCAGTCAGAATTCACAAAACGCTATCCCTTAGTTAACTGGACCGTGCTCACTCCTAATGGCTGTTCCTGAAATCTTTTTGGCAACAAACAAAAGCTTTCATCTTTTAAAAGGTGATGCTCTGTTCATATGGAATTGTGCACTAATGTACCTTAGAGCTAAACAACACTATCCCTTCACTCTTAATTAAATCTGAAAAAATGTCATATTTTTACACTGAAAAGAATTGTCTTAAGTACTGTATCTTCTACTATTCTTATCATTTTTGAGGCATATGATACCAAAAAAACCTGAAGTCTCCTTCGCACCAAGGCTGGAAGCATCTTGGCAGTCTATTAGGGTGCAGAAGGATATGCTCAAAGAGGCATTTATCACTTGTCAAATGAGACAATGCTGAGATGCTCCAAGTATTTTCTTGTTAACATATTAAGGACCCCTCAAGGAGAGAGCACCAGTACACTGGTATCAGACTGCAACCTTAGAAGGAGTCATCTGTCTCACTTGAGAGATATTTCAGTGACAGAAGTACACCTAGGTTTCTGAGGTAAGCTTTGGACACCTAAAAATCTGCAAAACTGATGGAAGAGTGAGGGCAAAAAACATTCCAGGTGTCCCTGGAGCCCAGGAAAAAAAAAAAAAAAACAAAAACAAAAAAACCACAACTTAAAATGGCATTTTCCCCACTTTGACAAACTTTTCAAACAACAGAAGGCTGACTGGAACTTCTGTAGGGCAGAACAGCCAGCAGATACAAGACATCAAGATTTATTTTAAACCTTATCTACTGCTGCTGGACAATTAGCACATTTATAACACTGCTAGGGAGATAAGGTTTCAATACAGTGGAATTTTGGAGGAGGCAGTTAATATTTAAATGGGAAATCTATCAAACATGAAGTACTTGTATCTTACCTGAAAATGATTCCTTGAAAAGCAACTTATGCTTTTAAAGGCCAATACAATTATGTATTATTTTAATCTTAATGCTAAAGGAAAACTGAAAAAGTAGATTTACAATGTCAGCATCTCATCTAGAGAACTTTGCATCGCTATCCAATTACACTGTCTGTCCAGCTTCTGGACCTATATTAAAAAAAAGCCAACACAAATCTTACACACTAGTCAGCTGGGCACAACCACCATCCACAGCTACATAAGTTATGGGGATACAACTTAACATTAGACTACTGCCATAGTATGTACACAATGTGGGTCGCACTTGTGAGGAAATACCTCAAGGCACTTGGCAAATCTTGTTCATACCACCTACAGTAAAAGATGCCCCAAACCTGAAGGTATCGGCAAACGTCGCTGTCAACCGCCTGACAGAGGTAGGGTATCTTGCGTTGTCCTCTTCAAGGACATGCAGCAAGGTGAACGTTCAAGAAGACATCATGCCCTAAGCACCATCTGGAGATCAAAGACCAGAATACAGCCAGCACCTCTCCCTCCCCAGCAAGTGTCAGGTCCAGGCTGTCTCACATCAGCTTGGATTTGAGAGGGGAACATAGCTGGACCTCACATCACTACGGTTCACTTCTGCAGAGTTTTACGTACCTGTAACCCTCAAATGATGCTGTGCTACAATGTTTTCTTATCAAATAATTTAATATCCAATTTATCAAAGTAAGGAAGTCACTTGTTTTCTTTTTCACTGAACCGTGGTGAAAAAAGGTCACTGGTTTATTCAGCATCGTAGTTACATAACAGTTGTCTGCTTCTATTACTGGAAAGAATTTATTAAAATAGTCCTGAAAAACATCTTTTCTTCCTCCAATGATTTCAAAACTACACCTTTTAATGCCAATTCCACACAGTCATGGGTCTGATCGGTAGCAATCAGTTAGAGCAATTGTCAAGGCACAAGCTCAGCTCTGCACATCTGCTGCAGCTTGCATTGCAAAAGAGATATGCCAGTTATGTCTTCACTTAAAAACGCATAATCCCTTTATCAGATATTGCAACAGGAGAAATTAACATTAAACACAGACTACGAAAGGTAAAGGATTTATTTCTGATATGATTTGTAGAGTTAAATTAAAAACCTACTGAATACTTTATGTAGTAGATGAACATAACCTTAGTACTTACTTTCTAACAGTTTATTTAATGGTTGGAAGTGTACAACATGAAGTAGGCCTTACGTTTAATATTGTTCAATTTTGCTCATTCTTAGATGAGATTAAAATACAGTAGCCATCCCTTTAAGATTATGTTGCAACACTGATCATGTGCCTTGATAAGCAGGAACGACAATTCATTCAATAAATGGTGATGACATAACATGTAGGGAAGACTTTGGATTGTCTATTTAAAATGTCAACATAATAGGCAATTAAGAGCAAAACTTCATTTTAAGTGCACTTCCACATGCTTTGTTTATAATATAGCAAAAACTTCCTATCTTTTTTCCAAACACTTCACTCCCTACTCTAAAGCTGTTCAGTTGAAAATGCACTTTCCCCAGTAAACATCTCTTTGAAAAAAAAAGTAATTAAAATTTCTACCCTTTCATATGCTAAGAAATGTTTCCTAATTAAAAACACAGTTTATTACAAGACATGTGAAGACAACATATAGTGAAATGAATTTTAATTGTTGTGCTGTGACTAAAGTAAAGTTCTCAAGGCTGCAATTTAACATTCCAAGTTCTCCCTTCCATCTTTATTGATTCTTAAGATTTTGCACAGAAACTCTTTGGGGGCTAGAACAGCAGTAATTGCATCACACTGTTTTCCAAGACTTCAAGTTTCAAAAGCAAACTCTTCCAAAAGTACAGTTCTTGATTTGATTAGATACAGGGACAAAAATATAGCACATACTTGAAGGTTACATGGTCTACAAATGATGGCAATATTTTCCTTGGGAGAGTACAGTTTGTTTTCTTGTAAATACTCAAAAAGGCTCAACTTCAAGCAGTAATAAACACAAGCAAAAGTGATTTAACCCTTAAAATAAATATTCAGGAAAACCTCTCTGTACATACAAGTGAAAGAATATGTAACACTTTCACGCTAAAAGAAAAAATAAAGATTTTGTTCATATAAGCAGCTGAAATCTGCTGTTCCAGCCCAATGTCCCCAGTAAAGAAGGGAGGCACAAACACAGGTGACTACTGTAGCTCACTATCTTATGGCCTTTTTGGACAGGGACATCATCACCATCATTTTTTTAATCCCTTTTGTTATATTTATTACAGCATGCCAAATCCTTTGGCATATGTGATGGCCTTCAATAATCTTTCTTTAAGCTTTTCTTTGCTTGAGTACTCCGGAAGCAAAAGTACATTAAAGCATGTGTGAGATGTAGGTAACCTGTGGGGAAAACAAAACAAAACAAGAAAAAAAAAATAATTCAGATCTGGGAACACTCTGAACATGCAAAGAAATACATTGCTATTTCACAAATCCAAAATAATGACACAGATTTAACTATGTTATTAAATTAATAGCACAGAACTTGCTGCCATTTATAAACAAACAAGCAAAATGTAATTTATTTTCTTTTTACCTCTCTGTATCTGGGCCATTTTTGGCTATGATCATCTTTAACTTTCCAAGTCCTCCCACGGGGGCTCTGTCTGTGCCTGTTGTAAACTGTAAGAATAGTCTTTTCTGTTCATCTGTAAATGAATGGACTATTTCCCAGAATTCCCTACCAAGGAAGAAATCAAAAAGTAAGTAAACCGAGAACTTCCTGTGGTATAAACGAGACGTTCAAAAGTAATTGAACTTTGAAGGTTTAGTAATTCTAATCAATCTTAACATCAAATGTACAAATTGTCAGTTTTGGTTTACAAATGCAATGTATTCACCGATCGATGAGATTCAGAATTAGAAATCAGAAATACCACCAAAACACTTGTCAGTTTGGTTGATAACTGATCTGCAAATATTCTTCCTTTATTATTCCTTTTTCCTAAAGAATTATACTGGCTCCACTAAACCATCCATTCCTCCCACCTTCTTAAGCACCATAGTAAACAAACCCAGCTGCTGTCAAAGGTTTTCTACCCCAGCAGGCACTAGTGAAGTACTTGGCAAAGTCTAGAGGACTGAAGATGCACATTTCTCTGACCCTTGACTTCAGAGTTCTCTAGTTGAGGGGTCAAGAAGGTAAAAACATGAAACCTACTTCATTTCTCATTAAAGAAGAAAGTTCTACACATGCAGTTCAGTGTTTGTCTTTTTTTGTACAGCAGAGCAGTGGTAGTTTATTGAAACATCCCTGTTTATCCTGGGGATTATTTAACTATTTGGTATAAGAGAAAGACAAAAAAACCTGGGGAAAAATCCCTTTTAAGCTTTACCAGAGCTCACTGGAAGCTAAAGACAATGCTTATGCTATCTACGCTTTTCTAATGACAGCACTTGTGTAAAGCAAAATTATACATAAAAGACACTTGCATCTCCAGGACTACAAAAATACTAAAACTTACAATATTAAATTCACTATGAAGAAACAGGGAAGTAAAGTGCTTTTAATCTTTCAGAAATCAGAATAAAAATTACCTAATAATAAGAGAGTCTCTTGTATAGCCACCATCATATTCTGTAGTTTCTTCTAGTGCTTGAAAATCTAAATTCTGTAAGAAGATGACATGTGTAAAAATGACCACTAATTATATACTTAGGCTCAAAAAAGCTCCACTTTCTGGTGTACATTCAGGATTCTTACCCTACTTCCACAAATAAGTAATTCAATTTCCTCTGGTCTAAATAAATATTTCAAAGGAGATTCATTGGTCACCATGTGGAATCCTCTCCGAAAGGCCTTGAACTGCTTTTCTACTGATTTATTGAGTATATAGTCAGCATACAGATTGACAAATTCCTGTAAGGAAACAATCCCCCAAAAAAAGTTAGTACTTTGACATGTGCCACTTGAAGTGTCTCCCCAAAATATAAGACCCTAAAAATACATTTAATTCTGTAATTCTACATAGGTTATCTTTTTACTGCTTCTACTCAGCAATAATAAGGAGCAAGCCTCAAATATTTCTCAAACAGGTCAAACACCACAGCCAGAAGCTATGTATGCATGTATTGATGCTTTCCTTAAATGTGAAGGCTTTTATGCTTACAACTGCATTGTGCTACAGCGAGGCTTTTAAACTTAAATTTAAACTGAGAAAAAAACTCTATGTAGAGTACTACATAATTCTGCATGAAGTATCTAAAAATTACAGATTACATTAAAAAGAATTATTTGAGCATACCTTCCTATTTTCATTCGTAATAGGAATTTTATCACCGTTTTCCTTTAAATCATGCATCATTGGATTGCCAAAGAGATCCGTATGAGATATTTGAAACGTTATCATCATATCATCTTCCACACTTCCTTCATACTCTAGCAAGTCTCTCAAACTCTGGTAAAGAACCTAACAGAATAAGAAATACATGTCTGTTGTAAATAAGTTTCAACAGATTTCACTGAGTAACACCAGAAGACATGAAATGGGTTGTTACTTTCTATGACACAAGTCACCTAAGATCTCCCATAGCAGTCCAAACAAAGGCATATTAAGCTCAGTGTTTGTAAAAACAACCATTAGGAGATATTAAGATAAAAAAAAAGAAACGGGGCGAGTGATAACTCCCTAACAAGAGCCTATCAGTACCCAGCAATCTTACTAAATGCCAGTGGTCAGACCTGTAGCTTAAGAGCCACTGATCATCTCTTCCTCTTTTAACTCTTTCAAAACTGTGTTTACTTTCGGCATCCAGAACACATTACACTAGTAAGCTGAACATATGTGTAAAAATCAAAGCAAGCACTGCGTTTTATATCAGATAAAATTCAGGCAGCATGCTTTTATCTCCCACATCTTAATTTAAAACTCAATCAAACTAGGAAGTAATCTTGAAGCAACAACATGGATGGAGCAGTCATTAAAGCAAGAAAACATCTATGCACAAAAATAAAACAAAAATCACAAGAATTTGCCACGTGGAATCTGAAATTACCTTGAAGATTTTGCTCTACTCAAAGGAGCAAGCAGCCTTTCTCCCTGCTATACCCAGACTGCAGGGATATTCACAAGCTGCCTCATCTGTCTCTTGCTTTAGACAAAAACCAATATAAACACCACACTTCTGAATGCCTACTGTTACTTTCACATTTTTTATAGAAATAGTCTAATTTTAGAAATCTCTCTCTTTGGGAAGATACAATTAATAACAGTTTATGCTTAAGAGTACTTAGTGAGATATTAAGCAATTTAGGCAGTATGTGGAAAAAAAATAATAGAACACAGGTTTATTGATACCCAGCCCTATTTGTTGACTTGCCAATTCCACCTCCTCCAAACCAGATGCAGTAAGAGGTTTTATTGCTTATGAATTTATTTTCACAAATACAGACTCTTCTCACAAATGACTGGTTACTTCACTTCCACTTCTGACAGTGATCTTGTGTTTAATTTAAATCCAGATTAAGTCACTACATGGAAAATACATTAATAAACTCGAAGAACATAATGAACTTACAGGATGAGAGTCTGCCAGATCACGGAAAGTTCCTTTTTTACCCATCAGCTTCCTGTAGACAACCATGGGAAAATGTACATCCAGTATACAGTTATTGTAAATAGCCAGACCCAGTACTATGCCAATCAGTGTAAACTGACCCTCAGTTTCAAAAGAGGACGGATTAAACCAAAACAGTTTTGTAGATTCATCGTATGTGAACATCCCTGTAAAAAATGTTGAACAATTATGGTTACATTTGAATAAAAATGACATACCTTTATAAACCTATCTGTATTAGAATGCCTCTATAATGTGTTTAACTTAACATTATACTAAATTTAATGGCACAGAGAAGCTACTTACCTTAATGTACTTGGAGCTGCTCAAAATACTGTTACTCACATTACCACTAAAAGCCCACAGGAGACCTGTGATACACCAACCTGCCCTGCCCACTGAAGCTGTACATACACAACCCTCCCTCCCCTTCCAGTACTGACGAGCCAGCAGCACTTCCTCAACATAGATTGTAACTTTGATAAATAAAACAGTGCAAGAAAAGAACACAAACACCACGTGGATGAAATAATCCTGAAGAACTCCAATGACTATAAAGTGACAGCCTTTCCTCAAAGGCTTTTCCAGGCCAGTTCCAGCACTAGAACAGGACTACATGCAGCTCTATTACAGAACTGGAAGCTGTGATGATGGAGCAGGGATTAACCATCACGTATGATCCTGGAGTCAGATGCCTAACAGATAATTTTTTTTGCTTGTTTAAAGGTACTCCACAAAACTACAGCTATCACATCTATCTTAACTGAAGGGGAAACTGTATTATAACAATGGACTATAGTTTCACAGGAGGGATGCAGTTTTAACAGCTTCTCACTGTTGAAAGGGAGAGGTTTTGCTTTGTTCCCCTGTTCTTTTCTCTGATTCAGCTCACTATTTCAGGTGATCAATCTCCTGCCAAGTCCACAGGCTAAGCACCCTCACAGAAGGTTTCAAACAGCTGAACTGGCACATGCCAGGGCCTGGAGGGAGGAGACAGGACCATACAAAGAAAGACAAAGTATCCCTTGCCCTTTTGGCTGTAGCAAGCCACTAGATTAGCTCGTGCTTACAAAACCAAGAGGTTTTGTACAGGCTATAAAGTAAATAAATGAGCCCCACAGTAAAATCCCTTGTTTCCTGACCAGATACTGAAGGAAGACAAATGCAAACCCCACAGAGTTAAGAAGAGGGAGAGAAACCACCCTGGACAAGGGTAGTCCCAGTGACCTGTTGCTGGTACATCTAAGTTTCATCATTTGCCGGCAGAACCTCAGGAGAAGTGCCCAGGCTCCTTCCACCCAACACACCAGAAGTCACATGCACATGGTCAAGAACGTGAACTACATTTGTCACAAGGATTTATCTTATCAGATCTTAAAAGATAAGCTTGTTTACAACCTATGGAGATGTACAAATTCATTACAAAGCCACATGAACAGAGCCACAAAATGACACCTAAGACTGAAAACATCACCTTCAGCCAAGAGATATAGCTTGAATTCTCATTCCATGTAAGGAAATGAACTGTAAACTCAGTGACGCTGGCTATTCCACAGAATTGAAGATTATTTTTCTCAGTAAGGTATGAGGACAGGCTCAGCTACTAGGAGAGCAGCAAATAACAGACTAACATATGAGGTAAGGCAACTAGAAATCAGAAATGGGTGAGAAACACAAGCATATATAGGAGAAATGTTAAATAGAAGCCTGCATTCCATTTTCTTAATTGCCTGTAGTAACCTCTGGATTACTAGCACAATAAAAGCAATGCGTTGTGCTTTCTGCAATATGAAGGAAGATCTGAACAGTCAAAACAAACAACTCCAACAAACACCCAATAATGAAGGACTTACAGTTTACCCAGATCCATATCTGGAAACACAATGTTTTATTCACTGACCAAAATTAAGACTATAGTACATTAAAATAATCATAAAACAATAGAAGAAACTGGAAGCTGCAATAAGGGAAAACAATTGTGTAGTGTTGCAAGGAATATTATATGAAGTTATTCCTTCTTCCCTTTTACCATGGTGACTATTAGGCATAAATCTAATATTTTGTCTGAGTTATTGCCTCCTTTGAGTAAAACTTTAAGGTAGTTTAATATGAAAACAACTGAAATGTAATGGCGAGGAAACTATTACAGCAATAAACATCACTTCACACAAACCTATGAGAGGACAGACATTTTAAATTACAGTTTAAAGATTTCATTCATTTTCTCTGGTAAATATAGTGTTTACAAATCAACAAAAGCCACACTTTGTTTATATGGTGTGTAAACTGTTCTACTGCAGTGCATATTAACAGGTGCAAAAGAAGACTGTGAAAGCAAGCTACATTTTCTGCTTTAGACATTTATTGCAAAAGCAAATAAATGCTATTTTTTTCAAAGTTGATATAAAAACAAAAATTGTACATATGTTTTTATATTTTGAATAGAGAAGTAACATTTAAAACATGCATGCACATCTAATCTATTACCCATCTTCACACACAGGGAGCATATATACACTGGCTGAATCTCAGCTGAATCTGACTTCAAATACTAAACAGGAGTATTTCAATGTAGGCACCCCACACAACTTCTGTTTAGGTAAACTCAGGTCAAAACCACATTTCACATTGGAAATAAACTTTGTCAGTTAAAGTACTAAGACTTCCTTATTTTGCCATACTCTAATTTATTCCAAGTAACCTTGCTAATTCAGATATCAAGTCTCTCCAAGTTCCTAGAACTTTTCAGAGTGAGTAAAACTTGTCTGAGGATCTGTACACTCGCTACAAAAACTGGCTTGTGTACAGTGAAAGGCATGTGCCAAGGTTCAAATTCTGTTACTAGTTCTGGGCCCTTCTCCTTTAACCCAGTCAAAATGAATTTGAGTTTCTTAATCAATTTTCTAAGCCACAAAACCAAGAGCAACACCTGTCTGTCTTAAAACAGTTCAGTGAACCCAAATTAACTAATGCACGTAAGCTGTTGAGCTTTTTAACAGCAGCCGTTACAGGAACTACCATGTGACATCACACTTCACATAAACCATGAAATTAGTATAGAAACCTGGTCAGTCTCATTTCCATTCTAACACAAAGTATTAACATTTAAAAACATTTTAATCTTTTCAGAGGAGATAAGCTGCATATTAAAAGCAGGATGTTCCTGCATTTGTGAGATAGAAGCATAAAAGGCTGGTGCAGGTAGCAAGGGAAAAAAGCAGTAAGATAGAAAGGTGACTGTTTAAACACAAATATAAAGCTTTGGCTCCAATGTATCAAATTACTCCTAGTTATTAAGTAACTCCAACCAATTTGACATTACTGCCACACTTTGGATCTGTAACCCCTTTTCCATGAAATCATTAGAAGAACTGAGACTATCAGATTTTTTAAGCTGGAGGAAGGGGAGGAAGTAACTCAAAAACTCACCATAGTCCTACTCTGGTTTTACTGCAGAAGCTCTTCCTCTTTGGTTTGATTACTAATTCTAGGAGCTAGTCACAAAGCAAAGTGAGGAGAAAGGTGAGAGAACAAACAAAGGAACCCTGCAAAGAAACCCTATACTACTGATTTATATCTAAACAGGCTTTCACTAACTATACAGTTACTTCTTTCATCATTCCTCCTTATGCGGATGACTGATGAGTGAACATCAATGTGTCAAGTACTCTTGTGATCACCAAGAAACCTGGAGAACTTCAGAGAGAAGCAGCAGCAGATGTACAAAGGCACTGCATAAACACAGAGCAGCCCAGGCTGGAAGGGACCTTGAAAGATCATCTGGTCCAAGCTTTCATGGGAAAAATTCGATAAATTAGTAAATTATTAGAACACATACCAATATCTGGATTGAAGATTTCTTCCACAACCAGTTGAAAAAATTCTTTGGAAACACCTCCTTCATCTACCCCTTGCTCTCCTTCAAATTCAACATACAATTGCTTCTTCAAGTCTGCAGGATTTTCCATGGCAATCATCTCTAGCTATTGAGTGAACAGATACAAGTATTTCATCAGTAAAACTGTTTACTTGAAGAGCCAAATGAGTATTAAATAATGAAATCAAACCTACTCTCCAAACCTAAGAAGAAAGCAAGTATATTCACAACAGTAAAATATCACAAACCAATAGTAATGCTAAATCACTCTAAGCTCTTATTAGAACTTGGGGATTAATGCAGCAAGAAACTTACCGCAGGATCTGATCTGTTGGCCAGTTAAGTCTGTTAGCCTTTTCCATTTCTATTCTTTCAAGTAATTATTTAAAATAAGTTAGCATTGTGTTGCACAAAATTAACAGAAAACAGCATGAAAACAAGATGTATTACCAGGGTAATTAAATTCATCTGACAATGAAGAGAGACTGCAATATGATCTACATGTTTGACAACAAACAGTTTCGTGAAGGGATTATACAGATACATTTTCAGAACCTTTATGTGATAATTTACAGCGAAAGGCAGAAGACAAGCTTTTGACAAGTAGTTGCATCTCACAGACAAAGAGCTGGGGAAGGAAAACAAAACAAACAACAATCCCAAAACAAAACACAAAACAAACAAAGCCCCAAACAAAACAAACACAATCCCACCACCCACAGAAATAAAGACACCAATATTACAGTGAAATCAATCCCCTTTTCTCTTGACCCTAATGAATAAGTCTCAGAAATCTCTTCCTTGAGTTTCTTCAGTGCCTTTCAACAGATCTACTGCTCTGCTTCAACAAAAGTGAAAATTCAGTTAATGTCAAATAGAAGTTGTGACTTTTCATAGGAAAGGGTTTCATGTCTACATAGAGGTCATTACAGGTCTTTCACTTTCTTCCAACAAAAATGTATCCCTTCAGTAAATCAAAAGTTATCCAAGAATATCTTGCAGCTATTAAACATGCCTACATGGCAAAGAAAACTCAACAGCAGTAAAGCAAGGCACAGATGGATCTGCACATTCCTCTACCAAGCCCACATTACTGGTGAGCTTTGCCTCTAATCCGGGCTAACACAATCTATACTTTCCAGCAGATGTCCTTAACATGCTGAACCATTTCTTTTTATTTCACTACTCTACCTTACCTTATCCACACACACGTCAACACATGCTTTATGTCCCAAAATTTTACTACTGAAGTGTATGGGAAAACAGGTCCAGAACAGAGAGGATAAAGGCAGCAGTAAAGACACCATCAACTCATGAAGAGTCACTTTCTCCTGGGAGCTGCCAAGTCAGGCAGGCCTGTTCCAAGCAGGACAGCAGGGGCAGATGAGTGACAGAGCTCAGAGGCCCAGCAGAACAGGTCTGAACACTTTGAAGCTCCTCATACAAAAGGAGCATGTGGAGAAAGTATTGCACTAACTGGGATTGAAAATCAGTATCAGGAAGAGAAGGGGTGTAACTCCATAGCACGTAAAGCTCAGTCAGAAAAATGGAGACAGGTCATGAAGATCCCAATAATGAGGGTATGCCAGATTAGCTGACTGAGATATATGTATTAAATTACAAGATTAACTGTAAAACTTAATTATGTACTACATAAAGCATCTGGTATCCTTTCCATATCATTTGCAACTATTTTTGCACCTAAAGAGATCAAATAGCATTTCTTCTTTGAAATTCACTGTATTTTATCAACAATACTTCTGCAGCAAAAACCTGCTGCAGTTCCCCACTGGTACTCTCATCAGATGCTTCCCGTAAGTGTAGTTTTGC
The DNA here is from genome assembly GCF_037038585.1 of Patagioenas fasciata. Taxonomy (NCBI): domain Eukaryota; kingdom Metazoa; phylum Chordata; class Aves; order Columbiformes; family Columbidae; genus Patagioenas; species Patagioenas fasciata. The sequence continues at coordinate 120,905,678 of NC_092520.1, read as the reverse complement.
ATCTTGCCTTCCATGTAAATATTAAAATTATGTGTCTTACAGATATGTAAAAAAAAATTTATTCCTGAATAGGAGGACAATGGACCTTAAGCCATGTGCCAGATATAACCAAGACCTTTTAAAAACAGAGAAGTAGCATTTATTTTAAGACTGTAAGTACAGGTTATATATGTGCTGGACAGACAGAAGTTCTCCTATTCAAATCCCTTCTACTTAAAACTGGCACTAATAATGTTTTCCTTTTTTCTCCCCAGTCATGACTCGGTTGGCTTTGTAATGTTACCAAGTTTTTACAAGTTTTATGAATTTTGATGCATTCTGAGAAAGCAAGTATTGCCTCTGCATTTCTTTTGGGAATGCAACCCTTTGTCATGGTGTATTCCTATGACATGAGAGCTTTTACACTTCTACTAAGGACAGTGCTCACATTTATACACATAGAGCACTTAAAAAAATGTTTCAAAATATTTATTTTTGGCTGAGAACAATGCTGCAATGAGTGATGTAACAGATACGCAGTATTAAAAAAGGGGAAGGAAACACTCGTAGTTGAGCAATGCCAGCTGGGCAGATTGGAACAGTGCACTGGATGTCTGTGAGTGAGTCAGACAGAGATTACCAAAGAGAAAGTATTTTGAGTCAAAGCCTGATGTTCCTTGAAGTAGATTCTGTAGCTAGGACAATGTTGCTAAGCTGCTCAACTGAAGGTTTCAGATTTAGCTGCTCCTTTGACCATTTGCATCTCTCAACACTGATGCTTCACAAGAAAACTGGAACTCGGTGGAAAACACAGCATTAGTCATGATAGTAGAGAGGCACTGACTTTTAGCAGAGCTGCAGCATGTAGCAGTGTTTCTACAGAAAGGAAATATGAATGTCAGTTTAGAAGAGTTGTTGGTTTCTTCTGTTTGTTTGTTTTAATTATATTTTTTTTCTTTTCCTTTTTTTGTAAAAGAGCTGCCTTAGTCATGTCACAGATGCTGCTGGAAGCTAGAAGGTAAAATGGTCTGAGTGGTCAAGCAGACAAAGTTGTCATTACATTTTCCAGGGACTTCCCAGAAAGCATGTGTGGCACCTCTGAAGCAGCAGCATCAAAAACTGAGTATCTATGAACTGAAAAGCTGAAAGCTGAGACAATGTTATAAAGAATATCTGTATTTTGCTGGCTGAAACATAATATTGGGGCACAGCATAAGAGACTGTATGATTTAATTTGCTTACATAACAACACGGTTCTTTTCTGAGAGACAGGAATCTTCCACTAAGTGAGAGAAATATGACGAAGTTTAAAAGCTTAATGTAACACCAGAGTTTACCTTCTCAAAATTGACAGTAACTGAACTAGTTAATTTCTATTTAGTTAAGTGATCAAAAAACCCCTCTAGTTCTAACAATGAAACAAAGTCCTCTTTAAGGCAGTGTCAGGAATACCTTCTATGCTAGAAGGCAAAAATGACAAACAACTACCAGTGACACATCATGACATAAGTCGGTCGCTACATTTTCTGCAAAATGGTATGTGAGTTAATACTTAAAAAGTGACTCAACAGCACTCTCAAGCTGTGCTTTATGGTTCATGCATACGCCTGCCAGCTGAGCTCGCATGTATCAGACAGGCACATTCTGCATGCAACCAAGGCACACTAGTGCCATGAATTTCAACTCAACACACATACGGATTTAGTCTAAAACAACCTCAAAGCTCCTTTTGTACCTTGTTGCTAATACACTATGAGAAAAACTACCTACTGGCTTCAGTTGTCATGTAACTGTTTTAGTTCATCAATATATTTAGCAGAGTCATTTTGAAGCAGGAGAGGCTTGTGGCTGGCCAGTTGTCTACACTCTACGTGAAATTTGCCAAAGTGGCTTTCTAATTTGTGAGCAAGCACCAGCCAGACTCTGCTGAAGAAGTCCACCACAGCCTCACTTGCAGAACTTGCATGTCATGACTCACACACTTTAAATTACTGCTCCCTGAGAATAAATCCACATACCACCTGGGGCACGGGGAGAGCGGAGGGAGAATAAACTCAGACGAAGGGGATGAAAGGGAAATAAAAAGGCAGAAGAATGGATTTAAGCATAAATTAGTTTCATTACTACCACATTCACGTAACATGACTCAGCAGGAGGACAGCTAACCTCTTAAACCTGACAGACACAAAAAAAGCACGTTAACTGCTTTCAGGAACTACAAATTGAGCTACCAACTCCCAAATGTAAGGATTCCTTAATAAAAGCAGGGATTAACACTTCAATTCCAACATACCATCCCACCTCCTGGTGACTTCTCAAACTAACATACATACAAATAAGCATGCATTCAGCATTAATACAAAGAAAACAAGTTTCATTAAATCTATTTCCATTAAAACCCATGAAAAATAAGTTTCTGATGCAAGTTTCATACATTCAAAGAATTTGAACAATGAATTGGTAAATAAAATCTTTGCATAGATGTGTTCCAGGGTGAAGAACGATTCCCTTAATAAGCAACTTTACACAAATTACTGCTTCAAAGATATTTAAAAGGTATTGCTTCAAATGCTCAATAAGAAAAATCCTACAGTAATAATAATAAAAAAAAATCACTTACCGGTGCCCAGATTTGTTTTAATGTAGTCCCAAAAAGTGAGAAGTTTAACTCTACGAGTTTAAATACTAAGTATTGATAAGAGATAACTGAATTAGCTTACTAGCAGACAAGAACCAGTACTTAGTCCATTTGCAAATAGAAATCATGAAGGCTGGTAAAAATATTTGCTTCCAAAATAGCCAACATCAATAAGGAAAATATGAATAAGCTCATCAGAACCTCATTTTAATCAGTATTTCTGAAAAAACGTTTTTATCAGGAAGTTAGTCATTCCATATAGTTAAAAAAGTCTGCACTGGTGGTTCTGTAAAGACACAGGTCTAGTGACATGAGTATGTTGTTACTTACAATTCAAACAAGTCTGTAAGTGTTCAAACACCAGAAGTAAAAAATGCAATTCAAGGGTAAGAATATCAGTGATCCTAATTACTTATCTGTAATTGAAGCATGTTTGGAAACATTTTACCACTGAACAGATCTAAGAATATGCTTTTACTACTGTAGACTATTATCCTGGCAACATCTGACAGCTTTCAGTGAGACCCTTCCAAAAAAGTTCAATACTATGCATAAAACTGATGCAAACTCATATAATGTAGCTTTCGCTTAGGTCTGATGCTGTCAGTGCTGCTACAGAAGCACACGGTACCCATCTTTGACTACAATCGGAGACAGAGCAAGCCACTTTAAGGATTAGGGCATAAGACTGAATATCTTCCTCCAGATCTATTTCACACCAAGCAGGAAGTGGAAACAAATTGTGAAAATTACTAAAATCACTTCCCAACCAGTTATGAGAAGTACCTTTTAATAACAGCACACAATTTTTCAAAAGATCAGGCACTTGCTGAAGAAATGGCAAGATGACAGTGTGGAACAGTATTTTCCCCACAATACTTTTCCAGCTACCAGACGACTTGCAGCTTCAGGACTTCCTGATGTTTGTGTGTGGGTCACAACAAAATGCCTGTAATGCCTTTTACCTTTTGATGGATCTTTTTTTCACAAAGAACTACAAGTTCTGGGTAAAGACATCTGTAACTTTAAGTACAGAGTGGGTAAAAAAAATATGTCCTTTTGCTTATGTTAAGCCTGCTTCCTGATAACAGTATTTGAGAAAAACAGTATTTCCCATTCAACTTCTCCACACCATCTTTCATGTCCTCTCTATCATGTTTTTTACCATTCAGGGGACTTCATTATCTCTTTATATATCTCTCTCTTGAAGAGACTCTGAACTGTTAAAATATACTTCTATTGCATCCTTTTTGATATTAAAATGAGAAGAAACAAATGAAAGAAATATAGGCACACCATATTAAACAAGGACATTGTATTGTTCTATTTGCTCCTTTCTTAAATCATAACATTTCCTCAGTAATATTTAAAAATCTCTTCCTTGAGCAGTGATACTTCATATCATCAGTTAAAACACATCAATATTTAAAAGGTGACTTCTGTACCCTCTACATACATTTATCAAGACAATTTTCTTTAAGTCCGCACCATCTCACAACAGCTACCTTGTTTCATCTGTTGGAAGTGGTGCATACAGCTCCCTTCATCCAGCTAGCATGGTGAGCATTCATTCATTCCCATTTTACTGAATATAATCTATTTTGCACTTTCAAGAAATGCCTGGGCTGTACTTTGTCTCATTGATGAACACTACAGTTCAGCTCAGGTTACTTTAGAACAGTTTTATCTTTTTCCTTTATTTTCTGGCCCAGAACAAACAGTTTAAAATTCCTACTCTCCTTTGGGGCTTTGATAGATCGCCGTAATTCAGCAAATTCTGACACCTTAAATTAACTGCCCTAAGAGGATCCATGGCAACTGCTCAACATGTACTCGTAGACTGCTAGGCTGTGCAAGGCCTGCTTCAAGTGCATCATCATTTAAATTCGTATGTTTGAGCTTAATCTGATTTAAATTACCTAAATTTCCAACAGACCAAGAGCATGCACAGCAGTGACTGCTGTGGTCCTGTTGTGATGTAGCAGCTGCACCAACTTGATGCTGTCCATGGGCTTTCTAAGCAATACTAGACTTTTTTTTTTTTGGTCCCCAGAGATTTCAACTTCTTTCCACCACAAGCAATATGTGAAAGAGTGCCTTTCTCATATTTATGGATTTTCCTCTCTGCTGGAATTGGCATTAAAATTAACACGTCCCTAAAACTAGCTCTTAACCTCTTTTAGCCCTTCCCCTCCTAAAGAGATAGTACTATCCCTCCCTTTTTTCCAGCATTTATGTATCCCAAAACTGAACAGTCAAGGAAATAAACTCCATTACATCAACGTGACAAAACATCACTGGATATAACTGTAAGTCTGATGGGTAGTGAAATTACAGGAAGCAGGCTTTAATCTTAAACCAGTATATTCCTCATTTGCTTAGTATAAAATTTGGTTTATAGACAGAAGCCATCTCTGCATTACAATTTTATTTTTTCTATTGATACCAGAGACAAGAGTTTTCCCTGATAAATCGTAGTAATATCAGCAATTCCCATAAAGTAGCTAACCCATCTGGAAATTCATAGGTACACAGAAAAATCAAGGCAGAAGCTCATTTAGGGCTCTCACGACTGATCTTCAGCAGCAGCTAAAGTAACCAAATTTAACCAGAAGTAACAGGTTGGTTAAGAGGCAAAACCAGGTACTTTCCCTAGAGCATCTCCAAATACCTGTGTGGTTCTTCAGCAACAAGCTTTAAAACTAAATTTATGGGGAAAAGCTTACTGTGAAGTAGCCTTTATAATTTGTATCCTGTACAACTCCCACCTTTCCAAAATGTGAACAAATGGCTTTAAGTTTTACTTTAAGAAGCCAGCACATTCAGAAACAAGCTGCTCTCACAGATTTCAGGTACTAAGAGGTCTGTCTTCTCCTTTCTCAGTCATATCAGTATTTGCACCACATTGCAACAGTGCTTAGAGAAGCAATAAGTTCTACTTATCATGTAGTCACTCCGCATACTTTATATCCAGAAGTTCAGAAGTCCACGAGAAGAGTACACAACTGAATGGTTTTAATTCCAACTTCCACCTGAAAAGCTTTACTATCAGAAGATGACGCAAGACAGTCCATGGGACAAAGTACTGCAACAGAAGTTGGTCACTCTTACCATTAAAGCTGTAACAACATTTAAGTCTGCAACCATTCCAAGTAGAAGTTGTTCTGCTGAACACCCAAATCTTCAGCAGCACACTCAGAACTGGGTTTTGGTGGTAAAGCTATTTGAGTTTCCTTCTAGAGGAAATCTAATACATATGACACTGCACTCACACACAGTCCTTTTCAGTTAGTCAAAGCCCACGTAGTTTGCACTAGTAAAAACCACAAACCTATGTTCCATGTTGTTGCATGACTTACCCGGACGAGAGCATCATCTATGATGTGATCACGTCTCACTTTAAGCCGCAAATACGGGTTGAGCTGCTGTCCTTGAACTAAGCTGTAGAGCACAGTTATGCGTCTTTCACTGTACATCCGGATCCTATTGTCATAATACAATCCTAGGTTCTTGGTAACAGCATTCAATATGAAGGGACAGGTCATAAAAGAGAATTTATTTTCTGTTTCTACTTTGAAGAAAGTGTAGTCTTTGTCCATTTCTAGAACATCATTCAGTGGTTCATTAATAAATTCTTCAAAAGGGATAAGTGGTTTTCTGCAATCTATAGTTTTAACACCGAGTTCAGTTTCCAGTGGGTCCACTCGAGGACCTTTTTTATTTCTTCTTTCCTCACCCAACAGCTCTTGAAGAGTTAGTTCACTTGATTCTGGGATGGGTTCTTCATCTTCCTCTTCATTATGATCTGTATCCACATCCCCTCCCACTACATTTGCATAGTAAACCATTTTCAAGCACTTTGAAGCAGCAACGACAGCATCGTCGTCATTCACTAGGTTACGACTATTGAACTCGTTGCTTATGACTTTGTAAGTAATAAGCTGCTGAAATGTTTCCATCATTCTCCGAATTTGGTCTGCTCTGTACTTAGACCACAATCTGACCAGTTTTGCTTGAGCTGCAAGGGGTAGTTTGCTCATTGCTTTGCAAAACAACGGTAGAGCCATTTCCAGGTATTCTGGGCTATGAAGATTGCCGTTCTCCATAACAATAATAAACAAATTCAGATAGTTAGGATCCCGAGAGTACACATTATGGTAAGTCAAGTCACATTCCACATTAGGTGACAAGTACACAAGTGCATTTAAAAAGGCAGTTTCTATTTTTTCATTAGAAAGTAATCTATCATAGACCCGTCTGACTGCTTCAATATCTACAGAGACTTCATCTGGGCCTAGTTTTTGGAGGTTATTATCTCCCTGTGTGTTATCACCTATTCTTGATGATGAAGATGATGATGCACCTGAATCTTCTTCCATAGCAGCAGCCGAGCAGGCAGCTTTTTCCTTTTCATCTTCATCTTTGTCTTCATCCTTCCCTTGAAGAGACTTGAGCTCCTCCTTGGTGTGCTGCTTGGCTTTTCGGAAACTCTGTACCAACGCTTCAGCACTAGAAAATACTCTCCCAATCACCCGGATTAAAGGGGAATAATCCTCTTTCTCTCGACATAGTTCAAGAATTTCATATATCTTGTCCTCTGTTAGAAAAGTCACATCTATAAAAAGATAAAGTATGAATTTAATTAAGATAACCACTGAAAAGAGAATACAGTTAATTAAGATAACCATTAAAGAGAGAATACTTCTGATTCGCCCTACTCAAGAAATCTCTGTATTGTATCATCATTAACAGTGGAAAAAACAGTGTCTGTGCTGGATAAATTCAAGACAAGATACTTTATAATTTCATTAGCATGAAGAATCATGATTTCACTCACTATGATTTTGTAAAATACTTTATTCATGGATATCGATGGATGTCGATCAGAGAACACACTCAATAGTAAAACCAGTCTTTAGCCAATTAACTACGTTTGGTAGTTAACAGTATTAAAAGATCTAAAGAGCAGCAACTAAATCAATCAGTAAAATGTTTAAACTTTAAAAGGCTTAATTAATAAGACTGTGTGATAATACAGTCTTCTGGTAAATCTGCAGTTAATGCATAAATCATTAAACTATACACAAACTAAAGTGTATCAACCTATTTTTTCAAACATAGCACATGTATATGGACTTCACACACTCTCCCTTAAAAACACATCTTGAAGATTCAGTAATTTGTTTTGTTGTATATTAATTGAATATAAGATTTTTGTTTCTATTTTTAATGGTCTCTGCAACTGTTTTTTATACTAAACATGCCTGAAAACCCTCCCCCAAAAAACACAATAATGTTTCTAAGTTACACACACAATTGGGCACATGAGTTATTTCTTTGTACATTAGGCCTGACTGGGATAAACAATTTGAGTATACTCATCAGCATGCTATTCAGATGAACAAGTTGATTTACATCCATCACCTGCATGGGCTCCAAATACCTCTCTGTGCCCCCCTCCAAACCCTTGATATGAAAACAAGTTATTTGGTGGTTCATTTGTTATTTGAAATCTTCTTCTTTATAAAAGAGAATAAGAAAATATTTATAGCTCTACACTTCTTCTTGAACAGAACCCAAAGTTGCTTTCACATCAGATGATGATTTAGAGTAGGATTACCACATGATCAGACCCTGAAAAGATGTTCTAGTTCAAGCAGATTCTTCTGACCTGACACACAGTTTAAAACTAAGACTGAATCTGTTTAATAGCATCTCTACAGATCTAAAAAAAAAAAAAACCAACGCATCACAGCACTTTATTCACCAGCCATGCTAGAACTACTACTTCTGCAGAAAGAAGTGTGTAATTTTAATAAATACAGTCATATGTTAAAGTATTTTGAAACACGATTGCCTACACTAACATTCATTCCAAGCAGTCATTAAATTACAAATAAAAAATAAATGATGCAAAGACAACCTATTGATTTTCATAGAGCCCCAAAGCTATTCTCAGAGTACATTTAACACAAGAAAGATTAAGCTTATGTCATGCTACTGAGACTGACTTCCAGCCAATCTGAAGGCAGTGAAAAAGCTTCAAAACTAAAATCTGTCCTATTGGAAAAACAGTATTGAAAATACTATGAAGAGATTCAAGCTTAGTGCAACATCTCCTATTTTTATTTGCTGCAGTAGATCCTCAGGAAACAAATTTGTCTAAAAGAAATTTGGCTGCTGATACAGATGCTGTTCCATGCCACACAGCTCCTCAAAATGAGGACCACAGCCTGAAGTTCACTGATACTGGACTGCAGAGCTTATTAATAGCATAAAAATTATCAGTAAGAGTAAACAATCTAACAATAACACATTTCAGATTTCCATACTTACAACATGAACTCCCTAGTCATTCTTAAGGTTTGTAGTATTTAAGGAACTTATGTGCTACTTCCAGTGAAAACTTTTAGTATTAACATTAGCAGTTTCATAACAGTTTTAAGTCATAACCTGTGACCACCCACTAACTGAGCTGTCATAAGGGTCTGCACCATTTTCACCTCATAGCAGAGAGAACAGCTGGAGGAAAATAAACATAGGTGAAGCGTTCCAACTCATGGCAATTTTAGCTGACTTATGTCTGATATGTGAGTTTTTACATGCACTCTCCTCAAACTTTAGCACTGATTCTTGACTGTCAGAAAGACTGCATCTGATCGAGAAATTGCCAACACCACACTCCATAATTACCCAAATTACGAATTAACTTTTCATTTTTTCTTAGGGAAGCTTTGTTACGATTGTGTGCTCACTGCCTGTCCACTGACCTTCTCTGTTCCCAGTTTAATGTTTTGGTGATCAAAGCTGAAAAGTTTTCCAGGTAATTAAAACACTGATTTTGAAATGGCTCTCTCTACATATGACTACATTTGTAACCCATGCTTTTTATGTATTTGCAATTTCTCTATTTCCTTCCTCTTTTAGGACTCCCATCTAAGATATTACTGAGATGCTGACCATGGCCTCCAGACACATTTTTTTTCTCCCCAAAGGTAGTAGTTTTAGCACTGCAGAAAAGTAATTTAAATAATTCTTTCTGGAGGACATTTCTTTCAACTTATTTAGAACTCTTCAATCCTATATCAAGCATAAAAGCAAGTTGCACATCCTTTTCCTTGACTTTCTCAAACTTAATTGCAGTTTTCCCAGTTGCTACAGGTAGACCTTAAGAAAATTTCAGCACTACATTCCTTAGACATCATCCAATTCCAAAGATAACTAAGAGTCTCAGATGGGCTTTAAGAACACATCGTGCTCTCTGTCCATGCAGCCACAAAGACAGGTCAATGCTTCTGATGCCACAACAGATGAGTCTGAGTCACTGCTTTAAACAGACAGCCTCTGAGATAAGTTGAGAAACCTCTTACATACCTGTCTTGGGGAGAAAGGACAGTGGTGTTGGAGAGAAAGAGGAAAATCCTGTACCTGCACACCTCCATTAAAAATACACAAAATCAAGAAACAAATCACAAAAAAGACCTAATGTGCCTCTTACCCATCTAGCACTCTACTGACTCTCCTTTCCCCTTCCTACTGTTTTCATCTTTGCTTACTCAGATCATAAATAATTTGGGGACAAATTTATCCTTCCACCAGATAAAGAACAAACTTATGCAGGTATTGACTAGAGCACCTTAGGTCCCTTGTAACACAATACTATGTTTATAGCTGATTCTGTTGGGTTTTTTAATTCTTTGCTGTAAACAGTTTCCCCATCTTTAGCTAAAATGAATGAATCTGAACTCTGTTTATACCACTTACTGCAACGATACTTAAAAACATCTGCTCAAAGGTTAATGGCTTGAATTTCATTTAGCTTGTGATTTCTGCTTGCACCACAGGTTTTCACAACAAAAATTACTCTTCTAGTATGTATTTACTACTCTAGAGAGTTTGAAAAGCTAAACAGAACTTAAAAACGACATACAGAACAGTATTTAATTTTTGTATACTGTCTTAGAAACCACTTTGCTTAAACTTCTTTTAGCTTGGTAGATATATTGCCTGTTATCCACTGTATCATTTTTTGTTCCTCTGTTAAGTTTCTTAACATAGAAAAGTTACACTTTAATTCCAGATTCTAACTCATTAACTACAGAAAAGTTATGAAACTAGCAAAACTAAAGCAGCTGTACAACAGCACTTAAAAAAACCTCTCCATATTTGCAAACCCAGTAACCTCAGAACACAACAAATGCACATGGATTTTAACACAGATGTGGTAAATGTACAGATTGGGAATCAATGTTCAGCATCAACTCAGCCATTTTTCAGAATCCATAGTAAAGTATTTGATAGCCCAGTATTGTATTTTACTTAAGAAGTCAGCAGAACACCACCACATTGAATTCTGTAGCCTTATAGTCATGCATATGAAGTGTTTTCTTTTAGGCAAATTCTAAAATAACATCTTACCTTTAAAGTCATCTCTTGGGCCTTGCAGTTCCTTCTTGTTCATTTTTCTGTCAGTGCAGGAATTGTTATGGGCACCTTTGGAATTGTTTTCTAGGTAAGCTGAGCTCGTTCCTTTCTTGGAGGGATGAGGATCACAGAGTTTTGCATTAATCTTATAAAGCTCGAGGGCCTTAATGGCTGCTGCATTGTTATCCATACGGAGAAAAGTTGGACAGGAAGCACAAAATTCATTCGTGCAGGCTTCATTTCCACAGCCCTCAGTTAACTGGTGGTAGTAGCGCTCTATTAGATGCTTTGCAGCTGCTCGCTTCCTGTAGCAAACATTCAAACAGTAAGTACAAGGATTAGTAGAGCTTTCACATACAAAGCTCATTCAAAAGCATCAGCAAGGCAGAGATTAGTCAGGCACTGAAACACAAGATTTCTGTGTCAGAGAGGACACATCAGGAGATTTTTTTTTTTAAATACATTATTTTCATCTCGATAAATGCAAATCTATTTAACACACATTTTTTTTGTGTGTCCTATGTAAGTGAAAGGTAAATCCCCTTTATGTACAGTTTTCAGCTTTACATCCTAGTGTTATAGTGAGTACAATCTTGTTCAGTTCTGAACAATCTCCATTGACACTGAAAAATAGAGCAATTTATATGCAAAGCAAGGCTGCAAGTGAAGTGAAGAAGAACTGGATCTCATACAGGTGACTGAGTCCAATGTATAGTACTGAGGTATAGTTGCCACTGATAGACGGAAAAGGTATGAAATCCAAATGGTCCAGGCACATATTTAATAATATTATCAATACTACACCAGTAGGATATAAAACATCTAAAAATCTAAACTATTTTTAACAAGATTCCAGATGACCAAGTTATCAGATATTTAGTGTATTTAAATTCACAGGAAAAATATTCCTTGGTTAATTAAACTTCTGACAAAACCAGGATTAAAGTTGAGCTCACGGCTGAATATATTTCTCTTTAGCTTAACACCGTACACAGTTCTGTAAAACAGCTATTTCCCAAATCCCCACTTTTCTCCTGCAATTACACATATCAAAGTACGCATTTTGAAGAATTACAACTGTATTGCTATACAAGTCAATGTGCTCAGTACTATATATACACACACCACAAAATTTAACTGGCCAACTAAAAAAGTCACAGACTATTACAGAAACATGCAAATAATAAAGAAATTGCTAGAAAAATGCGTGTAATTGGGACAGAAGCTGCATGCAGGACCAAGAGCACCATGTTTGACCACATTTTCACAGAAACCCCCAAACCTTCACTTGAGAAAACAAGTTATTAACCAAAAACAAACTATGAAACATTTCAAACATTTTGATTTGGTGTAACATGCAGGTTTTCAACCTAACTTTAGTGATGCAGTACTATAAAAATTATACCACGGGAAGCAAGATTTAAATTTGAAATTATGATACTAACTTAAAGTTGCCTATTCCAGTGTTGATGCATGCACAGATTCTGCACAGAACAAGTACTCAAGAACTGAAGAGCTAGAGCCATTGGGTAACATGCAGCACTTGTTGCGCCTATCTGTTAATAATGGCTGGTACAGCATCAGAGTTTCAACACAGCTGCTTCAGAAGGGAAAAAATCCTCAAGTTCTGAAAGTAACTATTGGAGTATATATTATTCAGCAATAACACCTTTGCTCCCTCCTTTTCACCCTTCTACATCTCATCGTCCTAGGGAAAAAAATATTTCTCACAAAGAAAAGATGAGCTCAACATCCACCCGACCTTCCAAATGCCCCAGTGCATTCCAAGACAAAAAAAACTGAAAAGAAAGGTTTTCCTGGCACCTTGAGATAGAGGTGGAAGACCAGAAATTTTAAAAAACTATGCCAGTAATATCATCAAAACCACTACTGTATAAACAGAGAATAGCTGTATTCTGATCCAAGGAAAGAGTTCTAACCTCTCCAATTTTTATACATAGACTTAGGAAAACCTGCCTCTCTCCACATATGTATAAAAATAAGGTTTTCTTGATCTTGTCTTTCATACTTCAGCTTTTAGTAGAGAGGCTTTAAAAAAACACCAGTGTTTTGATACAGGTTAGATGAGTACATGATTTCATAGACATCTATTTCTGAACGCCAAGATTTCATGCTTTGATCATTGACTTTCAATCATTCCAGACCTTCAGTTTTAAAGTGTGAAATACTGTCATTTGCAAGCAGCTAAGTATATATTGTGAAAGCCTTTCTTTGTTAATATTGAATTTTTATACCTGAGCTATGGTCACCTGTCTCACCACACGCTCCTTATTTACTCATCTTGATTTACTCAGCTTGCCGTCTCTCCTATGCATTATCTTCATGAAAGCTCTTTCCAACTAAAGTTGAAACTTAACGATCCTTTAATTTTCCTCCCTCCCTGATGTTTTCTACAGTGCACACAAAATGGCTGTTGTTTCATATACGCATTATCATTTTAACTTTATCGTTCCTCATTCCATTTTCCTTCCATCTTATTTCTCCATTACAGTCTACGTGTAGATCACAAGTTTTTTGCCATAATTTTCTGACTTATGTAATACAACTATGAATGTTATATGGATTATTTCTCACAGCTATTCTAAGTATATAAATATTAGGGGTGTGTGTGTATTTACTTAAAACAGCTGAAGTTGTTATTCAGATTAAATATATAATAAAAAGCTGGTATTGTGAAAAGCTGACCAACTCCGTAAGAAGAACAAACTTATGTTTTCAAATTGGAGAAATTCTTAGTCTTAAGGAAGCATGCACATCTTTCTGGTTTATGTAACATCTAGTTTGAATAAAGTTGTTTAAATGTATAAGCATGATATATTGACAACACATCATATTAAACAATACTCCACTTTCATCAGGTCATATCTGAGATGCCAGGAGACAAGGTTAAGCTAAGACTTGTCTCTAAACAGGGACTCAAGTTTTATTTGCTTCCTACTTTTAAGTAACAATTACTTCTCAAACTGTGCCATGCCTACAATAATGTTGTTTGTACAAACATTTTTATTGTGACTCCCAGCTACAGACTCACTGATTCAAGTTCTGTGAAATTCTATCAGAGACGGAAGGTTCAACTGAAAGTCAGATTATTTTTTTTTTTAATCAACTAAGGAAGCAAACAATGCAATGTACAACAGTACTAGAATACCACTGTATTAGAATTTTCCTTCACCTCTCTCTGGCAGTTATTCCGCAGACTTTTGTATCGCCTCAACTAAATCAGTTAATTAAATAAAAAAGGTGGCAACTTAAAGTGAGGATACAGACCTAAGAAAGTATAACAATTTCCCAAGCCTTCCACAAGAGTTATGCTTACTGAAGTCCATTCATGAAAACACTTACTGAGAACACATTTCCAAGTAAACCAAAGTGTGATTCTACAGAACAAATATATTCCATACCACATCTGCACTGGGGTACTTGAGAGATTATTGTCACTGTCCAGTGCCAAAAGCCCACACTTCTGTATTATTCAGAAAATAGTGAAGCATACCTTCTCCATTCTCCAGAGGTGAAAACTTCATCTCTTTCTACATTCTCCTGCTCATTCACTATGTAGAAAAGTTATAACTCTGAGGCATTAAAACTGGTTCATCAAGCGAGGTAACACAAAACACCCTTCTAATTCTCAGCTCATACCACACAGTGAAGACTTCAGCTCCCCTTAAGTTCTTATACAGGGACCTAGTAAAGAGTAACTGGTCCCTTAAATACTCAATGACTAATCTACCATTCATTAGCACAAAGACACCTTCTAGTAGGGTGGTGAGGCACTGGGACAGGCTGCCCAGAGAAGCTGTGGATGCCCCATCCCTGGAAGTGTTCAAGGCCAGGCTGGATGGGGCTCTGAGCAACCTGGTCTGGTGGAAGGTGTCCTTGCCTGTGGCAGGGGGGTCAGAACTAGATGATCTTCAAGGTTCCTTCCAACTCAAATCATTCCATGATTCTATGGTTCTAGTGTACTTAAGGTTGCAGTGACTGACTTGCATATATGTTTGCAAAGACCCGCACTCTTGTTGCACATCTGAACATGAAACCGCACTGCTGTGTTTGCAGTTGTAAACATTTCACAGCCATATCACAGGCCTATCCTTAACCCTTAGGGGTAACTTGGCACACAGCACACCTTGTATAACCTCCTCAACTGAGACTTGCTACTTCAGTGGGGGGGAGATGCACCTAAAATAGACATCATCTTCCTTCCCAAGGTCCAACAATTCTGCAAGCACATTTTTCCTTTTTAAAAAAAAAAAAAGTATTTACTTTTTTAGTATTTAAAGAAAAATAACTCCTTTAGACTTTTAAATTGTTCTTCAACTAATAAAATCCTTCAGATAATAAGGACTCTGCATTTTTAATTAAAATGCTGCCAAACCTGTGGAGTATCACGACAAACGTCCACCGCTGAGCCTCTACCTTTCTAGATACTTAAGCCAAGGTGCACTGGGCTGCATTTTGGGTTGTGAAGTAACTTTTGAATGTCTAAACCACATAGGAAACAAGGGACTGAATGCATGGTCCAAAGTCCCTATGTAACGGCATCTAACTTGCATTTACCAAATATCTTAAACTACAGAGAAATGCTACATAAAGGAAGCTTGTGCAACAGAGGAAATCCAATGTTTAAAGACTTAAGGAATTTTAGAAAAATCTGAAACACTCAATTCTTCACAGCAAAGAATCTTCAAAGTTTCAAAACTTGCATGAAGTTAAAAATATCTGCATAAATGCATAATTTTTGCTTTAAGTTTACCCACATTTTAGAAGTTTGTATGAAGTTTTCATACTTGTCTAGAACTATCAGCATGAAATTATGTATTTCTGAATGGTTTCTGCTTGGAACACCACAACTTTTACATTAATTCTGCACAGAAGTATCATATTGCTCCAACATGGCCTGTCTTAGCAAGCAGAAGTTTAAAGTGGTCTGTTTTAACAGCACTACTAGACATTCAGAAGTGTAAAACATTCATAAGCTGTTTTCTTAATGCAAAACCAAAAACAACCAAACAAGTATTAATATGCATGGAAGCAAGAGGAAAAATTATGTTTTTATTTTGGATAGGAAACAAAAAACATGGATTTTTTTTTTTTTAGTATTAATAGCAAAACAACTTTCAGTATATGCCTTAACAGACAGGAGCATAAAGAGACTTATACACCTGCAACAATTATACTATGCTGTGGAAATAAAATGACCAACAGACCAAAAACTGTTAAAAAAAGGTGTGGGTTATGGAGGGCCACCTTTGTGAAGTTCAATACTGCCTTCTGAGAGTTTCAGTTTCAAACCTTGCATGTTGGTTTCCTGCTTCTGTTTAGTTAGAATAAGAACAGCAGCACTAGAGAAGACAACCTGACAACCTTCCAGTAAAAGCACTGCCTGCACAGACCCTTTAGAAGCTGTGTGCACACCAAGCTGCCAGATGCTCCACTCAGAGCAGAAGCTGAGCCTTCTATTCCAGCAGGGCTGTAACACCTTTTGCCCACCTCAGCCACCAGTGCCCCAGTGAATGTACAGCTGCAAATGCACATGGACTTTGCATTTTTCCGACCTTGTTCTTCCCAGTGTGGCAGGCTCTGGTAGCTGGGGTGCAGACTGTGAAGCCCCTCAGACTACACTGGCTTCAGCCAAGGGACTTCCCTCCCTACCATGTAGTCTAGATCCACTGTGCCTCCAGGAACATCATGTGCTGACAAAGTCAGACGTGGCACTTCCTCAGGAAGGGCGAACCTGGGAAGAGTTGTCCTGGCTTTATGGAGCAATGCAGAAAGACAGCCGGGGGCAGGGGGTGGGGTGTCAAGAAGACAGTCAGTATGTATCTCTTAATCTTGTCTCATAGACCAATTACCTTGCTTCAGTCCTATTAGAAAAGCACCCTTTTGTTACAGCTCTTTCCTCTTCAGGTTGTTAGCTCCACGACTCTACAGAGGTAACATCATTCCATAGACCAACTGGTTTCATACCCTGGTTCCTATCTGTCCTTCCTAAGAAGGCATGCAGTGCCCTGTCACTTTTGCAATCCCTCCAACATTCAATTAACCAAAAAACTGAGAGACAAACAATGCATCAATTATACACTGGCTTTTCGACCCAAGGAATTTCAGGAAAAATCCCCAATTCCCCCCTTCTCCAAGACATTACAGCCCTGAAGCCATTAAATAACTGATTATGAGTAAACAATTATTAGGTAATTATTGTAAGCAATCAACATATGTAAATGGTAATGACTGCAGGCATACCTGTGTTTTAAATACTATGCTCACGTTTCCAGAAGCAGTGTCTTTTGAAAAGGCAGGGAGAAATACAGCCTTCATAAAAAAGCCCATAAATTCATTTAATTACAAAGAAAAAGTAACTTGAATTACTGTTGGAATTGATTTATTACTAAGTTCAGGAGTGACTATAAACTTACAAAAATCTTACTCTCTTTCAACAAATTTCTTATCCTTAATATTTTAAAGAAAAAACTACACAACTGTTAGCAGCTGTTAACCTTCCACATAATCAAGTTTAACCACACAAAACATCAAGAGTTCTCCAAATTTTGTTTTAAATTATCATGTAAGGAGTCCTACTCCAGACTGGCTATAAGGCCACAATGAGACCAACTTTGTCTTCATTGGAAAGAAATGAAATGGCATTAACTTCACATACTGGCAGGAATCCTTCAGTCTGTCTCTTATATCCAGGTCAAAACAAATAATTAATATTTTATCAAACTCATCAAGCAAAATACTTATTCTTTAGTGCCACCCATGTTGCTTTCTTTTGATTAAAGAAGTCCTGGCACTCAAGCAAGTACAATTAAACTTCACATTGTACTCTCCTGAACAAGATGAAATTTGTCAAGTATAAAACACAGTAACATGGAGACACTGATTCTGATTCTCTACTTCTGGACCACTGGTGTGTTTCAGTAGAAGCATGGTAAAAGCGAACCTATTTACATGAAAATACTGATATAAGAAGAGGACCGACCATTGAAGCATGTAAGACAGACCTGCAGAGAAGAGACCTAAATGATGATCAATCTTGTACTCTTCTTGCACAACCTGAAGAAGCCAAGTGCAGGAATAGGACAATCACACAGCTGTTTTCAAGTTACTACAAACTCTAGAGCACTGTTTCCATGGTAGCATTTTTTTTACTATGCCTTCATTCTGCCCAACACTGTCCTGGAGGGATGACCATGATCATGCATAAACTAAGTGCAGATAACCTGGATTGTAAGACTTAAACACCTGAGTTTCCTGTTTAGGAACAGCCTAGCATTTGTGGATTAGGTATCTCCATAGAGAAATATCTCCTCTTTAAGCTTTCTTTTTAACTGTTAAATTTACAGCATTCTCCAAGCTCCACGGAGTCAAGGTCTGTGATACATTTGCTTCAGTTATATTTTCTAATGTAAAATCTGGAATCAGATGTGTTTTCAGGTATGAGGAAACTAATTTAAAGAATTCTATGTCTAGAAGGCACTAGGATGGCATCTGAAAGTATGCATCATGAAACACTAATACAGTTATTACAAACATTTGCAATGGTTGTAATTTGGTTTTCTAGCATATTTTGAGGCTGTTGCAGAATTTTTATTTTGCCATTCTTTCAATAGAAACAAACCAGCTATCAAAGCTACACCAGTGTGAGATGATTATGCATCAAATACAACTGTAACAAGCCTTTAAATGGGGAGGCTGCTGGACTACCTTAAAAAGAGAGAGAGAAATTTCAAAATTACAAAGTATCTCACTCTCAAAAACAGAAAGAAGGAAAGATGAATACACAGAAAACCATCACATCAAATAACCCAAACCTTTGCCTTGATATGTGACAACAGAGAGTGAAAATACATTAATTGAAGTCAACCTATGGTTAAACAATTAAATATCCAGTAATTTAGTGCTAGAGAGGTTTTAAGAAAGTTATAGTGATCAAAGCTGATAATTAATGCAGATCTGCGACAGAAGCAGACAGAAGATGCTGATTTTAAGAATTCAAATACTTGAATGAATGCTAAGGAAAAAAGACTCCTAAGTCTGAGTAGGCACCGATATGTTCATTATGCACAGAATCAGAATTTGAAAAGCCTGGGATAAGCAAGACTTATCCATGGAAGAATTTACTGCATAAGAGTCTGAAAGAGCCAGCAGATTCTTTTTATTTAATTCACACATGTGAAAAACATTTACCTACATTTACCAATGAATTATAGGCATATAAATAACATAGTAACTATTCCAGCCACATAGTAGGCTCGCAGGTCACACTGTATTACTCAGCCTGCCATTCCATCCTATGTGGCAAGAGCAACTATGCAGTAGGATTGCAGAAATCCTCTGTAATAGGGGATGTATACACCACATTCTGATACAGTTTTAAAAAAATTTAGTTTTGCAAGTATACCATGCCTTAATATTGTGTAACTATTACTTAAACAAATACATGAATTTCTACAGCTTGACTGACATCTATTTTAGACAGATAGCCCAAATGTACATAAGTCAGGGCAACTCTGATCATCATTCAGCACCAGAAAAAAACTATTCAGTTTTCACACAGAAAGCTTGCTACTGTAGATTATTTCTTCAGGTTCAGTTTTAAGGATGATAAAACACACACACAAAAAAAGAATTGTCACACAGCTAGAAGGAAAAATAGTTGTACTGCCTTTTCCTTCTGATTTATTATAGGTCCTTACAGAGTCTTTGTTTCACACCAGTCATGATCCTTGTTTCTGACACATCTTATGCCTTACAACGTGTAAAAAGCAGTAGTCCAACTGACATCCAGAGTGGATGACAGTCCACCTACAGCCCAATTCCCCCATTTGGACAGGCCAAGGAAACAAAAGAACACAACTCAGCTTGCTGCAGGAACAATAAAACACAGCACAGCAGGGGCTGGTACTGAAGCAAAAGAGACTACAGCAGGTTTTTAGCCCTGCACCCTCTAATACATGTCCACGTAGTGACAGCCAGCAACCTCTCAGGTCTGGATCCCTGCAACCCACACTCCTAAGCAAGCAGCTAGACAGCACTTCTGGAACAGATGGCACCAGAGAGGGAAAAGCAAATTTGCCATCCCAGGAGAAATGCTCCTTCTAGTGCAAGAAAAGACTTCACTGCAGTGAAATACTAAAAACACATTGGAAAAGTGTTACTAGCTTCCTTCTCAATCACTTTTAAGGTTAGGTACGAAGACCAATGTGGAGGGGCTCACCTCAGCTCCATTCCTCCCCAAGCTGGGCAGCTAGAGAAAAGTCCTTGAGCAATTCACACCATGTCCCCGGCCTGCAAACATCCCAAAACTGGCATTCAGCCCACACTGTGTAAAAAGCTAGGCCAGCTGGTGGGTGTGGAAGAGACAGTTTAAGCTCAGAGAAGTTAGTGGCAGAAGAGAAATGAACCCAGGTCTTTTGAAGCCTTGAACAGTATCCCAACCACTGGGCTACACTCCCTCTGTTATTTTGGAACTTGTGCAGTAAAGCCAGAAAAGCAGCATTTGTGGGTTTCCCGGCTTGAGTTCTATGACGGGATGGTTTGCATAGCTATAAAAGAATTCTTGTTTGCTAACTCACAGAAGAATAAAGCCTCAAATAACTCTTTTCCTTTTTTTTTTTTTTTTTTAAAGCAGTTTCCTCGTTCTTACAACCCTTCTGAACTTGAAATTGAACATTTCAACCCATCACAGTCTTGCTTCTAGTTAATCTTGGCTTCTAGGCTAATGAAGACAGACCAAAACAAGGTCCAGAATGGTGAGCAAGATGCTATATGAACACTGCTTCGAGAAGGAAAGCTAGTTGTCTCTTTCTAACAGTAACTAGTATAGAAATTTACCAAATGAAGTCAGACCTTTTTATTATTATTTCTTAGTTCAGCAATCCATCTGACACAACAGATATCAGTAGGTATTGTGCCTTAGTACTAAAGTGTCTTCAAACCCATGCAAGATGTTAGTGAATAGCAGGAAGAAATTACAGCCCTACCATTAAGTCTGAATATAGGCCTGAAGACTTCTGACACTGTATTGTGCTAGTCTCTACTGGTTCACATTAAACTAAACCTCTGAACGTTTCCTTCAATCCATTCACCCTTAAAAAACCCACAAGTCACCACAGTTTCTACAGAGGGTTAAAATTATTTTTCCATAGCAAAATACTAACTAGAAATTTTCTAAGGCAATTCCACAGCTCTACTCAGCTTTTGTTGTCTTTTTTTAAGCAGGTGTGAGAAAAACTGTCACATATGTTCACAGCATTTTTAAATAAGATATACTAAACTCTTCCACTTATTTACTTACATTCGGCTAGTTTCAATGTTTTCAGAGTGAGGTTCTCCTGGTGATCTGCAAATATAGACACAAAATCTTCAGCATTGTTTGTTATTTCAAGTCATTACAACATGAAGAGTTAGGAATGGTGGAAAGTGATGACAACGGGTTATTGCCACTAAAAGCATCAACTTTTATGCACTTGCACATTTAATTTGACCAAACTCTAGAAGAAAGTTGATAGTATAAAAGCTGACAATAGAATTAAGCCCAATTTCTCTAAGGACAGCACTTTTTCCCCACAGCTTATCCAACAGCAACCATCAGAGTAGCGTTTTGCTGGCAGTACTTCACTATTCAGGTTGCACAGTGCACCAGTTCTTGGCTAATTCTTCATAACCACTTCTGTAACCAAAACATACTCAAAACTTCACCAGTGATCAACTATTACAGAGAGATTCTCTGTGCAATTGGACTCTTAAGAATCAGCAGCTCAGAAGCAGGCGTCAACAGAATCTCAAATCAAACTTCTATCTCTCTACTTGAATTATGGACATAATCTCACAGAGCAGAAGTGTTAAAAGGCAGTCGTTTCTTCCTTCCAGTCATATTCAGAATTAGATGTTATTGCCTGGCATTTTTGAACACACAAGCAGCACCTGTGTTCAGCTTGCCAACCCCCCTGACTTAAATTGCAGAGTAATTAAGTAGGCTAAATTACAGCTGTTTAGCTCCTCCTTATTCCCATCTTCTTCCTTATGCCAGCGCTGATCCAAGAAGTTAGCATTTGGCTTTCTTATTTTAAAAACAAACAAACAAACCAAACAGATTATTCTTTTCCTGCCTTCGGGACCTCCTCCTACCCAGTGAATTTGTAGCCAGGTGAGCCAGGAGACAAGGCAGTACAAATGCAGCAGTTTCAACTTCAATCACCTTAAGCTGCTTTGAAATCATATCCTGAAGAGCCTTATCCAGACTTCAGTAAAGATTTTGGTACAGTTGACCCCAACTGCCATGCTGGATGTATTTCGTGAGCAGTGGAAATAAAGCACAGCCATTACAGTAAAACACTGTAGCTTACATAAACAAAAATGTCTTTCATGACTTTCATGACAGAAATTTCTCAAAACAGAAGTGAACTGAAATCTGTAAATAGAACTCACTTTGTAGGTTTCAGAGCTGCCTACAAGTCTTCAGTTAGCACAGCTAAGCGGACTTTGCCATAGCTATACTGAGAAAATCTTTGTTCACAGGAATGGAATTTCTGTTTTTCTCTATTTGTTGTATGACTACCTGCACTACTCTACCCACTATTGAAAATCTCCACCTGGAACCTGAAGCGTTTAATTTTTCCTATGTTTCATTGTGCTACCTTACTGGATGGTCCCTCCTATTAAAGCCTGGACTGGTCTCTGAATTCTCTGCAAAAATCTTAGCTCCTTTACTGATATATCAGGTCTTAGCAACTTTCTGGATTTTAACAAACTGTACTATGCTAACAGCCCCAGTGTCTATATAGCATTTCTGGGAGACAAAATTCCTAGATTAGCTGGATACTATGCAGTGACAGACAATGCAGAACACAGGAAGTTATTTGTTTTTATTTCACTAAGTTATAAAATTCAACCGACCCTATGGACGAAATTCTGAATTTACTATCCAACTAACTTTACACTCATGTTTAAAATGCAAACACTCTTACCTGGAAAATAGCAAAAAACGCCCAATCTCGAAATTTGGTCTCTACTTATTCCCATCAAATTATGTTTCCCTTACTGATTAAAGTTCATGACTGATAATTGCTGACAAAAATAATGCTCAACAGCAAACCAAACCAAAACGTAATTTCCCTTCAATTCCAGTGACCAAAAGGAATCCCCAAACACTTAGCACAGAGAAAAAAACATTATTATTTTTTTTTCAACTTCACCTAAGCATGTAAGTGCCAGAAGCCATACAACATGAGGAGTAGTGGTAAGAAGAGTGTTTATATTCATACTGACTAGCTTCTCTATTTACATCCAGAACTTCAGAAACTGAAAGCAAAGAGCCTGGAAGTTTGAGTCAGTTGCTATCTTTGTTTTAGTCATAGGAAATATAACACAATGAAGCTTTGGGTAAGAATAGTGCTTTAAGTTGCTATGAAAATACAAGTGAGATAGTGGTGTCAAAACAAAAGCCATCAAGAGTATAAATCACTGTGAGTCTTTAAAACATATAGCAGCATGAAAAAAATACAGAAAAATTGAAGCTTAGTATCTAAACTTAGCATGTAAAAAAGCTGATTTGCAGCACAGACATGTAAACATAGGAAAATATGCTGGATATACCGATAGCTATCTTTATCATTTATATGAGTTTTATCTGGACTTTTAACAGACGCAGCTCAGTACACAGTACTGTGCAAAAACGTTTATTCTACAAGATAAACAACACAAGAACGTTTCAGGGAAGTTCAGAAAAAATAAAATCTAGTTGAGTCAAAAAAGGTTTGGTCCTCTAAGTTAAGTTGTTCTAAAGAAAACAGGAATCAAATTCCTTCAGCTTATTGTTTTCTATAACATGAGCAGACCTACCATAACTGTGATTTGCAGAACTATTATAGCACTTATAAACCTGATTTTAAAAGGTTTCAAATGACAATGTAAGCAACAAATAAAATGAGCTTTCAGTACTCACTAAAACAACATGGAAGATCAATCTAATTACAGGAATTGTAGTTGTTTGTGGAGAAGCTATTTATCTTGCAAGACTCAATTGTTTACAAACAAGATACCTTGTTATTCCTCTGCACAGGCAACAGTACTGAAAAACAACTATACAGTATGTCAAGATGTTCTTTCATCATGCTTAAAAATCTGAAACAAGAGTTCTGTTCAGAGAAAATCTCAGAGTAAATGCTCTTACAACTTTCAGCTTTGAATTAGACTGTAGATACTGATCACAAGATACTAACTAATCTGAATACCGCAGTATGAGCTAGCAAATTGAAATGGTGGCTCACTTCCAATAACACAGGGAGCAACTTCTCCATTCTGCAAGCCACTCCTTTTACCTCCACTGTACCTCCCTAGGACAGAAAAGTAAAGGTATGCAAGCCTACAAATTTTAACATCATCGAGCCTCCTGAACAAATACTTTTTAAGAAATTGAAAAAATTGCTTAAATAACTATACAAACAAATTATACAGAATTTCAGTATGATAGTAGAAACCACTAGAGATTTTCAAGTTACAGTATTGCTCTGAAGACGAATACCATGGAGCACCAGAGTGCTTGAATTTTAAAAGGCAGGCAGGGACAAGCTAAGTGAGCTTTGAAATCACCCTAAGCAAAAGGATAAGTCAACTTTGCCAGCTGACTTATCTTAAACAAACACTATACTTTAATACTATTTACAAAGCTAACTTCAAGACATACAAGTTAAATACTTAAAGCCCCCCCACATTATACTAAAACTGATCCTGAAAATCAACACAATATGCTTTATGCTTACCTTTTACAAGCTGTGGCCATTCGGTGACATCAGGGTGATCACAATTTTGAGTCACTGATTAAAAACGAGTTGTCACACCAGTCCTGTATCACACTGGGCTAAGCATAAGCTTAACAACTCTAAATAAGAAAAATAATTTAGTTAAAGCCCTTACAAATTATTTTTAGCCAGTTCGGTAAATAAAAGATATTAGAAGAGAGATTTTGATGTTGAGTACTGTTTTATCTGCACAAAAATTAGTTCATTTTTGAATGGCATTCTAAGACTTCTACAGTAAGCCACTACAGAACATTCAATTGGTGAACTTGACAATTCATCAACTTATTTTCAGTCTCTCTAAAAACCAACAAAATCAAACCCCATCTTTTGGACCAGCGGAAAGCATCCAACATCAAGAGAAGAAGCATTCAAAGATCTGGAAGCACGTGCTAACTATGAACTGCAAGTTCTAACTACAGTAAAATTCCATTAGTTGTTTCCCTGCTACAACTCAATTAATACTGGTTCCTAATGAGATTCTGTGTTTCCACAGGAGCAAGGTAACTTGTGCTTTGCTGTGTGCCTTTCCCCAAAAGGAAGTAACGTAAAGCTATGTAAAAGTTTCAAAGGAGTGACCTTTGCTATATGTAGCCAATCTTTTAGGCTCTTTGCTCCATCTATATCACATGTACTCTCTCTTCTCCCTTAAATTTTCAAAATTGTATTTTACCTGTCAATTCTTTCCTGTGATCTGGCTCCACTGGTATAAATTGAAGGGCAGGTCCTTTACTTTGTCACGCAGGTGGCAGCCAATGATCACTCTCTAATACTGGAGCCCAGAGCGCCCTGGGACCACCCCAGCTGATTACTTCCATGGCTGAAAAGGAACGAGTTAGTCTCTTACCTATTGCTACTATCTACTCTAAACTAAAGTTAACTGAAAGTATTTGCAAACACAACCCTCACCGCTCAGTTCACCCCATTCTCTTTCTCACCCGAGCTCCTAGGTGCACTGGACAATGACCGTAAAGGAAAAAGGCATCTCATGGAGAGTCACATCACAAACAGTATTATTCACCTTTTGTTAATATAAAGTATTGATTAAAATTGAAATGTTATTACCGTATTTAGTAAATAAAAAGTTATCTTACTGTCTCTAAACAGCCAGTAGCTACGAAGACAGACCTCTCTGGAGTACCTGAGGAGTTTATTCCTGTGGCTCTAACCAAGATGAAACCCCACATTTGCAGGTTGCCATGCAGCAGAAGCCTCACACAGAAGCAAGGAGCACAGAGGCTGGTGAGCTATTGAGGGCACACCCGCAGCTCTCTGCAACACCCACAGTCATAACCAGATGGTGCAAATACTAAGAGAGGGCATCAAGACAGCTTGAAATGCTTTGGTAAAGAAAGCTTTTGTGCTTCAGTCCAAGCTCTTACAAGAGTCTTTCAGTAAGGTCTTAAGTTTGATAACCAATCAAGCATTCTCAATACTAATCTGTATCTGTTGACTTGTCAAGGGTATCAAATCACTGATCAGTAAGCAAGGTCCATGATTATCTAAAGTTTGTGAGAAAAGCTGCTGATTTTTGCCATTCTACTACGAACTCTGCAGTGGAACAGGATTTGTATTAGTTTCAGAATAATGTTTATTAGTTTTATTTGGTATGTTCTTTGAAGTAGAAAAAGTGCCATTTAATTATTTTAAACAGTAATATTTGAGTTTTATCTAAGCACAATTGCAGTTGACATTAATAAAAATGAAGCAGGCTATCAAAAGCCTCTGAAATAAAACAGAGATTCTCTAATACCCATGTTTTACAGGCGTAAATTTTCAACGTTTAAGTGAGTCAATGCCAGAAACACAGTACAATGAAAAAAGTCAGTTGCAAAGGTTCCTCATTTGTCAACATTAAATGACAAACAGGGTAAAAATTTTCAAATTGTTTGCTGAACATTATCTGTACAGAAAAGCAAACAACAACAAGATGCTGATGCAAAACTACGAAGTCTTAAACATTGCTTGTGGCATTCTGACTAAGACCTTTCAGTGTCCACTTTCAGGCAAGCCTTAGCTTTAAAGAAACAGATGCCTATTCTAAGGAAGTGTTATCTTCTAAAATTAAATTATTGCTGCTTTCTGAAATGATGTGAAATGGCTCTGTAAAAATGCATTTAGAAACTAAAACCCATTCTAGCTCTTTGCCCAAGTAACCTTTAGTATGCTGGTCAAAGAGGACAGTGATGTAATCTCTAATGTCTCGTTGGTTAGGAAATCCACATTCTGACTGCTGAAGTACCAGTTCACATTCTGGAGTGCGCCTAATCAATCACTCCCTACCCAGACTTATGTCCTATATCACTCAGACCACGGCAAAAGCTAATTGCAGAAGTCCTCCATTCAAATGGAAGCATACTATAACAATAGGCTGACAGCAATTTTAGTAAAAGAGGGTTTTTCTGGGCCTGTTTCTTTCCTATGGGAGAAGTCATGAACAGGATTGTCAACAGTGAATGAACACAAAAAGTGTTGGTGCTGGTTTCAAAAACCATCAGATTTCGGAATGTTAAAGAATATTCACTGAGGTGAAAACTCCGCAATCATGGTCAAAACAAGTTTGTGCCTTGGCTTGACAGATCCAACTGTGTTAGCTTTACCATACCACCAAACACAGTATCTACAGCAGCTCTGTAAAGAGAGGCAGCATCAGAACTGGCATAAGTCCCACCATACCGAAATTAACTCACCTGAGTTTTGTAGTTAAATTTGTCTCTACAAATTGAACTTACTGGTGATCAGAGCTTTGAATCAGGTACTTGCAGCACTCCTAATTTGTTACTAGATACCTTAAAACTGGATTACTGTATTGGGGTCTAAAAATCTCAGGCTACTTTTCAACAATCCAGATGTAAGAAATCTTAATGAATAATTTTCCCTTTTGTCTCCTTGTCCTACCTTTCCCACCTATCCTTGCCACCAGTCTTGTGGACAGAATATGATTGGCAAGGATTCCCTAGCACAGATGAAAGAATTCTTTTTTCTAAAACCTTACTCATTCATGCATCAGCAGAGTACTGTCTGCTGGCAAAGAGTCCAGTATGTTGAAACACAGAGTGGGTGGTGAAGGACACTGCCATCAAAGATCCCTTATTCCGAATTTAGTTTGAACAATGGACATTTTGATTACTGCATCTAAATAAGGCAGAAAAATAACTGGTAAGAGAGTCAAAGGACACTATTTGATCAGGAAAAGGAAACCACACTGATGAACAGAACAACATATTGGAAAAGGGTATTATGGAAATAGGAAACTGAGCTAAGCCAACTGCTTTTCTGTGACAGAAATTCCTTCACATTAAACAAAAAGAAAAAGAGTTCTGGATGCAATTTAAGTAGGAACAGTAGTCCCAGAGCAGGTATTTACTCCTATAGCTCAAACAGATTTCCCTGGTCTTCACTGTCATTTGCATGACTTACAGTTTAGGCTTTCACAGGCACACAGGGCAGATGAAGGGATCACATGCAGTTTGTGCCTGTGGAGCATGTCTGAGAAACCTGAGATGGCTGCAAGGCTCTTTAGAACTGGGACAGCTCCAGTACAGACAGATCTATATCTGCCTAGTGACTATTTACAAGAGGTAGATGCAATATGGGAGACAACAACTCAAACCATATATCTGAAGAAGCTTGTGTGACACGGAGTAGTGCTCATTGAGAGGGAACAGGATAAATAATATGTTTAGGCAGTGGCTGGAGACAACACACGTTTTTCCAAGGTGGAAAAGGTGCAGATTTTCTGAAAACAATGTTCCCATCAACTCAAAAAGAGGAAGAAAAATAATGAGAGCGCACAAGTCAGAAATCAAGTTCAGATGCATCAAAAGAGGCTAAAGCAACTTTGTTGCATAGCCTGAGATCTTCTCTTTGCAGATTTCAGGTAACCTTCAAAGTGTGCTATCACAAACATGAACCAAGAAGAGACCCACAGCTTCAACACAAAATCATAGAATCATTTTGTTTCAAAGACACTGCCAAGACCAACCATTAACCCAACACTCTCACTTAAACACGTCCCTAAAAACTTCATCTACATGTATTTTAAACCCCTCCAGGGATGGTGACTCCACCACTTCCCTGGGCAGCCTGTTTCAATGCTGGACAACCCTTTCCACTAAGGATTTTTTCCTAATACCCAATCTAAACCTCCCCTGGTGCAACCTGAGGTTGTTTCCTCTTGTCCTATCACTTGGTACTTGAGAGAAGAGACCAACCCCCTCCATGCATCAACCTCCTTTCAGGCAGTTGCAGAGTGATAAGGTCTCCCCTCAGCCTCCTTTTCTCCAGGCTGAACAACTCCAGTTCCCTCAACCGCTCCTCATTACACTTGTGCTCCAGGCCCTTTGTTGCCCTTCTGTCTTTCTTGTAGTGAGGGGCCCAAAACTGAACACAGGATTCGAGGTGCGGCCTCACCAGTGCTGAGTACAGGGGGACAATCACTTCTCTGGTCCTGCTGGCCACACTATTCCTGATGCAAGCCAGGATGTTGTTGGCCTTCTTGGCCACCTGGGCACACTGCTGGCTCATGTTCAGCCAGCTGTCAATCAACACCCCCAGGTCCTTTTCCACAGGGCAGCTTTCCAGCCACTCTTCCTGAGCCTGTAGCGCTGCCTGGGGTTGTTGTGACCCAAGGGTACGACCCAGCACATGGCCTCGTTTAACCTCAGACAACTGGCATACAGAACTTAACTCCACATCATGGAGAACATATGTACCTATTTGTCAGCAATCAAAAATAAAGCCAAAAATCTTCCAGCTACAAATCACTTCATTGAACGTTCTTGCTCACATGGATTTCCCACACCTATTACTTTCCCTGTGTTATCTGATGTTCACTTTCTGTGACAGCACAGCAATCTGACTGTTGACACCCAGTACCTAAGGTCTACAAAGACGCCTGAGAGGAGGAACAGTTCTCTTATTTAACCTATGACTTCTTATTGACCTTATGGAGGGATGGGTACCCTGGAAGGTGGCATTTGTAAGAAGTTAAGTTTCCTTTACAAAAAAAATGTATGTATCTGCTTGAGTAATCTTTGATTTTTTTTTTTTTTTTTTAAGTTTCTATTTGACAGATCATAGAATAGTTTGGGTGTGAAGGGACCTTCAAAGGCCATCTAGTCCATGCCCCTGCTCTGAACAGGGACATCTTCAACTAGATCAGGTTGCTCAGAGCTCCATCCAGCCTGGCCTGGGATGTCTCCAGGGATGGGGCATCCACCACCTCTATGGACAAAGATGATCTAATGAAAACAGGGATGACTCACCTTTACAAAGTAGGACCATGATCTTCCTTTCCTTCCATTGCTGGAATTTGAATTACTTAATTAAAAATAACCAGCTCTCTCAAGAAGATATCTCTAAAGACAGGTTTTGTATGTCTTCTGAAGAATCCCTCTGAATCCTCCGAGAATGAATTTGATACAATTCCAGAATGACTACCATGATGAAATGGACAGTGATCATCTATACAGTAAAAGGTGGCCTCAGAACTGTCCTAGTTAGCTAACGTAATACTTCCAAAAAAATAACTGGCAACTAGTACAAAAGCTGGCCTTTTATAACTTGAGATTGATTCAAGCGTCCCAGAGGAAATCGTAGAATATTCATCAGATCCCTATGGTCAATCTTAACTGTCACTAGCAGGAGAAAAAAAAAAAGTAATAGCTTAATGGTAATGTTTGAGACTTAATTTTTTTATAAGTTTGGAAATATCAATTGCTTTTGTTGCCTGCATGCTGCTTCCAACACAGAAAACAGGAGAAGACAGAAGATTCTAGAAGTTTTTTTCATGCCACTAATCACAGGTTGGTTTATCAATGATCATAAGGAAAATAAAACAGCCACTAATAAAACCTGATTATGTAAAACCTAATGGAGCTGCAAAAAAAAAAAAAAAAAAAAAGCCAGAAGTAAACACATCTATACAAATTTCATTCCGCTGCCTGGTAAACCAAACTGTTCAGCTAGTAACAACAAGTACAAAATTACACAGTTAGAAGACCAAAAGAATTGGATTCTATCCCAGAAAATGCCAAACTGAAGTCACTACAGCAGCCACAACTGGTAAGCAAACACACACATGCTCTCAGTATTACAGCTAGAACAACAGACTTGACTCATGAAATGAAGGGTTCCTGGAAAGGTGTCTGCTCGTCTACACAAAATACTTCAGACCTGTTAAAACCTTGAGCCCAGTTCTCCAATTCTTCAATACTCTTCAAAAGTGTTCTGAAGTAGTAGAAACAAGTCACAAAGCCAGTATGAACACAGGAAAAAGTGCCTTGTGATTAGATAATGGAAAGAGTTCAAATATAATCAAGCTAATCAATATGGATGCTGCAAGAAACTAAGTCCTGTCATGGCACAGACAGAATACATAAGAAAGATTTCTCAATTAAAAGAAAGCATGTAAGAACCCATATAAGTAGAAACAGAAGGCTGACAAATTCAAATTACAGCAGGAACACAAGTATGCAGGATAGTGAAGACAACTGGCACCTGAATAAGTTATTTGGGGTGGGTATCTCAATTTGGTACTATCTTCAAACTAAAGCCAATGTTGTTCTAGAACTTATCCTTCAATAAAAACACAAATTACTGAGTTGAATAAAGATAGAATTTGGTGCATCCAATATACAGAGATCAACTCTAGATTTATACAAAAGCTTCATCCTATAATATCTGTATACTTACTCCGCCCTCATCTGAATACTCTACAAATCACATAATAACAGAAAAAAGGTCTAGTGTTTGTTCCCATTCCCTCCCCATACCCCAAAGCTAAAGGCCTGTGTGTTATTCTCATTTTCAATAACTGGCTCCACAATTCTGGACATTAGATTCTTCCCTTCAATGCTTGTGTTTGATTTGATATTCCAGGAAGATCACAGATGTACTTCACCCTCAAAACAGCGGTAAAGACCTGAAATTATCTTTAACTTCTGCATTTGGCACTTAGACCCCAGTTTATTTTTCTTCCACTACACACACTCCTTAATTTTTGCAGCAGAACCATTTGTTTCTATCCCAGTTATGCCTGCTACTTCAGGCTCCCTCCAAAGTGGCATACAGTTATGAATGGAAAGCCCCTTTCTACATCAGGAGGTGAAATCCAATCATCTGTTCAAATTTCTTTTAGTAGCTCTCCTTTTACTGGCTAAGTATCAGGTTATTTTCCAAACAGGTAAGTTTTACAGCTTCACTTCAACTTTAATATTTAACCTTTTATTCCATCCTTTTGCTTTGTTATTTTGCGTTCTTCTGACACCCATCTTTCATGAAGCCTTCTATGTAAAGTACCTTTCTGTTCAAAATGTTCTTCAGTGTCATCAGTATGTTTGTTTACATACAGATCATATTAAGACCAAAAAAATCCTGCAATTGTGCAATTCCGTAGCATAACATTCAGCTTTTCTGATGTTCCATTAGTATTCATAACTCACTAGTTGTAGGGGATTAGAGGGGGATTCTTCATCAACTTATGAAGCACATACCATTACAAAGACTCTGCATACATACAGTGGCAAGCAATTTAACATTCAGAAAAAAGCAGCCAGCAGAAATAATAGCGATAAAGAAATAACTGCTTAGGTTTGAAGAACAGCCATCATACACACAACTGGTATCAAAACTGGAAAGCAAGAAGCAGGTGGGTGGTCCCAGTGGTGCTGTGGGTACAAAAATGAACATACACTACCTGCCAGATGCCTGCTAGAGTAAAGGACCAATCTATACATTTTTTTCAGGAACATCTGGATTGTGATAATGTAACATTATAGCTTTTTAAAAGATTTACAGTTTTTAATTAACACACACCATATTTAAAGTTCCATCATAGAATTCATAATTTTAGCTCTTATCTATAGCTTCCTACAAAACACAATTTACAAAGGAAAAAAAAGACACCAAATAACCCTTCTGCAAGGCTGACATTTCAAAACTTATGTTCTCATGTTAAGTAGCTTCAAAAGAAAAATCTAGACAAACACATGGTGTATAAATCTTGTATCAGTAGTTACTGAGTTCTCCACATTTTAAGTCATCAAAAAAGTACACCTATAACTAAGAAGTAGTTGTTGAAGACACTACCTACAATTTTATATGTACATGAACAGACCTATTTAATATAGCGGAAAAATGAATAGAATAATTGTTTTTCTGGATGCAGCAATGCAAAAATTTCAAAATTCTCTATGTACCAAATTGCAGAACTACAGAATTTAAAAGATACTACTGAGTGGTGCAGTTACTCCATACTACCAGGTACCTCCACAGGACTACACCAGAATAAAGTCAGAAAATGGAAATTAAAATAACTACAAGTAGAGGTTCCATGTACATATTTTTAAGCTGGCTAGATATTTAACAACCTAGACAAAAAGAGATACCATGTATTATGGGCTCATGTTTACACTGCTAATAAAGGTTACATTTCTGTATGTCCTAACATTCCAATTTGCAAATTAGACTTACACTGATGTTTGTGTAAGTATTCTAGTAGTTCTGAACTTATTTTTAAACTCATGCCTAAAAACTGTTCAAGTCTCACTACACATATGCTCAGCAGCAAGGAAAAAACACAAAAACCAACCAACAAAAAAAAAGAAAAACACCAACACACACACTTTCAGAAACAGCACCAATTCTTATCCAATTCATGGAGAAATACAGGCTGTTTCAAAAAGACAGAGCCAATTTGAAATCACTGTATCTCTGCAACCACAAACTGCCCATGAATGAAATTCTTCCTGAGGGTACAGCAAGTGGAGGGAACACAGAGCATTTATAAAAAGGTCACTAAAACTTGATACCTTATTACACCGTTTGTAAATTTGTGTAATTGTAACATGTTGGGTCCATCTTTTTGAAACACTCCGTAGATGGACAGCAGCAGCACAATGCTGAGCTTGTAAAATGAATTAAAAGGGAATTAATGAATGTTGTATCCTCAGTATTTATTTTCTCCACAAAAAATCCAATAACTCAGTTTTCTAGAGAACTATGCCTAGGTAACAGACACAACAATTGAAAAAATATGAGAAAAATGAATGTGTATGTTTCTTCCTGAATTTATTTTCAACTTTCAACTAAAATCATGGAACAAAAATATTTGTTAGTATAATTATTAACATACACACAATATAAGTGAAAATATAAACATACCATGTCTTTCCAGAGCTGCAGAAACTTGTTCTTTCAAATTCTAAAATGGACTTCTACAGTTCTTGTACCTATAATGCAAAACATTACGTTTCAGTTTTTACACTATGCTCCATATTGATCTAAAGCTCAATTCAACTTCAACACAATAACATGCAAGAATGGTTATTCAATTAGTCACAAGCTTGCAACTAGAGGAAATACATAGTTAGAATCATGTAAGAGAATCATAGAACACCTCAAGTTGGAAGGGACTCATAAGGATCATCAAGTTCAACTCCCTGCTCCTTGCAGGACTACCTAAAACTAAATCATATGACTTCCCAAACTAAATCATACTTTCCATTAAAAAAAACCAAAACAAACACAAAACAAAAAACACAACTGAAGATACTTAGTATAAAACGTACTCCAAATGTTTTCAAACACACACCTAAAATCTCAACCAATTTCAGGGGAAAAAGTGACAAAAACAGGCATATAACTGAAGAAATCTATCTACTTTCCAGAAAGTTCCTCATTTGGCACAGAGTACCACATTTTCAGTACCATGAAGATTTAATACTTCATTTCTTGGTTCTAAAACTTTATTAGGAACCAACAAATCCAATGCAGCTGATTTAGACTGATCTCCAATTTAGACTGGAGTTCTGCGAAGGAAGTCCTGACGTGGTTACCTGAAGAGTAGATTCAGGTTTGTCTTAAAGATATCGAATAACAGAGAACCCATCCAATACCAAAGGGCAAATTCTGTGTCAGGGATATGAAAAGGAGTGATCCAGACTGACACAGTTGTGCCAGTAAAGCTCTACAGCACTGTTTGCACACAATTTTTAATATTTAAATTAAAAGTTAAATAGGGCACCCCACCTGTTTCATGAAACAAAACTGCTATTTTTAACAAACAATTATGATAATTATGTAGATTTATGTACAATTTAGATTAATAAGTTAATGTTACACAATTGTGTCAATAAAACTTCACTAGCATTCAGAAGGAAAAAATAAAAGAATATATTTAAATGAACAGTATGAGACAGTAACTGATGATTTTCCTGTTTAGAGGTGGTACTTCCACACCATAACAACAGTAGAAATCCAGAATATCTATCTTATATTCTACTGAAGAATAGTTATTCATTCACAATTACACCACTAGGAATACACAGTTAAAAGTATTCCGACAAATGTGACTGATATTTCCACACCTTGTGTCACAGAACTTCCAGCATATGCTCCAATGTATATATTTATGTACACACACTGACCAATGACAATCTATATAAAATTCACTCTCCTCTAAGATACAAAAGCACCAATTTTCAGCACACAAAGATAGAAGCAGAACACAAAGTACAACATGGAAAAGTATCACAAATACATCTATTAGGTATCTTATGATCGTTGTCCAGCAATAAAAGAAAACAAAGGTTCCCAACATAATGGAAGCTATGTAGTTTAAGACAATACAATTTACAGAAGAAACAAAACCAGAGTAGAGGAGATGGAGACAGAGGTTTTGCTTACTAACACCCAGCTAGCAGCAGAAGAGCAAATAACTAACAGCACAGAACTGAACCACCCGGATTTCCAGCTCTCTTTCCTCTATCTCCCCCACCAAGGCAGAAGAATTCAGCAGTCTCCTAAAAATCAAAACAAAACAAACAAAAAACAACAAACAAAACACCACGAAAGTGCAAAGGCTACATGAACAACGACAAAATGAAACATGGAATCTGTCATGCTTCCCTAAAAGGAATGAAAATAATTTCACGACGTCAGACGTGCTTCAACATTTACCTATAGTATACTTATTAATTCTCATGAAGCCACATCTGCCTAAAAAAAAAATGCAAATGTGACTAAAAGCACAGCTAACAGTATTGATTCCACTCAACATGAAGAAATCTTTATCTGTCACATGACCAGAGCCAAAAGAGCTGCTTTTTCCTAAATATGTCATACATTTTCAATAAGAGAGATTGGAAGGCACACTGAATTATATTAACAAAGATGGTAAGCTACTGAATTAAGCAAATGGTAGCAAATTGTACAGAACTGCAAAACACTTTAATTATAAATTAGGAAAAATACTTTGCAACTCCCATGTGTGTCCTGATGAAAGACACCATGAAGCCGCTTCTATCAAGTGCTTAAATGATGTTTTCCCCTTTTTATTTTTCAGTAACTCTCATGAGATCGGGCACAAAAAAAATTCTGAGCGTACTACCCTAAGGAAAATGGTAGGTATTTTACCCAGTGTTACAGATTCTCTCACACAATTTCAAATATGTAAGTTCAAATAAGAATAATTATCTTCCACAACTAGCATTCTTAATACAACAATACTAGCCAAAGAAACACAAAACCCAAACAACCAAATATTCACAAACATCCTTCTTTCAATAAGATATTCAGGTCATAGGAATCATGCAAATGGAGTATTTATCACCACCTTACAATGTAAAGTGCTCAACCTTTGCAACCAAGACATTCCAGTATTCCACAGGAGTGACACACACTCATAAGAGCTCCTGTGCCCTTGAACTCTCATGGGACTTGCAGTTTGTGTGAACTCTAAGTATGTATTTCTATGGTCCACAATAGGCTAGGTTTTTGCTACAGCAGCTGAAACACATCTAGCTGCAGCTACTGCAGCCAGAGTCGGCTAGCATACTTTGGGCTTTCTAAAAATAAAATAGTGTATATATACATATTAAACCACAACCTCATCACCAAGCCTTTGGACATGAGATTTCCCTATGAAATAAAAAGTAATCATTATCTATATATGGCCATACAAATAAGAAAGATACAAAAATCATACTGGAAATAGAAATTCTGAAGTAGTGATAGACATCTTCAGTATTATCTAGCTTTGTAAAAGTTTTTGATACTTTTTAAGAAAACAAAAAATATTGTACTGTAAAATGAAAACACATTAAGCATTTATCAGCTCAAACACATGACTGTTGTGGTTTAACCCAAGCTAGCAATTACAACCACCATAGCCACTCACTCACTCCCCACCCCCCCTCCCCGAATAGGGGAGAGAATTGAATGGGAAGGGAGAAACTTGGATTGAGATAAACACAGTTTAATAAAGTAACAAAATATTAATACACTACTAGTAAATAAATACATAAAATAGAAATAGAATGGAAAAGATATCCACTGCAATTCCTCACAAACTCTGTCCACACTGAGCAGCCAATCCCAGGCAGCAGCACCTGGTCCCAAATAACCGATCCCAGAGAGAGAAAAGAGGAAAAAAGGTGGAAAGACCCAGAGGCCTCTGCAAAATGAGAAAAGGCCAAACTCCCCCGTCTCTGACAAAAGAAAGCAAAGGTGAACACACGAGAGCAAGAGAGCAACTGGAAGACCCCAACTCTCCTTAAATACAAAGCATGATGCTGATGGGATGGAATACTCTTATTGATCAGTCTGGATGTCAGTCAAGCTCTGCCCCATACATGCCCCCCCTTCTCGATGCCTCACACCTGTGGGCAGAGCACTCAGAAAGCCCTTGGCTCTCAAACTAGAGCAATTAAAAACATTAACTCTGTCCCAGGGTGCGACCTCTTGTTCTCAAACTGAGTCCAAATAAAGACCATGCTAGCTATGAAAAAGAAAGGTTTTTAACTGCATGAAGAAAATTAACTCATTTTCAGTCAAACCAGCACAATGACTAACTATAACGCAGAAGAACTCACCTACAACTATGATAGCATTTCCTGAATTATTTTGACCTGCAGCCCATTTTATAAGTTCAGCTCCTTGAAGAGTCACTCCACCACCCTCTAACACCCCAAGCCTGCTGAACTGCAGCTGCTCCAGTCTGACTCCCACAAAGCACACCAGAGCAGGAGCACACAAGTAGTGCCAGAGCCTGACTGCCTGGACAAGCCCGGCATCTCTCAGCACCACCTGGCAACATGTTACAGACAGCTCTGGTGCCTCCCCTGCACACAGCTCCCAAAGGTAAGGGAGATGGGGTGTTTCTTTCTTATTCTAATTTCCTAATTTTACCAGTTTCTTTGGTGAATATCAATGAAGTATCAACAGGTCCAAAAAGGGGTCTGCCAAAGGTAGTAAGAGTGTGGTCTCATCTACAAAGGGGAGATGAAGAACTAGTTTCACCTCTTACTCAAGCTCAGTCAAGATGGCAGAAGTCCTGCCATAGTCCTCACAGGACACCAGGTGAAAAGTAAACCATGGAGACTAATCACTGCCAGACAATTATGCAACAATGACCAAACCTGAACACATGCTCCATGATTTCCTGCTTGTCATTCCACCGGTTGAAGCAAGGCCCACTAAAACACAACTTCCATTGGATTTCAAACTGAGATACCTTAAAATTTTTGAGACACGCTATCTGCTAGTTACTTAGGCTGCAGCTTTGAAACTGTCATAAAAGGACTGAACACATAAAGCAGCCAACTGGTACAGCAGTTCAAGTTTGTGCTAAAACATCACCACTGTAATTCACCTCTGGCACAGTCCCACTGTTGACATATTACATATGATAAGCATTATTCTCAAAAGTGAAGTAAGTGAACACAGTGCATGTTTTTAAAGTTATTTGAATGGATGTAAATGGTAATGGTTTTTGACGAAGTCTTGAACAGTTACATATTGTGAATATCCTCAAAAAAAAAAAAAAGTCAGTCCAAACCTCCGCTTCACTAACTAGAAGCTTCTCTTAAAACACATATACCTCTGTTCTAAGGAAATAGAAGTTGCTTCAGAAGAAGCAGGTCATCCCTCTTACCTAAGACAGTGAAATGAGGGTCCAGAGGGAAGCCACCCATTTAGTTCCACTCAGCTGAACAACTGCAGCTTCTCCTAATTCTTCACCACTCTGTAAAACACGGGTAAAGAACCATGCAAGATGGTAATGGAAAGAGGATCGGTAAAGACTGACTTCCACCCCCTTCCTCCATTCAGCAGTTCACACAGAACAGGGAAACACATTCAACCTATTAAAAATAAGTAGTAGTTAATGCTTCCTTCAAGAGAGTCATTCAGAGTATTTGTGAGACAGAACACTATGGTAATATTTAGTTCATAATGTAATTTTGCAATCGGTAAGTTCTGTCACTCCTAGCCACAACAAGGTGGAACTACTCAAACCCAGCCATTTAAAGAGCTATTTGGTCACGCATTACATTGCCAAGCATGAATCCTGGATCTCAACGCTACTTGATTTTATCTTTTTAATTTTTCTCCTATGAAGTTATTTTCCCAAAGAAATGTGTTACCAGCTGGTAGAGGTACCAAGGTGATGCTTCTTTACAAAATATTACGTTTACACTGTATTTGCTGATGTTCTGCTAGCCAACCACATACATTACACACATTACTATTCATATGAAATAGCGTTTTTCCAAAGTTTTATTCATGGGTAATACAGTCTTATGAGGCTGTCAGGCATTGTAAACACAGGAAGCTAATGCAGTAAATGCTAAAGGTCAAAGTACTTAAGGTGACAAAAGTCATTTCAGATTTGCAATTTGCTCACTGTTGTTGTCTCTGGGAACCAATTATTTAGCAAAGCTTACAGCACACCCCGGTAGAAGGGGGAACATACAAAGGAGGAGTTAGGTGTTTTTTGGTTTTTTTTTTTTTAGTTAATTAAATATCATATTCTAAATTATGTGTTACAGACCCTGATGGCAAGTGGATTACCCTTATCCTTCCATGTACAAGTCAGGATTTGATTAATGACAGAAAACCTTTCAACATTGCTTCTCTATAAAACTTGTAACTACCTTAAATATACTACAAACTTCAGAAAAAGTGTTAAACATACCTCCTTTGTTTAAAAATCAATATAAATTCATTAACCAAAGTGAAGCAAAGGCCTGGTGCACAGTACAAGAAATGAAGATTGAGAAGATTGAGACTGGAAATGAGATATATCCCTATGTACTCTAGGAATTCTTTCCTCTTCTCCCTCAATTGCATGTTTTATTTTTAAGAATCAGTGACTTTTACCTTCAAGAGCGGGGAGGAAGAAAGACATTTCCTGCATTTAAAAAAAGATGAATTATCTCTGGACATTCACTAAGTAAACTGAAACCAAAAGCAGCAGAGGAAAAAAAAATAATAGTAAAAAAAAACCTTTCCCACAAAGCAAAAACTAAGATGATACATATTTACAAAAACAAACACTAAATTTGTTCCACAATAAATGTCATATCATGTACTACATTAATTATTGTTTATAGAAAATGTTATATGCTTGAACATGTTCACAATTAAACACGTTTATGACTATTAAAACCTGACTCAAATATATTTTTCCCTCCAATTATGTATTTGGTTAAGGAGAACCTGTGAATTCATAGAGAATTAGTAAAGAACATGTCAACAAAGCACATACTCATAATGAAATAAGCATGACTTTACACTGCAAACACACGTAATTTCACATTTCCAAAGCAAGAGAGTTTTATCCTACAAAAAGTGAAATTCGACAAAAATGAGAAAATGAAACAGGTTCTCTTTTAGTTGACTATAACAGGGTCAAACTCAAGGTGCTCTATCTAACAAGGATTCTAGTAAGCTGAGAACATCCCTAGATGTATTTAACAAATGCACACAGTTTTAAATTCCATTCACAAAAGAATCATCATTTGTATGTGTCTTTAAGCAGTGGCAGTAATTAAAAAAGGACTAGAAGTCTTGTTTGCTTTTAAAAAAAGGATCTAACCCACACAATGTTAGAGTTCTGAAGACTACTTGGACTGAGAGATCTAGACTTTGAAACTCAGTGCTGTGAAAAAGTTAAACATCTTCACTTTTTCAAGGCTGCCTTTCCTTCAGTCACTTTTTTCTTTTACACAGTCACACAGTCATACTCCAAGAAAAGCCCAAACAAATAAATTTATTTTGCCATCTAGTTTGGTACTTTATTTCTAAATTCTTGGGAGATACTCAGGATATTCCAGTAAACAGAAATAGCAAATAACTCTGGTAAACAGAAAATAAACTTGTTAACTCTGGTATGAAAGATGCTACATTTAGAGTGGAATGAAAGGTATTCATAAGAGAGAGATGAACTATCTGTAATATTGCACTGCAATAATTTCAGTTAAAGGCATATCTTGGTCCTGCAAACCTAAGTAGTGGTCTAGCTTTTCTTCCAAGATTTGTCTGTATTAAATTGACAGAAAATTACTGTTACAAAGACAAGTCATAAGCACTGCAAACTGCATCTGTTTTAAGACACAAATGTATGTGAGGAAAATTATCAAATATCCATAACAATTTAGTAATGCACGTATTTTCAATTCAACACACTCATTAATTTGAAAATACTGTCAAACTCTGTGTTTAAAGTACCCTTAACTGTTTCCAAGATGAAAATGCACAGAGTATTTAACTCCACCACCCCTAACAAGCAGTTTGTGAAAAATGTAAAGCCCATTTTCCACATTTTCCAGCAGTTTTCATTCTTACCTCTCATTATCTCCATTATTCTCCCAGCCAGGCATAGATGTCTAACAATGCAGTTAAACTTAGAGTGTAGCTTCTCCCTTAGCAGGGAATTTCTGTAACTGGATGCTATTTGCATGAATTTAGGAACTTAATCTTATCTTTTAAACCTCTCCCTTTCAAAACAAAAAACCAGCAAAACAAAACAAACAAACACACACACACAAAAAACCCACACAACAACAAAAAAAAAAAAAAAACAAAAAAAAAAAGAGGGAGAGAGAAACTGACAGTACAATCACAGTAGGTCTTACTTCCTTAGGAAACCAGGTACAGTTTCCCACTGAGGAACTTTTTGGTAGACATGCAAGAGGCATGGTAAAAGTAATCCAAGATGCTGATTCTCACAGAGCCTCAGGTTTGCAAAAAGTCCTGCTGAGGCAAGGAAGTTTCCATATGGACACAGAGCGACTATCCCTGAGGTGATGTGCAAGACACAGGCATTTGTCTCAGAATTAGAACATCGCTTACACAGATAGAAACATAAGCAAGTATTACCATTAACTGAGAAAAAAAAAACCAACCAAAACATAACTACAAGTCTACAGATTACAGGTTCTTGCCACTTAAAAGGAGAGTTGTGGAACATATTTTCTTTCCTAAGCAGAAGTAATTTCTGAATGACCGTTTCACATCATCTTAGATATCCGACTTACAAATCGACTGTGAACCATAACAACCCATGAAGTTCCTTTAACAGAAATACTGCAGGCACAGTTCAAAACTGAAACCCAGCAAGTCCCACAGTCAGGAGTGACAGATCACGTTTATCAGCAGAGCAGCCTGTTCGCAGGTAAGCAGATCCAACTCTTCAGAGTGCACAGAAGCTAACGTGAGCAAGTTAACATACCTACTTTGTTAAGTAGGCCTTGCACGCCAGTTACACACCATTTCACCTCCCCGTAGCCCCCCAGGTGCCCCAGCCAGCCATGCTGACGGCACCGAGATGCCCCATGTCCACAGCAGCCCCACGGATCAGGCACCGCCGCTGCGCCGCTCGGCCGAGCCGAGAAACTGAGGCAGGGGCAGGCTGGGGTTCACCCGAGACTGCCCAGCAAGCCCGGTCTCTCCGGGGCGGACAGGTTGAAGCCCGGAGCTACCCGTTCGCCCGGCCTTCCCGCTTCTGGGGAGCGACGGGGCGGCCCCGCACCCATGTGGAGGAGGGAGAGAGCCACCGGAGCCACGCACCCCTGTCGCCGGCGCCTCCCGCCTTCCCCATCCGATGTGGGGGATCTCCCCGGCAAAATTAAGAGGGCAAGGCCGCCTCCCGGCCCCCTCCCCTCCAGTGCCGGCGTGAGACGGGCGCCATCCCCCCTCCCAGCCCTTCCCCGGGCCGGGCGCTGCGCAGCGCCTACCGACCTGGGCGCTGCGGCCTGCTGCTCCCGGTCACTCCCGCCGCCGCCGCCCGGGCTCATGCGGGAGCCGCGCTGCGCTCGGGGCCGGGCCACAGGCGAGGAGGCGCCGCCGCCGCGGCTGCTGCCGGTGGAACCGTCAGGGCCCCGGGGCGAAGGAGACGGGGCCG
The DNA here is from genome assembly GCF_037038585.1 of Patagioenas fasciata. Taxonomy (NCBI): domain Eukaryota; kingdom Metazoa; phylum Chordata; class Aves; order Columbiformes; family Columbidae; genus Patagioenas; species Patagioenas fasciata. The sequence continues at coordinate 120,862,627 of NC_092520.1, read as the reverse complement.
CGGCCTGGCGGGGAGAGGCGAGCGGCCTGGCGAGGCCGGCTGCGCGCAGCGGCGGGAGGGCGGGCCGGGTCCGCGGGTGCGCCTCCTCTCACGGACTCGCTTCGCTTTCAGCCAGAGCCCCGCGCCACCATCTTGGGAAGCAACGCGGATATCGGCGCGGCGCAAGCTCGGAGGACTCGCGGCGGGCGGGGATGGGGCGTGGGGGGGCAGGAAGGAGGACCCACTGTGTCCCGGCGTGCAACGCGGGCAGGAGCGGGCGGGCGGACAAGGCGGCTGCGCCACGCTACCAACCGCGCGAAACCATAGAGTTCCCCAGCCGGTTCCTTCCTGCCTTTTTCACTCGCCGCGCCCGGCGCAAAGGAGCCGAGGCAGCGCCTGCGTGCCTGTACGCGTGAGGTGGCGGCCGCCATGTTGGAAGAGGGCAAACCGGGCGATAGGGCGGGGACTCCTTCCCCATAGAAAGGCAGTCAGTCCGGCGCGCGGGGTTGTGAAGGGCCGAGCGGGGCGGAGCTCGAAGTTGCGCATGCGCAGCTTTCCCTTCGGGGGCGATCCGCGGGCGGGGGTGGGGTAGGGAGAACTGGGGCCGTTGGCGAGGCGCGCGGGGGCACATACATACATGCGCGTGCATACGTACATGTGCACGTGCACAGAGGCATATGCACAGGATGACGTACACGTGAGCACACGTATGAGATGTACACATGGGCATACACAGAATCATAGAATCGTTTCGGTTGGAAGAGACTCTCAAGATCATCGAGTCCAACCATAACCTAGCTCTGGCACTAAACCATGTCCCTAAGAGCCTTGTCTATGTGTCTCTTAAACACCTCCAGGGATGGTGACTCTACCACTTCCCTTGGCAACATGTTCCTATGACCAACAATCCTTTCTGCTAATGAATTTTTCCTAATAACCAATCTAAACCTCCCCTGGTGCAACTTGAGGCCATTTCCTCACGTCCTCTATGGCACGCAGCCAGGGAGGCGCGCAGGCAGCCCAGGCTGGCGGCACAGCACAGGGCTATCGCCGCCACCTCCTTACCTCTCAGCGATGCCCCCTCTGAGGCCCATCACTGTCAAACCCCACTGCAGCAACAGGACTTTCCGGCGGGCCCTGTGGCAGCCTGCCCGGAGTATATCCAGTTCAACCTGGGAGGGCTGCCAGGGCCAGCCAGCGGGAGGGCACACTGGAAGGGGAATGGCCTCTGGAGGGGAACCTGTGCTGCAGCCATGTGCTGCTGCCACCGCTGGCTGAACACGAAGACAAGGCAGCACCCAGCCTGGCTGCCCCAGTCGTGTTGGGCCCTGTAAAGAGGTGGGGGAGAGCAAGGACTGGGTGGCCGGCTGGCAGGAAGGCACAGGGACAGCCTCGCCATCAGCCTACAGTGGCAGGCAGGTGGGCAGGTAGCCACCACAATGTAAATTTAGGTCACCAAAAGCCTGATGCTATTCACACCATCAATGTTTTCACTCATAAATCACTGATTTTTTGCTTGTAGCATACGCATCTAAATAAATAAAAGACCCCATCTCTGGGGGGACGCTGAGGGTAGAACTGGCTGGCAGGGCTGGGAGGGTTGAAGAGCAGCGAGGCCCAGGAATGGAGCCCTAAGAGTAGGCAAGAAACCCTCTGGTCCTGTACAGCCCTGCCTGCTGCCAGGCTCACTCCTCTGCCCCTACAAATAATTTTTCCATTGCCTCTCAGGTCATTCCTTTGTCTCTGCTACCTTCACCCAGATCTCACGCATTGCAGGTATGCTTTTTGGTGGAATTTCAAAAACACAAGTAAAATTCACGTTTTGACAGGTCAATGTTGAAAGCAGGTTGGTCAAATAATTTCAAAGTTGGCCAGCATGTGCAAAATAGGACTTTTTGGGGTGTTGAATTTTTTTAGGCATTAAAAATGTGGAGCTGCAAGCATAGAAGGGGGAAGAAGGAGGAAGTAGAAAGAAAAAAGGAAAACATCTGAATCTTTTTTACATTATCCTTTAATAAAGGGAATTAAATAGAGCTTGTTCTATGGTGGCAGAGAATATACTTTTTTTTTTTTTAAGGGTGATCTAGAACCATGAGAAGTTCTTAAATGTTAGAATAAGCCATTAAAACAATAAACTTGAACTCTCAAAAGCATGATACTGAAGCCAAATGTTTGTTCTGGGCCAGGAAATGTGTGTTTAAGATCTTTAGGAAGACATGGATACATCAGAGTTTTTAGCACAATTTTGGGAGACCTAATGTGTATGTTACAGGGTAATAGCTGGTGGACTTAAACTACATCATTACAAATCAGTGCAGAGAGCTCTGGTACTCACAAAGAATATGGTGGGCAGATGTCTAATTGAAATATTAAGACTGAATGAAGTATTCTTGTACTTCAGTGTGGTGTGAAAGCAGGGTACATTGTTGTGCTCAGATGGACATCAGTATTCATCTAAAAATATTCAGTGGAATGAACACAGACTTCTGCATCTGGAGGATCTCTCTCGCACAGTAGCAAAATCTGCCAACTTTGATGTATTAAAATTTCAGATTCAGGACAAAGTTGATTGTGTCATGAGCTTTCATGTTACCTCAGAAATAGTAATACTGAGAAAACTGGATCTGGAAGATGCACTGTCTTGCTGCTTTTCCCTTGCTCAGTTGCAGAGCTCACATGTCCAGTCCTTATCTCCTGCTTGAGTATAAGGATGCCATGGGGAAACATGTGAAGTCCAAGTAAGCAACATTTTCTGTTCTCCCCTTGCCCACAGAGCCAACCTTCTCATCACAGAGCTGCTTAGGCTGCTCAGGCATAACTTGCTTTTAGTAAATCCATGCTGGCTATTCCCAGTCACCTTCTTGCTCCTACTGAGTTTGGAAATAACCTCCCAGAGTTTCAGGTGAAGCTGATCGGCCCTAAGTTCCCCAGATCCTCCTTGCCTCCAGCCCTTGGGGACCTCCCATGAACACCACTATTACTCAGAGATGACAGAAGAGGGCCTCACAATGACATTGGCCAGCTCTCAGTGTACTTGGTTGCTTCCCATCTGATCCCATAAGCTTACATAGATCAAGTTTATCTAAGTAGTCCATAACTTCATCCTCCTCTTCTATAAGAAGCACCTTTCTCCCCTAAGCTTGCTACTACCCATAGGGATCTGAGAGCTCCAAGATTGCACCTTGACCGTAGCGATGATGCTGACCTAGTCTTTTCTGTGTCCTGTACCACTAGGTGCCCTGCCCCATTAAGCAGCAACACAACAATTTCCTTAGTCCTCCTTTTGCTGCTGATGTACTTGACGATGATCCTATTGTCCTTCACATCCCTCACCAGTTTCAACTCTGGCCTAGCTATGTCCTTCACAGTTTTATCCCTGCATGCTTAGATGATGCTCCTAAAGCCCTTCCTAGTGTATATCCCTGTCAGTTGTTGCATGAACTTTTATCAGTTCATTTGGTCATCTTGCATCTTTATAGCAGGAAGGGCCAGGACTGCTCAAAATATCCAAGGGACACCATGGATTTATATGATGATGGTCCTTTTACCCTCTTTCTTTCCAAATAGTAGCGGACACTTGGTTTGGAGTTGATTTTTTTTGCCCTTGCAGAACATCAAATGTGGGTTGGTTTTTTGTTTGTTTCTTGTTTGTTTTTTGTTTGTTTGTTTGTTTTGTTTTGTTTTGTTTTTTCTTTTTCAATGAAATTATTGATTGCAATCCTGATATCTCATCCCTGGTTAGGAAGTGGCAGGTTATGGTCCGTCACTGCTCTGAGGTAATATCGCATAGATATGTCACAGGTTTTCTTCTGAAGAAACCAACACAATTGTGAGGAAGAGGCAGATGATAGCCGATGGAGGAAATGTGCAGGATGAATCCAGCTGATGTGGATGCTGGGCTTTATGTACTGCACTGGCTGGATGCAGAGGCATGGGAAGGAGACTTCTCTGAATAGGACATAGGTGTGAAAAGACTCAGCCTTCCTTGTGTTTTGAGGAGGTTTGGGGAAAATCACGTTGGCTGTGGACATGCCAAGTATGATAAGATAAAGAATATACCTAGAGCAAATTGCTGTATAGCAGTGGTGCAAGGATGACCAAGCTGTGTGATAGATTTCACTTTGATTCTGCCAGGCATAAATTGCTATTTTGGGGGGAAGTACTAAATCACCTTTAGGTTTTATATCATGTGCTTGCAACTGTTTTTTACACTGAAGTAGCTTGGCTAGCCATAGATTAACTGTGGCCATTGGTGTGCCCAAGTTGTTTCTGTTGCAAAGGTGATAATTATATTTTCCTGCCTCCTTTAAGTATGTTACATATTCTAAAGTGCTTAGATAGTAGGGTACAGAAATGCTTTTGCTGCCTTGAGTGCTTTCAGCTACTTTGCATTAGTGTGGCCAGCTGCTGGAAAGCAACTGGATCTGCCCAGCTGAGCGGACTCCAAATTTGGAGAAGTCTGATTGGAATTCCCAGTGCAAAAGCCACCACGCCCTCCCTGCTTCCCGGCTAATCCCTGCTGCAGCTCTGGGGCTTGGGTGTGGACTGCAGCTGAGGAGAACAAGTGGTTGGACTGTGTTTTGCACTGATTCCCTCCACAGAGCAGACTCCAGCGAGATGCTTCAATTATGTGACTGAAGTAATCCTCAGTAAAAATTAAAATTCAGTAATCATAACTAATAACCTGGCCGCTAAGCAGAAGCTGTGCAGAAAATTCAGTCTTTGTATCCAAACATTTTGAAACAAGTGTCTTTTTTTTTCGCTGCTGAAGTGGAATAGATACAACTTCTGTCATACACAAGTTGCATAGAATAGACAGAGGATTCAGCAGGAGGAAAAGGACGTTAAAAATAGAATCCCAAGCCTCATTCACCATTTACTTGTGATACTGGACAAATGCCATTGTGAACCAAGGCTGTTGCATATTAATTTCAGTAGATGTTGATGTCTCACTTCAGAGCTTTGTAGAAAATAGTTTCCTCTGGAGATATCTTTGTAAGCACACAGAGAACCCTGCATGTGTCCTGTTCTCATTTCATGTGAAAACCCCAATACGAACGACCTGATAATACTTTTTTTTGGTGTTGATTTCAAATAATTATGTGAGTGAAAATTGAATTGTGAAGCTCTGTAAGTGTAACCCCTTAGATAATAGGCATCTTTTTGTGAACAATCTACCTTAGTTAATCCTCTTTAGACAGAGGAGTACACTGAAGTGTTATGAGCCTTTTGGAGCCACGCCAAATGCTCCAGCTTGTTGATAGCTGGAGCCTTTATGCCTCCCTTTGCAGATAAAAAGATAAGGAAGAGGGAAAGATAGTCAGCAATATGATGAACTAGTGAAGTTCTGAGTTAGAGCTTAGTCTGGGCACCTGGGAGATGAAGAATCCCTGTAGTGACTGGGTGATGATGATGCTCCTCTCATCTGTTCCTCTTTTTCCTGGTAGAAGTTTGGAGGTGGGTATAGCATTCTTGACTCAGGTGTCATTTTCAATGGAGATGGAGAGACTTGAGCTCTTAAGACTGTCTGTAGGGGACTGCAAGTCAGTTGGCTCACTGCAATGTAACCCTTATCTTAAGCTAAGACACTGTGGTGGAGACTGCATGCCCAGGCCTTGGTAGGCAAGCAAGATGCTTTGAGTTTAAGCCCTGGATGTAGGAGAAGGCAAATCACAACTGAAGCAGGCATTGCTTCTAACTTTTTCTCCTCTTTCTCCTGCCATGATGCATTATGGTGAGGAGTTAATTAGTTTAAAGTGGTTAATAATGTGCACCCAAAACCTGTCCAGTCCCTTCTGGCTGCTCCATCCTTTACTACTTACAGTAAACATGACTCTCAGATTTCTGAGAACAGTGGTAAAACTCTTGGTGAAACAAGTAAAAAAAAGGAAACAGGCACTTCACTTTTCTCCTCACCTCCCATATGTCTTTATACAGGTATGATTTTTTTTTTTTTTTGCCAGTGTTGATTTTTAGTGTCTGAAACCAGTCTTAGCTTTTGTTATCGGTTTGGTGTAAAGGAATAGCAAGGAGAATGTTTAAACTCTACCAAATTACTGCTTTTTTATTTACAAGACAGAAGCATTAGTTTGAAAAATACAGAGGCAAAATGCAAACCATACTAAAAAAATGTTGTTTCATTCCTTGACTAAACTTGACATTGATTTTTGTTGGTATGCCTCCAATTAACTTAAATCACCCTTCTGGAGAAATAAAACATGATGAGTGATCAGTGAAGATACTATTGAGATTGGTTTTCAATATTTCATTCTAGGATCTGAGCTACTTACCTCTAGTTCTTCATTTTTACCTGAAGGACTGAACTTTTCTGTGAGCATTTCTGAAGGGCTGTGCATGCTTTTGGGTCCTGAAAAGCACATTTTTTCTCTCCTTTCCTCACATGAATAGACAAACTGGTCTCTTGTTCAAGGTGTGATGTAGAGATTCATGTTATCTTGAAGCAGGTCCCACTTCTAACCCAAAGACTGATCTTGATTGAGTGTGTGTGTTTCGGTTCCTCCTTGCAAGCTGAGGGAGATTTCCTGCTGTATTTTGCTGAAATGAGCCTGTCTGCAGAGTCTTATTTCCACAAATACTTTGCCTGGCACAGGACCCTCTGGAAAGAAATAGGGTGAAAGGAGAAGGAACTTATGCACACCCTTTAGTCTCCAAGTCTTGTGTACCATCTTTCTGCCAGCCTTGCACTTACCTCATCCAATTATCCCAAGGGAGCAGAGTATAGACATTTCTGTTCTTCCCCTTGGGGTGAGTGGTTTGTGCTTCACTGCAGGTCTCCACAATATTTCCTTTGGTCACCTCTGAAGATAAACTGGAAATGCTCTTTTTTTTTCTTTTTTTCTTGGCCATTCTGCCTTCTTTCCGGTTCTGTGCTTGGAGGATGCCAGCACTGCAGGGATTTTCAGCCCATTTTTTTCCGCCTTTTTGCTCTCTACTGTGCTGTATCACACACTTTTCTACATTCACAGCCTGGCCCTGGTTCCTGATGTGGTGTCTAGTTTCAGAAAGAAGCCTCAAGCAGTTGCTGTAGTTGTGAAAGATGCTTAGGAGCAATGCTTTTGTTTACTCAGAGATTTCATGGGGACATGTTGGTCTGTTCTGCAGCACGCAGCGCAGCTGAAACTGCGTTGGATCACATAGCTGTGCAGGTTTGGGTTAACTGCTGTTTCGGTTGTAAAAGAGGAGCCTGACTGACAGCTGTTTTTCTGACCACATGCCTACATTATTTTTCCAAGATATATATAGAACTCTGACTTGCTGAGCAGAGCAAAATGACTTTGTGCAATTAATGTGACATGCTTAATAATGCTTGGAAGGGTGCAGGCATCTGCGTTTATCAACTTGCCATGGCTAAAAAAAAAAAACAAATGACAAGCAATCCCAGCACAAACACAGTGTGTGTTTTTCTAAAACAAGGGACGGCACAATGCCTAATTGGTAATATTGCTTTTGAGAAGAGAGACTCTGTTTTTCCAAGAGAAACTTGTGTCATGTCAGAAATTCACTTTACCCTTGGGTTGTGCTGCAGGGTGACAAATTCAATTTACAATTTTTTTTTTTTTTCTTTGGCATTTTAATGTCATCATTACTTTCCTATTTAAACAGCTCATTCTTCAAATACAAAGTATGGTTTGGTTATTAGCACTGCAGTGGCACCTTGGTGAAATCAGGTCCAACCAGCTATCCGTATTTTTTCTAGTCAGTAAATGATTTTTAAAAGGTCATCATGACATAATTAAAAAGTTGAAGGCTCAAGTAATTAGCATACAATATGCAGCTTTCCACACTCAGTATTTTTATTCAGCTGCATTAGTAATACTGTTGTCTGGAGAGGTTTTAATTTTAAAAGAAAGGCACTCCCGAGGGGTGTCTGCTTGAGGATGAAATCTTATTTAGCTTGAGAAGAAAAAGCATCAGCCATAGCTTCAACTTCTCTTGGCTCAGGTTCTAGAAGATGTTAGAAGAGAAGCCTGGCTCCCCTCCTTTCAGCAACAATACTCATTTTGCTGTATAGCTCTTGCTGCTGCAGAGACAGCTACACCAGGTTCAACCTCCTGTAGCTTGTGGGACCTACTTTGCTGTATGTCCTTACCCAAAAGGCAGAATATACAAGTCACAGCATTTTTTTGTGCATATAGATACACCATATGGTTGACTGGCTGCACCTTGCAGGAAGACACAGAACTAAGAGGCGATGGGGGAGAAGAGGGAGAGTTTAAGCTGCCTCCCATGCCTTGTCGCAGGGAATCACCTGTTTCAGTATCAGGTGGAGATTTAATTCCTGTGTTTGTGTCTTGCTCCCTGCCTTACTTCCAAGGAGCATCAGAGGAAGGGGCAGGACAGGATGTGGGAAGCATTGACCATTGAAGAGCGTAGCTGGGGAGAAGGGGATTAAAATGTTTATTTATTACCAAAGTGGTGATGAATTGTGTCTGAACCCAGACGTTAAAGGACTATAGCTTATCTCCTGAGACAACCACTGCCCCTAGTGCTGAGCTCACCACAGAAGTGTAGGATTGGGAGATGGCATACAAATGTCTGCTGGAGGATGCAGTTGACATGTATTTGACACTGGCGTGTGCCCATAACTCACCTATTGACCCCAGAGCCGAAATATACTTTGAACTGGTATTATGTACCCAGCAAATGCATTCAGTAAACACTTTGTCCAGAAAAAACATTGAACATCTATCCCATACATGTCAATCCACCACTGTCCAAAAATAAATATAAGGTAAAGGGTCTTCTTTGCATTTGTGCTTTTGCCTTCAGTTTTGCTTTCTTAATTTTACATTTTGTAATATTAGAAAAAAATACTGTCTGTCTGACATGCTGGAGAAATACACGTATTTTCACAGAGAAAGTGAAGTCCTACATGACAGAGGAAAATCCAGGTGACATACGTGGGAGTTTTGCCTGAATAAGTACTGAAAGGTTTGGCCCTTGGGATGGAAATAAACCTTGGAGTTTTATCAAGGTGCTTCAGAGCTCCTTGTTCCCATTGCTTTTCTTTTTCAAATATGATGACTGGGGCTGTCTGGGTGCAGAACTCATTTGAACTAAAAATAAGTACCTTTTAAAACAGGATCTTCATTCTCTGGTCTCACAGAAAGTCTGCTCAGGTATGAAACAGTGTATTGCTCTTGGTGCTGATTTTCTAGGCTGGTGTTTAATCTGTATGAAGTGTGAAATACTGATTTTACTTCGGTTATATGGGAAAGACCAAGCTCCTGAGCAAATCATTTTATTGCTAAAGACTGGACAAGCTCCTTTGAACTAGTTTCTTTACTAACCTACAGTGATCATTTATTACAGGCACTTAAAAATAAAAATCAGCTACTTCACACTGTTTAGAGACATTGAAGAAGAAATATAGCACTCTTCATGTACATGCGAATCAGATTCAAACAAACACAATAAACGTTAATTGTGACTTCTTGTCAGGTTTTCCTTGTAAGCCTACAAGCTCGCTGACAGCCGTGCAATTAAGGAAAGAAATATTAAAAGAAAAATAAAAATCACAGAGCAGATGTGATTCTTTCTCAGGGATTATTCTGCAACCTGAAAGGTTGCACTGACACGACGTTTGCAAAAGAAGGCAGCAGGTGATCACCTGTATGTTTTTCCACAAGTGACATCTGATTTAAGAAGTACCTCACTTGGCATCCTTGCCGTTCTAGAGAGGATATTGAAAATTAATGCCATCACACACTTCTAACTTTATCAAAATTGGTGTCATTGCAGACATAAAGGCATTGTAAAGGTGAATGAGCGCTCACAAGGCATAACTTCACGGGTAAGACCCTTGTATAATGTAGATTCTGCAACAGCGTACATCATGGTGTAGTTGATCGGTTTTCTTACTGAATGAGCAAGACTGGATGCTTGTCTGCTATTGAGGACTTCTTATCTGTAATGACCATAAAAGAGGTGAAAAGGTACAGTAAATTTTAAATTCATGTGCTGTTGGAGCCAAAGTCATTAAGAATTGCGTCTGTGAGACTCAATCACCAGCACAAATTATCGTGTTGGAATGGGAACTTTTCCTTCAAGGCACAAATTACCCTCTCCAGCTTGGAGTGGACAGCTGGAAATTGCTGAAGGGTCTGTCCCTCAGAATGAGGGGGAATGTTATAAGATGCGTTGTATAAAATTGGGGTTTATCTTTCCTTACAGTATCCATGCTGCTGTTTCTCAGATTGACTTCAGGAGGAACATCCTTCCGTTTTCATCTTGTAATTTTGGTTAGTTCCATGCTTACAGATAATGATACACTCTGCACTGTTCAATTAAACAAATGAGCTCCTAAAGCGTAGCAAGTAGCCCCTCCCTGCTTTTTTTTTTTTTTCCTTCTCTATAAAAACACTCCTACTGAACCTGAAAGCAAGATTTATACAAGAAAATCTTTGCCCTGAGAGTGAATGCTGTGGTTTGATTGCTCTGCCAGGACTCCAGGCTTCTCAAAAGCCTAGTCATAAGCATGTAGGATCCTTAGCTAAGAGTTATATAGCATAGTAAGTACTTGTAATCATTTATGAACTGGAATTAAGCTGTAGAGTGATTTGTAATGCCATAATGCTTGTAATGCTGGAAATAATACTTTCATACAGTGTGTCATAAGTGCATCATACGCTTAATTACTAATTAAGACAACCAGCCAAAACAGTAGCTATCACACCTGAGTCTTTTTTCTTTTTCCAGAATAAAGTGATGCCAAATCTATAAAGTCATGAACTGACAGTAGTTGAAAATAATATCTAAAGTAGTGTCAAAACTCTCAGGACTAGATATGAGCTCTGAAGTTCTACACAAAGTGAAGTTCTGATCCTCGGTCTTACTGTGAACAATATGCAAATATTTGGATAAGGAATACATAATGAAGAACAGCTCGACATTTCGCATTGAACTTTCCTTAGAAGAAGAAACCACCTCTCATGCTGTCCCATCACAGACAAAGAGGGCATGCAACCCTCATCTTTCTTCCACAGACACCCGTCTTCATGGTGAGGGAAAACTGGAGAGGCCACCTCACAGAGTGACACCCCTTGATGGCTCCTTTGTGCTCATATTTCAGTTTCCACTCCTTTAAATTAAACAAAAAAATTTAGTTAGCATAAGAGAAGCCGGCTTTCCATGCTGTTTAAGCTACAGACTATATGCAAGTCATGTGAATGATGGAATATTTGAACTGCAAAGTCTTTTAAATTACATTGACATTAAAAAATATCCTAGGCCAAATCTTCCCTGACCTACTCAAGCAAATAATTCTCTTGTGTACAGAGATCATGATTTGTCTCATTTTCAAGTGCCTGTTGCTAGCAGTGGTTGGACTTGAAAGCATTTTATTTTCCTTAGCTTTTCTGTTTGTATTTATTTCTGTGTGTGCATGTGCATGTTGATGCATGAAAAAGCAAGGCAAGTGTATGATAAAGGCTAACATTTGAAAAGGTTGTTTTTGAGCATTAAAACCTGTCTGTATTGGGATATCATACACCTATAACAAAGACTTTTTTTTACCCTGGTAAAGAACTGGTAGGGGAAAAAACAGTGGATTATTTTTAATTGAAAGCAAAAGTTGCGTGGTTTGAATTACTCCACATATTGTTACCATAAAATGGGGATAAATTGGATACATTTCTAATCATTTATACAGAGGCATTGTAAATCTAGGTGAGCATTTCTAAGGAATGGCTTTACCAATAAAACCCTTATATGAGGAAGATGTGATGTTTGAAAAGAGGTGTGATATTGTTAGCTTTGTGGCTGTGAAAATATTTTCAATCAAGGCAGCATAGCTAAAAGGGCTGCAGGGAAAGCATCAGGAAGGGATGTCTTTGCTCCACGGGTGCTGGCAGAAGCTCGTGACTGAAACAGAGTTGCTCCCTGGAAGTTTGAGCGAGGTTCTGGTAGCTGGAAAAAGTTATGATTACTGTAGGTTTATCTGTGGAAATATAGATTTTATTTGTAGATAAAGCAATTATAGAGGTACTGTATGCACTGTGATCACAATGCTGATTTCTTACCCACTTTGGAACGTAATGTGAGAAGCTTTGGACAGGCCCTGTTGTTCACAGGAAAGGTCATATGAGGCAGGTTTTGCAAGTTCAGACCTTTGTACTGTTCTTTGCAAGAAGAAGGATTGTAACACATGGAAACCTTGTTGTAGACCCAAATTCACTTTCAACTGTCTCATGATTTGAATTCTGAAACCTGATTTTCATATAGGGATTCATTAATACAATTTCAAAAAATCTTGTGTCTTCAGTAGAGTTCCTTACAATGGTCTTATCATGTTTTATTTTCTCCCTACTCAATGAAGGACATCTTGGGTGTCCATCTCAGCTTCCATTTATATTGTAGGAATATGGTTAAAATCAATATACTGATTATTACTTTGTTCTTTTATTTGATGCATCTATGTACCATCTCCAGATACATTTATGCTTAACACAGATATAAATTGAGCAGCAAAGTTAACTAGTGCAATATGTAAGCAAGTATGAACTAAAATGACTGTAGTCCTCTACATCTCGAAAAAAGCCCACTTATCATCATTTTCAGCCTAGTAATTCATCAACCGAAAGACTCTGGTGCTACACACATGGGGCAAATACAATAAAATAATCCACTGGCCTAAAATTCCCCTCAAGCTCTCTTGTCTTCTCAACAACACTCTGGAAATGGTCTAGTTAAACAGCTAATTATCCTCAAAGCATTCTCTGAAGTTGATTTAACTCGGTCTCTGCTAGTGAAGGGGACTTTGAATGGTATATCCTCAGAGACATGAGGCTTCTATCTGGGTAACCATGAGGATACCTCTGAGCTGTGGTACCCCCACCTTGACAGCATGTGAGAGAGACAGCATGCATCACTTCTTTCCCACTGCCTACCCTTCTCTCCACTGGAAGAGAACCTGTAAGAACCTCAAGGAAGAATGCGTGGTGGGCTCTGTCAGTCTCCTCATCTGGGCATGGAGGAATTGAGACTGTGGGACACAGTGCAGGAGGCATTGCATTTGCCCCGTAATTCGTGTGTAGCACCAGTTTTCCAGCTGATGAATTACTAGGCTGAAAACGAGGATAAGTGGGGGGTTTTTTTGAGATGTAGAGGACTACAGTCATAAGCAATTTGACAGATCAAAGCAAGGTACTGGATTTGGACCGGAGAATTGAATTTGGAAGCCAACGGAGTTTATGCAACATGGGAGTAGTGTGGCCTCAGGGGACAAACCTGGATGTGCAACTACCTTCCACCCCTCTCATTTCTCAGCTGCCTGAGACCCAAGTTAAGCACAGGGAAACAGCACTTGGGGAATTGTAGCGAAGTCCACACCTCCAAGCGAGGCTTCTAACACCTTAGCCAACCGGACAGGCAGAAACAGCCCTGGCTACTGCTGCTAGCAATCACATCCCAAAACAATGTGAGATTCAAGCAAGAGATTTTACACTTGGGGGTTAAATTCTTGAGGGAATGTAAAACGACCCCCTCATGTCTTCTGCACTGGGGGATGGATGAGTCGTCCTCACTGCAGAGAGTTACAGACTGAGCACCGATGGGATTTTTCAACTCTTACCTAATAGCTTTCCTGTTGGCATCAAGCAGAACAGAACTGGGCCAGAGCTAACCATTTATTGCAGCTATTTAAGTAAATGCTGCAAGTAACACCTTGTACATGACACCCGCAGGATGTCTGAAGGCATTGAGGTGGATGTCTGAATCATGGGGAGAGGGAGCTGCAAAGGAGTTCCCTTCTCAGCTCTCCTGGCTTTTCTTCTCAAAGATTTAAAACAGGTTTTGCCTGGATAAACCAAGTGGCTTTTCCCAACTCCGTCACTTAAGTCTATGGTGCCTAAACTGAAAGGCCTTTAACGTTAGTCTTTAAATCTTTTAATGTAGTGATTAAACGTGACAGGGATTAAGTCCTTGTCCAATAGCAGCTCACCTGGGTGCGTTGTTGGTTCGATGTGAAGCACAAAGCCAAATGCTCTTAAGCACCCAAGCATACTGCTCTTTAAAAACGTAGCAAGCCCTGTCATGTCTTGTGATTAGGAAGTGCTTCTTTTGTATTGAAGACAAAGTGCAACAAAAGGTTGATAAAAAGAAAGTCTTCCAGAGCAAAAACATAGATTGTGGACAAAGGTTGGAACTGAAATTGAAGGATTTTATTCTAAGTATTTTTAAATATCTATCTATATATGTATGTGTATATATATAGTAAAGTTTAGGTATATTTACGAGGTACCTAGTGTAGTGGAAAAAAAGAACTTACAAATTCATAATTTCCTCAGGTATCCAGGCGAGAGACTGAATTATGCATTTAAGACAAATCAAATAGAGTTTGACACAAAACCCATTAACTAATAAAAACATCCTTCTGGTTGCCAAGTCACCTAAAAATCTTCCAGGAAATGTCAGAAAGAAGGTACTTGTGTAAGCCATGGGCCTTTGATTATATCAGCACACAACATATTTATTCTTGCAGGATTTTTGCCTCAGTATGTTTTTTTCCTCCTCATCGTTTTATGTAGGTCTTAAGGTTAACATACAGTTCATGCGTGACTTAAAGCCTGTTCTGCAGACAATGTCCTTTGTTCCTCATTGGCCCTTTCCTATGATGCTAATTACTATAGCAACTGAGGGCCTCACATGGCTTTATTTTCATAACATTTCAGAGATGTATAGGTAGCATTACTGCAGTTTATGGATTGACAATAGAAAGTTGAGCTAAAACATGAAGTAAGTTTATTCATTTGTAAGAGAAAATGCCATTTCAAGAAAATTAAATTGTCTATTAACAGATTTTGCTTTTACCTCTGGTAAGTGTGACTGTGTCACTCTGGAAGTGTGATGCTTTTGTTTTTTCCTCCAGAAAAAGAAGATGTTTTCCTTCAACCTGCTTGAATTTAAGAGGAACACATTTGTGTTTGTCTGTTTGTTTGTTTGTTTTTTTTTTTCACTGACTCCAAATATTTAATTTGAAATCTCTTCACTTAAGAATAAGTACGTTTTGTCAGTGGAGCAGAGTCCTTGACAGATTGTGTCTCCTAATGCATACTCTCTGTATAGAGGTTACGTGATGTTATGTGCTGTGGCAGATGGAATCAAGATTGGGAGCGTGGCTTTCTAAAAAGCAAAGAAAACACGTGAATTTATCATATTGTTGATGCCTGTGGACAGCAGGAGAAAAACGAGAGCTATCCTGCAGGACCAGTGCCAGGTACTCAATGAAGAAAGTGGCATAGAGCAGCTGCCAGCTGCCCTGTGCAGGGTGGCTGAGGCTTTCAGGAGAGCTGGGACACTTTGTCAGAAACTTTTGTAGGCATTTCTGGAGAGAAAAGAAGAAAAAATAGGGCCTCAGGGCCTCTGAGCTCCAAAGCATAGAAAATTTTGCTTTTACCTTTCTACTTTTTCTTTGCACACTGCTTTGCACCTCTTGCTCTCCCCTGATGCAAGGTGCTCACATTTCTCTGCATTCCTGTTTCTCCACAGACTTCTGTGCTCCTTGTACCACGTTTTATTTAAACAGCGCTCTTCCTATTGTCTTGCTGAATTCCAGTCCTCTTTCCTGCTCTCACTAGTCAACCAGCTCCAGTTTTCCCTTTCTACTCCTCCTGCCTGCATTTGTCCTCATGGTCTTGCCAGCCTCCAAACCTGTATGTCCCCCATTTTGCCCTGCTGGTATTTGCCTCTTCCCACTCCAGCTGCTGGTCCTCATCTACTCCCTGCCTCCCTCAAACCCTCCAGATGATGTTGATGCCCATCCACATCTGAATCAGGTGTCTTCTTACATGGTACTTGGATGGCATCAGTGCTCTTCTGTTTCAGCTGGTGCTCAGCCTGAAGCATCCCACAGCCATGCAAGTGCTGCTCTGGGCAAAAAGGCACATGGTGATCACTTTGAGGAGACCTTTATGGGGCTGGAGGGGCTGTGGACATCAGTAAGGCTGCTCATAGACGAGCAAGATCTGTAAAACAGGATCCTCCAGCAGACCTGAGGAGGATGTGGGGGATGAAGGAATAGTGGGGAGGGAGCATGGGTCACAGTCAGGGACCTGAGGTGGGAGACCACCCCATTTTTCCCAGGTGGCCTTTCAGACAGCCCTGTTTTTGCTGGCTCTTCTCCAGGGTTTGGTTTTCCGATACCCTCCACGGGAGCAAGAGTTAACATGGAGGGTGGCAGCTGGACATGGCCAAGCACTTGGCATGCCTGCAAGACCCGGCTGCCAGCACCTGCTTCCTTCACTCTCCCCAACCTGCCGCCCTTTGCGCATGGGGCTGCCTCCTCTCGCAGGCAGAAAGGCAGCATGAGGTGGGGGCTGTTTCAAACCTACTGTCTTTTTTCTGATGCCCAATGGCATGATCCAGCTAGGATTTCATGGAGCGGAGGAAAGGATGCTCTGACCCTTCACGAAATCACTTTGCATGAGCTGCTGCTGGAGGGAAGCCACCCTCCGACTGGGAGAGAATTTTCTACACAGGAAATTATTTGAAGCAATGTGGGTGAGCAGGGGTGGTCAGAGGAGTCTTCCAGCTTAGCTTCTGCCTAACTATAATTTAGAAGTTGAGGATGGCTAAAGAAATGGGGAACCGGTGCATAAACGGAAGACAAAGCACATTGAAAATAAAAAGGCTGTGCCGTAATGATGAAAGACACCATATAAATGGCAGAGAAACTGTAGTCCATACTTACTACTGAACTTATTTTACCTTATTTTTGAAAACTCTTCCTCTGGACGGGTAGTACAGCTGAGTTAAGTTTAAGGAAACAAAAACCTTGCCCAAAGGTATTCTCCATGCCAGCAAACAAACTGAAAATCTAAAACATATGGGGCAATCTGATTTTTAACAATGGTTAAAAAAAACCACCAAACAACAAAAACCCAACCCAAACCAAAAAACCCTAAAAGCTTTTACTGTGTATTTTAAAGAGTTCCAAGGACAGCAAAAATCGCTGGCGTGATTTAGCTGTATCCAGAGAGCTGATGCAATCCGTATCAGTAGGGAATTGCTTAACACATCTGGGCAGGGTTCCTGCTGGTGGTGGCTGCTGGACGTCTTTGCAGTGTAATAAGCAATAACTGGATGTTTTGGGGCCCCCACTCTGGATTCCTCTCTTTGAGCCTGTCATTTTTCTTTCCTTTGTTTGCTGATGGTCACCAGCTGGGTCCTGCCTGTGGGGCTGGGCTGTTCCACCGAACGAGCAAGCACATTTGAGCCCATGGTGCCTCAGATCCCCAGAAAGTATAAGTAGAAATGGTGGAGGCCTTTCTGATAGCTTCAGTTGATGTATATTTATATTATTCGTACTGATTTTGGGCTGAGAGCCACACAAAAGAGGCTTTAAGTCCCCTTGCACTGAGTTTCCCAGGCAAAATAATAATGAGCATTGAAAATAAATGTGCCTGTGTCGTACGCTATGTGGAGAGAAGCAGGAGGTGAAGACAGCAGGTGCTTTGAACACTGCTGCAATGATGGTGGTTGCGGTAAGCAAAGGTCCCAGGAAGCCTACAAGCTCATAAAAACCTTTTTCAGCTAAAAGAAATTACAGCAGCTTCCCTCTCACAGCTGACCAGAGATTTACTTTGTTTATACTCAGTTTGGCATCCTCCCAAAGTGCTTATAGCCTCTTCTGAACTCCTCCATAATGAATAATTCCCAGCTCCCGCTAACTGCACATACAGTCCAAAAATAATTTGTATCTTTATGCACTTAAAATATCACTGTTGCTGAAGGGAAATCCCTGCTGTTTCCTCCTCAGCTTTCTCTTTGCTGCTCTCCCCATGGCTGTGGAGGATTAAGTTTGTCCGCAGCGAACTTCACCGTCTCCCTCTCTGACATGGGGGTGCTGAGGGTGCTGACGCGGTGGTTTCTCCCCTTTCCCGCCATGTTCTGGGCTGCTGCTGCCCCCTCAGAGCCACAGGGCTCCTGTTTCAGCCCGGTGGCTTTGAAATTTTGCTGGGGCTGGCTTGCTGTGGTGGGTCTGAAGGGCTCAGCGAGGTGAAGGAGCACACGTGGTGCCAAGGGGCCAGCTGAAAGCTCCGGTGAAAGGTGCCAGGCCCGCTTTGCCTCCCTCCAAGTTCTGAGCCAGCAGTGCATCCTGCCAGGTCTGCCCCCATGGCTAGGCTGGCTGCAGCCCTGTTGGGAAGCTCGAGCCTTTTTGCTTCTCTTTTTCTTTTTCCTTTCTTTTTCTTTTTCTTTTTCTTTTTCTTTTTCTTTTTCTTTTTCTTTTTCTTTTTCTTTTTCTTTTTCTTTTTCTTTTTCTTTTTCTTTTTCTTTTTCTTTTTCTTTTTCTTTTTCTTTTTCTTTTTCTTTTTCTCCTTCTTTTTCTTTTTCTCCTTCTTTTTCTTTTTCTCCTTCTTTTTCTCCTTCTTTTTCTCCTTCTTTTTCTTTTTCTCCTTCTTTTTCTCTTTTCTCTTTTTTCTTTTTCTTTTTCTTTTTCTTTTTCTCCTTCTTTTTCTCTTTTCTCTTTTTTCTTTTTCTTTTTCTTTTTCTTTTTCTCCTTCTTTTTCTCTTTTCTCTTTTTCTTTTTCTTTTTCTTTTTCTTTTTCTTTTTCTTTTTCTTTTTCTTTTTCTTTTTCTTTTTCTTTTTCTTTTTCTTTTTCTTTTTCTTTTTCTTTTTCTTTTTCTCCTTCTTTTTCTCCTTCTTTTTCTCTTTTCTCTTTTTTCTTTTTCTTTTTCCTTTTCTTTTTCTTTTTCTCTTTTTCTTTTTCTTTTTTTCTTTTTCTTTTTCTTTTTCTTTTTCTTTTTCTTTTTCTTTTTCTTTTTCTCCTTCTTTTTCTCTTTTCTCTTTTTTCTTTTTCTTTTTCTTTTTCTTTTTCTTTTTCTTTTTCTTTTTCTTTTTCTTTTTCTTTTTCTTTTTCTTTTTCTTTCTCCTTCTTTTTCTCCTTCTTTTTCTTTTTCTCCTTCTTTTTCTCCTTCTTTTTCTCCTTCTTTTTCTCCTTTTTCTTTTTCTCCTTCTTTTTCTCCTTCTTTTTCTCCTTCTTTTTCTCCTTTTTTCTCTTTTTCTCTTTTTCTCTTTCTTTCTCTTTCTCTTTTCCTTGTCCTTTTCTTGACAAAATGCAAGCACATTTTTTACTCCTGTGAGGCTTTTTTATGAGCCTAAAGCACTGTTGCAGGAATCTACTGGTTGCTGACTTTCAAAAATGCAATGAAGATATGATCCCATCTTGATAGATATCAACTAATAAGACAGTGAATAAAAACTGAAAGACCTGGCTTTTCTCTTGCCTATTTGAAATACGACATATTATTGTTGTTGTAATTCTTGCTGCCAGTCTGAGATGCTGACCTAAGTTTCAATATTTTTGAAGACTCTTCTGAAAATCAAAATAAAAAGAATCCTGCATTAGCACAGGTGACTCACATTCCACTCTAATTGGTACATTATAATTTTCCCTCTTCTTCTTTTCCTTCTAGTTTTCAAAAGTACTTTTTAGTTTCTCCAAATCACTTTGTAAATTTACATTCTGGCTTGGCTGGTCTATTTTTCTGTTTCAGAAAAGTCAAGTTGGCTTGGCAAAGCAGTTTATTTTCCTTCAAATGAGATGGGTTTCACTGAAGTCTTCGTTCCCAAGATCAGTAGTCCCCTGAGTGCTGAGCTGCATTTATTTACATCAATGCAAAACTGTCCAGACAGAGGAGCTGGAACTTGTAAAGGCACAGGTAGGGAAGATTATTATTTTTTTTTTTTTTTCCCCTCTGTGTTACCTGTATATATGCAAGGCTACCTCCCAGACTTTGGGTGAGGTGCCTGCAGGGCCAGCCTAAGGATGAGCAGTGATAGAAGGGATCTTAGGCTTTTTCTTTCAGGATTCACACACGTGCTTACAATCTGCCACAGTTGCTTTGGTCTTCTTTGGATTAAGTTTTTAACTCAAGCTGCCCACCTCAGCTGAACTTCAAAAAATCCAGGAGAGAACAGTATCTGGTTACAGGCAGCAGGGGTGCAAAACTGAGTGCTATGAGAGCACCTTTGCAATTCCAGATGAAGTCATTGCAGAGGCTGAAGATATCAAACTCATCTTGTTTCATTTTTTTGCTTTAAATTTATACTGTATCTTGCTGGCGTCAGCAGAGAAGCTTGAGCTGGAGATGACCGTATAGACAAGCTTGTCCTTTCTGTTTCATTGACTTTTGTCATCTGTTTGAAAAGGTTTATATGCTCCAAGCTGCTTAAAGACTTTACAGATTTTTCACTGAAATCCTTCTACCTATCTCTGATCCATTTGAGAAGTCTCAATGCAGACACAGAACCAGATTGTGAAAGGTCTGTGAATAAGTATTTCAGCTGGTTAATAATCTCTAGTAAGAATCAAAGAGCAGGTCAGGTTGATGGCGTCCTCAGCTGTATTTGTTTCTGTCAATATGTGTTGAGAGTCTGAATAAGGGAGGTGTGTGAAATTCTTCCCAGGCCCTGCTTGGCTATTTTTCCCTGCTGGTCTGCCTGGCCCTTCCCTTTGGCTGTGCTCAGCGAGTGAACTCTTAAACAGAAGTAGTGAAATTCTCAGAGAGGGTGCATGATCCTCACAACAGTGGTTTGTCCTTTATAGAAACAAGAGCTTGTAACAGGTAATGATTTACACATCTTTAAGGAAAACAAAACTACTTAACAATGAATATTTTTATATGCAATGAAGTTTCAAGTTGCTAAGTAAAAAGAAGCACAAATAATGCATGGATAGAGACATCAAGTTAATCTTTTCACATGGGTTTTGGAAAATGCTACCTAAGAAAAAAAATAGTTGCGTAAAAACCTATGTCATACTTAGCTGCCAGCAGAGTGACTGTATAATCAACCAGGCTAGCTGAGGTTGAGATCACAGAAGAAGAACAGGTGAAAAAAGTGGAGTCAATATAGCACAAAAATAAGAACTGTGGAGCAGAAGCAATGCTGTAAGGGGGGAAATGACTGGCTGGAAACTGCCATCCACATGCACAAAGGCATCTCTCTCATACTTTAAATTCAAGTCATAGCAGGCTTCAGAACCTGTGCTACTTTGGAAGAAACAGAACATTTCTAAATCATACCAAAACAAGGAAGAAGGTGGAACATTTCTGAAATACTGAAAACTTGTGTGTCTTTTATAACATCTCTTTTTGGCCACAAACCTTTGTTCCTAGCTTAGGTGTTCGACCTGCCTTGCATCCCTCAACAGTCATCAGAGAGAGGGGGACCCCTGCTTGGCATCTCCAAAACTGGTAAGGCATCCCTGCTTGTTCATAAAATCCCCAAGAGCAACACAGTGGACCTTATTGAAATTTTTAATACAGAGAATGCTGAAACAAGTGGAATATGGTGTATATGCCAGAGCTGGTCCTATTTTTCCATTTCTTATCTTCAAAAAAAACCAAAAAAATATTATATTTTAGCCAAACCACTAAGAAAAAATGAAATTAATGTATCTGTTCTTCTGGTATGTTTCAATTATAGCAACAACACAGGAAAACTGTGAAAAAAAGCAACAAATTGAGTATGAATTACCATGTGTGATCATACAGGGGTGAAAGTGAGACTGGTTAGATAAATATGGGGCATCTTTGCTCTGCTCTAGGAGCAGAGACACCATCTCCCATTTTCACTCAGGCAGCTGCTGTCTCCTGCTGCCTTTGGTGCTTCCTAGGTTACTCTCGGCTCTTCTACTTTGCACAGAGGGTGAAAATGTATCTCAATGGCTTGTGTCAGTTTAATAATCTCTCCTGAAAAGCACTGCTCAGAGCTTCTCTCTGTTTTCCCCTGCTAATTTCCAAATGGGAACTTTGCTCTCTGGAAGTCTGACTGCTTAGGAACTGAGCTGAACTCTGGGGCTGTTTTTCCTTTTTGTGCTCTTGCAAACTCTGTCTCTTTTGGTCTCCTCGTGGCCACATTTAGCATCTCCTCTGAGGGCAGAATGTTTGCTCTTGCCCACCACCAAAGACTGCTTGATGTCGTGCAGCCTATGATGGAAGATAAGCTCCATTATAATAAAATTATAGTTTTATTTTTAGCACTTAACACGTTCTTTTTTTAACATGCATGTTTCCATTCCCTCTTAATTCATGGAACTCCTGGCCTCAGTTGTCTCTGGTGGGAAGGAACTGCACCAGGGAGTCGTATGCTGTGGGAAAAGGTTGCATGTCACCCTTTGCCTTTCATTTTCAGCAGATGCCCTTGTGCTTGTGTATGATGGGAAATAATGAACAGAACTCACTTTCTTTGGTGTCATTCATTATTTTGAACACCTTTATCTTTTCCATTGTATGAAGTGAACAGGTTTGATTTTACTATTCTTCTAGAAGCTTTTCATGCCTCTAATTATTTTTATTGTAATTTCTGAACTAATTTCATTTCTGCTTCTCAGGGTGTCCAGAACGGATCAGGATGCACTAAGTTGAGGTAATAAAAAGTATTTTCAGTATCACTTCTCTGTTGCCTTCTTTTTCTTTCCTTTTTTTTTAATCGCTGCAAGACATCTCTGACAAAATGCCTACAGTGACACTAAAGTGTTTTTGTGACTCTTGACAGTTAAATTTAGAAGCCAGAAGATGCAGTTCATATTCTTCCTCTCAGAAGGCTTCATCTTCTGTTTGAAAACACTGAATTCATCTGTGATGTCATCTTTCTTTGCTGGTTTCTCATCCAAGCTCCTCTCTTGGTTTACTTAGAAGTTTTTACCTTCCACCATTTCCACTGTCCTGTTTCTTTATTCATTTTCAAACTTTCTCAGCAAAAAATCTTTTGTCACTTGACTGCTCAGGACTGTTATATCTGCAATTTATTCCCTCCATGGCCTTGATGGGTGTACTCTTCGAGGGATTAAGAAGATCTGCTGGAGGGTAGGAAGGCCATACAGGGGGATCTGGACTATCTGGGTTGCTGGGCTGAGGCCAGTTGTCTGAGGTTCAACAAGGCCAAGTGCTGGGTCCTGCACTTGGGTCACAACAACCCCAGGCAGTGCTACAGGCTCAGGAAGAGTGGCTGGAAAGCTGTCTGGCGGAAAAGGACCTGAGGGTGATGATTGACAGCCGGCTGAACATTAGCCAGCAGTGTGGCCAGATGACCAAAAAAGGCCGACAGCATTCTGGCTTGTATCGGGAATAGTGTGGCCAGCAGGACTAGAGAAGTGATTGTGCCACTGTACTCAGCACTGGTGAGACCCCACCTCAAATCCTGTGTTCAGTTTTGGGCCCCTCACTGCAAGAAAGACATTGAGGTGCTGGAGAATGTTCAGAGAAGGGCAACAAAACTGGTGAGGGGTCTGGAGCACAAGTGTGGTGAGGAGCAGCTGAAGGAACTGGGGCTGTTTAGCCTGAAGAAAGGGAGGCTGAGAGGAGACCTTATTGCTGTCTACAAGTACCTGAAAGGAGGGTGTTGGTCTCTTCTCCCAAGTAGCAAGTGATAGACCAAGAGGAAATGGCCTCAAGTTGTATCAGAGGAGGTTTAGATTGGATATTAGGAAAAAATTCTTCATGGAAAGGGTTGTCAGGCACTGGAACAGGCTGCCCAGGGAAGTGGTGGAGTCACCATCCCTGGAGGTGTTTAAAAGGCGTTTAGACGAGATTCTTAGGGACGTGGGCTAGTGCTAGAGTTAGGTTAGGTTATGGTTGTACTCATTGGTCCTGAGGATCTCTTACAACAGAAACAAGTGTATGATTCCCAGACCCTTAGTTTTTCTGTACTTGTTACTTGCACTTGTGCTTTTTAGTGTTGTCCATTTTTAAAATACTTTAAATCCAGGTCAGATAAAGGCATTACCATGATTTATTAGTGGGTCTGAAAATCTTTGCCTTGACTAGTCTGTACTTATGGCAAAACCACTTCATCAACTAGGATGAATCACTAAGGTTCACTCGGAAGCACAGACACCGAGCAGCTCATTAATCATACAGGCTGCAGAAGGCCATGGTGCAGTAAATAATAATAATTGATTGATAATTTGTGAGCTTTTCTTTTTCATTGGACATACTGACCTACAAACAAGGAGAACAGCGTAGCTGTGTATTTCATGATTACATCAGCCACCACAGGGGCAAACTGGCTGATAAGAAAAGAAGAACATTCCAAACTTATTTTTTACAATAAAAATGCTTATCTGGGAATTACTTAAGCAATTCCCATGACCAAAACATAGTAGCAGATTTAAAAATGAAATTATGTTTTTTTAAAAAACATTTGAAAAAACTCAGTTACTTCTCTCTGAATTGCTGGTTTCTGACTTGGGGACTCTGTTTCCAGGGCAACATTTGATAACATAACAAACAGTGAAGGATGTACACGAGAGAATTCCCTCTTCTATTTTAGGTGAGAGTTATGTCTCTCCATTATTGCTAAGGAAATTAGGAGTAGTTTGCACTGGAAAGTATTTATCATGCATCTCTGCATGAAGTAAGAAGAGATTTGCAGTATGTTTGTTACCTGATGTCTGCCAAGAGATGGAGCTGCAGACTCAGACACCTGCCAAGCCTGACCCCCATAAATCAGGAATGATATAATAAAACCCTTGGCAGAAAAAGCCTGTAGCCTCTTGTATTGATGGATGCTACTGTTCCCCCAGTGATGATGGGCTTGTGTTGGGCACTTAGCCAACTTTGTCCAATCTATTCCTATTTATTTCTTTAAGCCGTGGTTCAGAAAAGCCAAGAAACAAGCTGTATTAATCTTGGTGGATCCTGGCCTCTGCTCAGATAATGTTGTAGAAAATGCTCAGCAGTCCCACACTTGAGCAGTAACAGGATGAAAATGGTTGCCCTTTTAGACTTGCTTTAAAATCTCCATTCTATACATACACCCGTATAAAATGCCAGTTGTGCTGCATGGCTCTTACTCAACAGGTGATTTTCCAGGGCTACCTTCACAATTTAGGCATTGCTCAAAACCTCACCTCAGTTTCTAGGCACCTGCAGTCTGAGACAGAAGACAACAAAGAGATGCCTGAACTGCCAGAAACCTGAGTTTGTCAATCTGCAAAGTGCCGCTCACCAAATGGTTTTATGGGCTTAGCTCTGGAAGCTGTAAACCTGTGTCAGTACAGAGAGAAACCAAGTGTTTTTGGAACAGATCTTGGGTTCGACTCTGGGTTAATGTGGTGATCCAGTGTCTCTGAGCCAGCTCCCATCCATAACATGCTCCTGTCCCAGTACCCCGGCAGGTGGAACAGGTCCAGGTTTGTCTGTACCTGTCTGTAACATCTTGGGATGGCCTGGAGCTAATTTAGGATTAGGTACAAGCATGGGGAGCCTGCTGAGCTAATTGGGCTTCTGCTCCTATCCAAGCCCCGGGGGATTCTCAGAAAAGACATTTCTGCAAACCAAGTCATTCCAGCCTTTGGGTTTTCCCACAACATGTCTGCCACATCAGTTCTCATGCAAAAAAAGATCCAGGAAGGGGCAAGAATGGACTTACCCAATTACTGTCTTGTACCCATGAGCAGCTGGGGCATCTATCTGTTTTAAAATTTGTGTTCTGCTTCATTTACTCCAATCAAAATCATCATGCTTACTGATTCTTTTGGTGACAACCAGAAGATTATCACTGGATAAATCCTCCCTCAGTTGTGCTTTTGGGTGAGGGAAGGAGGGAGGTGAGTGAAGGGAAGTGAGTCTGCCTCTGCCTTTGTCTTGAAGTATGAACCTTGGGTCTGTACAAATGTGTTTTGAACCTTTCTTCCCATAAAGATTTCATTCTTTGTGTTAAGTAGTATGTCAATAAGAGAGAGACTTAAAACTAAATAGATTAGAAGAAAAGTCACTTGTCTATTTGCTAAACAGAATTGAGAAAAGTCCTTTTTCCTCCCTGTTTTTTCATGGGAAAAGGCTGACAGGAGTTATATGCATAATTCCAGCAGAAATATCTTGGCTGGGAATACTGACGAGAGTGAGGGGTTCAAATGCTTTTGGGAATAAGGATCAGGCAGTGTGTTAGTGTTTCCTTTTGGGTGTCAGAGACAACTCTTTGCTTGCTGATTTCAGAAATTGCCATTCTTCTCCCTAACTTTGGTCTATTATTTGCCCTGGCTGACAGACAGCCTGAAAGCTTAGCATGGCAACCCCAAGCTCTCTTTGGAGTTTTAGACTACACAGACTTGGATGAAATGTTTTTTAATCTGACTTTCCTGTGAAAAACCCGTTTGTCGATCAGTCTGTTGTTTGGTGGTGGAGTGGGGAAGGCAATCCAAAAGTAGTATGTGAGAGAAATGAACTATTATCAATACTTGTAGGTGGCAGATGGCTGGTCAAAATACATGTGCCTTTTGGCTACGTGTAGATCCTAAATAGCATAACACACATCATCCCTTGCTCTGTTGTCAAAAGAAAGAAGAATTTGAGTTGTTTGAGAGAAAAACAAAATTCGTCTGCTGAAAACCTGCCTTCAGATAATATCATTTTGAAATAACCTGTGGGTTGGTTTCTGGTTTTTTTTTCTTTTTTTTTTTTTTTAAAAAAGGCCAAAAATATCCCCCTTAGAGTTAAGTTCTTCTGACACATGGACCTACAGGTCCATATGCTCCACCAGCACAGTGACTCCCAGTTTTCATAGCCATGTTCCTGGGGCCAATAATCACCATGGAGCCTGCATTGAACTGATGGGTCTGCTGGCTTGGGTGCTGGGCTGTGGTTCAGGTGTGGTATGCTGGTTCCTCACCTCTGGAGCCCACATCACTGATTAGAAACTAAAGCTCTAGGTAAGCTCTGGTAACTCACTGAGGCTCTGTGCCTCAGCCTCCCTGATCAGCAATGGTAAATTGAATCATCAGCAATAGATAAATATAATGATGTGTTTTGTCATAGCTTAAAGATATTCTGCTTTATGCAGGTAAGTAAAGCTTTCTTACTATCCCTGGTTTAGAGATGTGGCTACTGACAGAGGAGAGGGTGACTCAACATGGAGCTCACCAAATTAAACAGAAAGCTCTTAGAGACTTCACTTGGCATTGGAGAGAGGCCAGCATCTTCATGTGCCTGTATCAGCTGATGAAAATACAGCTTGTTTGGCAATTTGGCTCTGTGAAAGACCTGGGGAAATTTGGTCGTATCTCCTGTGCATATTTATCTGAGTTTTCAGAGAGCAGATCCATGCACTGGAGAGCAGAAAAACCACATACATATGAGCTGAGCTGTATTTTAATTAAGCAATTGAGAGCAATAATTTTGCACTGCACAGGTAGTTGATATTCCAAATGATGCAATTAGGTGCACATCCTTTGTTTATTGAAGATGAAGTATCTCTATTAAAGTGCTATAATTAAATAACCACCCTGTGTTGGAAGAGCTCTTTTTTCTATGTTGTAAAACTGCTTTCCCCCAGTACAGAACTTGTCCCATCACTGTTGCCTTTTGAAGCCATGTTAGAAGTGACAAATGCTCTGCTCCACCTCGACCAAGAGATGGGTGGGTCTGGTTGTCAAAACATGCCAACTTTCAACAGAAGAGGTAGGATTTGGTGGATACTTCTGGGGTTAATTCTTGAGACCAGACAAAGCCTTTCATCACCACCTAAATAACAGCTTTTCTCGCTCCCTAACTGAAGTGCTACATAAAGCTGCTGTTGCATGCTTAGAAAGCAGTTTTGCTCCAGTTTTGTTCCAGTTTTCTCCTCTGGTAAGCCACTGGGTAATGTGAGTCACACTTTGGGAATTTTGAAAGTCATGGGAAGCTGAGACTATTTGAGTCCCTGCTCCTTCTTGCGCTTACCTGTTTGTGAAACAATGTTTTGGTGTCACTTATCATGGGATCATAAAGGTGTGAGTATACACCACATCATTTGAAATATCATTTCCCTGCATATTGTTGGCTGATGTCATACGTAAGATTGAAGAGTGGGAAAAGAAAAACGTAGCACACTTGGGTTTTTAAAATGGAAGAAATAATGGAGGAGCTTAGAGTGACTGGACAACAGATGGCAGCGGTCCATGTGCTTCTTTCCTTCAGTTGGCCAGGCATTCTTCAGTGAAGCGTTTCTGATTAAAAACAAACAAACAAACAAGTTATTTGAACCCAGAATATTTAATGGACACATCACAGAGTTGATTATCCTTTGGCATGCACAGACAGGGATCTCCCAGCCATAGCAGAGCTTAGAGGCAGGCTCCATGTGAGGGTCTCTCATTGTGGCTCAGGGGAGAAAAAAAACAAAAAACCAACACTAGCTGGTTTGACAACTACTCACCACTGACTAGTAGAGGTGAAATGACTGATGCTAAGAGAACATTTTTATATTCTGGTAGGACGTAAGAGCTGCTGGTGTCCTAGTTTGCGACATCTTTCCCATGGAGGAAGGATATGGGAACTACCTGAACACCTGGGGTTGGATAGTAACAGTGGCATATGGACTAAGATCACTTCTACCTCATGGCTGTTTATATATTTTTAAACTATTCTGTTTTGCTTTAAAAACACTTCTTTGCCTCTTTTTTTTTTTTTTTCTTTTTTTCCCACAGGTATGTGATTACAGTAGGAATTGTAGTCTACATTTCAAAAAATGAGTTATCAGTGGCTCATATCTAAGACATCAGAAAATCCTGCTGAGCCAAAAAAAAAACCCCAAAACTAAGACCTGCATGGGCATGGAGACCTAATTCCTGTCTTAGCTATTTGGAGATTCTTTCAGGACAACATAAAACCCCTTTTCTAGGGTAGTGTGTGTAACAGCAGTTTTCCCTTTGAGTGTCTTGGGATGAATGTAACAGCTCTTGGAAAATTTGGGTTCAGTTCTGTTACTCCCACGTGTTCGGATGTACTGCTTGAAAGACCCACAGAGATCGTATTTGCTCTCAGACCTTTTTCTCCAACATTTGTTAACCTCACTGCTGCTAGGTTTAAGACTTATCATAGTATATGGGCTCCAGTTCAGCGGTCTGCTCAGTCACCAGCATTACCACAGTATCACAGTATCACAGTATGTCTGGGATTGGAAGGGACCTCAAAAGATCACCCAGTCCAATCCCCCTGCTGGAGCAGGAACGCCTAGGTGAGGTTGCACAGGAACATGTTCAGGTGGGTTTTGAATGTCTCCAGAGAAGGAGACTCCACAACCCCCCTGGGCAGCCTGTTCCAGTGCTCTGGCACCCTCACTGTGAAATTTTTTCTCAAATTTAAATGGAACCTCTTGTGTTCCAGCTTGATCCCATTACCCTTTGTCCTGTCATTGTTTGCCACCGAGAAGAGCCTGGCTCCATCCTCATGGCACTCACCCTTTATATATTTATAAACATTAATAAGGTCACCCCTCAGTCTCCTCTTCTCCAAACTAAAGAGCTCTAGCTCCCTCAGCCTTTCTTCATAAGGGAGATGCTCCACTCCCTTAATCATCTTAGTTGCCCTACGCTGGACCCTCTCCAGCAGTTCCCTGTCCTTCTTGAACTGAGGGGCCCAGAACTGGCACAATATTCCAGATGGGGTCTCACCAGGGCGGAGTAGAGGGGAAGGAGGACCTCTTTTGACCTACTAACCACCCCCCTTCTAATACACCCCAGGATGCCACTGGCCTTCCTGGCCATTCACTGGGTTGGGTTACATATGTCTCACTGCTGCCAATGCCAGGTACTGGAAAAGAGACACAGAGCCTTACAGCTTCTAGAGCTGTCATTCACACTACTTTTCGCAAGCAGCACAATCACTTGGAAAAATAATCATAAAAAAAAATGACTATGCCTTTCTCCTGTGCTCATGGCTCAAGCTGTTCCCTCTAAGCCTGCTGCACTGTGTTGGTATGGCAACAGGCTGCCAGATTTTACATGAAGAGCAGTGCAGCAGCTCTTCTTTCTTTGGTTGTTGATTCAAGATATCTGGAGAACTTTCTTCACTGCTTCCCTTACCCCTCTGGATCATCAAGGTCAACTTATTTTTCTTCCTACAAAGTCATCAGGTTATTTCCTTTCCTATTGTATTCCCCTCTGGAGCACTCCCTCCAGTGAAACATGCAGGTGTATGGAGAGGCATAGTCAATGCCTGGCTATTTTGGATGTATATTTTTAGCCATGCCAAGTGCTTGCCATTTCTGGATCATTAACTTGTTGGAAAACCTAACTCTGGTGGAAATCTGCCTGGTTTCCCACCAGCTGACAAGCTCAGGTTTCTGGTTAGTGGTCCTGAGGCAGCCCTGCCTTTTTCCCTCCCAGCTTTTGAGTTTTATAAAGTGGGACACTGGCTCCCTGGCACAGATCAGGCAAAGAAACACTGCAGGAGCTGCCTGTTAGCTGGGCATCTGAGGTATATCCGCACTCACAGGGGTCAGGGTATAGGTTTGAGACTGCCCTCTTTGAGCACTGCTTGGCTGGGTTAGCCCAGCTGCCTGCACAGTCTTGGCCAGTACTGACTACCAGCTGCAAACTCTGGGCACCATGAGGAGAGCAGCACATGCCAAAGACCCTTCCTGCCAGGCAGTCTGGATGCAGCCACCCTGTTTTTTGGGAGGAGAGGTGTTTGCCATCAGGAGAGAGCTGGGCTCTGCCTTTTGGCCCCAGCATCAGAGCATAGCCCCTAGCCTGTACCATTTTACTACGTAGACAAACTCATAGGCAACTCCTATGTGATCCAGGGCAGGTTACCCCCATGGCAGGGCTTTACAAAACAGTCCAGTTCAGAAGGCTCAGGGCTGGCTGGAGGCCACCCCATAGCACAGCTGGGCACCATGTGCTGCCCTCTGGCTCTGTGACTGTTGTTGCTGCTATTGCTGCTATTGCTATTATTTCTATTGTGACAATGCAGCTGCTGCTACGTGACTTTTTGAACTTCCAATCTCCAAAACAATCTGAAGGCTCTGCTCTAACCTACTGTGGCAATGCCTTAATAGCAAGAAATCGAGGATGCACAGGGCTGTGGCATCAAAGCCTGCAGGGGCTCATGAAGGTGGCAGTGGGTTGACAGACGCAAAGGTGGTGCAACCACCTCCAAACTGCCCATCAACAACATGCTGTCACTCAAAGCCAGGAGCAAAACAGCATTTATAGAATCATAGAATGTCCTGAGCTGGAAGGGACCCACAAGAATCATCAAATCCAACTCCTGTCCCTGCATAGCACAACCCCAGAATTCACACCATGTGTCTGAGGGTGTTGTCCATTCTCATCTTGAACACTGTCAGGCTTGGGGCTGTGACACTTCCCTGGGGAGCCTGTTCCAGTGCTCCACCACCCTCTGGGGGAAGAACCTTTTCCTAGTAATTTTATCTAGCATGGAAGATCATCAGAGGCCAGGGCTAAACTGGAGAACTGGCTCATTCGAGACCAGAGGCACTCTCAGGATTTTAGCTTGCAGTCATGAAACAGCAGCCCTGCAATTTCTTATGTCACCAGGGCCTCCAGGGCTGCTGCTCAGGGGTGCAGCATGGTGCTGTCTGTCCACAGGGTTTCTCCCATGTGTGCTGGAGACTTCCTCGAGGACTGACAACTGCCCTGACCTGCATTTCAGTGTCTCCTTGGGAATCACAAGGCTGTGAATACCAGTAAACAGGGACAGCAGGAAGAAAGTATTTCTCAGTTTCCTCCCCAAAACTGATGGGTGTTGGGTATCTGAGTATTGTCACTTCTTGTGGGATGTCCAAAATGTCACAGCTGTACCCCAGCAGGACTTGTGAGAGCTCACAGTGGGTCCTTCCCACTTGAATCCAACCATTTTATCTTTCCAATTAGCTCAATTCAGTGTGCAAGATATATGTGAAAATTCCTTTTTCCCAACAGAACTCTAGTGTTTTCAAATAATTTGACAATTTAAAGAAATTATTTATCTTACCTTAACGGATGAGGTAACAAAGTTTGGGAACATAACAGAGTCATTTTGGTTCAGTGAGCCAAAACTTCAGGGATACTTTTTTTCAGGGTGACTAGTTTTATAGTCTTGGTGGAATTTCTTCTTTTAATTGAAACAAAGCAATTTTCAGAACATGTTACATGCATCTTGAATAACAACTATTCTAGGAGTTTGCAAAACTAGATTGGAACTAGTTATCCTTAAATAAGTGATCCACTGCTGAATGAGGTCAAGAGAGGGGTAAATCTTTGCACTATGAATCTTAAACGCAATATCCTTTTTCATCTTCTTTTAATTGATGGCAAATACAGTTCTCATTAGCACTTTCTGGTAGGTAACATGCTGAATGACTAGACCTTGAAGTGGAAAAAAGAATTCGGGCCTGAAAAAGCTGCACTGCTTTCTAACATATTGTTGTCACTCTGATATTATTATCATTTAGAATGACAAGGCACGAGTAGAACAGTTGCACTTTCCTTGCCATTGTGATCTCATATATATTCTCTGTTTTATACTTGTGGTAATGCATCATCTTAGCATGGAAGGAGCTAGCAATTTGTACATTTATTAGTAATGCTCCTCAGCCTCATGTTTTTACTGGAGCTAAACCCATGAACCCATTTCGTGCTTAGCTTGATTCCCACATTTGAAGAATTGGAGCTTAGGGGAGCATGACTCCAGAATGAAGTATGATTTATAACATTGCTGAATTTCCTAGTACTATTTGTTGCTTTAGTGATATGATTTTTCTTCAGGATTGTCTAAATGTATATAAAAAATGTTTTAAAAACATGTTGAATGTATTAGTTAAGAAGTTTTAGCATTTAGACCCAGCAGGGATAGCTGAACCTTGTGTCATTAGTTGGTTGACATGGTTTCTGGTGTTAAAAATACACCTTCAAGGAAAGACTGGGCTCTAACTATAGCAATGCAAATATATTTTTAAAAGATCTCAAAGGATTTTTTTTAGATTTTTAAAGGAACACTTTTATTTTGTGATTGATAAAAGCAATATTTCTTGAAGTACACCGTAAAAGTATCCATGCAGTCATTAAAAGAGACATGTTAGTTGCATTAGTTGCAAAACTGATAGGAAGTCATGGATTTTGCAGTGAGTTATACATCCAAACAGGAATAAATGTAACAAGCTAACTCTTGTTACTGGACTCCAGGGTGAAAAAGGGAAAGAGAGGTGACATATTTTGGTTACATACTACTCAAAGTTGACCTTTATTCCCATCACAAGATGTAAGATCTATAGGAGCCTCTTTCAAGTCTTGGATCAATAGATGATGTTACACAAGTGTGTCATCTAACACTCACTTTGGACTTCATTGGATTTCCTGAAGGAAAACTTACCATAATTTATTCCAAGTTGTTAATTTTGTTAAAATGTTTTCTTCTGCATTTATTTTATGGCATTGAACTGAGCAAATATAATTCAATTCCTTCTCATTGTTTTGCTGATGAGAGATTGTTACTGAAATAGAAACCATCTTTCTACTGTCGGTGAATGGTTAACAGTTTTAAAAAGGACTTATCCCAAAAATAGCTCTAGTCAAAGACACAGAAATTGCTTAATTAAGATGAAGTAATTGTCTTGTCCACCAGAAGCATGATATAATTAATAGACTGAATTTTTCATTTCTATCACATTGATAGTGAACTCAAAATGTAATCTTCCTGCATTTTGATTTTTTTACATTTCACTGTAGAAGGGATCACTCACTACTAATAAGAGGCAAGCTCTTAACCTATTTAGTTATTGTGAGCTTAAATTTCTTTACTTGAATGCAAAAGCACTTTAAAGATCTTATTTTTTAAGAATACCTGCCAGTTGATTCTCTATTCTGTCCCACCTGTGGCAAGGATATGTATTAATTATACCTAGCTATGGTTCCAGGGTCAGAAAGCCATGGGAACCTCCACACATATCGTATAAAGCTGCGCTTGGACACCTGAGTGGGAGTGGAAGAAAAGATAACACCCCCATGTTGTTTCATTATGTACAGATAGCCACAACTCACACCTATGCTTTTGCCTTTAGCTTGGCAGTCTTTTTCCCCATGCAGCTCCATGTCACTCTGTATCACATATTATGAAAGCTGTTGAAAAGCATAGAGGCTGTTACAACAGGAATGTTTTCCCACCTAAGTACCATCTGCTTGTGAGTGCTGGAAGTTGAATCCACCAGCTGAACTACTTGGAGACAGAAGAAACAAGATGCAGAAATATGATCAGAGGGGACTGCTTGATGCTCCTGCTTCTTTCTGGTCCTTTGGTGAACCCATGCCATCTTCCAGGCCTAAGGAAAATGAGAGCCTGCCTACTCGTGGTTGGTTTTTTTTAAAAAAAATTTGGTCTTCTTAGAAGTTCCTAGAATCAAAACAAATGCATAAGCATTTATTGTTTCATTTCAAGAAAGAATCTACACTGTTCATTGGGGAGAGTTTGAAGTGTGTGCTTGATAGTAGCGGAGCGATCAATGACACTTTCCTGTACCCGTCAAATTCAAACAGAGTGACCCTTAATGAGGTCTTTTCCCTTCCTTTCCCCTCCCAGAAGGTTATCAGCTCTTAGATGCTGACACCAACAGAGCTCTTTGTGCCTGCTGTTTCTTCTGAAGTTAGGTGAAGAAAACAGAGAGTGTTTGCCAACTCCTTTAGTACTTTCTGTGCACGTTGGCCTCATAGTTTAAGGGGGAAAAAAAGCAGCTTGGATGTCAACAACAGAAGAACTGGACTTTGAAGAAGAGAAGAAAGCCATCCCTGCCAGACTGTTCCCTTATGAAAGGAGGCTGCAGAAGAGAGGAGAGGGAGAAAATTAGCTTGTTAGTGCACAAGCCAGGCTTGACTCTGTGCCTTGCCATTACCTGCCTTGTTTCCCTTTATCCAGTCCGCTCAGGCAGGGGCTACCATTTCTAACAGCAGTTGTTGCCGTGGGAGTAAGTCACTGTAAGACTGCAGCTCATTACCAAACCTCTCCTGGTGGGAAAGATAAAATCCCTGTATCTCAGAAGGCTGTAGTGCTGAGTGTAGTACATGGAGAGAGGCAATGCTAAGGTGCTGGTAGCTGTGATGATCGCAGAAGCACCATGCCTGTGCTGTGTCTGTGCTAGCTGGGTGTGCTGGGAAGCCTTTCTTTCAGTACTTCCAAGGCTTGTTTTGCATTATTTATCATGGTGATCTGGGAGAATGCAACCCCTTGGGAGCAATGAAGGTGTCACTGGCGGGACTCACGTCAACGTACAATTAGGGACAATACTCAAGGGACAAGGTATTAGTATGGTGAACGATGGGTAAGGAGTCTCAGTGTGAGTAGAGATAATGCTCACAAATTTGAAAAAAAGCTTTGAGCTTTCACTTCAACCAGGCAATCTCCTGAGTGCATATCAGCAATAGACTATCTCTGAAATTTACAGTAAAGAGTGAGCCTTTTACAATCCCAGCATATATACTTCTATTCCTGGTTTCTGGACTTCAAACATGCTGAAGCAGAACATAAAATAGAACATAACCAAGCTGTATTGAAAAGTAGACATAATAGGGATTCTACAGATAGCACAAGCTGCCTCATGTAAATCCTTAGAGTTCACTCCTTTCACACCATAGCCTGGAGAGGCTGGCCAGGGGTATCTCTTCAACAGCTGCTAATTATGACAGGAGAAACATTTAATCCTTTTTTCACATCATGTTTCAGAAAAGCAGCATTTTACTGTTCCACTTTGCTTTCCTCATGATGTTGCTTTGGGTTTTCTTCTTGCCTTCAAGAAAAGGCTGTTCATTGCTTCTGTTTCTCTTCAGTTCTTTGGTGAAGTTATTCCTGCTCTAAGAAAGACTAAAGCCCACCATTCCTTACTCTCTGGTCACCAGCTTACAGTGCTTAATCTTTCTAAAGCCGTTAGAATGAAAGGAAACACCAGAATATCTCTCATTCCAGTGTAAAAGAGAGTTGACCCTGCCTAGCTCGTGGGAAAAGCTTGAAAGCACGAAGAAGGTATATATAGTAATGGCACAAAGAGCAAAAAGACTCCCCAGGCTGTTTTTCAAATCTCATTTTTTTGGTGCTAACTTCAAGATTTTGATTGCTTGGCAGTAGTGTTATCACCAGTATGCTAAATTTGAACGCATACCCAAACTCATGCATACACAGTTCTTTGGGGCTCAGTTACTCAGCCTCCTTGGTGCAGGGCTCTTTAGCAATCATTTTGCTTGCTTTACACTGCAGCTTTTGCCTAGCAGATGCATGGTGATTGCTTCGCAGCAAGAGAAGTTAGCTTGCCTGTGCAAAAACATATATTTACAGGTTCTTTCTTAACCACTTCATTCAGGTGTCTTTTCCTTGTGAGTTCTGATCAGATTTTCTCCTCCCGCATGGGTGTGGAAGGGTTTCCTGATACCCCCCATGGCAGCTTGAGCTCTGTGGTGTAGAACAAGCAAGGCTGTGGCTCCGGCTGCCCCAGCTTTCCCTCTCAGTGCTGTGAGCTGCGTGTTTACTCTTCTCAGTAAACTGGTGATTCATATGGATGTGCTCAGCTATGTGGGAAGAGTCACAGAGGAGTAATATGAAAATCAAGTCTTTTTACAAAAAATCTTTTGCAACATTTTACTTTGATTCATTTGGAATCTTGGATTTCCTTCTCCAAATCACAAACAGAAAGGCAGATCTTTTTAAATTATTTTTTAGCAGCTAAAGATTATAGTTTCACATGTAATTTCAGGTGAAAAGCCACCTGTCAAGTTAAGAAAATAAAAAATTATCTTTTAGGCTGGCCCCTATTTCAGTATTTCTTCACAGTCTTTCTCTTCCCCAATGCATTCAAGGTCTTCCTCTCCCCTCCATCTCTCTGCCTCTCCCAAGGTTCCTCACTTGCTTCCTATCTGCTTTTTCCTAGCTTTGAACATTTCACCCCATCTTGTGGTGTTTACCTTGCTGCCGACCTTTCTCAGTAGCTTCTCTGAGGATGTTTCTCAGCTTTCTTGAGACATCTCTGGGTCTTTCTTTAGCTTGGATTTTCATAAAGATTTTCATAAACAGACCAAGAAGGTAAGTTGTCTTATGTGATCATATCTTTAAGTCACAAGACTTGGGGGCTATGGTGGGAAGAGTCATTCAGAGCTACCATCCCCAGAAAACTCTTATTTATATTTGTGCCTGTATCCTCTGCAAGACCAGAGCCTGCACCTCATGAGCAACATCATATGCAATGAACCCAAACAGCGTGGGAAGGAGATAGACAGCAGCACCGGGATAGAGTGTAATTTGGGATACATTAACTATATGCATTCTGGGAAAGGCTGTGTTCCTCCAGGTGAGGTAGCAGCATGCTGCCTGAGTCCTCCCGTGGGACACCCATGGGGGATTGCCTGCTTCTTCCTCCTTGGTGTCAGGGATCACCTGCCACTCACTTCAACCCCTGGGGACCAGGGGATGCCATCCATCTTTGTCCCGGGTGCTGAGGACAAGCGTGCTCAGGTGTGGGAGGAAGCTGCAGGGTGGCAATGGCCCATGTGGTACATGCACACAATCTGCCATTATTTCTTCCTCTGCTCCCATGATTTATGGTCTGGCGAACAGCTCCAGCTTCACACCCTGAGTTTTGTAAGGCATTATTTGATTTTGCAGAGGGAAGTATATAAATTACTTGCTGAGTTATGCACTTGGTAAGGCCTTCTCTTCTCTTTGAACAGTGTATTTATTTTGGACAGTGTTTCTTTGGGCAGCAA
The DNA here is from genome assembly GCF_037038585.1 of Patagioenas fasciata. Taxonomy (NCBI): domain Eukaryota; kingdom Metazoa; phylum Chordata; class Aves; order Columbiformes; family Columbidae; genus Patagioenas; species Patagioenas fasciata. The sequence goes on along the minus strand of NC_092520.1, from coordinate 120,825,182 downwards.
GCACAAGCAGAAGAGGAAAAGAAACATGATTCCTGGAAGTATTTTAGCAGAGTGATTTTAGCAGGGCTCTCAGGGAGGAGAGGCAGAGGTGTCAGTGCTCCAGATTGGAAATCCCTGCTGGGGTTGTGATGGGGGAAACTGAGCCTTTGGGTGGGAGTACAGGGAGTGGGGGGAGCTCTGGAGAGGAAGGGCTGGGCAATGTGGGCTCTGTGATAGGACCAAGACAGCTTGAGCTAAGGGCAAATTCAGGCTTAGCCACTGGTACCCAATGTGTTCCTGTTCAGGTGCACTACATTTTCCTTTTCTTCTGGTTGAACATGAGTGTTTCTTGCACCATCGTATTTTTGTGCCAAAAAGGAGCAGTGCATTGGGCTCAGGCTCAGGCCATAAGCATTTTCTTTTTCAAAGGTACGTATTTATTAGCATGAGCTGATACGCTTAAGTTACGATAGCTCTTGTGTTATCAATAATGTGGGAAAACTGAGCCAGAAGAGTGAAATGATACGTTCAAGGAATACCTCTGGTGCTGGAGAGACAGAGTACTTGCAAAATCACCTAATCACCACCATACAGTCAGAGGGCCACTGAGCATAATGAAGGTCCTATATGATGTCTGCATCCTTCATTTACACATTTTAACTTCATAATAATATTTTGGAGAAGTGTATCACTAAGGCCTCAAAGAGAGCAAGAAAGCGCACAGCTTGCCACATTGCAGGCCCAGTGCTTCTCTTGAAGTAATAAATTGTATTTTTCCTAACATAAAGCTCTTTTTTTGGGGGGGGCAGGGGTGGGGGGGGGGGGTGGTGCGGGTGGGAATTTCAAAGAGAGGCTGATCAGTGTAACTTGGTGCTATTTATATGGGACATCAGACATCTGCTGCAGTCCAGTTGAAGAGGCATCCCAGTGCCTGGAGTAACACAGCCCTCGCCACCAGTTACTGCTGGCAATTCTGCCAGGGCATTTCACTTTCAAATAAGACCTATTGTAAATATAAGATAATAAAAGGGGAGGCACTGGGGACATCAGAGAGGAGTGCTGTTTGGGAGAGAGAGAGATGAAGAACCGAAATGTTCAGTGAGACACATGGACGGCATGCCACTGTGTGTCACAGTCCTATGCTCCACAACACACGCAACCTTTGGCACTTGAAAAAAAAAACGTTAAAAAATAGGTACAGTTCTTGCGAGTTTTATCAATTGCTTGTTGACACAGTCCGACAAGAAATTATTATATAGGCTTAATTGTACCTATCCAGGATGAGTGACATGGAGGTAAGGAGCCCGGGGGGCAATGGAAGAGCCTGATCTGCCCCTGCTGGCAGGAGAGAGGAGGGGAGGGAAGGGTGCAGGGGTACAGGGGTGCAGGGGTGCTGGGCACTCTGAGTGCGCAGTCCTCCTTCTGGGGACTTTCCCAGCAGATGTCACTGTTCACCCACCAAATAAAACCACTCCCAGGCAGTAAAGGGCCCTTGGAAAAAGCCATCGCAGGCTATTACTTAAAAATGAAATATACCACCTTAGAAGAACAGTTCCATTTGGGAGTAAGAGTGAGAGTGGTTTATTTTTATAAAGGTGTCAGGAGACAGAAGTTTGCTGTAAACCTGGAGGAGCGCGTTACTGCAGGAACTGTGCATGTAGCAGCCCCTCGGCCCTGCACCACCATACTTGGCACGCAGCTTTAGGTGGGTGACAGGGATGGACAGGCACATCTGAGGGTGGAGAAGGTAAGCTTTAGCTGGTCTCAGTAATGTTCTTGCACTACGGAGTTTAGTAGGATTTAATCATGACTAATAATTTAGTGATTTAATCATGACATAATTTTGTGGGATTAAATCATGACTAGCCCTGCCCACACTTTATTTATTCAATACCTAGGTCTGTGTTGTGTTTATATAGATAGGAAATTCACATTAAATATCAGAGGAGCTGAACATTTTTTCCCTCTGTGCATAGATTAGCTGTGAGCAATTTGAGACTAGAAGCAAGTTACATCCTTATTCTCTTCCAGAGATTTTCAGGGATACTTTTCAGTTTGGAGAAAGGCTATAGAGGGGCTTTGTTTTCCATGCGGTATAGCAGAGCTTCTGCACTTAGTGAGAGCTGTGCCTGGCACGCAGCCGAATATCACTGCAGAGATATGCAGATACTACGATAAAGAAGCTGAGACACCAGAGTGACAAGCGAGCAGAAATGCTGCACTGCACACAGGAGACAATGGGTAGTCAAGGGTCTTGCTGGCCTAGTGGTGGGGATATAAATGGGATAAAGTGTGTGTTCAACGTGGGACATCAGAAATGTCCACAGTTGTATAGCTGCAAATTTCATCCTTGGTGATTTTACATTTTAAACCAGGTGAGAGAGCATGTGTGAAGAGAAAAGTATTATAGTCACTTTACTGCTAGGGTATCATTAGCCCGTAACATGCTGAGACTGGTAGGGGCACGCAGCACAGAGTGAGAGAGGGCAAAGCTGCGCACTATCCTGCTTATCTCAGCCCCTTGGTGTGCAGAGCACTCCTGGAGCTACAAAATCCGCTGAAGAAGGGCTTCTCCACCTGAAAACTTGTTCATTTTTTATTTTTCCATAATCCTGGCTTTTCCTGCCTGCCTAACCTCACTCATCTGCTCACCCCACTGACACACTTGTGCTTTCATAACCACAGCTGGCTCTGGCTGAGAAGAAGTCTATACTATTTCCCGTGTTGTCCTATGGGAAATCTGTTGCCAAATCCCCCTCTTGATCCGATTGACTTTCCATACTGAATTATTCATAGACATTTAGCTTTGTGCCAGCATTGTCTTTTAGGGTGAGGAGCTCTTCTGCCCTCTGGCAGGCTTTTCTAAGAAAGCAATCACATCCCCCTCCATCTCTCCTCTGTGGGATAAACAACCCAGGCTCTCTGCTTGTCAGGATGCTCCCCATCACTGGCCCTCCTGGCAGCCCCACACAGGGTCTGAGCTTTTCCTGTTCCTCATTGTGAAGGGGTTGATCAGAAGTGGGGTGCTGTGCTGTATGAGGTCTCACCAGAACCCTGTGCATTCACCAGGCACTTTTTTATTCCTCTAAAGAGCTCATGATGGGAAAGTCTGAGTGTTGCTCATGTTCTAAAGCAAGTGTATCCAGACTGAAGGCCGTTGCTAAGATAGCCCTAAGACTGTCTTAAGGAACCTAATGGGTGATTTCCTCTTAACCCTTATGGAGCCACTTCAGTCTCCCCTTCAAATTTGGGCTCATCCACTTGGCATGTCCTGACAATAAACTTGATTTCTGACACTGTGAAACAGCAATGAGAGAAGAACCTGAGAGGAAGATGGAGATATGCAAAACACACAATGGGTGGGCTTAACGCATTGCTATTTTTTTCTGTTTTTTTCTGAAGCCTCAATATAAAACCAATTGGTTTAAGCAAAAGAGTCATCAGGTACCCAAACCCTGTAGAGCCCGTGTTCACCTGTGGGGCTGGGCTCCTGCTATAGGAGCTACTTCCCTCTAACTCATTCAGTAAGCCCATTAACTTCAGTGGGAGTGAGAAGAGTTTGTAAAATAAAATATTAGAGGCAGATTATTCTGGGGCCAGGGAGGAGATGCCTGTGAGGTACTGCCGAAGGTGAGGGAAGCAAAACTGAATGGAAGGCTGGTACCATCTCTTGCTGAGGTGTTGGAAGGAGGATCAGGGTGATGTCCCGGGTGGGCTCGGGGTCTGGAGTGACTCCCCCCTCAAATGCCTCTTGTGATAGCAGGACTACTGCCAGCTGTGTGTGGGAGTGAAGAGCAGGAGCCAGGGTAACCATCAGCATCCTGCATGAGCCACCTCAAAGGTCTTCTTCTTGGAAAGTATATAGGTATTTTCATGAAGCTTTGGAGCAACAAGGCACTCTTTCATTACCTGAGTCTTCCCCTGCCTGAAATCAGATTGCCACACTTGCTGGCTCTTGACTCAGCCCAGAGCCATTATAAATTGCCCCTCATCAAATGCAAAATGCTTGTCTGGCAGCATTAGAGAAGACATATTCTGTTCCTCAGCTTTTGCTGTGACTAAAATACACCACAGCGAATAGATCAGCCCCCAGAGAGATCACCCTGTTTTTGAGAGGAATTTATCAGTGTCAGGGAGTGTAAGTTAGGCATGATACAGAGCAGGAGTAAGAGGAGAGGGGAAGCTCAGCATCTGCACATCACACTAGTGCAGTGTGTGCTCCTCCAGCAGTGCTGGGAAAAGTTCATCTCCCCAGAGCAGCCAGCCTGTGATTTGCTATGGGGCACTATGGCCCCAGCATCACCCAAAATCCTGGATGGAGGAATCCCACCCACAGTGTAAGCAAAATACAGTCAAATGAGGCCAGTGCTGCCTCTTAAAAAAACCCCTTTCTGGATATCTACTTGATAAAGCATGAGGTGGTGGGTCAAACTGTTCTGAAGTGCTGCAGTTAGTGGGGTCTGTTTTTGGGCTAGGCTGGAAGCTGTCAATGTTTGCCTGGGGCTTCTGTGCATCCACATGCCTTTCCCTCAAAATGACTCAAGGGACACGTTTTGGAACTAAGAAATTGGTGTAAAAATATACATATATATCTAAGCTGTTATTGATGGAAAGCTTGTGCTGTGCTAAATCATACTATTTCATGAAAAATGCCTCATTCTCACAGCAAAATGCAGCTTTTTGCTATCAAAAGGCAGGTTCTAGACAATGACCACAAAGCCAGGGTGTGAAGACTTCTTCACATGGGGCACTGGGCTGCCTTGTGTGATGGATCTTAGCTTGTGCTCAAACCATAGCAGAAGCAGAAACATTTGCATCAGCGCTGCCATGAAACACAGCAATACTCGGAGCCAAGCTTTCAGGGAAAGTCTCATGTTTTTTCTGGAAGTCAAACATTTCCGTGGAAATACCCGTAACCCCTTTTAATTTCTTTACATTTTGATTAAGAAAAGAGTTTGTTTTCTGGCCAGCATTAAGGAGAGCCATCCTGGGGAAGGCAAGGGCTCCATCTCAGGGGTGTTTGGCAAAGGGCAGAAGGCAGGAGTGATGGTGTTCCTTCAGACAGCAGTGGTCATCAGCATCCGACCTGGAGTTGCAGGGGGGCTTACAAACACCAGGCAGAGAGGGAAGTCCTGAGACTGGCCTCACAGGGGAGGCAAGACAGCATAATTCAGTGAGTGGCTCTTAGCTGAACCAAAATGAACAGATAGGTAGACAAATGGCCTTTGAGAGGCTTGGAAAAGTGAATGACAGTGTTCATGAAGCAGCTTTGTGCAAGAATATGCACAATATATTTTTTTTAAAGCTATGGGTGTGAAAGAGACTGAGAAAATCAAGGCAAAGCTACCAAATGTAAAAAAATAATGGCTGAACTCTTCTTGCCATTCAACTGTGGGATCATTAATAGGATTTCTCTCATTTTCTTTACCACCTGTCTGATGAAATATCTGCAAAATACACCTGTGACTACTACTGCCTCAGTCTGGTGGAAATTGCTCAGTTTGTTCAGAAGTTGCTAAGAAAAAATGGACGTACAGGCAGACCATCCAATCGTGTCGGGCTCGGTTTCTGCACTGCACAGGCTAATAGCAAATGTGAATAGATGGCCCCCGCTGAGCCTTCTGCTGGAGTGTGACCTGCCTTGTGGATGCTGAGAAGTCAAACCAGGTCACAGTCTCTTGAGGTGATAGTTTAGAAGTCTTTTTTACAAAGGGTGTAGAGCAGCAGAGAAAGGTCATGTTCAGGGGCAGATTGCGGGAATTAATATCCCTTGCTTTCCTGCTGTGATTGCTGCATCACAGTACAAGAAGTATTTTGGTTGTGTGACACTCAGTTTTACAAACATGTGAACCCATACGTAGACCAAAATAATCAGAAACTGAAGCTTACCGAAAATAATTAGAAGTGCACAGTGTTCCTACTAACAATTTTCTTTTTAAAATTTTCATAGTAGTGACACAAAAATCTTGCCCAGCATTTAACACCTGCAGATAGTAACAGCTGTATAATCTTAGTAATTATGCAAACAACATTCTAATGAAGCAAACTCAATTTAACTCTCCCTCATCCTCTCCCCCAGCTAGAAACTTGGTGCTAATAAAAAGGTCTGTGTTTATTTTAAAAAGAAGAAGTGTTGGTGACACCGTTTAAACCAAAGAAAGAAAATAGAACTGAAGATACAGCTCCACTGACTTAATGGACCAATAACCTTCCCTGGCATTATTAAAGGACTATGTTGTAAAAATATGGACTGCCTTGCTAAAAATCTGGGATTTATTAGCTTTTCCCATCCAGGGGAATCCACACTCACAGCGTTTTTCACCAGTCCATGGGAAGAATTTGATTTCAAACCACAAAAGCCAGTTAATTCAATGCGTGGCAGTAGAAAAGCAGTGATTTGACCCTTTCAAAACTGCAATCATGTGAAATTTGCCTGGAATACACCTTTTTCCACAGACAAGGGCAAACTTCACCCTTTATTGTAGGCTCTGGAATGTAATATATGTATCAGGATACACATATTTCTCAGATACAAACTTTCCTGACAGAAAATTTAAGCTTAGTCTAATGCTTATGGGATGTGCTGGTTTGGCTGGGGTCATTTTCTTCATAGTAGCTCGTATGGTGCTGTGTTTTAGACTTGTGACCAAACCAGTGTTGTTAACACAGGGATGTTTTAGCTATTGCTGAGCAGGACTTGCACAGCACCAAGACCTTTTCTGCTGCTCACACCACCTCACCAGTGTGGAGACTGGAGGTGCATGAAGAGTTGGGAGGGGACACAGCTGGGACAGCTGGCCCCAACTGACCAAAGGGATATTTCACACCATGTTCAGTATATAAACCTGGAGGAAGAATGAAGGGGGGGATATTTGGAGTGGTGGCATTTGTCTTCCCAAGTAACTGTTATGTGTGATGGAGCCTGGCTTTCCTGGAGATGGCTGAACACCCGCCTGCCCATGGGAAGTGGTGAATTAATTCCTTATTTTGCACTGCTTGTGCACACAGCTTTTGCTTTACCTATTAAACTGTTTTCTCACTTTACCCTTCCAATTCTCTCCCCCATCCAACAGGGAACAGGGGATGGGGGGAGGTAAGTGAGTGGCTGCATGGGGCTGACCTGCTGGCTGGTGATAAGCAACAACATGGGACTATTGAACGAAAAGAGTAAGCTGTTCCAGGCAACTCTTCTTCCAGAAAATGCTTTCTGATGTTCTTGCCAGTATGGAATATCTTCCTTAACATAGGAAGTATCAGACCTGAAAACAAACTAAGAACCAAAAGCTTAATGTTTCAAATGAATTTCTAAACTTCTTGAATAGCCCATATAGCAAAGGCGTTCATGAAATTACTTCTCTAGTTTTGAAACACTTCAGAAGAACTCAATGAACTTTAAAAAACTGGAAATTCAGCTGTGCATGATCCAAACCAGAGAAAGCTGCCCCGCATCTCTTTAAAGAGTAAGAATGACTGTCTTGCTTGATAGGTTTTGCCTGCTCATCGACTGTAACCCCACCTGCCCTGGTCACACATGCAGACTGAGTGATGGTGGGAAGATGCTGTCCTGTGTCTTCCTCTCCTGACAGCCCCGTGCCCCGAGAGGAGCTGTGTCAGAGAGGGCCTGCAGAGCTGTGTGGCTCCAGCATTTAACAATAGGAACTGAAAAGCAGGGGATGCTTTAGATATTCACCTTTAGATGCCTTAATCCTGTGCTGCTACATCCCAATTTGCAACATGTGCACTGCTCATTCTGAGAGTTAATGAGCGCTAAGTCAAATCTGCATTTTACTGGCAGGACAGGAAATTCTAGATTAGGTAATTCTTACCCTGCACATCCAAAATTAATATGGACACTACTCGCCAGTAGCGGCAAACTGCAGCTTCTTATTATTTATTTCTACAGTTTGAGCTTGGAGCTTTCTCGCCAGCACATCCCTGGCTTTGTTTTCATTTGCTTTGTTTTCTTCTGTTCACAGAAGTGTAAGATTTCTCCCTTGCTTAGAACAGACTCTCTGAATGGGTCAGTCTGATCCCATTCCTCCAAACCACTTTTTGCTTTGTCCTCCAGATTATTTTATGATTGAGCAAAGTGGATGTTGATATACGCTGTGGGCAAAATTCTGTCATTTTTCTCAGTTGGAGGTAGTCATAATTCAAGTTTTGGTGACAGGGTGTTTCCTTAGTGATGCAGGGTCACAATATGGACTTCCAGTATTTGTTGTTCCCCGTTCAGAGCTCTTATCAGTAAAAAAGATCACTCATAGGTCCTTGTTGTCAAACACCCTCTAAATCTATGTGATATTTTCATTTACTTTTTATTTCCTAGTTAAAGATGCCACCTTCTCTGATTTATGTCTTGCAGTGTTCTCCAGGAGCCTTTAAATATATCATAGGAAAGATTTATCAACACTTTCAACAATTCCCTATTGGAACCAAGGTTTTGTGTGAAAAATTAGGAATGACACCAATCTCTGTCACATCAGGTAGCAGTCTCTCACTAATAAATTTTGTACCCAGACATATTTACTGCTTCTTTAGTTTTTAAATTATTATCATGCTTCTTAATCGGGTACTGCTAATAATACTAATAAAAAAAGAAAATTAGACATAAATAGCTTTCTAGAATATGACTAAATAGGACTGAATGCTTTCTTCCAGTATCCAGGACTTTGTCAGCTATTACCAGGCAGTGAATGAACATTTATTAAGCTTTGAGAGGGCCACAAAAGATAAATGATTAAGAAGACTTTCAATGAGTAGCTTCCAGTGTGCGAATGTTGTAGCAATGTAGTGTGCCCTCAGTGCAGTGCCCTCAATTTGAGCTACTGCTTTTCCTCTGTCCATCTGCGTGTAATGTCTTTGCTCATTGCAGAGCCCAGTATTATCCAAGTTCAAAGGAGAGTAGCTATAATTTAAGATTCTTCCGCTTTCACTTGTTAGTCATCAAGATGAAATTAAGCACAAGAAAAAAATTGCTGAGAGGACTGGCTCTGACTCGTCACACCTTAAAATTAGGTGCTGGAGTGAGACAGACTCCATGGGCAGTGCTGCAGCCCTGCCAGACCTTTTCTGCCATTGATGAAGGGTGATGGCAAACCCAAAGGGAAATCAGCTCACATAAGGTCTGAATGGCTTTCAGAAGTGCCTCTCTGGTGGCTACAGTGGGACTTGGGCATGCTGTGTTTCCAGCATGGCTGTGCTGAGTGAGGTGAAACCATGTCTTGCTTGCCGAGGTTTTCAAGCCCACTCCCTGTTTAGCTTTTTTTCCTTGTTTCTGGTATTCTACTTGGCATCAGCTAGGCTTTTCTATTTAGAAAATGCATCCACTCTTGAGTTTATATTTAGACCAAAGCCTTGAGTGCTTACTACACCTGAGGGGAGAATTTTTCCCATCCTTTTTCCAGGGAAAGATGCTGGACTTTGTCCTGTCTGTAGCTTTCCAGTGTAAAGCCACCTCTCAGCACAGAGCAGCAGTAGTGCTCCATAATCCTTGGCCAGCAAGGTGGCTATGACCAAAGCACAGCATCTGGTTGCCTTTACAGCTCATCCAGCTCTGCAGGTGTTCATCCTTCCAGAGCACAAAAATGAATCAGTGATGGTCTGTAGAGTTTAAAAGACATTCAGTATCATTTCTCCAATTGCACATCCTTTTCAAACTGAAGGTATTATTGTCTTTCAATAGTTTCTGCATAAAAAAATGATGGTCAAAACAATCCATCTATGTTTTGACTGTACTGCACGAGCCAGGAAGAACGACTATCCCACAGACTAATAAACGATCTTTTTCAACTTCTGTGTGTCCATGACACAGGATATGTAAATCTCAGCTATGGAGCTAGCTCTTCTTTATTGCCTAAATTACAAAGGAATTAACTGGTGCTGGAAGAGCAGCCACTTGTGAAACTGGATTAGTCGTAGGAGTATGGTTGTCTATAGTAGCCTTGTTTATAGAACAGCCAGGGTTCATGGTTATAGAACCAGGGTTTGTGGTTTATAGAATAGGCAGACATCACAGTTACGATGTTTGTCTTCCCAAGCAATTGCTATACATACTGATGCCCTGCTTCCCAGGGAGTGGCTGGACACCTGTCTGCTAATGGGAAGCAGGGAACAAATTCCTCTTTTTTGTTTTTCTTCCACATACAGCTTTCGATTTTCTTATTAAACTGTCTTTATCTCAAACCATGAACTTTTCCATCTTATTTCTCTCTGTGTCCTGCTGAGGAGGGGGAGTGAGAGAGCAGCTGGGTGGGCATCTGACATTTTATCAGCACAACATTCTGCCAACAACTTCAAAAGCTTCCAGCCTATGTGTGATTTTCTGATTGTGTGTTTAAGATTTTTAACTACTGATGAATTGAAGGGTTAAGCCTTCCTGTAAACTATGCTGGACCTGAGTAGGGACCATGATGACAGTGAGAGTAGGATGGGCCTTAAAAAGAATAGGGAAGAGAAAGAAAAAACAAGGCAAATGCTGCTCGTGATTGAAAACAACATGGAATCAATTCAGAAGAACTTTTTCTCCTTTAAACTGATGTTAGTCACTCTGCATCTCCATTCGTGCCAGACCCTCAGCTGGAGCTGCAGAGCTCGAGGGCTGTTGGCTTGCCCAGCTGCCCATGCCAGCATTTGGACAGCTGGTAGGTGCCACTGTGTCAGCACTATCCTCAACCAAAATATGTGCTCCTTACAGAGGAATCAGAAAGCAGGGGAGAGCCTCCAGAAGAGGGCTGAGGGAATAGAGCCTAGAGCTGGAGATTTTAATGACGTGGTCTATGAATAGCCTGAGAAACAAGATCATTAAACATATTCTTGGAGGATTTGCTGTTACATTTCTTTTCTCAGTTTTCGCGGAACCTCAGTGACTTGCCTGAAAATTTTCCCACTCCAGCAGAATTTGTGTTTGACATCAAAAGGCTGGTCTTTTCCTTGTGTCTTTCCAGGAGAAGGCCAGAAGTAGCTGGAGTTGTATGGGTGAACCTGTGCCCGACAGGTATTTCTGTTGGGCATTTCATATGTTAGGACAAGGAACACTCAATAATGCTTAATATACTAATAGACGCCATTCTTTTACATTACTCATACAGAGAGTAAGCTGTCCTTATTCACTGATCAGATTAATAAGGCTATTTAGGCATCTAAAGTTACCACCAGATGGCTTTTGAGATTTATCAAAATTCCTAAACGGGATGAGGTAACAGGTGCTCTGCATCCAGACCATGGCTGCAAGGGGCTGTGCTGCAGGACCTGATCCCACAGGAGGGTCTTGCTCCAGAGAGGGGAGCCAGAGGTGCTGACATCCCTCACCACTCGGCCGAGAACAGGTGGGAGGTGGATTTGTTCAGTTCTGCCAGCAAAAAACAGATGGCCAGGTGCTTGGCTCAGCTAAGGGCTGAGCTGATTGGGGGCTGTGCCCTCACAGAGGGGACCTGTGCTTCATTGCGTCCTTATCTGAGTGCCACAAGTTTGGGGGTCCTCCCTGCCTCAAACACACACCATAAACCCAATCTGGCTCCACAGCCTGGGGCAAGGGATTGCATGTATGGCAAGGGTCTTCTGCTCCCTTTATTTTCATTAATTTTATGCATTTTAAGAATGATTATTGAAAAAATATATATAGCTCTGGAGCAGGCTTGTGACTTTCATGTCCAAGGTAAGTGTCTAGCCACTAGGACATGAAGTCAAACCCTCCTCTGTCCTCTTTATCTTCCTGACGAATCTTTGCTAGGAAAGGAAAGGGTGTGGAGAGAGGAGACCCTTCCTTGGCACCAGTGCCCGGGAGGGACTGTCCCAGGGGGATTCAGAAGTGAGAGATGGGCTGTTTTTTCAAAAGAAGGAAAAAAACCAAACACCTGGTACCCCATCCCTTATGGTGCTACTAATGTAACTATAGGGTGTTTCAAAAAGATGGACCCAGTTTGAAATCACCATATCTTTGCAACCACAAACTGTCAACTATTGTCTTGATGTTGTCCATACAGCAGGTAGAGGGAACACAGACCATTCATAAAAAGGTTGCTAGAACTTGGTAAGTCATTAAACCGTTTGTAAATTTTTGTGTAATTGTAACATATTGGTTCTATCTTTTTGAAACACCCTGTACAATAAATTAGCAGTATTTAAACGCTTTTTAAAGTTATCTAGGTTTTGCATTCACTTGGTTAGCTAGAAAAACTGCTTGAAGTGTAAAACCTATGGGCATAAAAAGAAAAAAGAAAACTGGAACAAATTCTCAAACTTATGAAGATAAAGTATGATTTTAATTTTAATAAAATTCAACCATTGAGAAAAAGTCATATAAAAGTATAAAGCTACAGAAGTTATAGGTCTGGTTGGCTATCCATATACTCTCACCTTCATTAAGCTGACCTTGGATGGTACATTCTAGCTTCTGCCTCAGAAGTAGTACCCTTGGGGGAGTATATATCCATAAAAGTACCAGTTTTCAGTGGGTTTTATACTTTTCTTCCGCCATTCTACTAATTGAAGTTTGCACAATCAGCACTTTCCTTTAGCTTTTTTTGTGTGTGTTTTTCTTCCTCATTATATGCTGAATATCCATGCTTTTTAATTTCTTACAATTATATGTAAATATATCGCCCTGGTAACTGTTTTAATACTTCAATCCTTCATTAATTTAACATATACAAGGTTCTGTGATTTTCAGGTTTTTAAAACTAGACAGAAAAAAAAATTGTTTTGTTTCTGGGGCTTATTAACCACATAATCCTGTGATTTCTACAGAAAACTTCTTATATATCAGATGATACATGAAGTAAAACGTATGTACAAGGTGTGATTTATAGTGACTCGGTTATTCCCATAGTCGTAGTGATGTACTGTCAGACTTGGTGGTAAATCTGGCTTCTACAGCCCCTAAAACCTAAATGTTTGGGTTCAAATCTTGCTTGCTTATGCTGGGAAAAAAGAACCTCTCTGTTGACTGTAGTTTCTTGTTTCAATTGAGATTTTCATAATTCCCTTTGGACTCTGAAATTTTACCCATCATGGTATCTGATGAATCTGACTCTGCTAAACTGCAGAGGTTATAATCTTGTGAAACAGTGTGGCCTCAGCAAAAGCTCAGCAGTGAAGGCTGGAAGAACTGGATGTTTCAGAAGCGAAATGAAATTTTACTGTGTATGCTAAAAATAATGTAAGTGCATTGCCTGGGACAAGGACTCCTGGGTAAGCTAAAGCAGCAAAGCAGAAATCTTCAGCTGGCAATCAGAGATATGAAAGTGTTTGCAGCTAAAATCTGGTGAGAGTAGTTGCTCGCCATGATTTCTCTGGCCCCAGAGCTCCTTGATGCTTTTCTGAAGTTTCATGGTGTTCCACTGAGCTTCCCGCAGGTAGAGTATCCCAGAGGATGGCTTTAAGCCTTCACATGTAATTCCTTACCTTATGTGGACCTGCTCTCTGTTTCTCAGTATCTCCTTCTCATCACACACTTTCATTTTGTCCCCTCATATTCCCCCAGCTTTCAACTCAGAGACCTCAGGACCATTTTGCCAGATGGACAAAGCCAATGTGTGTCAACCTGACTGAGTGCTGGCTCCCTCCAGTAGAGCAAATTACTTCTGTTCACATCATATATTATTTGGCCCTAGTTTTACTTTGGGCCACACAAGGTACTCCTGTGGCTGTGCTTGTGTGGGTGTTCCAACCTCCCCGCACCAGCTCCCAGTCTCTGGGGAAGCAGAGGCCATGTTGAAACCCACAAGTGATACTGTGTGAAACTGGTGCCTGTGCTGCAGACTCTGGGGAACAGCACGAGGGTTTGCAGCCACAAAGGCAGCTGGGTAGTGCAAAAGGACTGTGTGGGCTAGAGAGAGACAAACCTGGGTTTGCCTTGTCTTGTCTGTCTTTTTTTCAGCAAAATCTGGGGTGCAGTATCCCTATGAGGTGGCTTATTTCAGGAGAAAATAATTGACTCCAAAGGAAACCCTGGGAGCAAAATAATATTTGTGTATTTGCCTCTTTCTCTGACACTGGTGAAACAAACTTATTAATAATGATTTGATAGGCTGGCAGTCACTGAAATTCATGTAGCTGGATGTCAGAAAACCCAGTCTCTAACTCCAAATGATCTGTGACCTGGACTCCAAATAACCAGTATGAAAACCGCAGTCATTATAAATGCACCAGGGTGAGAGTTACTGTAATAGGTTAGACCCAGTGCCCTGTGCAGGCTCTTGCCAGTGGCCAGTAGCCAATGCCAAGGGCAGATACAGAGGATATATGTGGTATTGCCTGACACGCTTTTCCAGCTTCACTGAGTGGTTGAAAGATTTTCCTCAGTAAGTAGTTGCAGACAAGATCATCGTATTTAATAGCCTTGGGTGGTGTTTCATGAATTGATCTAATCCCCTTTTGAAATGATTGCTGTTTCTTCACTTTGCATTATCCTGTGTCACAGAGTTCAGCCATACAATTATGTGCTTGGTGAAAAAGTTATTCCTGTTCTTTGTTTTAAACCTCCTGCCAGACCATGTCATTCTTCCCAGACAAATAGCAATTAGGGAACAGACTTTCCCTATTCACTTTAGCAACAGTGCATTGATTGTGGAGCCCTGTGTTACATACCCCTTCAATCATACTGCTTCCAAAATGAACTCCTCATCTGTTTAGTCATTTCCTCATATAGAAGTCATACTGTCCCACTGTCCCCCTGGTGCTGTTTCCAATTGTATTATATTCCTTTTGAGACGGCATGACCAGAGTATTACTCAATATTCAACGAATATATGCTCTGGGGATTTATACAATGGCATAATAGTGTTTTCTGTTTTCTTCTCAATTCTTTTGCAAGTAATTCCCCAAACGCCTTTTTAACCATTGTTGAGCACTGAGTTACTTCCAGAGAAGTAACACATGGTTTCAAGATTTCTTTCCTGACTGGCAATACCTTCTTTAGATTTCATCACATATAGTTTAAGGTTATGTTTTTTCCTCAAGTGCATTACTTTGCAGTTACTGACACTGACATTTGCCTGCCATTATCTCCGTGTTGTGTAATCCCTCTGCAGCTCTGCACCATCAGCTTGACTTCAACTTTTCCTTGCAGTTGAGTCTGGCTGCTCTGAATCTCTTGGCAACCACTGTGAGCTTTTTTGCTTCAATTGCCCCCCTTACCTTTTCCAGGTCATACACAAATATACTATTGAATACAGGTCTCTCAAATCCTTGCTGCATCCTGCTGGAAAATTCACTTCACTGTGAACCTGGACTGTATCTGTGTCCTTTGTGCTGTACCTTCTCACTAATTACTAGTTCGGAAAGGTGTGTTCCCACATATATCCCAACAACTCAGATGCTTAGACATCTTTGGCGAAGAGCTTGTTTAAAGCCTTTTGAAAATCCAAACATGTACACCTCCAAGATACTATCCCTTTGCTTGCATACTAATGTCTCATTTATTTGGCTTGAACTGAATATTTCTTGTCTTACATGAGCTCTAGAAGGATTCTTGTGTGCTTATGTAGGATTTGGGTGCTGTTACTCATGTATAAATGCCAGAGAAGATCACTGCCAAAGAGTAACTGCACCTATACATCTATTTACTGAACAAGTTTAAGTTAACCCACATGAATCAGGTTGGCTCTGTATTTAGCTTATTGTATCGACAAAGGGAGAGAGGGAGCTCCATGTCTGATAACGTGTATTTTTACCAGACAGATATCTTCTCAATGAAAAGAGCAAAAGAAATTATATTTCCAAGCCATGCTGCATTGTAATACCACTGAACAATTCACTTAGTGACAAAGGCTGCAGGCAGAGAAGTGGTACCTGGACCCTGAACTCAATATCTGTGAGCCGGTTTTGTCTGGGATAGAGTTAATTTTCTTCATAGTAGCCAGTATGATGCTGTGCTTTGGATTTGCACCAGAACCAGTGTTGATAACACAGGGATGTTTTAGCTATTACTGAGCAGGGCTTGCACAGCATCAAGGCCTTTTCTGCTCCTCACACCATTCCACCAGCAAGGAGGCCGGGGGTGAGAAAGAATCTGGGAGGGGACACAGCCAGGACAGCTGATCCCAACTGACCAGAGGGATATTCCACACCATATGATGTCCTGTGCAGTATATAAACCCGGGGGAAGAAGAAGGAAGGAGGGGATGTTCGGAATGATGGCGTTTGTCTTCCCAAGTAACAGTTACGCATGATGGATCCCGGCTTTCCTGGAGATGGCTGAACACCTTCCTGCCCCTGGGAAAGGGTGAATGAATCCCTTGTTTTGCTTTGCTTGTGTGTTTAACTTTTGCTTTACCCATTAAATGGTCTTTATCTCAACTCATGAGTTTTCTCGCTTTTACTCTTCTGGTTCACAGTATCACAGTATCACAGGATGTTTGGGATTGGAAGGGACCTCAAAAGATCATCTAGTCCAATCCCCCTGCTGGAGCAGGAACGCCTAGGTGAGGTCGCACAGGAACATGTGCAGGCAGGTTTTGAATGTCTCCAGAGTAGGAGACTCCACAACCCTCCTGGGCAGCCTGTTCCAGTGCTCTGTTACCCTCACCGAGAAGAAGTTTTTTCTCAAATTTAAGTGGAACCTCTTGTGTTCCAGCTTGATCCCATTACCCTTTGTCCTATCTCCCCCAGGGCAGAATGAGTGAGCAGCTGTGTGGGGCTGGGCTGTCAGCTGGGGTTAAACCACGACAATCTGTCAAAAAAGAGAAAGAAGCACCTCCAGCCCATGCCAAAGATGCCATTATGAGCAGATAAGACACAGTCCTTTCACTTAATAAAAGGGCACATTGCAAGCTTTGGCAAAACTTGTGACAAAAGGCAATTATATAAAGATTTCAGTTTCATTTTTGTCATGCATGCCTGAAGTAATTCAGAGTCCATATTAGGGACTACATTTTTGTGTTTATGTGTCAGAATAATGTTTGCCTTGGGAATATCTCTGTGCCACACCTTTAAAACTGAAACATGCCGAGAGCCAGACAGGAAGGCAATTGAAGATGACTGCTATTACAAAGACTTCTCGTTTGTTCATTGCTTCACTGTTTTTCTTATTATGCAAAAATATCATTCACTAAGAAGTGAAACCAAAACAATTATTAGGATGTGTATTCATCTGAAGCAGTAGAGTTTGCCCTTCTTTAAAAACAGACGTGCTATCTTCATTTGAAACATGGCCACTCAGGACACGGCTGGTTTTGGATCGCATCTCCAGTTTTGCCTTTTATTGTCCACTTAGCTGAACTGAAAAATTAGGCAGACTGAACAGGACAAACTTTAACTGCATGGTTGTTTTGCTTAATCATATAAGGCAGGTGGTAGCCAGACATGACAAAATGTCTGGGCCTGGTGCAGTCAGCCTGCGCTCCAGGCTGCTCTCTGCCTGAAAGCTGCGGGGTGGCAAGGAGAGAGGCAGAGGCACAACCACAGCCTGCTCCAGTGAGCAGGTGACCTTCTCCCCTTTTTCTGTACCACATTATCCATTGAAATAGCAGACCAGATGTTCAGACTCTCAGTTTACTTTCCTAGTGTCTCCTCAAAAGGCTGTTGACTGAGGTTGTGTCTTAGGGAGCTTCAGATGATAAACCAACCATACGCAGTCGTGGTCTCTGAAGTACCACGTTTAAACTTATGTGATGCTCATATGAGAAAGCTAGTCATGAATATAGGAAGAAGACTGAATGTTAATACTTATAATGATATCATGCATAAGATTTATCAATGTTTCCTCAGGATGTGGTATCAGAGAAGCAGTCTGAAGCCAGGAACATGACATTTAACTTTGGCTGTTGAAAAGTTTGTAGAACCACCTATGTGGAAGAAAAGAAAAGGAAAAAAGTGACTTTTTCATCTGCTTACTGGACATGGACCACCAAGTGGCGTCTAATGCCGAGGCACAGGCAACAAGGTGACAAGCAAGCAAGCTTTGAACACCCTGGCGGGGGCTGGGGTGGAGGAACAGTCAGAGTGCTCCCCCCTGCCGCTCTGTTTGCTGCCTCCCAGGGAGAGGGCAGATGGGAGGATTGAGGAAAAGATGCAACAGGAGGCAGAAACAATCTCAAATGTAAAAATACCTTGATTATTTTGGGGATATTATTGTTTAACCTAGAACAAAAAAAGGTAGATGGTAGCTGCTGTGGAGGAGGATCTTTACTGTTAAATATGCCCTTGTTAAGGCAATTTGTCTTTTTATAACACTACTCTGTGATTGCGTATCAATGCAATAATTAATTATTGCATTAGTTCTTAAATCCTGACTTGTGTTAAACCCGACTTGGAGTGACTTGGTAGGCAGCAGGGCACTCCTTTGAAGGTCTGACACAGGTAAACCCAGGGCCGCTGGCTAAGCATCCACGTCCCTGTGGCAGTGCTCCAAAACAAGTGTTGCTCCTACTGCCATTGAAGTAGCATGGCTCTGGGTTAAATGGTGGAATCACAGTGGGCTCAAAAAGAAGAAATGTATCTTACAAGGGAAAATTAGGAAGTTCTTTGGTAACAAGGAAGATGCTTTAGGTCCTGAAGGTCTGCAGGGAGTTAGTAATGTACCAGCAGATGATTGTGGACTTCAAAGAGTGTCTCAAGATTGTGAGCCCTTTGGAGGACTTCCTTCGCTGATTTCCCAGAATATTTAGAAACAGAAACCCCTGTGCCAGACCTCTGAGTCTCATGAAGCAGAAAATGAAGCTTTCCATGTTTGCAGTAAGCATATCAGAAATAATGTAAACTACCAGCAAAGCCTCTTCTTCTCTCAAGAATTTTAGAAATAGATGACATGGAGAAACTCACCCTTTGTATTAGTTAATTATTACATGTATTTTGGGCCAAAGGAATTGCCTATATGAAGTCATTAATTGCCCATTGAGTCATAAATATTACTCTGGGACACACCCAGATCATGGTGGAATTTTGAACTTATTGCCAGCTGCAAAATGCACCACTCCCACTGATAGAGTCAACCTCCACCTGTACTTGCTTCTACACTTCTTACTGCTCTTCATGTTTAGAGACGATTTGTATCACTGGGGTGTGTTTATGTTTCAAAGCATTTGAAGAGATTTGTTTCATGGAGATTAGCATTATTATTAGAATGGTTCTTATTTTACTAATCTCTATTATGCAACTGTTCAGTCTCGATTATTAATAATCATTTCCTTTTGATAGAAACACTTCCACAGCAACCAATTACAGTGCTTTGTGCAAACACAGCATTATGAATTCCAGTGGGGAATAAACAACAAGAGCAGTGGAATTTTAAAAACAAAGAACTTGTTTTCATGCAAATGCCTTAGTGCTAAAAAATGGAGAAAATTATATGCTGGAGAAGCAGAAGTTGCTTCCAATTAGAATGTTTTTCAACAATTTCCATAAAGTGCCTAAATTAAGAACTTAGCACTTGCTGGAGCAGTACATCTCATCTGCTGTTCTCCCTCCAGCAGCAGCCAAAGGCAGAAACATGTAATCACATCTCCTAGTCAGATCCAGTTTCCATGAAAAGACTCACTGGATGTCACATCTGGTCCAGTCTGCCTAATTAGACAGTACTCCACTCATTTCCATGCAGAGATTTTTTATTGAGCGGATATAGCTGAAAGAGGATACTCTCCATTTGTTTCCTGGCTGTAGTACTGTCTATCTTCAGCAGTGTGATGGGATCAAATGGTGGCTCTGCTTTGCAAATAATTATGTATATGATTAATGCTATACACTTGTCCAGTGTTTTTATGTCTGACGATATGCAAAGGACAAGGAATTTGCAGAACCTGGTGCACGGCTGCTCTTTGTTCTGCGAAGGATGGTCTATCTTTGAGAGGAGAACTCTACAGTTTCTTTTAAACAGCTGATAAAACCTAGGCTTAAGCTGGAATTCCACATGCATTAGACATGTCAAAGTCTTCAAATTAGAATAAGACATACATCAGAAATATTTTAAAACTACTTATTTAATTTTTGTTTTATCAGTCAAGAAATTTCCTCTGCCCTCACTTAGCATTTGTAACTCCAATAGTGGGATTTTTTTCCTGAAGAAATACAGCCTTGTACCACTCATCTACAGTAATGGTTGCTTCAAACAAAATTTACTTTCTATCTGTGAAAACAATTCCAAGGGTAAATAACAATCTGCTAGCATATGCTTTAAACAAGCTTTGTTTTGCTGATGTCATATGTGATTATTTGGAAAAGACATTTTATTTCCTAAGAATTGGCTTGGGCTTTGAGGCACCTTGATCACTTGACAAAAGCAGATGTGGAGTTACCTCATGGTAGAAAAACGAGAGTATAACTGCCTCATGGGCCCCTTTAAAAGACACAGACAGCAAAATCAGAGAGCCTCCATCCTTCAAAGGTCAGCTGTGCTCCCGACGTCTGGAGTGTGAACAGACGCTTCTCTCCTGAGATGAGTTTCCCTCAGTTTCAAAAAACAATTTAGGGTGGTGAAGTAAAGCAAGGATGGCACAGCATGTAGATGATTTCTTCTTTGGACTGAATCTGTGCATTTCTTGTGTGGTCCAAAGCAAATGCTTTTAAATAAATAAATAAATAGATAGATAAATAAATAAATAAATAAGGCCCTAATCTGGCAGGATTTGTGCGTTATGGGATGTATGGGCTGCAAGTACAAGGCCCCTGGAGGGGTGAGCCGTGAACCTCTCAGCCACCCCCCATGAGGGCTGTGTGACAGGAAAATGTGGCCATGAGGTGTGGTGGAGGCTGGCAAGGATGTACCTGGGCCCTGGCTGGTACCTGGCTGGCAGCCCTTTGCTGGGTTACAGCACAGCTCAGTGCACCCCCGAGTGAGTCCAGAGGGGTGAGCCTGCAGCAGAGCCTGGATGCTCCTGCACCTCAAAGCACAGATGCTGGACCGAAAGCAGCACTGGGAGCACTCAGCTGGGGAGCATGCCAGGGCTAAGGCACCCTGAGCTTTTATACACCATGTCGTTGTGCAGTTGTGAACCCAACAAAAAAAATCTTGTGGGTCCCATTGATCCCCAGTGTAACACGGCTGAAGTCAGCGTGCTTCACCTCTTGGTTTGATGACCGGCAAATAGCAATGTCACAGCTGCCTCTTCACTACCTGGATTTTATTAACCTTGTCAGTTTTCCTCAGCTTTTCAAAGAGATTCTCAGGGAGCTTAAAAACTGGAACAACCATTCTGGCTATAAAGGAACCTACCAGCTCTGTCCATACAGGGGCAGACTTGGAGTGTCACAGCCACTGCTCTCTCATCAAGGGACTCCACTAGTAATAATGGAAATACAAGGGTGCTTTTTCCCCCAAATTCACTAGAAGGATTCTTTCACAATTGCTGTATATTGTCCTATTTGATAGGCTCTGATTTTCTCTGCTAGGATTACTCTGCCATTCCCATAAGAGAGCATCTGATCCTGCTCTAGCTGAAGTCAAGGGCATTTTTGGCACTCGTTGCAATAGGAGCAAATGCAGGCTTTGTTTGGGGACTCATGGTTCAGCAGAACTTGCCTTGGGTGCTGTGGTGCTGTTGCTTTGATGGGGTTGCTTTAGTGACTCAAATGGTCCCTTCCATTTCTTCTAGAGCAGCAGTGTCAGTAAGGTCGGCTCTTGTCATTCTGGGACATCGGGGGAGAAAATGCTGAGATAGGAGTAGGACTGGTCCCCAGGCACAGATGCTTTAGTATGATTTGCAAGCCTAGCACACATCTGCTGGTTGTGCCTTAGCAGCAAGCAGACAGTGTGGCAGAAGTATAAAGCCAAGGTTATTTTTTTCTTTTTTCTTTTTCCCTTTTTCTTGTTCTTTTCCCTTCTTCCTGTGAATCTTTAAAAATAGGCTACTGCTTTTAAGCAAGAATTGGTTTGGATTCCTTCACTGGAAGTCATTGCACTGTGGATGCCTGTAGCTACTGAGATGGCTGATGCTTTTTTCTACCTTTGCTTGCTGTTCTGCAGTGGCCATAGAAGCTCCATGGCAGGCTCTTTATGACAGTCTTTTGCTTCTCCTCAAAGCAATTGAAGATTTTAACTTTTGTCTTTTATTCATTCATTGGAAATACCCTTGACTGCCCTAAAGGTCTGCCACCTCTTGCTGCTTCTGGAAATTTCTGGCAGCTTGTTCGTGGTGATGTCTTGAAGAACATGGTCACAGGACTAAAAGCCACCACATCTTCTTCTTCACAGAAGGCTTCTGTGGGAGCAAGGAAATATCTTATGTGCCAGGCATGAACCAGGCTCTCAGGAAACCCATAACTGCAGGGCAGAGGATTCTGAGTACAGTTTGACTGTCCCGTCTGCACCTGCACACATAGAGCATAGTGGACACTGTTGTCTAGAGATGAGCAAATTACTCACTGTCAGCCATAATGACACTAAATCTGTGCCTTTACTCAGGCACATGGGGTGGTGGACTCTTCTACTGCAAAATGTTTTTCTATTTAGTAGCTGTGTTGTTTTTCAACACATTTTTATTATAAAAATTATGCTGCACTGTGGGCAGAGATAATTTGAATTTGAAGTTTCAGCAGCAGGAAAGAGATCACACACTGGAGCTGGTCAGGAAAGCTGAAACTGTGAACAAAGAGCCTGATATTTTCTCATTGCTGTAGACTTTTTTTTTTTTTTTCTGATTCTGCATTATTATTTAGTTCCTGCCCTTCCCACTCTCACTGGGGATAATCCTACTGACCTCAGCAGCAGATGTATTTTTAGATGTATTGTTTCTAGCTAAAAGGTTGCATTGGAGAGGGCCGTTAGCACACGTTACTTTGAATTTGTGCCTTTTATGATTCACAATACAATTAACTGCAGCCTTCAGCGCCTTTGAAGGGGATGACCTTACTGCTCTTCTGTTGCTCTTTTATGCACTCTCTTGACAGATTAAAGTTATCTCTGTCGAAATAGCCTTGGGTTTGGCCACTTTTGATCAGTAACATACTCGATGTTGTTAATAACGCTTCTAAATAAACAAAATGGTTACCCTGGATTTGACTCCCTAAGAAACAGAAGGAAATACTGAGTAGCACAGAAATACATGTTTAATAATTAATACTTATTATGCAACATCACAGAGGCATTCATACTCAGAAAACACGACACTGCTCAGCTGTCTCATGGTTGACCTGTGCACTTTCTTACTTGAGTGATAATGTTACAATACAAAAAGTCCCCAGAAAGATGTGATGCCAGCTCCTTCCTGGACCTCATTCTTCAAATAAAAATTAATTTTGAGATACATATATATAGAGAGAGAGAGGGAAAAAAGGTGGAAGATGTTAAGAAACTATTATAGAGGGCTTGTTTGTTTAATGCTCTTCTGCCACATGGTGTGATGGACCAGTGCTAGCTATCCATACACCATACTTTCTCCTTTTCTGCTGGCATTACTAACCATAACAGTGTGCCCTTAATTTCCCACACAAATGCCACCAGGTGGCTGTATCTGTCAGCTGTAGGTTAGGAGGTGTTGCAGGTGGAGGAGAGCTCTTGGTTGCCAAGGCTGCCACTTCAAAAGGAATAATATCTACACACTCCACTTCAGTAACGTAATTGTGGCTGCAAAGTTAATGGGAACTTGGAGTAATTTGTTTTCAACCATCAGGAACAACGACAAGACAAAAATTGTGACAAAACCTGAAGACACAAAAATCAGTACCTGTGATTTAGTAACTTAAAATGCTCTGGGATTCAGCCCTTCATTGCAATTAACTTTTCTCTGACCTCTGTCCCAGGGTTATTTATTTCTCACCTTTTCAACAGTAAAATAGAGAATTTGTGTGGAATAGAGGCCACTTCGAAATAACAGCAGACAGCCCTCAAATACTGAAATTGAATGACAAATTCCAAAGTACGCTGACTGATGGCTATGCAGACACATGTGGTCAAGAGCCTCCCCTTCTTCCTCTTCAGGTCACAGTCCCCCTGAGCTGGGTGACCCCATCATCAAGGTTTCAGGTGTGTAATGCAATGAAAACACATGTGCTTTTGGACTGTGCTGTTGGACATCCCTCTCCTCTGGCTTTCCCAAGGTGTGCAAGGTTTAAAGGCACAGTGACAGATGACGTCTCAGCGGATGCGGTGCCACCTCCTGCTGGCCCAGCCCCAAATTCTGGAAGCATCCCAAGCCCATCCTTGCTGGAAAAAGCTGCTTCTGGGTCGGGGCAGGGGGGGAACTGGGTCTGTCTCAAACAGGGAGGCATGCCCTGCACATCTGGCCTGAGTACTGGAACCCAGTAGCCTTCAAATGGATGGAGGAAGCTCCCTGGGTCACCTCTGCCACGTCTGTCTTGTGAGAAGTGAT
The DNA here is from genome assembly GCF_037038585.1 of Patagioenas fasciata. Classification (NCBI taxonomy): domain Eukaryota; kingdom Metazoa; phylum Chordata; class Aves; order Columbiformes; family Columbidae; genus Patagioenas; species Patagioenas fasciata. Next base: position 120,800,964 of record NC_092520.1, on the reverse strand, counting down.
CTGCATCACAGCTGGGACCCTCATAGGGCTGCTGGGAACAGCGTCATCATTGGGTGTGCAGCTTCACCTCCTTCTCATTGTCCCTGTCTGCTGCAGAGAGAAATTCCCTCAACTGCTTTGCAGATGATGATACGTGTAGCCCAAATACTTATTGCCTATGTCTATGCGGATGCCTATTGTGTAGCAAAAATAAACAGAGGAAGATAATTAATCCTGGAGCCCCAGTTCCCTCACAAAAATTCAATAAGCAGTTTTCCTTGCTATATTTCCAGGTAAGAGAAGACAATCTTCATTACAACTGACAGTCCCCCGGAGCAGAAAGTTTTTCCTTTACATCTAGCAGAGAAAATACAGTGTTTTGCACCTGCTCGATGCTGTTGCTATGGCAATTGAACTTCGCACTTATATTGGAGACAGCAAAGCCCCAGGAGTATGTACGGAGCAAACACAGCAGTGAGGGGGCTCTGCTGGGGGCTGCCAAGTGGCTCAGGACTTTGTCTCACTGTTTCCCCATCCGAAAGATGGATAATTTAACTTTTTAAACAATTTTGGAATGAACCCCAACTGAATAAATGATGATAACTGGGAATTTTCATGCCGGTGGGTTGTGTTTGGGCTGCTTGCCCATTCTTTAGGGTGCGTGGGTCTGCAGGAGCTGAGCGTGCATATGGGGTCCCACCAGCCCATGCTGCCTTGATGCCTTGTGCTGCAGTGGGGATGCCCCTTGCTGCAGCTCGCCCCTTCTCATGGCCAGACATATGGGTCTCAGTTAGCCACCTCTAGGCTTTTTAAAGTGCTCACTGTGCTCCTGAATTCCTTCACTTGGTACCTAAATCTCCCTGAGGTACTCTTGTAGGTGATCCAAATCCACCCCAAAGTGCCCAGAGGCCATGTGGCCACCAGTGCAATAAGGTGCAGGCAATCTACCCCCACTACCTTGGTTCCCAAATATGCCAAGCAAATGCACATTTTGGCTGTGGATTTCCACACCAGATTTAATTCTAGAATGACTTTTCATTGCTCAAACACGATTAACAAACTAGGGAGTGTGTATGGTGCAATGAGCATTGGCTCAGCTACTGCTTTGTTACGAGAGCACCGCATATGAGGGTGTGATAGATCTACCTTAATCAGTGGTCAGTGTCCTATCTTGCCAGGCACTGCATAAACCAAGAGAGAGAGACTTGCTCTGGAGAGAAATCTCTGTTTGTCAGTGTTTTTCTGGTAATGAGAGAGGTCTATAATGTGGTGAGAGGTGCAGCTAACAACTTTGGAGTGCTGTGCACTCACTGGAAGAAAGGAATTTCAGTTGTATAAAATGTTATTGCAGCTAAAAGATAATTTCCTATGGAAAATAAACCACCAAAGCTCAGAGAAATGTTATAGGTGTGACATTTCATTAGAAGAGGATGACTGACTAAAATTAAATACTAATCAAGCAAGCTCTGAAGCAGCATGCTACAATCTTTGGCCTCTAGGACCTCAAAAAACTAGTTTTCTTACCATTTCTATTTCAGCAAGTGAAAACTAGAGGATGGAAAAAGCCTTCTGCTTTAAACTACTTACCCCTAACTCTGCTGGCCTCTAATTACCTTGGATGAAAGCCATCCCATTTAATGTCAGTGTCTACATCTCATTTAGCATCTTCATTTTGGCTACTTTTTCCAGGTTCCTTTTGTAGTTAGTGGCAACCCTTGAGTAGCTCCTCTCATCTTGAGGTAGACATGTAACCTAGATCTGATGAATCCGGCAAGTACCTCTTCCCCTCATTTCCCAGATGGAGCTGGTGCTATGAGTGGGGATGGGATGGTCTGAACTAAGCTTCGATGTGACAGGTCACACCATACAGGTCAGCAGAAAAGTATTGTGGGAGAAAGGCAGGGAAGGCTGAAACCCAGCCAGGATCACCATATTTCCCTGAAGAGGCTGGGCTTGAATTCTTGTGGTAACATAGCATGAGATAAATAAAAGCAGTAAGGGGAAGCAGAGGGGGCTGAGCTCTGACTACCTGAGCCAGCTACTTATTTTTTCTGCCCCAGCTCCCCCATAACATAGGAGAAGATACTCCTTTGGTTCTTTTTCTGCTCTGTCCTGTCTAGTAACACAGTTCTTCATTGGACACTGTCTCTTTCTGTGAGTCTCCACAAAAAAAATTCTACTTATGTCCATTGGAGACTGTCACAGAGCAAATAATAGAATGGTCTAAGTGTGTAGTTATAATAAAATTGATCACTCAAATGGCAGAAAGAAGGTAACACGCTCAATGGCCGAAGGAAGAGTCTTCCCTCCTCACCTTTATCTTTCTATTTCAATCAAGCAGGCCACACAGAAAATTTGAATTAACTCCAACAAAATGCCCTGGGAGCAGGATTGAAGCAGAGGTTAGTCTTAATGAAGGATCAGTCAACAGTTTGACTCCTAAAGGACCTCAGTGGGACTGGCACTTGTGAACATTTGGTGCCCTGACATCAGTGCACACAGCAGGTGAGGCTGCACAGGTGGACTTTATCACAAATGCACAGTGAAGGGGCAGGCAGGTCAGTGATAAATGTGCAAATGCATTGAGAGAGGGACATGGATTTTTGAAAAACATTTGACCCCTTGGTCCTCTCCCTGAAGTAAGTATGGCTTACACTTCACCTTCCATCCATACACTGGTTTCCCTTCAAAATGAACATATTGTACTTTGCAGAGGCGGACAATTTGCTGAATTTCATTTCGCTCCTTCAATCTGCTTAATGAATAACAATGAGTTTGAAGGTTTCACTGGATCCCAGCACTCAGCTGAAATTTACATTAACAGGTTCTCAGACCTCGCTCGACTTCGGTTCTGCCTGGATCACCTGCCTCTTGCCTGTCCTTGCATGGCTAACTTCGACACCAGCAAATGAAGCCAGCCCCTCCATTTTCCTGTAGAAGGCAGGAACAAATAGTCCAACAGGATACTCTTCAAAGAAATTTATAATGCTGAAAGTTACTGCATGGACAGATTTCACTCTTCTGGTAGTTAATGTGACTCATTTCTCAATTGGATAATTGCTATATGATGGTGAATTCATCACTTCAAAACAAAAAGAGATGTGGGCGTGTTTATGTGTGTGTGTAGGGCATTAATGTGTACCAGCCATCAAAAAAGAGTATATCTTCAATCTACTACTGACTTTGACTCTATTCCAAACTTAAGTGGACACCCTCTGCTCCATAAATAGTTGAGGGAGCACTTAAAGCCCAGTCAAATGTTGATAGTCTTTTGGAGCCTGTCCACCATCTGTCCTGGGCAGGTGAGCTCTGTTAGCACTGGCCAGGAAAGGGTAAATGTCCCTGCAGAAAGGAACCAAATACACGTGGCTGGATGCACAACTGGAGTGAACACACAATATTTGCAATGGAAAAGCTCACACTCTGACAGGGCTAGTTGTGGTCATCCAGGCTGAATCTGCAGTGAAGACGTATCATCAAGCAGAAATGGATTCTATAACAGTTTTTCTGCTCTCATAAGTGATTCTTATGATTTCTAGTTATCCTGTCATTGAAATATGCTTAGATAATTTGATAAGTAAAAATAGAGGTATTTGAAAACCCTTTTCATTTATAGATCCTAGCAAATAGATGTTTAGAACTAAATTCTTGAGCAAGTCAGGACCAGGCTGCTTCAGATCCTTCCAAAGGCATGGGCTGGCTACAAGACCAGTTTAGCCACTCATAAGGTGGAGAGGGAAGGGAAGGTTTCCATCCCAGACATTTTCCATGAGATGCAGGAATTGGGAGCATCTGAAGACCAGGGGGATACTGGCCTGCCTTCACTGAAGGCCCAAGATTCTCCTAGGAGTTAACCTAAATCTTACAAAACAAAAATAAATCCCATTGAACTTGAGTCCTTCAGAGATAAAATCCAATTTCTTGAGTCTCATATTCCAGAGACACTGTAGAAATTGAAATTTTCAAAACTGGTCTGGACAAGACCTTGAAAAATGTTTTGAAGTTAACCTTGTTTGGAGCAGCAGTTTGGACTAGATGACCTCTAGAAGTGCCCATCGAACTAAATTTCCCAGTTAATCCATCTTTCTCTGCTGCGGATTCTCCTCAGGCAGTTTCCATCTTTCCTGAAGCACAGCGTGCATACTCAGACATGGAACTACAGCTGAGCTTTGCACAAAAGTTATTTTGGATACTTTACAATCCTCTTCGTACACCCCAGTATTATCTTCATATAACAGTTCTGCCTCAGGTTCAGCCTACGATGGTTGCATTATAACCCCTACATTCTTTCCTGCACAACTCCTACCTATTTTTTTCCCACCCAGTTGATTATTCTTGTATACCTGACCTAACTTTAATTTATCTCACTGAGTTTTGTGCTGTTTTTTCAGCCTGTATCTCCTGTTTGTCGAGATAATTTTGAATTCTAACCCTGACTTTTGATGTACTTTCACATCAAAGTCTCCTCAAAGCTTGGTATTTACAGATTAAATAACCAGGAGGTTATTAAACACTTCCTGATCTCTCTCTCTGTTGCACCTACTTCTTACAAATAAGCCACAGAGGAAACATTAACGACCAAAGAAAGATATTCTTCTGCTATTGGATGCTACTCCTGAGCTACATTTTCACCAAGAAAAACAAAATCCTCAGTTATGGCCACCCTCAAACAAAGGCAGTGTCATGCTCCAGATGATAAGGCAGTTGAAATCCTACCAGGGTGAAGGGTCATATCCTTCACCAAGCCAGCTAACACACTTGGGACACACATTCGGCTAATGAAGGGCATCCAGCATGGTGCTGAGAAGCATGCATGAACATCTTCTGTGGAGCTGGTGCCTTCCTTCAGAGACCCACACTGCCCACCTCCTCATACTGCAGGGTATCTTGGCCATCTCTGTGTCTCAGGCCCATGGCTTATCAGGGACATGGTTTAGAAGTGAGCTTGGCAGTGTTAGGTTAATGGTTGGACTCGATCTTGAAGGTCTTTTCCAACCAAAACCATTCTATGATTGAATCATTCCCCAAGTTTGTATTTAATTCATGCAGAAGAGCATCTGCACAGCTATTTCACAGTAACCACTATGTGCTTCACAGTCAGAAGGGTTGTCTGTGCTACGTCTCGTTTTAACTGCTCTTGTGATGCTTCTAAGAGTACCCCTGCTCTGCCTGTTTTACAAATATTATAGAGCCCCTAAGACTGTGCAGCACATTTGTTAAGTGAGCAGAATTTGTTCCATATTGATAGCACACTGGGAACGTAGCTCTGGAGCTAAATGCTTTTGCCATGCACAGATGTCAAGCCCCATAAGGCTACCATGAGCCAGACGTGCAAACGTCACCAGTCTGTTACACTGGGGGTGGGGGGAAGCTTACATAATTATCTCCAGTTTGGTGAATATGTAAGAAGTATTTCTTTATAAAGAACTTCCAGACTTTCAGTCACCTCTCTTTGTTGGCTCCAGCTCTTCCCATCTCAATGGCTGGGCAAAACAAGGCACAAACTCCTGGAAGCAGATCTGTAACCTTAGCTTTGCAAGGACCCAAGGGCTGTACCACCTCTGTACAGAGCACTTCTTTGGAGAATAAAACAAATTTGCTGTAGGCTTGCATGGTGACAGCGAGTATAGGCAGCTTTCTGTCCATGCAGTCAACTCTTCATCATGTGTGGTGATGGGTCAGGAAGTGACAGTTTACTTCCAGGATGATACTGCTGGCCCTGAGCTGATTCCCTAAGTGCCAGTTGGGGGTTTCTGCACTAAATTCTCAGTTTCAAGAAACCTCTTTGTTGTTGCAGTCCCATGAAAGTTTATAAAGCATAAAAATTAGTATGTGTTGCTGGACTGTCAGATGGCCTGTTGAGGAGACCAGATAAGCTACCTGTGGCTGAGGGAAATGTAGCTGTACAAATAATGTTTCATAATTAAACAAATTAAATGGAAAATTTTGCTGACACTGCTTCAGTCCCACTGGCTGGGTCCTTGTTCTCCTGTCATTTTCTTCCCTCTTCCTGATCTGGACTGGAGGAAAGGTTAGGGAAGCAGTTTGTCCCAACACATCCTGTCTGCAGAGGTCTGAAAGGGCACCTCACATCAGAGGAGGTCCTGGTGTAGACTCAGAGCCAACTTTTCCTCGAGCAATGGACCTACTGCTTGCCCCTGTGTCCTGTCTTCCCTCTGATCCTCTGCCAGGCTGTAGCTCTTCCAGCTACAGTCTTTCATTAAGCTCATTCCACTAGGGAATAACAGATCATTCCTGTTCTCACAGACTCTGTTGTGTTAGTAGCAATAGGCCAAATTTCAAATATCTGTGTAGTAGAAAGACATATCACAGAATCACATATATAACATACAACTCCTACTTGTGCATTAACTCAGTTCACAGTACAAATCCAGTTTGTGTATCCAAGTGCAGTGTTAGATGTTTAAATAGCGGACCCCACAAAACCTTTATGTGGAAACTGTGATGCATAAACCTACACGACTAACGTCAGGTGTATTTTTTACTCAGAAATCACATGTTTTCTCTCAGACATAAGAGCTCTTTGAATAACTGATAGGGTAGATTTAAGACTCAGTGTTTAAACAAAGAGATTATATGGACAAGTACAAATTCTCCTTTCCATGGCTGAGCCAGTTACAAGGCTTTTCGTGAATGTGTCTCAGGGTAAAGCCTACAGAGGATAACTCTGCCCTGCTGAACTGGTGTGTACTAAAGCCTGTGTCAATACCTGCATCCTTACTGAGAACTTCTTTGGGAGATTCAGCTCATCTAAGATGTTAATAATTGTAGGTGTCTTCATCTGAACTAATCACTCTGGTCTCCCTTTATAATCAATGGAGTGAAATAGGCAATTTTAGGCTGTGACTCATATGACATATCTTAATATCTACTTTAGGACAAAATGAATCATGCTCTAGAGCTTTTTTTTTTCTTTCTCTTTTTTTTTTTTTTTTGTCTCTCTCAAGGCAGCTAGGAATACTAAATTGGGCAGATACCTATATCTCTACGCAGCCCCCTCCCCTTTCAACCCAGAATGCATACAGATCACAAGAGCTTCTCTTACCCTCTGAGTACATAAGCTTTGCTTCAGCTTTTCCATACCCTGAGTTTTCAGTCTGGTCACTGCTTTGCTGTGACTTACAATATGTTCACTGGTGAAGTCCTTCAGGAGTGATCCCACAACACTCTTCCTACATCTCCCCATCATTCTGCAGGTGTTTCCCCCCTGTACTGCCAGTGAGCTGAGCAGGACCTCATAATATCTCCTGTGCCTTGTGAATGTCTGTAGCCTCCGAGAAACACTTGTGTTCAAAACCTGCCTGGACACATTCCTGTGTAACCTCATCTAGGTGTTCCTGCTCCAGCAGGGGGATTGAACTAGATGATCTTTTGAGGTTCCTTCCAATCCCTAACATTCTGTGATTCTAAGATTCTGTGTTTGCCTAGGGCTGCATTTTACACCTACTTTGCTTCTACCTCCATGTTTGCATGGTGTCCAGCTGACACCTAGGTAAGCAACACTTAAGCACAGTCCCATCCTCAAGTTGAACAGGAAGAATAAGGCAAAGACTGTATTTTCAGGAGAAGGAGCCATATTTCAAAGTCGCTTCCTGCATGAAACCAATCCCAAGTGAGCCCTGCAGAAGGCAGGAGGAGCATTCTTGTGGAGAGCTCATTTATTGGCACCTGCAAGAGAGCACCAGAGAGGCGTGTATGTGCTACTAGTGTTCTCAGCACAAGCTGAGAATCCCATTTGTTTGAACCTTTCTGGAATTTCAAGTATATCTGCAATGCTGATTGCCCATAGATATATTACTTCTGTAATACCATTGCCAAATTCCCCTAGCAGGGCCTCAATTGGTAGCTTGGTTCACTACATCATTTACTCAGGTACTGGAGGCTAACTGGGTTCCAGAGAGCAGTAATCACTCGTTTTTGCATTGATATGGCATTGGGGAGATAGCTGCCTGGGGCAAGCTCGTGATACAGAACCACAGGAATTTGTTCACACCTGCAGAAATTCCACAGCCAGACTACGACCTCATCGTGGTGTGTGAATTTGCTTGCTCCTGAAGAGCTGCTTTGCAGGTGGGGTAAAGAGGCAATCACAGCATGCACCATGCTGTGCAAATATGTGATACCCTCTGTTCTTGGAGATCCCTCAGGAGCCCTGCAAGTCCTAACATGTTTCTTTCCTCATCAGCTTCTCTGCATGAGGGCTTCAGCTGCAACCGGGAAGCCGGGTGGTTTCACCCTGCTATGAGATGCCTAATGGAGAGGTGCAGAGGGTTGTCAAACCACCACTCTAATGTGAGGCAAAAATTTCCATCTTCCAGAGCTGCAGAGAGCAGAAGGCAGTACCCATTACTTCTGTGCCAGCTGCTGAGCAAAGAGATCATCCCTCATGCCTAGCAAGGCTCTGCTTTTATATCCACTGCACAAGGGTGCCCGCGACATCTCCCCAGACTGCACACCGGTCCCAGGAACTGGAATGTGGAGAGGTCTGTCCTGAGTGACAAATTGACTTGGTTTGGATGAAAAAGGGACAATCACATAGGCTAAGCCAGAGAAACGCTGTGCTGACAGACACCCTTGCTTCCCCAAATGGCAAAATTAGAAGATGCAGGAAAGCAAGGGGTGGGATGCCCCTTCCAAGAGATGTCCAAGGGACTAGGACTGAGATTTTCACTCTCATATCATGTAGGAGCTTTTGACATCTGACATCCTTTAATCCTTTTCTAATCCTCAAGTCACTTCCCGTATTTCTTATCCTTTTTTTTTTTTTTTTCTGAATTGGAAGCAGCTATGGTCTAAAACACTTTTGGAGAAAAGCGAAGAAATAAAAGCAGGGGGACAGATTGCAATCTATTGCTAGTTTCAGAAAAAAATAACCAGTTCTATTGCTGAAAAGGAATCTGTAGTGCAATATTAAAAGATAAATTTCTTTGAGAAAGAAATTACTCTAAGAGGGATGAGTATTCTATTGCATATGTGAGATTGGTGTTCATCCAGGAGAAAAAAGGACCTTTTATAAGGTCATATGAAACATTTTCAGCAGTACAAAATGTTACCCATTTACATTCCACAGTTTTTTCTTCTTTTAAATATTTTCTGGTGCAGAGAATGGTTTCAGGCTAAGAGAACTCGTTCGCTAGAATTATTTTTCTCTTTGGTTGGCACGCTACAGCCAGGCAAAGGTGTACTTCTGCTATCTGCTAAATCTGAGCAGTATTTAACGACAAAAGCAGCCCACCTGAAACAAATAGTCTCCTTTGTGGAGGAAGAGATAATTCAGTGAAAAGGGCAATAACAAAAGGCTCAGTCCTGAGAGAAGCTTAGCAGTGTGGCACTAATCCTGTATGGCCCCGTTTAAAAACTGTGGCCCTAATCATGTCTGTGCTGTCAAGCACTTACTACCATGATGCCAGATCCTGCAGGACACAGGCCCAAATGAAATAACCTGAGCACAGTTTCTGGGGATGACAGAGGTTTATGAAATGCTAAGACAGCTGGTGAGGTAAAATAATTTGACCTCAAGAGGTACCCAATTTATGTGCAGTTGGTGTGTGAGTGAGACAGTTTTTTAATAGATAATGACTGGTGAGGTATCTCTGTTCCAACCAGCTGGTATCCTGTTCTTCATCTAAAGATATAGGCTGGAAGCAATTAAAGTTAATCCTATTATACATGCTAGATGGAAGATTTGGGAGCCAAAAAGATTGCGTGGTACTTGCTGTGAATTCTCTTTCTCTCTCTCTTTTTTTTTTTTTTTGAGGGGAAAGTCAGGATATTTCTTATCTTCTTTTAAAGATTAATGCCCTGAAGTTTTCATATTCTTGCAGATTCTGGATTTTTTTTCTGACTTCAGTGTATTAGACACTATGTCTTAGATTCCCTGCCAGATTTGAAAACTATGACAACAACAACGATATTTGAAATCCAATCGTTTATTTTTTCAAGGATACTTCTCACTGTCTATTTCTGGAACTTCAAAATTCCCTGATTTTTAAAATTAATCCTGTCTTGATAAAACTGGAATGATAACCTCAAAGAATTATAAAACTAGCTCATATCCACAGAAGTCTATCTGAATTTTTAAATTTCATTGGCCATTTAAGTAAGCTGCTTTCAGTGACTATTGACTACTTATTGCTTTAGGAATGTTAAAAAAATGACCATTCTGGGTCAGATCTTTGTGGACAGCAATTATACCCCAAGAGTGGCTAATCCTGGGTGCCTTGGGAGTAGAATCAGTATATATTGGGCATTTAATCTGGTGTCCAGCCACTCACAGCTGAGGGGCTTCCACAGGGACGCTTCCTGGTGTGGTTTCTTGGCCACCAGCCCTCTGAGGAGGACATGGCTCATGATTGTCCTAAGCCTAGAAGTCCTCCAAAAAGCTTGTACCAAATATTTTCCGAAGGACTCTTCCAAATAATTTATGTTTGAAAGGTAGTATCCTTTCCAAAATGAAAGCCAGGAGTCATTGCACAATGTGGATCAGAACAGATGCACATTTCTTGGTTTCTCTGGGGCAGTATTGCTGGAGAAAACAGACAGGATTAAACTGGGGTTTTGTTTCTTGCTACACATCTCACTGTCAGTCAATGAGTCATGAGCTGGCCAAAAGCTGAGGGGATGTGGTGACCTGAGCTGCTTTCGAGACACCCTTTTTCCCATGCTCAGGATCGACAAAAGCCATTAAGGACTGTCTCTTTGCTGAACCATGAGCATGCAGACAGGCGGGCTGCACCCCTTTTCCCCCAGGAGTTGAGGCAATAGCTCCTGGTCAACTCCAAGCCTGGTGCTGCCCATACAGGAGGAAGCATTGGCTGCCAAAGCATCATTTTAATCCTGAACATTGTCAGGTTCTTCAGGGGAAGGCAGGGGGCACACAGAAATATCCCATGATCTGTGGGCTGCCAGCTGAACCACTGTGAATAGAAGCTGGTTTTGCCCCATGAGCACATACAGAAAGAGGCCATGCTTCCTTCTGTTGAAAACAGCAGAACGATAATTCTCTTGTTTCCTAATAAGGAGATTTTACAGAGAATTTTAGTTTAGCCAATTTTTGTCACATATTGCTATTTAATTGTTTTATTCCCTTAATTAAGTTCATCTGCCAGGATTTACCCAGAGAACTGTATCTAAGTGTTCTTTTGCTGACTGCAAACACTTGTCTTTGAGAACATTTGTTCCTAAATTTTTGGTTTTGCTCTGTTTGGATTTGTTGACCAGAGTTGTCAAAGGTTTAGGACAGGACTTCTGATTCATTTAAGGAAGGCTTTGAAATATGTAACTGGCAAAGTTTAAGTTTGGATAATGATGTTATAGGTTCCCACACACCCCTCCCCCTCCAAAAATTGAAAAGCATAAGGGCGACAGATCAGAGGTGGATATAGTTTTGCTGAGCTTCATAATAGCTACCTTAGCAAACCTGAACCCAAATTCCATAACTTGAGATGATTCATCGTCTCGCAACAAAGTAACCCAAAACTTGGCTTTGTGTGGTTGCAAGGGAAAATTCCACAGCTTTGACATCTCTCTGATTTTGTTGTGCTTACACAGTTAATTTTTAAAAGACAAAACAGATGCTACTTTGAGAAAATCTATGTAAAGAAACTACAGGAAAAAAGATGATTGCTGACTGAACTAGAACAAAAGGAACATTATAAAGAAACCCCTTTTTTTTTTTTTTTTTTTTTTTTTTTACTTTGTATACACTGCAAATATGTAATGGCTAAAATTGCTTTCATCGGAAGAAATACAGAAATAGGAATGGTCCCTTACACCAGATTTTTCCTTTTTTCTCTTCAGGAAAGTTTTGAGAAACTATGTTGGTAGCTCTAGATTCAAGTGGTCACTCTTTCTCACATTTTGGAAGAGCGTCTTCTATGTAAAAATCCCCCAACACTTGGCCCCAAATTATATTTAGTGTTTAAATATGTACTGTTGTGAGACATAGCACATGTGCTCCTGTGCTTGTATTTCAGTATTCATACTTATTACCTCTGGTTTTCTTTTTCCTGGGTCATAAAGAATCATCTGCACCTGTCTGGCTTCAGAAGAACTGCTGTCATTATTTATAAAATGTCTGCATCTTCCTTGTATTTACCTCTACAAATTATAGGTAATGGAAACCCAACATGATGGACAACAAGGCAATTGCTACCTTGCAGTTTCTCAGTCTGTGTCTATCAGGAGCAGCCTGGTCCTAGAGCACCAGGTCCAAATTTCCATTAAACGCTTCCGATAAATGGTTCCAGACATTCAGGGTAGCAAAGCATCTCAAATGCTGAACAGTTGGGAGACAGCTCCCCAGCAATCCTAAATAAATGTTCCCCAAACCACAAGAAAAGGTCAATCTCCAACTCTGGTGAGGTCTTGAAGCACTGAGCAGAAGGATGAAGCTCTACAAGGTTCACCATGTCCATGGAGCAAAAGGAAGCAGCATGGCCAGGGAGGTGGGTTGCTGCGTGCATTTTCCAGCATTTTCCATGCATTTTCCAGCTACGTTGGCTGAAGAAGTCTCTTTAACTCCCTGCAAAGCTGCTGAGCTGTATAAATCCTGTGGGAATTGTGGACAGAAGGACGGTTTATGTATTTGTACAGTGCTTGGTGAAATGGGGGTCCCTTTCTGATGTTAAATGTAGTGGGCAAAGGGCTGAGAGAGAATAAAGAAGATACCACTAGGTGATGGTTAAGGAGGAGTTCAGTTCCCATCTGGACATTCCCAGCTAACCCATATGAAGAGAAATGGCTTTTTTATTGTGTACATAAATTCATAGGCAATCAGTCAAGCAAGAGGCCTCATAGTTAAAGAAAAAGGGTCAAACATAACCGTGAAGTAACCAGGCATGTTGGCAGCAGGAAAAAAATAAGAAAAGGGAGATGTATTCATTTACAAGGACAGAATTTGCCTTACAGAATGAAAGGGGTTGCTAGTCTGTGGCAAATTACACTGTCCTTGTACCTTAAGCAACCACAGTCCCAATAAGTCTCTGAAGAGAATGCCAGAAAATGAAAAAAACAAGTGTCAGACATGCTCCTTTAAGGAGATTATTTTTCCAATCGATCTTTTATATAGAGGGAAACTGATTCTGTCCCATCTCAATCTTATAGTTTGTTACAAGATTTGCCATTTTTCTAGTCTTCAGTGAACAGAATAATAGTTTGCTTTTTGCTTCACCTTGGAGAGAAACACTGAAACCTAGAATTATTACCACCAAACAGATGGGGATATTTCTCATGAAGATGAAAAAGCAAAGGCCTAATAAATGAAGAACGTTTGAGAAGGGAAGGTTAAAGCAGGCTCTGCTGCACTGTGTTTGACATTACTGTTTTAGCAATGTAGGTGGTTTTCCAAACTATTATTTTTTTTGTGTTTCAACTGCTGCAAATCCTCTGAAGGGGAGGGTAGATGGTATTCATTGTTCACCACAAAGGACCTACATGATGTGGGTGCAGTCTGGTCACAAACCTGGCCATACTCCAGCCTCTCAGGTCTCCCACAGCTCTGTCTTGGCCAAAGGAGTGCAGCACAGCCAGCTTTTCTCTGTGGCTTCAGCACCCTGTTCTTTGGGGGTCTGTCCCAGCTGGTACCAGCTGGTCCATCCCAGTAACCATCCGGAGACTGGGAGGCAACCAGCTCAGAGGTTTGGTCCCTGGCTTGGGACCTCTTCCCCTCTTTGCTCTGTATGCAAAGAAATGCCACTGGATAATGTCACCAGTGACCTCGTGTTTGCGGTCAAGGGCTGCAACTGGTGCAAGTGTGTGAAAATCAGGATGAGGGGTAAATAGATGGGGTCCCAGCACAGCTCATGTAGTACAGCTGCACTAGGGTACCCTGAATATACTCTGGGTGCCTGCTAAGCTTCTCCTACCTGACCTCCTCTCTTGGCCTATCTTCTCTTACAGAAATGAATAATCTGACTCCCTGTGGTGACACAGTCTGAATTATTGCTTTGTGTTGTTTTTTTATTGTTTTTGTTTCTTTGTTTGTTTTGGTTTTTTTAAGCTGAAAGCATATTTTATTCCTTCAATTTCTAGTCAGCTGAAAGTTTTCTTTCAAAATTAATATATGGACAGTGATGTCCCCCAAGACCAAACATGAAGAATGTGAGACCTAGCAGAGAGTTTATCATAAAGTCAGCAGCTTGTGAAAGCCAGTGCTCCCAGTAGGAATTTATAGATTTTAAATTTGGAAAGGGCATTGTGAATGCGTAATATGACCTCTTGTATAACATAATCCATAGACTTTCACTTAAAAATTCTCATCCACTTTAACTAAACCAAATCATTTTGAAAAGATAGCTGGTCTCGCTTCAACAACTCAAAATTTAAAGACATACTCCTCCCCCCCACACCATGGGTAATTACTTTCACTGTTACGATATTTTGCAGACTTCTATTGTGAATTTGTCATAGCCGTAATATACATCTGTCTCATCTGGCGACAGGCTTCTCACATCCTAGCTCTTCTTACAAGCAATCAGCTCACACTCGTAAACAAATAATTTCCTCCTCTTACCCTGCAGACTACCCAGAACGAGCTCCCTCATGTTTGATGGAACAGCTAGATTTTACAGACCTTGAATCATTCTTGTTGCTGTGTGGTGGGTTTTTTTAAACTGTTTATTTGGTGTGTCAGCATCTTGTTCACTTGCAGAGAAAGTGTTCTGTCCAATTTTGCTTCAAATGGTCGAAAAGTATGTAGAACAGGTTTTGTGGACCCATCCATTCTTGAGAATACTGATGTTGACTAGCAGATCTGCTTCGTTTCATCAAGGCCTTTTTTATTTTTGCCTGCAAAGGAGTTAGTGAAGTAATCAGTGAAAATTTGGGGTGGGTAAGTATTTGAAGGAAAGACATGCAGGGCTACAAGCAAGGCAGGGCCTTTCCTTTACATTCACTGGAGCTATGTGTAACCCATGCAAGTTATTTGGGTTTGCATGGTACATTTCTTTTTCTAGACATCAGATCTGAAATTTGCTGTGTAAAACTGATTTGAAAAAAACCCAACAGATTTAAGCAGCTTCATATTTTGTGGATATTTGGATCATATTTGGAATTTGCAGTCGAGGCTTCTTGCTGATGGCAAAGAAGCTTGCAGAAGTGTTTGATCCTCAGCACAGGCTTATGTGTTACAGTCATGAGAATAAACGTGTTTCAGAGGATGCCTGTTGCAAAGGTGATGAGAGTTGGTTTCTGTGTCAACTGTAACTAGCCCTTTCTAAAGAGAAATCAGCAGCAGCCTTTGTTTATGTCCATCTATCGAAATGTATCCTGAAAAGAAAAATTCAGCAACGTGCAAGCACTTGTCATTCTGTGTTATACCCCATCCCACATTTCCAGGTGGTTAAACTAGAAACACAAATTAGGGAAGACAGTCCAGTGCCAATGAACTTTGAGTGACACAGCGCAGAAAGCACAGTTCTGTCAGCACTTTGTGCAAACCAGCAGAAACTTCAAGCTGTCCAGAGTTTTCCCTTCAGTGGTTGATCAAGAGGCATTCTTTACATCATTGCTTTAGCTTTTCTACTCTCTTACCCTTCCTCCATCTCCTTGCCAGACTTGGAAACTAGTTGCTGGTAGGTGGGGAGAGGGCAGCTCCCAGTATTAATCTGCATAATCTCTGAACATACTTCACCTTTTTGAAGGAACAAGGCTCCTCCAGCTTTTCTTTTTGGACTTGGGTGATACTTTTTCTTGTGATGGTATGTATCATTTTATGCTCTCAGTGAGTGACAACAAAATGCCATTTAGCTCTACAGCAGCTTTATAGAATGTCATGTTTTTATACTAGATTGTCACATTGTTATTTGGGATAAGCAATTACTCCACTAGAAATCTCAGGGACTTCATTTGGACCATTGGCAAAGCAGCCCCACTGACAGCTCAGCCTCCTCCTTGCTCCCAGTAAGGCAGTTTTTAGAATGAATGAGAGCCCTTTGATCTCCAGCATCTCACCCTTCGTAAAACAGCAACGTCACCAAAGCTAGCAGGATGGGGGTTTGAGCTTTTGTTGGAGTGTTAAGCAGGCCATTGTTTCACATTTCCTACTTGGTTCTTTTAGAATTCCATTTGATCTAACTCCACTGCTAGTAGTCCAAAAATAAAGCAATTCCTTGGGGTATGAACACTATTCAGACAAAATAATACCAATATTTGTCTGCTTTCCCTCCCTGGTATCCACAATCTTTGCCAACTCATTTTTCCTCAAAGAGGAAATAACCCATTGCTGGAATTCAGACTTTCCTGACTTCTTGGAAGCAGGGAGTATCAAGTGTTCTGAGTAATGTTTCCTATTGAAACCTTCTTAAAATAGTCTTTAAAATATCTGCCACTTATAAAATGTTTAAGTTCCCTGGGGGTGTAATTGTGCTGACATTGATGGCATCTGCCAGAAGAAACCCTGGTTCTGCAGTTTCTTCTGTGAGTTGCAGTGCCCTTTGCTCTGTAAGGAAAGCTGCATGAAATAGGTCCAAACCCAGCCATGAGCCTTTTTTGCTGTGATTTTTTCAGGCTGTGCCCAGCATTCAAGCAGATCTGATGCTTATCTGACAGGGGTTGAGCTACTCTGGTGAGAGGGGTCATCACTCAGAGAGGAGGGAGAGGGCAGTCCTCAAAAATATTGGGTATGGAAAAAGACAAGTCTTTGATCATTTTCCTATGTAACCGGTCCTCCCAAGAAAACAACTATAAATCAAAAAGCAAAGCTCGCTCATGTTACCAAAAGAGAGGCAAAAGGCTCATAATTCTTACTGAACAAATCACATGCAAGTGAGTCATTCATAATTGCTTTATAAAAATAGTGAATAAATGCTGTCTTATTCTGTACTTGATTAAGCACGTGTACAACAAGTCAAAAGAACTTATCTTGTGAGCACAAAGGTGTGGGAATAAGGCGCAGTAAGAACAGCACCTTGTTGAAAAAATGAATCCCACAGCTGGAAAAATGTCTTTGGGAGATGTAGCTCTCTTGTAAAGCAAGAGAATCTGCTGCAGGAAGATTTGCTTCTGTGCAGAGGAAGAGTTTGTGCTTTTGATTTTAGTCTATCTTTGTGTAAATGAAACTGGCTCCCAAGTAAGCACGGTCAAAGCAGAGATTTCACCTTTTTAAGACCAGATTTCTTCATACATTTATTGTTTTTTTCCCTGGATACTAGATGGGAAACATACGTCAATTGTGTTTTCTCTTTGACTAGTTAAATTTTTGCTCAAAATACCAATTTTTCCCTGCAGTGAATGTATATGCTGAACTCGGACTACAAAATAAAACCAAGCCAAACACTTGGATACAATATATTAGAAGGGAAAGACTTGTGCCATGCTGAAGTTTCACGATCTCATTTTTTTAATGTATGTACTGCCAGTTTTTTGCCAAATTAACTGCAAAGAATAACGTTATTTTTCACATACACATGTAAAAATCAACATTTATGTACGATTTTTGCCTTGAAAACCAGTTTCTTTGACAGCTATTGCCTCAGAGAGCCAAGTAGTCTTCAGTCCACCCACCTACAGCTCTCTTACTGACAGGTGAACACATTCAGCACTCCTCCCATCAATATTTCAAGAGGTTGCATGTGAAAAGAAAGCCTCAGAAAACTCTTGCAAAGTGAAGCACAGAGTGTTAACGTGGTGGGTTAGGAAGTCCATACAGGCAGTCCTGATAGGGGCTGCCTCTCAGCCCTGCCTTGGAAAGACTGAATAGTCCTGTATCACCTATGTCTCATTCACTTGATAGGTTCCCCCTTCCGGAACCCTCCAAATGGAGGTCTGTCTGATGCACTTATACACTTCAGCCTTGTTGGCTCTTGGGATTCAAACTGGGACACATAAATTTATGTGCCCACAAGCAGGTGCCTCCTGCAAAGTTAGCAGCTCAGCTCCCCTTGTTGGCAATGAGGATCTCCTCAAAGCAGCCTGAGGACTGTCCAGTGCACACTAGAAGAGATGTCTATATCTGGTCAGGATCGCTGCTCTTCAGACCTATATGAAAACACCTAAATTTGTGTCTTAAATCTGTGAGGTATGTCCTAGCTGTGGTGGGTCTGTAGAGGGCAAGTTTATGCCACTGCTCCTCCTGCTCCCAGTGCAGGGACACCAGGGCTGTCCTTTCCCACAGGAGCTGGTACAGGTTTGTGTCCCTCCAGAGGGAAGGAGATATTGGAGTGATCTGTGCTCCTGTGCTGCTGGTGTCTTTCACTCCAAAATGCCTCTGGATACTTTTCCAACATACACATTTAGACAACAAGAGGATACTCAAAGCTATTTCTTACAAGCAGGCACACAGAAAGGTGCAGTTGCCTTGCTGTTGCTTTTTGGGTGAGAAGCAAATGATGAGCAAATGCAATATTCAGAGTACTAGGGATTCATACATCTAAGGGCATTAAAGGTACTTTTCTGTAAATCCTTTGCTCAAGAACATGAGGCCCAGGACTAGCTTGACTAGCTGTTAGGGCTATCTAAAATGAGTGAAGCTCCTAGGCCAGATTGGGTAAAACCAACTGCTTTTCCAGGCATGGTAAGTGTATTTAGGGCCATGGCGGTACTAGTACCAGGCAGAAATTCAAGTTCCTCACCTTCCGCTATTTATGACCATGTCATAACATGGTCTCTTCTGGGTATCCCTTGGCAACTTCACCATGTCTTGAGAAAATGTGGGCAATCCCCCTCTGCTCTGAGGCTCACAGAAAACTCCAGCTGCTCTGGAAGCTTCCCTGGAGCTGTCAGGCTTGCGAGGAATAATTGGAGGAGCAATTAATTGTGTTTGCTGCCAAGGGAAGTGTGGTGCACAGCAGTCGACTGGAAGGGCTGGGCCATGGTCCTGGAGCCATATGTCTGACTGAGTGTGATGGCATCCTTCTCCTGGTCTGCTTCTGTTGACAGATTCAAATTAGGATTCAGGCTTTCTTTCAGCACTGGGCATTGTGGCAGCTTTGATTAATGCTGTTGTCACCTCCTGCATTGATTCTTTCAGCTCGCCTCGTCCTCTTCTCCTACTTGGCCTACTTCAGGATGCAGCTGCTCAGCAAGAAAGCCTCCATCTCTCTTACATGGACAACGTGACCTACCTAGCCATGGTCAGCTCCACAGAATGGATGTGTTTTGTGCCTGATCGGAGGTGGCATGAAGTCACATATAGATCATATGCAGCATTTTGCCAGGTGTTTTGCCACGTGTTTCATCCCAGGTGGGCAGGATTGTTTTAATGCTCTGCCGGGCACCTACCCCAGGTGGCTCATGGGTGGTTCACCCACCAGGGTCACCACGGGTGGTTTGCATTCTTGAAGTCACCACTCACCTCCAGAAATGCCACTCACTACTTTCTAAATAGGTCTATTTCCTTAAATCCTGTAGACTGAATAGTAAAGCCCCCATGCCCTTTCAACACAGGGTAAAACAGAGGGCCACATTGCTGCTATGGTGCCATGTAGCTCCAAGAAGCTGCACAACAGGGAGTGAAGGGTGTGAATAGGCTGAGAAGACTGGAGTCACCACCCATCCACCCCTTCCAGCTCCCAAAGTGGTGGAGGTCCAGCTCTGTCTTTGGTTATGCATGTATGTTACTGAATGGGGATGCAGCTGTTAATTATTGGGAAACTGTGATACGTTTGCATGTTGTTAAGTGTCTTTTTTATAAATAGCCCAAGACCGACTCCTGTCATTGCCTGCTGTGATAGGAAGACAACAAATGTGGACAGGCAGATAATGGCCTCAGGCAGATCTGAGCCAGGCCTAGTGCTGCCCCATTCTCCCCGGCCTGAGGAGAAAACATTTCCACACATAATCTCCTTTCCATCCCAGGGCCTGTGGCACAGGCTGGCAGCAGGACTACGCCAGACCAGGACTTGTCTGAACATGCACTGCCGTTACATGATAAACATGTCACACAAATGTCCTATGCTGCACTGAGTGAGAAGACCAAGTACACTAACAATACAACAAACCCAAGTGTCAAAACAAGCAGTCTGTGTGCACGTTGCATGCCTACAATTTTTACCTGTGTATGTGTACTCCCCTGTAAAATTATCTCCTTTGTTGGTCCCAGAACAAAAGAGAAGTTCTTACAACAGCCCAAACATGCTGATTCGATTAAAGGTATAACATGGTTTAATATAAACTGTGGCCTTAACTTATAAGAGAGATTTTTCACCACTGGATGGCAGAATCTTCCTCTAGTCTAACAATATGATAGCAGAACAATTTGCTAAAATTAAAGCGAAATTGGAACTGTCATAATCAATCTGGTGTCTGATCAAAGTGGAAGGATCTACTGGAAACATAACTGCAGAGGCAAAAGTTATACTTTTTAGAAGGTCTTTTCTGACCATAACATCTGACCTTTTAACATCTGTCCTGTGAATTACAGGGCACTTGTTTTTCTGCAGATTTGTCAGTGTCCCCAACCTTGCCCACCTGGTCAATGCAATGCTTATGTCTACACAGAGTATCTTTTCCCTTCAATCCCATATTACATCACAACTAAATATCTGAATTACAGAAATCACCACACACTTGGGAGATGTATTTAGAAAGATGCTGTAGTTAGCAATATTATAACCTCTTAAAAATACAAACATAACAGTAGGAACATGTGCTAAAGCTCAATCAATGTAGTGGTTGGGCCAGCAATGGCAAGATTTCAAAATAATTTATTTAATTTCTGTTGAGAGGATGTGGCATTTTTAGCTTATTGTTGAAACTTTTCAGGAATTACTTTAAGCAAAAATAAATGCCTAGATCCATAATTTCTTCTTTTACTTAGAGTATATACTGAGCAGCTTCATTGAACTGTGCCTGAGCAAAAGGTGAACAAGAAAACAAGCTAAGGCTTCATCACTGCCAAGTGGGAAGACAAACTTCGTTCTTAACTTCAGAAGGTTTTGTGTTAGTTTCTGTGAAGCACAGATTATTAGTTTCTGTTAGCAGAGTCTATTAAGTAATTTGGAGTATTGCTAAGAATCTAAAACTCTAATTCTTTTTTAAGACCTGCTTCCATAGGGTTGTCAACATGGCTTCACCACGGGGAAGACATGCTTAACCAACCTCATAGCCTTTTATGAGGACATAACCAGGTGGATAGATGATAGTAAAGCAGTGGATGTGGTCTATCTTGATTTTAATAAAGCATTTGACACAATCTCACACTGCATCCTTGCAGCTAAACTGAGGAAGTGTGGGCTGGATGGTCAGGTAGTGAGGTGGACTGCGAACTGGCTGAAGGAAGGAAGCCAGAGAGTCGTGGTCAATGGGGCAGAGTCCAGTTGGAGGCCTGTATCTGGTGGAGTGCCTCAATGGTCAGTACTGGGATCAGTATTATTCAATATATTAGTCAGTGACTTGGATGAAGGAATAGAGTGTACTATCAACAAGTTTGCTGATGACACCAAGCTGGGAGGAGTGGCTGACACACCAAAAGGCTGTGCTGCCATTCAGCGAGACCTGGACAGGCTGGAGAGTTGGGCGGGGAAAAAATTAATGAAATATAACAAGGGCAAGTGTAGAGTCTTGCATCTGGGCAAGAACAACTCCAGGTACCAGCATAAGTTTGGGAATGACCTGTTAGAGAGCAGTGTAGGGGAAGGGGACCTGGGGGTCCTGGTGGACAGCAGGATGACCATGAGCCAGCACTGTGCCCTTGTGGTCAAGAAGGCCAATGGCATCCTGGGATGTATTGGAGGGGGGTGTTTAGTAGGTCAAGAGAGGTTCTTCTCCCCCTTTACTCTGCCCTGGTGAGACCACATCTGGAATATTGTGTCCAGTTCTGGGCCCCTCAGTTCAAGAAGGACAGGGAACTGCTGGAGAGAGTCCAGCGCAGAGCCACGAAGACGATTAAGGGAGTGGAGCATCTCCCTTATGAGGAAAGGCTGAGGGAGCTGGGTCTCTTTGGTTTGGAGAAGAGGAGACTGAGGGGTGACCTCATTAATGTTTGTAAATATGTAAAGGGTGAGTGTCATGAGGATGGAGCCAGGCTTGTCTCAGTGACAACCAATGATAGAACAAGGGGCAATGAGTACAAACTGGAACACAGGAGGTTCCACTTATATTTGAGAAAAAACTTCTTCTCAGTGAGGGTGACAGAACACTGGAACTCCATGGGGGTTGTGGAGTCTCCTTCTCTGGAGACATTCAAAACCCGTATGGACACCCTTCTGTGTAACCTCATCTAGGTGTTCCTGCTCCGGCTGGGGAATTGGACTAGATGATCTTCCAAGGTCCCTTCCAATCCCTAACATTCTGTGATTCTGTGACTTTGTACAGAGTATTTCTTTAGAAGTCTTTGTTCCTGTTATTTTTTTACCCCCTCTTTCCAGGTAATTTATGAATGTCTAAGTTACATCTTTTTGTTGAAGCGATTTTATCTTACAAGAGCCAAAATAGCATTTAGAGTAGTAGGGAACTGAATTGTGCTTTGAGTCACTATTTCAGCAACAAAATACATAGACTATTCCAGAAAAAGTAAAAGATAAAGCAAACAGGGCAATAGGAGCACAAACAAAACAAAAGCCATGGAGACATGTCCGGAGGGGTGGGGGATGCCGCTTATGTCGCAATGAGCCAGGGATCTCCCACCTCTCGGCAGGTGCCATGCTGGAGCAGCGTTTCAGCAGGTAGCACCAGCTCACATGGGCAAACCCCAGCGAGGGGCTGGGAAGCTGCCTATTGCCCCCTCTCTGGCAGTTACCACTTGGCCCAGGATTATAGCTTGCCTTGACTAAAATGACCCCTGTGGATCATCTAGATGTGGTCCCACTGCCCCTCTGTGCCGAGCAGCTCTCCTGGTGTCTTCACCAAAGAGTGTCTTAACCCTGAAAACTACAGAGCCGCATTTCCTCTGAGCACTGCTTGTCAAGGCGTGCTGGAGGGTGAGAGGGCCTTGAGAACATCTGGATTATAATTAAACAGGAATTTACAGTAACTAGACATAAGTGGCTTGAATGACAAATTTACTGCTGATAAAGCTAGATGAGTTTACCCAGATAAATTTCTGTGTTTTCTTCCATCCTGAATAAAATGTAGTTTTGTAGTTTATATTGGGGGAGCACTGAGAAAGCTTCTTTTTCACTTGAGGGCTAATTGCAGGTCCAATAAAAGACTTCATCTGGACCACAACATTATCGAGCAGCATTATTCTTTGCCTGCATGCCGGGCTTGTCAGAGGATCCTAGCTCCTGATTAAGAAATGTAAAACCAGATTAAGACTAAATAAACCATCAGCCATGATGTTTTAAAATATGCTATTAAAGGCATAGTGAATGCACACAAAGTGTTTGCAGCATGGCCTGGAGTTTATTTTTCCAAAGACCTCCTCATTCAGCAGAGGCACATCAGGGTGAATTCCCGTGTCACCTGGACTCATCGCTTTCATGTCACTGATATTCATAATCTGCTAACAGGGTAGGACATCGATGTTACACGTGAATCAAACACACCTGGGATTGTTCTCTTGCATTGGACCAGCAGGTCTGGGGCCACCCTCACCATACTTTTGAGTCTCTCTTCCCTTTGGGAGAAGGATGGGGCAGCCAGCCTGTGCCCTCAGGGGAGCTGCTGGAGGTGGGTTTCCCTGACCATTACCTAATGGGCATGTAAGGGTCTCTGCTGCTCTCCCTGTGAGACCCTGCAAAGGGCAGTCTGTGCCTCTTCTGTTCCTCATCTTCTTACAGAAACCACTATCTGCTCAGTCCTTGGTCTCTTCTTTTGCTTTCTTCGGGTGCTGACCTCCTCCAGGGATGGTACAGAGCATCACCTACACAGGTGGGAATTCCTTGGGGCCTTCTTTTATGACTCCCGTCTACAGTAGTATTAATGCTGATGTCTTATGCTTACCACATCTTGTTGTCTTGCAGTTAGGGGTCATTTTTGACGAATGGCAGGCAACATTTTTCCTCCTTTAACACATTGGCACTGCTAATGGGGGGGCTCCCAATGCATCTGCTACCAAAATATGAGATTTGGGTGGTTCGTTTAGAGGGCAGGTCTTGTGTTGATGCCACACAGCCCTCAGATTCCATGTCCTCATCCACTGCAGATTCACTTTAGAAGAGCTGATGGACTAATTTGGCATGTCAAAGCTAATGTGAAATCCTTGGGTATATCAACATTTCAAAGCACAGTCATAAATGTCAGCAACTTCAACACTGGCAGGATTTACAGCAAAATTATGGCTTAACCTGTCATGAAGAGTAGCCTCCAAAAAATTAGTAATCTTGCCTGTGTTTTGCAACGCGTGTCTTTGGTGGAGGTCACATTGGAAATTCACTGCTGAGTGTTTTAGCAGAAAAAGTGATATACAACCTGATGCTTGTGCACTAATACTTAATTTTTGCTTGTGCTTTCAACATTCATTATTTTTTTCCATTTGCTGTCTTTCTTTATGCAAGCGCACACCTGCTGTGTGAATGTCCCTGTGACATGCTGCTGTCTTTTAGTGTTAATGTCACAGATACGGGGCTTTGTCTCGCTGTGACTCCATTCCTGTCTGTAAAACAGCTAACCTTGGAAGAGATAGTGAAAAACCCTTGGTCCTCCCTTTATCAGCACCACCCAATCCATTAATGACAGGCTGATTGAAAAGCCTTTACTTATGGCCAAACTCTGCTCAGTAAAGTCAGAATTAAATGTGAGGGTTTCCTGAACTGAGCTCCTCAGGGCTAATTCCTTTTCTCTGGCAAAAGGACTTGTGAGAGGGGATTCCACCTTGATGTCTCAGATGTGGGGAAAAAGCTGCAGTGCTTATTTCCAACAGTGTTTTCATCCAACAGTTCAAGTCCTTCTAAAGTCCCTTCTAAAGGTTTAAGCGGTCCCTTTGTTCTTGTGCCAGCTCCCTGTATGGATGCAAACCATTACCTCAGGACACTAAATTGTCTATTTTGCCAAGGTGGAAATCTGCTTCTGCTTCAGAAAAGGGGGTATGATTTGTGGAGGAATTTGGGAATGGATGGGAGGTGCTATCTTTGTGATTCAAGCAAAATGCAAAGTAGGGTAAAGGTTGTATAGCAGGGAATAAATAGGTATCTGCTATGCATAGCTGGAGATAGGGCTAGAGCAAACATATTCATTGATAACTCTCATTTTTTGCCTCATTGCTGGGTATAAAAATCACTGATCCAGGCTCAGGTAGGCAGGATTTAACACACAGCATGTAGTCTGCTGGTAGAGTTTGACCAGGATAAATGAGGAGATACATAACAGATCAAAGTGGGTTTGTGCTGAGAGGAGCACCTGCAGTTCTCGTGGAAGAAAACCACAGAGAAGTCTCTGCAAATCTTGTCTTTTTTTTTTTTTTTTTGGTAAGAAAATAGAAAATCTTTCTGACAGGGAAGTGAAATCCCCCTAGTCCCTCTAGAAATGGTGGCTCATGGTCCTTCAGAGGTTCTTATTCCCTTGATGGTCTTTTAGGGTAATGAGGTGATCCGTGGAGGACTCGTTCAGCTATTAGTCTTCCCGGGACTGAGTGGTACTGCAGAGAATTAAAGCTCCCAGAAGACAATGGCTATTCCCACAGCCTTAATATATTATATTATATTTCTGTAAGTGGAAGAAAGACTCCAACAGAATTATTCACCCTCCCTGTGCCCCCCTATAACTTCCTTCATCACCACTCTATAAATTAAAGCTTGCAAGGATTTTTCTCAGGAGCAGTCTCTCAGGGCAAGTGCAAAACTCATTAAATGAAAACAAACGTTCAACCCTTTCCTGTTATTTCCCTCCCCAGTTGGTCTGTTAAAAAAAAAATAAAAATCCTAAAACTGAAATAGAAAAAAGGTAGGAGTTTCCTGTTTTAGTAACTAAAAAGAAAGGCCAACCTGAGTCCTGGTGCAAGCAGTGGGACCATCCATCCTTCAACTGAGACGGACCGAGAAGGGAGAACCAGCCCTAGAAGTGAGTGCAGGGACGCTGAGCCCTGGGGATAGCTGGTGGACAATGGGGAATGAAGCATGTGTGCCCTCTTTGGAGCACAACCCCAGGCCTCCTCTGGGTGCAGGCCTGTATGTGGGCAGCATGTCCACCAGCAGCTTGAAGAAAAGCTCAGGCTGGCCATTTGCTGACTGTAGATGTGCTCAGGGTGGTTCCAGCCACTGTGCAATGAGGAGAACCACCACGGAGATATGTTGACTTCGTGGAAAGACAGTGAGTTTGCCTCTGTGGTGATTAGATGGACGTGTGAGCAGCAAAACTGCATCAGGGCTTTGGAGGGGGTGAAGTGTCCAGTGATGCCAAAGAGAGCTCTCTACTTGGGCTCTGCAACTGTGAAAACACAATGCCATTGAACAAAATGCAGTGGAAAACAGAGTTTCCTCGAAACTTCTAGGGACTTTACTGCGGTCCACAGGTGCCTGATATAGCAATATTTCTGAATGGCAAGTTGCCAGTAGTGTGCTGAAGGGGTTTGGTAGGAACACCAAAGTCCACGTGGCAGTTTTCCTTTTCCCTGGTGTGAACTACTGTCTTCATAACTCTCTGTCAGTGAATTGTATTAACTGCAGTTCAGAGTAATCAGTCTCTCTTGGGAAGTTACCATTTGACTTTCACACTTGCCCTTACTAAGTAATACTATAAATCTTTGAATCGTCTGGCTGCCTTTGATCTACCTGCAAGTCTGTTGAATACGTGGTGACTGGAGTGGAGGAAGGAGGGAGAAAAGTACCTCTTTGCTGTGCTGAAAAAAAAGAGATTAATATGGCTCATCTTCCTCACAAAATGAGTTCAGTTTGCATTGTTAAAATTTGTGTTTATCATACTTCAGAGCAGGGGAGGAGTGGTTATTTTCTTGTGTTGGTTCTTTTGGTTATTCTTTTGTGTTGTTTGGGAAAGTGAAAAGATATTTAGTTGAATCTTAAAATTAATCAAGACTAAGGTCCTGTCAACAGCAGAACTCACATGTTGTTTGTAAATAGCACTTCGATACAATATAAAACAAAATATTTGAACAAGGCAGATTTGGGGGGATACACTGCCTGCAGGTGGAGTGCAGAACACGGGAAACCCTGGGTGCTAGAGAGCACTACACTTGCATCACTAAACCCTTGAACCATAAGTGTAAGTGATGGCAATCCAGAAGAAGCCTTGGACTTCCCCAAGGTGGGGTTTATCTCATCAAATTCAGGTCTCGCACAGTCACCTAGAGTCCCGTTAGTGGCTAATGAACAGGCTCAGCTCATTTTATATTGATCACAATGTGAAGCTGACCTTGCTTTTTGTTTCTAGGTATCTGAGCGCTCCTGTTTGCGTTGCCCCTTCACGTGGGCCAAGAGATATCTTCCTGTACCTTCCACATTTGTTATGTAGGTTGTTGTGATGTGAAGGGGTAGGGCAGACTGAAATCCTGTATCAGGCTTAGCATGGGCTAGACGCAGCACTTGGAACAGGTTTCATCTGGCGAGCAGCTCTCTTGTGGTGGATCAGGCATTAGCAAAGGGTATCAGGTGCAGGATAGCAAGATGTTCTGTGGGAGGTAGCTTGATCTGTTGAAGCTACTTTGGCCTTATTACACCACAGCAACATCACAGAGACCACTTTGCTCTGAAATGTGTTCAGAAAAATGAGAGTAATAGCTGTGCCAAGCAATACATAAAAAGAAAAACAAGGGTATTATACTAAATATTTGCAAGGCTATCAGCCACATCCCTCAGCAATCATATCTATTAACATGATTACTATAAATAATGTACCCTTCAGTTACGAGCTTCCTTAATTTGAGCATTCATGGCAATCAGATATCAGCTGAAAGGCTTCTGATTTTTTTTTTTTTTTCTCAGTATTACTAGACAAAATTATTGTCAATAACAAGAAATCTTTGGAAAGTGCCTTACTCTGGGAATTTAATTTTGGTATCCTTTTTTTTAGTGTTTGGTACTCTGTGAATCTCTGCAACAAGAGCAGAAAGGGGAGAAAAATGTGTCCTTCAGTGCACATTTGGTACTCGAATTCAGCTGCAGCACCAGATTTGAATGAGACAGCAAAGTAGGACGATCACCTTTTACTCCTGAATGCTCTTGAGGTCAAAAGGGAGAAAATGCACCATTCAGCTATAGAGATTTTGAGTTTCTGAGGCAATCACTTATGTTTTTGCTGTTATCAGCTACTTGTTCTACTGTATGTTATAAAAAATTACTCCCCCACCCTTTATATCCTTGTATTGTGCTTGTTGATGCAATTCTGCTGAAGCACTTATGAAACAACCAGAGGAAGTTTGAAACAGCTTCCTGAAATATTACACATAGCCAACATGTGTATGTGTTTATTTGTGAATACAATTTATTTCTCTGGAGGCTGGTATAGTGAGGCATCTCTGGATACATTGACATATGCCCTAAGTTGAATAGTGCATCTTATTCTAAAAAAAGGCAACCTAGTGGATTATATCTATATCTATATCTATATCTATATCTATATCTATATCTATATCTATATCTATAATCTATGTCTATGTCTATGTCTATATCTATATCTATATCTATATCTATATCTATATCTATATATCTATCTCCACACACACAGAAAAATAGAAATATACATGTGTGAAAGAGACAAAAAAAAGGCAATGTTTATTCCCAGATTTGAGATTAAATGATGTATCAGGAGCTCTGCTTCATCTATGCAATGCATCGGTGGGATGCATACCTCAGGTCCTCTTATATGGACTTGATGCTTCTGCAACTTAGAAATGCTCAGAGGAAGACCGCATGCCCAGTCTATCCGTGTTGTCACAGACGTGTCCATGAAGATATGATATGCAATACAGCCTTCTGTCTACCTGCACCTAAAATATATGTTGTATAAAGGTCTGTAAGTACCCTAGAAGGAGGAAGGGATGTTTTCCAGTTATTATGGGAAACACTATTTCCAGCTTAAAAATTACTAGGGTTTAGTGGCCTTGAATTTCTTTTGGGAAGAGGAAGGCTTTTGACCTTCAGACAGAAGGGTTGACTGGGGAACATGTTTGGTTTGCATTTTTTTTTGGAAAAAAGTTTGACATTTTTATTATGTGCCAGGGTAACGCTAACCCCCTCTCATTTTTCATGAATGGTAGGGAAAACATATATTGTGAAACACACTTTACCTGTCTTTATGCTTTGATGTGCACGGAATGAATGTGTTTGGTGTAAACAATGGGCAAGAAAGTCAGGTGCCAGACTACTGAGAGCAGGGCAATGAAAGCACTTTTCCCTCCTGTAACAAAATCAGAGATGCAAGTCATTAAGCGTACAACCCACTTTCCTCCAATATGTGGGACTCACCTCTGGGGCTGCTCAGCTGGATGCAACATGGGATGTTTGGGGAGGGAAAGGGTTGCAACATTGGTTATGAAAAAGTGAAATAAAGTCAAAGAAAGAGTGTTGTGGCATGTTTTCTGTCTGCCTGCTTTGGCTAGTTCATTCTGCCATTAAGAAGCAGTCTCCCCTTCCCACATTTGCAGCAGAGCACTCCCCCAGTGTAAAACAAGCCAGGGGATGCGACTTCCAGCCCAGCTAGCAGCATCAGCTCACCAGTCAGCACTGATGTACGAAAATAAAATGCCAGGAGGAGGTTGTATGAGAAATACTAATTCCCTCTAATGGTTGAGAGCAGAGGCATGGGCATCAGTTTGATTTGATGCATTTTCTTTAGTAGTGAAGCAGGTCATCTTGGATCCGCTCCAGATGGCTTATTTTTGGCTTGTAATAGAGTGAATAAATATCACTCCTTGCTTGTAAGGCCGGGACCAAGTAGATGACTTTCCCCTGGGATAGCTCTGTCAACCCCTCTTCAGCTCTACCATGTTCCTGTGATTAGGCTGAGTGCATTATATAGTAATAACGCTCTTCAGTACTTTGAAAATCTATATTACAGCCAGCAAACAGGGGCTCACATGACAGTATGGATGGATGGACAGTCTAACTCTGGGGACAGCAGCAACATCAACAACAGCAGCAGGGTATCATCTCTTGGCAAAGGCTGCAGCAGGCAGAAAACGAGTTCATGGAAGCTTAAAAAACACGTCCCTGGAGGTTGTTGTTGCAGCTCAAGTGCTTATGTCTGTAGCCACGGGCCGTGTAACTGAGCTGTGGGAGCGATCGATCACTCCTAAAGCGAGCTGCCACTCACCTGCTCACCCAGGACGGCTGCTCCCTTATGCCTCTGCCTACAAACATCCCTCCTGTACAAATGACCAGAGACTATATTGGTTCCTATGTGTTTTGGTACTGAAATCTGAACAGGTAAATCAGGTGAGCTCCTCCTGTGGTGATGTAGCAGTGCTGGTAGAAAAAAGTCCTCATGCTGAAGATTTTTTTTTTTGGTCAAAAAACTCCTAAGCTGCTGTTGGCTGAAGGGATGTACACTGCTACGTTGCTGCTCTCGCTTAACTGTGTTGGGCACAGTAAAACGCCCAGTATCTATACAGGCTGGGAGATGGAGGGTTGAGAGCAGCCCTGTGGAGAAAAGATGGGACATGAGCTGGCAATGCGCACTTGCAGCCCAGAAGGCCAATCTTACCTTGCGCTGCATCAGAAGGAGCATGGCCAGCAGGTCAAGGGAGGTAGGTGATTCTACCCCTCTGCTCTGCTCTGGTGAGACACCACCTGGAGTCCTGTGTCCAGCTCTGGAGCCCTCAGTACAGGAAAGACATGGACCTGTTGGAGAGGGGCCAGAGGAGCAACAGAAGAATGACCAGAGGGCTGGAACAGCTCTGCTGTGAGGACAGGCTGAGAGAGTTGGGGTTGTTCAGCCCGGCGAAGAGAAGGCTCGGGGGAGCCCTTATTGTAGCCTTTCAGTGCTTAAAAGGGGCCTATAAGAAAGATGGGGACAGACTTTTTAGCAGGGCCTGTTATGACAGGACAAGGGGTGATGGTTTTAAACTAAAGGAAGGGAAATTCAGGCCAAACATGAGGAAGAAATTTTTTACACTGAGGGTGGTGAAACACTGGCCCAGGTTTCCCAGAGAGGTGTTAGATGCCCCATCCCTGGAGACATTCCAGACCAGGCTGGACGGGGCTCTGAGCAACCTGATCTAGTTGAAGATGTCCCTGCTTAGTGCAGGGGGTTGGACTAGATGACCCTTCCAACCCAAATTATTCTGTGATGCTAGGATTCCAGGATTCTGAAAGTACATCACACCTCCTGTGCAACCCTTAGCTGCACTGGTGAAGCTTTCATGTACCAGGCACTGGGGAAAAACTGTGAAGGCCCCTAACTGCAGAGCTTTCTGATGCCCTGTGTGACCACTGTGTGCTTGCATTGCCTGGGCTGGGGCCAAACAAAGCACAAGGAAAGAGCTGCTGCCACTGCTTGTGGCTGCATGAACTCTGCCACCTGCTACCTGTCACCACTGCATGGGCAGCTGCAGCCATCCTGCTCTCACTGTAATTAGGGCCTCTCATGCACATACCCCTGGGATAGCAGTTGCAAAGCTGATTACATTTTGAAATTATCCCTGTGGAGAAGGAGGGGGCACTTCAGTTCTCCTTTCATCATTTGCTCCCCTCCTTGTGTTAATCAGCAATCAAAACCAAAAAAGATAGAAACAATAAGCAAAATGAACAAGCCTAAAATACATCCTTTGCTCTCAAAGTAGTCCTGCACCATGAATTCAAAAAGGCCACCAAAATGCCCAAGGCTGCAGGTGAAGGTCCTGGCTCTGAGGCTGCTGCAGCCCAGCGTGCTCCCTTGCCAGAGAGAAGGACTGCTCATGTCACTGTGCGGTGACAGCGAGCGGGGCATTGCAGCACATTTGCTGCAAGAGTAAAACTCTCGCTCTTGTGTCTTACGAGGCAATGAACACCTCCCAAGTGGGTAAGCTGCAAGGCCAAAGCCCATGTTGTGGCTTCTGCGTGGAGAGTTGTGTTCTTGCTGGTGTTGACTACAACCACGTGGGACCAGGGTAAAGTATGGCAACCATTACACTGTGGCACATGAGGCTACCTCAGAAAAAGGAAAATAGGCATTTCTGACTGTCTTTTTTCCAAGCCTGTTGCAGGTGTGTGATAGACACAAGACTTCAGATGTATCAGTATTGACATGCTGACCTCTGCAATTCCCGTGTGCAGCCAAATTGCTCTGGGTGTTATCAGTTTCTCTAATGAAGGGAAAAATCTTTAGAAAACACAGAGTTTTCCTCAAAGCCTCACTTTACCCGTCCACAAGACCAGTGGAGATTTCCTCTATAAGGCAGGGAGAAGCATCTATCTCTTTCCAATATCTATACAAGCTGACATCAGCCAAGACACCTCTGTTGGAAATAGCTGCACGGAGCAATTCACACATCCAAAAGCAGGTAGGAGCCAAGCCGCAGCTGTGGTGGTCTCCTGGGAGTGCATCATTTTCCTTGAGATTCCTTCAAGGACTCTTGATAGCCGTCTAGGACAGAGCCTGAGAGCATCTCACAGTCAGCCGAAGGGGCCTCAGAGCAATGCCTGTGACCATCTCATTTCCCTGCCAAGGAAACCCTCTCCAGGAAAACCTCTGATCTCACTTTGGGAAGAAATACTCATCATGTAGACCCTGCTGCAGAGGATGAAGAGCTCTGTAAGGGACTGGGACGAGTGTACTTGTAATAAGAAACCCTGGTCCTATTGAGCAAGTGCCTTGAGGCTGCTTTTGGTGGCTCAACCAGGAAGTCCAGCAAGCAGAGTTCTGGAAGCTGGGCATCTGCTGCCCTTCAGGAAACTCCCAGGGCTGAGAACCTACATCCTGACCACCCATGCTCGTCCCTCAACAGCAGGCTGCCTTCTCATGTCTCCTCCTGTCTGCCATATAGATTATGACATAATGAAAGCTGTAGTGAATTAAAATCTATCTAACGTTTGCTTGGTCTTCAGACAGGGCAGGCTGGGGAGGTCTGGCTGATCCCCAAAGCGTCACATGATATTCAGGTCCAGTTTTAATTATTTTTAATCTGTAAGGGGAAGTGTCTCTATTTAAACCACGTAAAAAGCCTCTGGATTATGTGTACAAAACAATTAGCTACCAAAAGGAATTCCTGCTGGGCTTTCATACAAAAGCTTTCTGCTGTTCAGTGCTAAAGGCAATAATCTCTCTGCCTTTGCAGGACTTGTAACCTCAAAGCCCAAAAAACCTGCCTACCTTGGTCATATTTTGGTCTGTGAAAGACTTAGTTACTGAAATCCAGTATCCTGCTTTTTACCTTTTACCAGTGAACGCCTGTGATTTCAGACTGGTAGCCCCTGTGCTTCTCAGGGCTTAGCCCCTTTCTTCTCCTTTCTTTTGTGTATGTGTTTCTTCCAGTTTACCAGCTCCGCCAAATAAATAGATGGCTGTGATGATTATGCTTCATGCTGAGTTAAATGTTACTAACAGTGTTAAAGGATTGCTATAGAACAAAATGCCTCTGGGTGAAAATACAGTAGTTAAATGCGGAAAACGCGGGTTTCTCCAATGCCATCAAAACACAATTTAAGACAGGGTTTCAAAATTGTTTTAGTTGGTCAAACATAATGCATACTTTTGTTATCAAAATATATCTAGATCAATATTGCTCTTTGAAATCACGTGGGATCTCTGCTGAAGAGAGCTGTAATGAAAATTACTCTGTCTAGGATTTCATGTTGGGCTTTGTTTGCTCTCCAGCTGGGAGAGAGGTTTAGAGAAATGCTGATGCTGAGGGTACTGGGCTACCTCTGAAAGTCCTTCAGCATTTCTTTGGTGTGTGCTGGCCCAGGGATATAAGGCAATGGAAGTCAGCCATAGCATTTGCTTCAGGTCCTGCTGAGTCTCAAGACACAGGATTATATAATAAAGGTGTTATTGAGCCCTAAAATTTGGTTGGTTTTGAAAATATTATTAATTATTATTTTTTTCTCTCCTTGGGATACTTGCACTTGGATTCATAGTACCATGATAACAATTATTCAGAAATTTAAAAAAAGAAAAAAAAAAGGTAGTGTTTAACACTGCTTTAACACCATAAAATTTGAAGATTTTTTTGGGGGAAGGGTTCTTCTGATAGATGTGCATGGTTTGCAAAAAATCTAATAGGAACATGTGGATATTGAAAAAACCACATGCCCTTTCCAACTATTAATGTCCCATCTGTAGGTCCAACACTCCAGACCCTCTGCAGTTTTTTAGCTCAGCCTTGCTGCTGCTCTTTTTTTATTATTGCCCCTGCAGGGATGAAAACAAGTCCCATTGATAAATAACTGCATGTACCATAAAAGTGCAGCTTCTGGATAAGCCTCCTCATCTGTAACTTGAGCCAAGGGCAAGGTGCTGGGAGCTGGGACAATTCCCCAAAGGACCCTGGTTTATTTGTTTTTTATATACCTACGTGCAGTCGGTTGCAGAATTTCCTTGCCACAGTCATGCAAGTGCACACATTGTCAAATAATCTGAAGAATGGATAATAACTTCTGAACTGTGTTTTTGAGAGAAAGTGCATATGTTTTGCAAGGCCTGCTAACAAGCTGTAGAGGAGTAGCATGGAAATCAGCATCCCCCTGCTGCCGCTGAACCTAGCAAATTCTATTCGGCGCAGTTTGTTTTAATTTTAGTGGAAAGAATTGCTTTGAAAGCTTATACTCTCTACAGTATTATGAAACGTATGCCCTTAAAGGCATGTTGTTTGATCTGTTTTCTTATTTGTGTGCAATTTAATGCAAAAGAGAAAAAAAAAAAAGGAAAAAAAGAAATGCAGATGTTTTCCTTAGCAGATTTTTGAGGATGGTTGGGATGCAAAAGCAAGGGATGCAGCGTTGCTGCTGCAGTAGAGATGGCAAAGGTTGGATGCACTTGGGATGAGTAGGGATGAAATGTGAGGGTGAGGATCTGA
Source organism: Patagioenas fasciata (assembly GCF_037038585.1). NCBI lineage: Eukaryota > Metazoa > Chordata > Aves > Columbiformes > Columbidae > Patagioenas > Patagioenas fasciata. The sequence continues at coordinate 120,766,202 of NC_092520.1, read as the reverse complement.
GCTCTGTCTGGCTCTACACCAGGAAGAGGAATTTTTGCTACCAGTTAACACAAACAGCAAAAGGGTTCGAGTGGTTTGTTTTTTCACTCCAGCCATTTCAGCATGGCAACAACCTTAAAAGAAATGGCTATCTGGTACCACCGATGGCAGCAGTACGGGTAGAGCTGTGTTTGCTCACACCTGAATCATGGACTCAGTCTAAAGCCTCAAACAGAAATGGCTAGAACTTTGAAAAAATCTGCTTTTTTTTAGCCAAAACTTTTCAGTGCAGGATTGTTCCTATTCCTAGCCCACCTGCAGAATAAATAGCTCCATAAGCCCTTTCTGTACTGCTTTGAGAAAAGAAATCCAGGGCAATTTCTGGCAGCAAAAGAGGGTCATTTTGGTGGGGGTTAGGTGAGGTGCTGGCCTGCAGATAGCACAGCTTCATTCCTTGGTTCAGCTGCAGACTCTCTGTGGGGCTCTGGCCTCATCTTGTGCTTCTGCCTGGGGCTGAACAGAGACAGTCGCATTGGCACAGTGCTCCAGGGAGCACCCTCAGCCCCTGTCTTCAGACACGGCTGCTGAAACACCACTGGGGAGATGCTTCTGAGTTTAAGAAATTCTTGGTCTCCACTTTCCTGCCTTTCACCATCAAAAAGACAGCGATACCCAGAACAGCTCCTATGGGACCTGAGCGATTCCCAGTGCCAAGGCAGTGCTGCCTGGGGCAGTGAGGTCCTGCTCTCACTGGAGGGCAGTGGGCATGGGCTGTGACACAGACAGCTGGGTGGGTGCTTCAGGGAAGTCAAATCCCTTGGAAAGCTTCAGAAATACTGTAAGCAACAGACAGGGTTAATTTTCCTCTTTTGTTTCCCTGTGCTTTCCACCGGACTTTTCCCCAAAGGCAAAGTGTAAAATTTCTCACAGTCCATATTGATACCAAGGATGTATCTGATCACTGTGTCTAGATGCACTTAATCCCTCCAGTAATATTTATAGCTAGATGAAGATGAGTTAAGCCTGGACACAAAAAGAAAATACATTAAATAAAAGTTGAGAGAGTTGGGATTGTTCAACACGGAGAAGAGAAGGCTCCAGGGACACCTTATTGTGGCCTTTCAGTACTTAAAATGGGCCTATAAGAAAGATGGAGACAGACTTTTTAGTGAGGCCTGTATCAATAGGGCAAGGCATAATGGTTTTAAACTAAAAGAGGGGAGATTCAGGCTAGATATAAGGAAGAAATTTTTTACTGTGATGGTGGCGAGTACTGGCCCAGGTTGCCCAAAAGAGGTGGTAGATGCCCCATCCCTGGAGACATTCCAGGCCAGGCCAGACATGGGATGGGAGCACTTCCTATCCTGGCATCCCACCCTCCTGGCAAGGGGGTTTGTTTGTTAGCGTATTTTGTCACCAGCAGACTGGAAAAAAAAAAAAAAGCAGCTGTGTTTCCTTGTTTCCTACAGATTTCCCCAGCTGCATGACGTAGTTGTGATCAAAATACCCGAGGCAGCATTTTCAGAGCTTCCAGTAAGAGTGTGGGCTAATTAAAGGATTTTTCTTGGCACAAAGGACCCTCCTCTGGCAGTGGCTGAAAGAAATAGGACAAACCCAGACATCAGCTTGAACTTCCTAAATCCTTTATCTGCTGTCACTTGGATGATCTGCCTGCCACAAGTGACCACGTTCTGAAAAACTCTTCTTGTCAAAATTACTGATAGCAAACTATCTCTTTAATCTACTTGGCATCAGGCGATGCTGACCTCCATCATGCTGCCAGGGCATCCCCAAATAGTGACAGTGCCCAGGTGGGTGTGAGGTATGTAAGAGTGATGGCAGCTTTGGTGAGGGAATGCAAAAAGTATCCCAGATTCTAGTGAAGACTTCCATGGAGATATAGAGTGCTGCCCATAGGGATGGGATTACCCCTATGGAGCAAGGCTTGGACTACAACTTCTTGCCATGAGAGGAGAGAATAAAATAGTGCCCTTATTTTTTTAAAGCATGAGGATGGACCCATTCCTCAGGCAGAAGATTTCCTTCGATAACTGAGTCTCAGAATAGACCCAAAACAAAACAAAAAAGGGAAAAAAGAAGGTAGTGGCCAGGCTTAAAAGCAATATTTGAGCTAGGATGCCTTACAGTCATGCACAGCCGTGTTCTGTGTTCTTGATCTACATCCCTGGTGTTTTATGGCTAGTAACTCTAGAATCACCACAGCTAGAAAATGACAACAACAACAACAATAATAGTAGTAGTACTAGTAGTAGTAATAATAATAATAATAATAATAATAATAATAATAAAAATAAATGCACAGAAATCAGCTAGCACTTTCCTCAATCAATACAGCTGACAGAAAACAAATTATGGGAAAGTACCTGATTTTGCTTTAATTGCTTTTTGATATTTTTTAGGGAAGTGCTTTGAAAACTCAATGGTCTTTTACTGAGTAGATGAATAAATAAAAAGGAAACCTGCCTTGTTCCTAGACAAAGAGGCTGTGTTCCCAAATTAACTGATGCACTTAAGAAGGAAATTAAAGTGCTGGTAGTTTAATAATAAAAGTCAGACAACTTTTTATGATTTGTGGAAGAAAATTGTGGAGTGTCCCCAAATGAAGGCAGTGTGCAGAGTAACAGGATAATGAAGGATTGAGCTTCTCCCAGCCAGCATTACCCTTAGCTGTGTTGCTTGAGAAACATCCCTTCTCAGGTTGTTGGAAAGAGATGCATGGTTGTGGAAACAGGGTGAAAACAAGGGTGTAAAAAGAGGCGGGGTAACTGTTGCCACAGATATAGAAGGTGGATGCTGAGTGTAAAAACTTCAATTTCAGGGTAGTCTCAGTCTGCGTGTCTAGTCCAGCCTTCTTTTTTTTATATATGTGCCAAGTCCCAAGATTACTGTAAGTGGTGGGTCCAGGATCTGCTTTGATACCAAGTTTGTCACCTTCTTGGAGCAAGCACATGGGGAAGAAACAAGAAGGAGCAGGCAGCAGGTGCTTCCTGGAGAAGAACTTCTGGCTGCAGAAGTGGTTGGGGCTTTTGGGGGGAGGGGTGGGACACAGCACAAAAGCTGGGAGAGCTGCTCTGTGTGTGCTGGGTTGCATTTCACAGCTTGAAATGGGAGTCGTCAGTTAATTTTCCTTCTGGGCCAGCAGCCGAAACAAGCAGGGAGCCGCTGTCCTGGTAGTCTGATAGATGATCAATTCAGTCTGTAATTCTTACACGGCCCTTGAGGCAATTTGCTCCAGCCTGTGAATAAAAGATACAGCCACACTTGGTGCCAAAATGAGATGTCAAGTTGCTCTGCCATCCTGAGTGAGATGAGAAATACGCCTCGGACATTATCACATTCATCTCAGAGGCCTGCCTGTAAATCCCTTGGGTTTTCCTAAGAGGGAATAAACCTGATGGCTGTGCATTGAGCAGGCTCTCAAGCTCAGGCATGCCCCACTCTTCTGCATGTGCGCTGCGTTTTTTTCTGTGCACCAGGAATTTGCATGGAGCAGCTGCCTCTGCACAGGTGACAGGCTGTCCCTGCCAGCAGCTTGGTGAGCCCAGGGCAGCTTCTGTGGCACAAGCACATCTTGTCAGGTCCTGCAGCATCTTGTATCATCCCACTGCATCCCACCACATCCTTCTGCATTCCACTGCTCTGTCAGCAAAGGAGAGCTCATTTATTCTTTCCAGCTCTGCTGGTCCAGTGGAAAGCCACTGCCTTCCTGACCAGCCTTTCCTGGCTCATATAGAGATGGCACCTAAATGTTACTAATGTGGTTTATTCAGTTTATGCCCTTTGATTGGCTATAGGTCACTGAGGTAATTTAGGTCAGGGATGTGGGCTGATCCCCAGTCAGTCTATAAATGCCTCTGTGTTTTGGTTGCAAAGGACTGGAGAGAGGGACACTGAATGCCAACATTTATGGAGCCACGCGCGTTATCAAGGAGAGGAGAAGAAATAAAACACCTTCCTGAAACTAAGCAGCACTGTGGCAGGCAGAGCAAGCTGTGCTCCAACCACCCATGCAGTAATATCTGCAACCTGATGGGGCTTTGGGATGGACCCGGGGGAACCCCATGGCAACCCTGCACTGATGGACACCCCCTCCTCCGGCTGCACCCCACACCATGGCACAGACAAGCGTCTCACCCAGTTGCTGCATTTCCTCACTCTGTTAGTGCAAAACTACCTCACCAGCCAGGTTGCTTTACCTGCCAGGCTTTCAGATCTCTGTTAGACTGGGTGGTTCATTTTTTATTAGTTAATTAACCTGGCCCCAGTCTGTGGTTGTGTTGCTGTGGCCTTTTACGGTGACTGCTTGGTCCTTGAGTCTGTGGTTTCGCCTATCTTCTCCCAACCTGGAGCTCCCAGAGTGAACAACTCTGAAGTACAAAATAGATTAACTTCTGATCAGTTTTATTAAAATCTCACAATAGGCACATGAACACACACACACCCACCTCTTTTTATTTTTTAACACTAGAAACAAACCTAATTTCCTCCACCATTATTCTTTCTCTGCTGGTTTATGTGTTGTTTTGTTATTGGCTCTAAAGCCTGGCTGCTTACCCTACACTGCTTGGGAAAAGCTCTGAAAAAGACCAGCCCTGCATGGGAAACTGTTAGTCACGGGAGGGAGGGAGAAAGCGAGTTTGGGTTGGTTTGTTCGGGGGGCTTGACACAGCCTGATGCATTCCAGCACCCCCAGTGCCCAGTCACCACCCGGCCCCCATTGCATGCCTGTGCCCTGTGGGGACCCAAGGGGACCCTCAGTGCCTTTGGTGTGGGGACAGCTTTCCCAGCAACTTCATTGAAAACTGGGTGGAAAAAGTAGTAATTAGGTATAGGATTAGCTAGCAGTGTCTGTGCTTCTTTGGGAGGCATGAAAAACAATTTTGAACATGGGAGGGGCATTTTTCCAGATTAACCGTGGTTTAAAAATATCCTGACCTTTGAAAATGTCTTCATAAACCTGTCTCAAACAGGTTTCTTAAGGATAAGCCTCACATAAATCTGAAGCAAATATAACTGAAAATATTCCAGATTTTCATTTACACTTTCAGTTTCGCAAGGAGAAAAATGTGGTTCTCCCACCTGGGGACTGTTGAAGCCGAGCTTTCATCACAAGACACCTTGTTAGCAGGTTTAAAATCTCCTCATTGTTTTCAACTAGTGTGTCCTGGTAGCCATGAGAGCAAACCGCATCCTGGGGTGCATCAAACAGCATAACCAGTGGTCAACAGAGGTGATTGTCCTGCTGTATTCAGTCCTGGTGTGGCCTCACCTCGAGCACTGTGTTCAGTTCTGGGGCCTATCATTTAAGGAGGGTGTGAAGGTCCCTGAATGCCTCCAGAGGAGGCAACAGAGCTGGTGACAGGGCTGGAAGGCAAGTCCTGGGAGGAACAGCTGAGGACTCTGAGCTTGTCTAGTTTGGAGAGCAGAAGGCTGAGGGGCGACCTCATGACTCTGCAGCTTCTGAGGAGGGGAAGGGGACAGGGAGGTGCTGAGCTCTACTCCCTGGGATCCAGTGATGGGACATGTGGGAATGGCTCAATGCTGCACCAGGTGACATTTAGACTGGACAGTAGGAAGCATTTCTTTCCTGAAAAGATGGTCAAACACTGGATCAGGCTTCCTAGAGAGATGGTCAATGCCTCAAGCCTGGTCCAGTGTTTAAGACATATTTACACAAGGCCCTTGATAACATGCTGTAACTTTTTGTGAGTCCTGAAGTGGTCAGGCAGTTGGACTAGATGATTCATAGAATCATAGAATGTCCCGAGTTGGAAGGGACCCACAAGGATCATCGAGTGCAACTCTTGTCCCTGCATATGACAACCCCACAGTTCACACCATTGTTGTAGGCTCCTTCCAATTGAAATTATTCTATTCCATTCCATTCTAAATAAATGATATAGTTTTTGCTTTTAATTAACTTTTTTTTTCCCCCTGTGCAGAAGCAGTTTCTGTTCATAGCCAGCCTTGATAACATGTGGCTGAAAACAAAGTCCATTGCCAGAGAGTGGAGGCAATTTCAAGCATTGGCTGCATTCCCAGCCCTGCTTATGCCATAGCGATTGCTTCATGGTCCCAGGCACCCTGCAGCCACTGCAGTACAAAATAGCAAAGTGTGTAGATGAAGATGTACAGATGTTGGGCCACAGCCAAGCAGATATGAAGAGGAGTGCAGCTCTGATGCTGACATCCAGCATCCTGATGCTACTGGTGGGATGGAGGCTGTTGAAAGGTATTTAAAGTAATTTTATTTTCCTTATTTTCTTCTTTTCTACCCTATTTCCTGCACCCCCCCGCAGCTGTTTCTCTAGAGTCAGTCATGGGGCAATGGACAGTTATAGGCTTGCAGAGTTAAAACGCAATGGGTTTCTTTAACCTGGGGCAATAGAGGGAAATAAGGGCTTTGCTTGCCTTCATATAGTTTGTTTAAAAAAAAAAAAGTCTACACTGCGTAATACAGCCACTTAAATTTCTCTATTTTTTTTTCTACTCCTAAAAAACAACAAAAAATGTAAATTGCTTCCCTCTTCAGACAACAATAAATCACCACTAAGAAGTGTTAAAGAGCCTATTATTTAAACCTGAAGGAGTCTTCATGCTTCCTTCTACTTGCTTTGAAAAAGAAAAGTTTTCTCCTTTTTGAAAACCAGCCGGTTGTCTCTGACAGCTCCCAGGAGCAGAGCAGACTTGCCCCTGGCTTTGCCCAACCAGAGGCAGTGACCTCTGGGCTGTGCTGGAGGTCCTGACTGCAGACCCATCTTTGAGGATGGATGAGGATGATGAGCTGAGTATCTGTCCCCAGCACAGGGCTGCTGGGCAGGAGAAATTCCACACTCAGACAGTAGCAGTGAAGGAGGGAAAGGGAGAGGCTGAATTTCTTTTTTTTAAATTTTAAACAGCATTTCCATCCACCCCGTCATGCCAACAGATGGAAAATACTGGTGGTGCACCCATGTCTGTAAAATTATTTATGTGGTAAAGCACCTCCTGGAGCATACAGCCTTAGGAGGACACATGTCCCAGAGCAATGCCTTGTCAGCTGCCCTCCTGCTTACAAAATGTGGTATTTTGTATTTTATTTTTATGATGGACCTCTGAGACACAGAACTAACCCTGGCTGCAGTATGTGAGATGAAATCCTAGTATTCCTTCGTGGTCAAGTAAAACGGGCTGGAGCAAGATCCCAGTGAATGGTTGTATTGAACTGAGAGGACCAGGGAGACGGGAGGGCAGGGAAGGGTCCATGGGTGCTTGTTTGGAGATATGTATGGAAATCACAGAATCACAGGATATTAGGGGTTGGAAGGGACCTCGAAAGATCATCTAGTCCAATCCCCCTGCCGGAGCAGGAACACCTAGATGAGGTTACACAGGAATGTGTCCAGGTGAGTTTTGAATGTCTCCAGAGTAGGAGATTCCACAACCCCCCTGGTCAGCCTGTTTCAGTGTTCTGGCACCCTCACTGAGAAGATGTTTCTTCTCAAATTTAAATGGAACCTCCTATGTTCCAGTTTGTACCCATTACCCCTTGTCCTATCATTGGTTGTCACTGAGAAGAGCCTGGCTCCATCCTCCTGACACTCACCCTTTATATTTTTTTAAACATTAATGAGGTCACCCCTCAGCTTCCTCTTCTCCAAACCAAAGAGACCCAGCTCTCTCAGCCTTTCCTCATAAGGAAGATGCTCCAGTCCCTTCATCATCTTGGTTGCCCTGTACTGGACTCTCTCCAGCAGTTCCCTGTCCTTCTTGAACTGAGAGGCCCAGAACTGGACACAATATTCCAGGTGTGGTCTCACCAGGGCAGAGCAGAGGGGAAGGTGAACCTCTTTTGACCTACTAACCACCCCCCTTCTAATTCACCCCAGGATGCCATTGGCCTTCTTGGCCACAAGGGCACAGTGCTGGCTCATGGTCATCCTGCTGTCCACCAGGACCCCCAGGTCCCTTTCCCCTACACTGGTCTCCAACAGGGCATTCCCCAACCTATACTGGAACCTGGGGTTGTTCCTGCCCAGATGCAAGACTCTACACTTGCCCTTGTCATATTTCATTAAATTTTTCCCTGCCCAGCTCTCCAGCCACTTGTGCTGTTGCCCCTGGAGAGGGATGCACAGGGGTTGCAGGTGCCCTTAGCAATGAGGAAAGCCCAGATTTGCCAGAGGCTGGGAGAGGGCTGGGACTGCCCCCTCATCATCCCCTTTCCATGGAGCAGAGGTGTCCACTGAAACTTCTTGGTATTTGAGGTGTCCCAAAAACCTTGTGGTAGGAAACACTGCTTGACTTCAGTCCTGAGCAAGCAGGAGCCATCTGGCAAGGCGGTGGTCACTGGTGGGCTACAACAGCAGCAAACTGAATGCATGGAAACCATGTGGGGTATTGCTTTAGAAAAGTTGGTGTTTCTCTGAGGCTGAATAATCCAAGGGTCCGGCTTTCTTGAACTGTGGGCATTGGGCTGCCACTTAAAGCAACACTCAGTGGGCAGAAAATGCTGCCACCCAGATTTGACAGTTGCACACACCACCAATATGATCACATATACATGATCTAATTTACTGTTAAGCTTCAAAATTCAGACAACTTCAGATGAAATGTAGCTCTCAGTACCTTCACTGATCATGATCATATCCATAGGCACCTGGGGAGAGGAGGCTTTGCCTGCAAGCCCTCCTGTGTTGTCATTGTTTGCCCTCAGTTTCCAGATGACAGCAATCCAAACTTTCTAATTCCACCATCTTACACAGAGCTGAAGACTGAGTTTCATCTGTAACAGTTTTATTCAGTTCTTGGGGGTTTAGCAAAACAAATCAGCTTACAAAGTTAATTGTGTCTGCAAAATGACAGGGATCTTATAAACTGCAAACACCTAGCCCACTCAGGATAAAATTGGTTCATGTACCTCTAGCAGTACACATGGCTGATTTTCTGGAAGAGTTTGTTGGAAATATGGGGTTTTAGTAAATATAACACCCACATTTTTATCAGCAATTTTATTGGAAAGGAAAAAACAGTAAAAGAGCTTTGCCTTTTCAGGTTTTTATGGTGAAAAACTCAATATTCCCCTTCTCACTCCCAAGTTTTGGAGCATTTTCACATAAAGAATAGGACAAGAGCAGTATCAACTGTTGCTGAACCCCCTTCACAGGCCAGTTGTGCAGGATATGAAAGATGAATTCACCTGGGTACTACTTACACTAGAGGCGTCTCTGCTGTTTTAATTAAGTCTTTTAATTAACAAAAGGACCCTGGAGGCCACACTCACTTCACTTCCAGGCCTGTAAATGGTGAGCAGTATCTCTGTCATGGTTGAGGTTTCTGAAGGTGCAAGTGGCTTATTGTGGCCTCCATGTTTTGGGGAGGAAAGTGGGGAAGGATGGAAAGGCAGGAACAGCATCCATGCAAGTCTAGCCGCAGAGCCTGTTTAGCGCCTCCATGAACATAAAACGGGCCATCTGGGAATAAACTGAAGACTTCAAGCCCTATGGCTTTTGGAAAACGTGATGAACAAGCACAAGCAATGTACCACTGGTAATCTCAGGCCAGGAACTTCTAACCTGAGCTACATCAGTGCTCTGTTGGATGTCAGCACCCCAAGGGCTGTGGGGCTGCAGTGAGAGGCCCCTTGCTTCAGCTCTGAGTCAACATTGCATCCGGAAACCTGCGCCCTGCCCCGGCTTGGGGTGACTGCCCAAATAAACGGGAATTGAAGTCCCAGGACACCTTCCTGCAGAGGGAACCAGGCACTCCACCTGGTCTGAGCAGCTTTTATTCACCTGGTGCCAGATCTTCATCCACACCTTTCCCAGTCTCTCAAAAGGCTCTTTCAAGCATTCTTGTCTTCACTAAGAGACTATTTCCATGCTAGGCCCTATATGTGCTGCAGTTACACAAATGATCACATTGAAGTCTTCAATCCACTTTTAACGAGGTTCTTGTTTAGTTACACCTCTCACGAGGCTACATCACAGGTGGGCGTTGTGCAAGACAAGCTGATGAAACAGGACTTTGAGGGCTGACCTAGCTAAAGCCCTTCCAGCAGCAGAGCTGGCTGCAGGACCTGGCTCTCTTTGACTGCCCTGGCAAGAATGTGCTAAACCTCCTCTTGGAAGGATTTATGTAGTGCTGCACTTCACATATCAAGGGAGGCATTATTGCCCAGAGCAAACAGCCATACTTAAAACCACGTGGAGGCTGCTGCTCAAAATAGAGAGAATTCCTTACGCAGCTATATAGAAAAATCTTCCTTGAAAGTTAGTCCTTTTTTTTAAATGCTCTTTTTCCATGTAAATGAAACAATTCTTGCAGCACAGCTACCACTTTCAACAGTGGCTTCTAATTCCAGATTTTTGGATTTGGCGGGTGCCAGACCCCCCCCAGGAAATCTTGAAGCATGTAAAGCACCAGAGATCCCTCTGAATATGGGATACACTACAGGGTTTCACAGCCCAGGAGAGCTGGAAAACAGTTGTCTCAAGCTGGGTGTCCAGAACTAGAGACATTTGTAAATCTTTCCCTATTCTGGACCTCTTAGGTTAAAAGTATTTTGCTTTTTTTTTTTTTTTTTAATTGAAGATATGTGGGCTGTGACCATGCAGTGTCCCCTTCAGCCTGAAGGAACCTCAGCGAGCAGCACACGTGGTGACTGATGGAAGTATTGTTAATTGTGAAGGTGTCTGTCACCCCCAGTGCTTCAAGGGGCCCCTTTGGATGGTAGCAGTGGCCTCACCATGGCATCTTCAACAGCAGTAAGTGCAACCATCTCGGGGGCTTTCTGATGGCCAGGATTCATGTCGGAAAGCATGGGAGAAAAAATTGAGGCATATATGCAATAGCACAGGAGATTCCTGATGGAGCAGGAGGGGTTTCCCTGCCATGTGATCTGTTGATTCTTTTCCAGGTCACTGACCACCCACAGTTGTCCTGGACACTGCAAAGAAATTTATGGTAACTGTAAATAACAACATGGTAAGCTGCTATAGAAACAGAATGGGATTCATACCAGGTAACTTCAGGACACCATAACTGGTGCAGGTCTCTTTAATCTCTGTTTATAACTGAGAGGGACCTCTCTAGGAGTTGTTTCATAGTTCATACTGTGTTCCTGTTCTGAGTTGCTATCTGGAGGCATGTTATAGGTCTCTCCAAAGAGAAATTCTGTAATTTTTTGTGGTCTACTGAGCAGTGGAGGACTGCTTGCATCCTGTGTGCATGAGAAGACAGTGAGGTCCCCCCTGTTCTGGCTCCTGACCTGTTTTTCCACACAGGGGGGATCCCTGGGACTGGTACTGGGGCCTGCCCTGGTCACAGATGCTGGCTGGGAGCACTCCTGACCAGGGCATGGGCAGCACCTCCCTGTTTGCAAAGCAAGCACCGACTTAACTCCATGTGAGTCAGTACCCTCTGCATTGCTTGATGCCAGCCAGACATCTGACCTTGTTGTCTGCACTCAGCTGCAGACGAGACAAATTCACTCATGGTGTAGCTTTAGTGAAGTTTAAGTTTGGTATGAGTAAGACCGCCAGCTGGTGGAGAGGGAGATGTGCAGAACCACTTAGCAAAACTAACACATTTAGAAACCTCTGAAGGTCCCCTCCTTTACCTACCTACCTTGGGACTTCCAAGTAGCATGTAGCAGTGTCTTTTCTTCCCAGCTTTGCTAGACCTGCATAACCCTGGCTCTGGTGACTTCTGCGGTGTCTTTGACACATATTTTCTACCGCTCCACCACAGCACATGGCCTGTTGTATCAGCATCATTTTTCTGAACAGCCACGTGCACTCAGTTACAAAGGTGCATGGCTGAATTTAATGCTGGACTGATTAATGCCCAAGGTGCTGAGCAGTCTGCATCAAGAACTAGCTGCTGCTTTGCTTTTTTTTTTTTTTCAGTTCAAGTTTCAATGCAGATGATTAGAGCAGGAATTGTCATTCCCATATGATCCAATGGCAGGTAGTTCTGACGAAGTTTAAGCTTAACGTCTCCATGTACTGCAACCAGTATTTGTGCAAAACCCCTTTACGTATAATAGCACCTTTAAGGGATGATCTCCCCCAATCCTCTGTACCTGCTGTATGTGGCTGTGTGCAGATCAGGTGATCAACCTTCAAGATTTGGGATGTATTAATATAAGCCTGGAGTGGAGCCAAATGTGAGAATGACACCAGAAAACTGGACCAAGACATAACAAGGTGGCACTTGTTAATTAAGCAGGTGGAGCCTGCAGGAGACATACCGCAAGTAAGCACCGACTGTGGCCCTGAGCAGAATGGTGTGTGAATAAATGACAACTCAAGGTTCAGTGCAGGGTGGATAGCAAAATCATATAATGGAAGCAAAAGCATTTTATGGTTTAATAATTTGAAAGGGTCTGAGGAAATTTTACTAGCTAAAGGATGAGCTCTCCTCATCAAGGAAGCACTTAAATTAGAACAGGGTGCCACTGGATTTGGCCACAGTGAGAAGTCAGCTCTGTCAACAGCTTTCCAGTGTATGAAAAGCATAGAAGATCTTTGTCACAGAGGCACCCCAAAAGCCAGTTTAGGCAGATGATAAGCTCCAGGTTTTAGTCTAACCAGAACTGTTTGTTGGAGAACCAACTGGAAATAGGGTTTATCCAAAACTATTCAGCACTCTGACAACATTATAAAATGCACGTTTGGATACTGATTAGGAGTTCAATTATTACACATCTAATTCAAGCTTGAGGGATCAGATCCCAAAACTCTAGGGATGATTCGGAAATGTGCATCTGCCCACTCTCACAAAATGAGGACTCTCAAGGGTACCCAGATCGCTTACCAATTAGGCAAGGTGTCTCAGTCCTCGAGGCACATTCCTTAGATGGCCAGTTTAAGGAGGTGAGTGTTCTACCGCAGACATGCAGCTCCAAGGAACACCAACGCAATGGGGGGGCTCTGGTGAACTCCATTTATACCCTAGTTTAATCTGAGCTGTGGTCATTCATGGTAGTGGTCCAGAAACTTCTCTCAACCAAGGCATTTCACTGGTCAAAGGCCCTCTCTGTTGATCAAGGGTTGCGTACATGACCACAGTGGTCTCTTGGTCTAGAAGTTTCTGGTGCTTTTGGGGTAGCGGGGGGGAAAGAGGGGAAAGTGCATCTGCCACAATTGTTCGATGGCCATCCGGGCGTAGGGTTGTGGTTCCACAGCCAATGCAGTAGGATGGCAAACAGGTGTGTGACTGTCTGGGTGCCCAGAGCAGTGATGCATAGCTGGAATATTTTGGAAAAAAAATACCAAAGTGTTGTTTTGTTCCTGTTTTGACATTTATATGCCCAGTTCTAGTGCACTGGCATATGTGGGACATAAACATTTCTGAGATTAGAGTGCTAACCTGATAGAAGAGTTCTAGTTCTTTCTGAAAGAACTTTACATATCCAAGAGGAATTTATGAAATGGATAAATCACCTAGAAGTTAGTTCACATAAATAAGAGTAAGAAATATGGAATGCTGTGATGCTTAATTCACAACTCTTTTCCTCCCAGTCATTAATTTCAGCCGGATTGCTTCAGCCGGCAATGTTGAACAGATGTAGAAGTGCTTGCAGAATTGAGTGTAAATATTTGAAAGAATGTACATCAGGGCTGTTATTGGTAATAGGTTAAAACTAAGCATTGTTTTAATGGCCTAGTGAAATCTTTTAATAAATGGTTGCATGTTTTTTGAGCATTGGCCTCATGAAAAAAACCAAACTTTGTTTTGCCTGATATGACAACTGCTCAACTGCACCGACAGGAATAACTGTAGAAGTTTATTTCTACTTTATTAAAATCAATGTATACAGCTTCAAAAAGCCGTTAGTATTTGTTTAGCTTAAATGCTTCAAATATTAATAGCAGCTTCAAAATGTTGACAAGCCCTAAAGCCCAACAAGTAATGTGCTTTGATGTGTTTGTCTTCTGGCAGCTGAAGAGAGAACTTCTGATTTGAAATGAATTACTTGGCATAATATTTTCTTTCCAAATGTGAAATAATTTCCCCCCCCCCCCCCACAACTGTGGTTTTACAATTTCTCTCCCAAAAGACAATGGAGACATCTTGCTTGCTGACATCCTCCTGACCAGGTTCTGTGCCCCTGGTATCTCGCTGTGCAGTTTTGGCACATGGAGGTCCCAGTGTGGCACATTTTCCTGTCTCTCTGTAAGGACACAAGCAATCCTGCTGAGGTCATTGTTTCATTAACACCAGTGGGATTATTTGGTTTGTTTAAGATTAAACTCGCACATGTTTACAGGATAGCCGCCATAATAAGATATTTTATCTTTTAGTACGAAGGGAGCATTTACATTTCATGCATTTCAAAATATATCTCTAAGGATTTTTTTTTTTCCAACAAAATACCGCAGTTATTGAGGCCTGATTCCCAGCTGGCGTTAAGTCAGCTTGCAGAAACTGAAGGACTTACAACGGTTGTAGCAGCTGAAGATCTAGATCTACAGTTTCCCTAAATATATGACACAGATGTGCTACTTTCACACTCACAGTGGCAACTTGACACAACTGTCTGGCAGTGCATGAGCATCTCTCAGTCCCAAGGGTTCCTTTTTAGCCCTTACCTACAAAAATAGTATTTGAAACACTGGAAGCACAACAACTAAACCAAATCTTGCATCACAAAGGCACATCTAGTGGGGACTTCAGGGTTTTTTTGAAGAGAGTATCGTCAAATACAGCTCTGTGCCAAAGCCCAGTGATGTTCCAGCCCTTTCCGTTGCCAGCACCAGGTAAGTCCTGTGAAGGCCTGTGGGACACCAAACATGCTGTGGAGTCAAGAAGCTCAAGAGACCCTCACCTGCCTGCTGGGGCTGCAGCAGTAACTGATGGAGGACACACATGGGTGACATCCATGGCAAGCTCCTGCTATGACCCCACGACACTCTTAGACTGAATTTAATGTCGTGCAAACCTGTGGACTCTGCTTGCCTGGTGTCTGATATTGTGTCCTTCTGTGAGGTCCTGTTTTACAAGTAGAAGAAAATTTCTAATCAGATGGCAACATTTACAGATTTCAAAGTGTCGCTCAATTTCCCCTCTGACATTAAAAGACATTGCAGCTCCACACAGGTGAGTTACAGTGGCAATCACAACACAGTTTGTGTCAAATACAGTCTGCTAATCTTGCAAAAAATTACCTGCAAAGTCATCCCAAAAGAGCTGCTATCAAGACTGAGGAGGCTGGTAGAGCACAGAGATATGTCTAAAATAGGAAGTGTCTCACTCAACGAGAGGAGCTTGCAAAGGAGGTTTCTCCACCTGAGCTGAGTCCCGCAGGCTCCCTTTGCAGAGAAACAAGGGCTCTGAGGGCTTTGGACTCATTTCTATTGTAAGTAATATAAAGCAGAGAAGCATCAAGATGTTTCCAGCCAGTAACAAATGAGTCAATCGATTTGCTTTCCTTCACTAAAATCTACACACACAAATCCGTGTTCCCCTTTAATTAAAGGGTAAGAGGAAGAAGTTGTGCTTCAGGAACATTTTTTTTAATCAATCATGTGCTTAAAGTTGTTCACAGGAGACTGAAAGATTGAGTCCCTTAGTGCCTTTGCCCTGTGTCTAGTCAATCCCAAAATGAAGTTTAGCTACATGTAGATGTGTCATGTTTCATGAGGGTAATGTATTTACAGGCTGACAGCTCTTATTTAGATTGCTTTCATCTCTTCCTTTCATTGGCATTTTACAGTTTCGTGTTACCAATTCCGCCTTTGGGGAAGAAGCCAGTATATAAATCTTAGACATGAAAGATCCCATGTGGATTAAGTGACACATGGCATGCACTGTGTCTTAAGGCGTTCAGCCAACCCATGCAGGAACCAGGTTGCCTGGTGCAGCCCCCAAGACAAACAAGTCCTGGCCTTACGTGACTGATGGTAAGGAAGGCAAAGGCCATCTGAGAACGTGTGACAAAGGAAATGAAGAAGTCCAGCAGCTGGTTCACACCTGGTCATGGTGACTAGATATGAAAGAACCGAGCAGCCTTCCAAGGCTAAACCCTGCTGGGATCAGTCAGGCTGACATAGCGCAGCCACACAGCCCCGTCCCAGTGGGAGTCTGTGGTGTATGACCATGTAGGGTCGGCTCAGGCATGAACTCCAAAAGCAGTGCAGGTCCCTGCTTCTGGGACTGGAGCTACGCTGTCTTAGACCAGGCTCAAGCGTCTCTGCATAGCCCTGCACCCCGCAGCTAGTCATGTCCTTTCCTGATCACCAGGGACTTAATGGAATCATAGAATACCTTCGGTTGGAAGGGATCTTCAAAAGTCAGCTAGTCCAACACCCCCTGATTTAACCTGGCTGAAACAACAGCGAAGGTGCCTGACAAAACTCCACCCTGCTGGTCCTCTACCCCCTCACTAGCAAGCAGGACTGATTTCTTCAGCAAAACCAGCCTGCTCGTGGTGGTGCTCCAGCAAAGAGGATCACAGAGCCTCCCAGGACAAACTCTACAGCAGGCTCAATGCGCCAGCTCTTTGCCACCAAATCATTCCTCACCAACAAGCAGCAGCTTTTCTTCAGAAGTTGAACAGCTTGATGTAAGGCCATGACAGGCCAAATGCTCGCTGCTCCAAGGGAAGGGCTGAGTTACTATTAATGCCAGACTGGGAAGTCACTTTGCAACATGGATGGTCATTTATTTATTGTTTTATCATGACACATAAAATGCTATGGCTGCAATATCAAAATATGGTGTCACTTATAAAATACCAGTATTATTAATGCGGTGGTAAGATACTGTTAACATTTACAGAGAGGTGTATAATAATTCGATAGTTTCGCCTAGTGGTTTGCTCCAGTGACAAAACACCCTGGCAAGCAGATGATGGATGGAATACAGTGCCTATTTATTATCATGGTTTTTCCTCCTTGATTACTGAATGGTCTATAATGAAACCAATATTTGCGGCTGAATCTAATCCATTTGAATATGGTAGACAGGTCCTTTGCTTGTACAGTATGTGTCAGAATAAAAGAGAAGCATCTGAAAAATAAAGAGACGGCATTTCCTTACAAAATGAGATGAAAAAATAAAACTATAAATGGAATTTTCAAGTGTTTCTTTTTATATTTAAAGCTCTTATTTCAATATACTGTATTTAAACATTCTTAAATAATCATTCTGTACCTCTGATTCTATGTTTCATCCTTGGAAACAAATAGAGCAATCTCACTATAGATGTGTGCAAATAGAAAATATATAAATATATTTAAGGCACATGTCATAAAAAGGTGGTCTCAAAATTGTCACTTTTAGAATGATCAGCTTGGGTCCCTTTCATTTTGTCCTGCAGGTTATTCGAGCTCTGTTCTTTTAAGCCTTTGAAGTCCACCTGCAACGAAGGGCCAAGCACACACATACTGTCCTGCGTTTCGTTTTGTAAACTGCTTGACGACACCTGTAACGCAGTCCCGAGGTGGCTGAACAGCGGAGTTGATGTGATCCACTGCAACAAACTGAAGTCCGCTTCGTCGACTGCTGAGCTCCACGGGAACGTTGCTCCCACAGGCAGCCGTTCCGTCTCTGGAGTGCCGTGTTGAACGTCATGAAATCCCAGGGACCTTTCCAGGCTACTTGTTGATGAGGGGAGCTTGTCCTCCCCAGGCAACACAGCACCCTGGGGAGAGGCAGCCACAGGCTGATCTGTTCTATGCTCTGCCTTTGTGTGCTCTTGGAAAAGTGACTCACGTATTTGAGGAGATGTTGGCAAAGGCGTGCTTTGGTTAGAAGTCTTGCAACAATCACTAGCGTTTGAGCTAAGGCTTGGTGAGAAGCTGTCTGCAAAGGGTTGTGCCTGACGCGCTGTTTCCTTTACGTTCAACTTGGTCAGAAGATTGCTGCGAATCTCTGGGGATAGTTTACTCAACTGGCGTCCAAGCTGAAGCTGAGTTGGGAATAGTGTTCCCTGAAGGGTTCTGTACAGAAATCTGCAAGAGGAGAATGTGGACGTGAAAAGAACTGAAAGAAGGAAGTACTCAAGATATTATTAAGAGAAAATATCCAAGAAAAAAGTACAACACATACAAATAAGCAAGTTTTATGTGCCTTTCTTACGTTTGACACAGGAAAGCTTGCAGATGACAAGCTCTGGATGCTGTGCTAATGTTTTGATTAACAATAAGCACTGTAATAAATCTGCGCTTTAGCCAGTGATCCACCTTGTGTTTACATACAGTCTTTCATCTTTCCTGATGAGGAATCAAAGGCAACAAGGATCTGTCTGAAGGATTGGTCTCCTGCATCCACCAGTAGGTAAGTAAGTAAGTCCACAACACACTATCAGAATTTCTGTACTGTGAATGTTATGAGAGGATGGGCTGAATCTGGAAGCATCATGGAAAACCTCACAAGGTAGCAAATCTCTGCATGGCCAGGAGGTTTGACCAACAGTCTGCAATTATCCCATTCCTGTGGTCTATGGCCAGGAGCTGTGGTCTGTTCCTGTGGTCAGGAGCACAGAAAAGGTGAGACAAACTGACTTCATATGAACAGCTGCTGAAAAAAATTGACTTGCCTGGTGAAGCAAAAAGAAAGGATGGAAGTGGGGATTGGGGATGGGGGATTGGACTAGATGATCTTTCGAGGTCCCTTCCAATCCCAAACATACTGTGAAGTGGAAAAGGAAATGTTTCTTGCTCGTCCAATCATATGCATAAAATGCTTTCATATATGGAAAAGGTATGAGAGACGATACAATACCTGGGCAGCAATGCAACGACTGGTGATATAATGCAAGTGAAATAGAACATAGGGTCACCCATCAGCCTTTCCATGGTCCAGTAGGGATTGGATGGAGGATGGCATGCTGGGCAGGAAGCATTGTAAACCAGAGCCACAAAGAAAAACAAAATGATACTGAAGATGCAAGATGACCAGTGGAGAAAAGTCTAGAACAAAAAGCCAACAAAAGAATAATGATTCTTTATATCCTGAGAAATATGCTGTGATTCTCAATTAATAATTCTTAATTTCTGGAGACTAATCCATGCACAGCACCTAGTTTAGAGCCTTGTATTTTCAAAAATCCTTATTATAGGCACAACACTCCAAAACTGTCCACAGATCACAGTTTAAAACCTTTTTCATGTTTGCTTAAAAAGCTTGTTAAAAATAGAATGCACGGAGGGAATGAAACAACCATCTGTTTTTGAAGAATGACACTAAGAAAAGAGTTTGGTATATGCCAACGAGTTTCTATGTAGGCTGTGGATACCTTACCCAAGTTTTGGTTTCAATAGCCAAATGCAGTATGATGGTGAAAAGAGCTATTGTGGTGATGGGAGTTCCCCAGGAGAAGATATCCACCTCCGAATCATAGTAAGTCTGTAAAGAAGGAGACAGAATTTAGCCCAAGTGGTGTTGCCAGTTCTCCTCACAATGCTTGAAATAGAATACAAAACACTTACAAAATAGGGGATGAAGAAGCAAACGAGGCTTTGATACAGAGCATCGATCATGTTCATCCAAAACATGTGTGGTTGGTACTCCTGTGGCAAAAAAATCACAAAAATCAGAGCCTAATCAAAATGCTATTTGCTAGGATAGGTATTTTGAGGGGGATATTCCAATGGGCACTTTTAAGGGCTTGTGCAAACAGCTTCCCAACTTTCCCAATCAGTCAGATACTCTTGGAGGTGAAGTATGAAGAGTCCACCTGCAAATCACTCTGTTCTGGGGCAACACTGCCTTTCATTTTTTCTTTTTTTCTCCCCTGGCAAAGGGCGCAATTTGAATCTGACACTTGAGCCAGCAAACATTTATGAAGGTGCCCAACTTCATGCACTACAGTTAGACCACTGATTTCAGGAGGAGCTCTCTGAGCTGTAAGCACATCATGTACATACAAGCACCGAGTATTTATACACAAGAGAGAAAACAGGAAGTGCACACACAGATAGAAAAGCAGATCCGCAACAATGATCTTTAGCAAGTAAGGCAGCAAGGTATGCTATGTTATAAAAATGTAAATAAAAATATATCCACTCACATCTGTGTGTCTGGGCACAAAAATGCTCATTAAGAAACAACATTAAACTAACATTTTTGTTTAGAGACATATACAGTTGCAGGGGTATGGATAGTCATATAAAAGACTTGGATCTAAGGAAAATAGTTTGTAAATGACAAAATACTTATTTAATTTGGGGA
Organism: Patagioenas fasciata; assembly: GCF_037038585.1. Taxonomy (NCBI): domain Eukaryota; kingdom Metazoa; phylum Chordata; class Aves; order Columbiformes; family Columbidae; genus Patagioenas; species Patagioenas fasciata. The sequence continues at coordinate 120,746,042 of NC_092520.1, read as the reverse complement.
TATGGGCTACATCTGCAACCACTGGGCTCATCAGGGCTCTTTACCTCTATAGAGAATAATAACTGCAGCCCAAAAATGGGAATTGAAAGATGCTTAGAACATGTGGTTAAGCATTGGAACAGGTTGCTCAGAGGGACTGCAGAATCTCTATTCTTGGAAACATTCAAAACTGGACTAGATAAAGACCTGAGCACCCTTGTCTAGCTTTGAAGCAGTTTTGAGCATGGGACTGCATCAGATGGCCTCCAGAGGTCCCTTCCAACCTAAATTATTCTGTATTACAGGCTTTGAATCGGTGATATAGTTTTGAAAGAGATTTTACCTGAAGCAGGATTTTTGGCAAGTTTTAAAAATCCCTTTTTAGATAACTACTTAGAGAAAATGCTCACTAGATTTCAAACAAACTTAGAATGGTCTCTAGGCTTGCCTGTGAGAAATAATTGTACTGCGACCCTGGGAGACTTTTCAGTTTGCCAGCTGAAGCCAGGCAGACTCAACTTCCCAACATGCTTAAGCCATTACGAGATTTCTATTACCTTAAAAGTGTGCAAGAAAGGAAGGTATTAGTGTTCCAGATCTTTAAAGTGCAATGCACTGGAACAGAAGAAATGTAGAAAAGGGAAAAAAAACAGCTGGGTGAAAAAAAGAGAAATTGGACTAATGCACTAAAAATAAGTTACGCTAAAATTCCTCTTGCATCTTTCCAGCACAGTGTGTAGCAATGACACTGGATGTGTAGGGTACCAAATGCAGGGGTACAGTTCAAGGCAAAAGACACTCACTGTCTCCTCTCACAGGGCACAATGTCAGATCCTGTTAAGAAAGGTTTTTGCCTTGGAAGCAGTGTCTCAATGTGGACAGTTTTGCCAAGCAGAGAGATTTTCCCACAGTACACTGTAGCTGTAATTACCAGAAATGGTTTGGCTTGAATCTTGCCTGCAATTCCTTCTGTTTTCATTGTACAATTCAAGCAGATGGGGGACAAGGTGTTTTCAACAGACAAGTCAGCCGAGTGTGTCATCTGCTGGTGACAAACTCCCTCAGAGTCTATGTCTATCGACCTCCATGCTGACTCCTAAAGCCACCTTTCCCTCTGACTGTTTGTAAAGGGCTGGGGTCTGAAGTTTTGCGTAAGTGCTGTGAGGTTATTCTGTGAAATTCCACACTACTCTACAAGGTATAACCTGTTTTATTTTTGTAGTTATTTGCAAGCCTGGACCATGAGGCAGGTGTTCAGGTTTGGCTGACTTAAAAGCATCCAGCCCTCTCTCCTGTTACATATTTCAAAATATAGCTGGTTTTGTTTGTTTGTTTGTTTTAAATGTACTTTTTGCATTTAGATACTTTGACTCAGGTGAGAAATATTACAAAATAATAATAGTGACTTGACTTCTTAGAGTGTTTTTATCAGTCATCCACCCTTTGGGAACAGGATTGATTTTTTCATTGGAACTAAAGATGTCTAGGAAAATAATTTCAAAACGTAAGAAGTTTTTACCTCCATATTCTGGCCGCTTCTATAAAGCTGAGGTACAGCAATTAACATTTCAGCTGGCACATCCTTATCCAGCACACCAGTAATCAGTTGTGGCAGAGAAGAGAACAGCAAATTAAAGAAGATGAGATACCATTGATCAATCATCGACGAACCAGAGAACCCACAGTAGAACTGGTACCAGAAAAGAAGGGCCACAAACATCTGAAACAGAATGAGCAATGCTGTAAATATGACAAGATAAGCAGAGTTATCATCCCATTGTGTTCTGAAACCATTTTGACTCCAGTTCTGCAAGGAATGTCTATGAACACTAGACATTCGAGCAACTCTTCTAAGGACACTTTGTCTTTGACTTGCTGTCCTGATGCTCGGACCACTCGGCTAAGCTACAAACACTTGGCACACTTGCAAGTCTTTGTGCTGCTGGAACCTTAGATCTCATGAGTCAGACATTACTTCATACAAAATTACTTTTCAGTTTAAGTGAAACTATAAGGTGCACTTTAACCATAAAAATCTGTCCCAACCACCACTGACATCTAGGTGTATGAGTACTGATCTCACAGCACCTACATTACTATCATGAGAATAAGCATTTACATAATAATATCCTCTGCCAGCTTGAGAAGTTTTGAGAGGCTCAGTTGGTCAACAATAGGTAACTCACAATAGGGTTGTTCAGCCTGGAGAAGAGAAGGCTCTGGGGAGACCTTATTGTGGTCTTTCAGTACTTAAAAGGGGCCTATAAGAAAGATGGGGACAGACTTTTTAGCAGGGCCTGTGGCAATAGGACAAGGGGTGATGGTTTTAAACTGAAGGAGGAAGATTCAGGCTGGACATGAGGAAGAAATGTTTTACACTGAGGGTGGTGAAACACTGGCCCAGGTTTCCCAGAGGGGTGGTGGATGCCCCATCCCTGGAGACATTCCAGGCCAGGCTGGATGGGGCTCTGAGCAACCTGATCTAGTTGAAGATGTCCCTGCTCACTGCAGGGGGTTGGACTGGATGATCTTTGAAGGTCCCTTCCAACACCAGCTATTCTGCAATTCTATCATTCTATGAACTGCAGAAGTTTTTAGCAAAACCAACATGTGACTAGCAGCAGCAAGGGAGGTGAAATTGTAAGGTCTAGCTAAGTTGTCTTAACTATTCTCATAAAAATACAGACAGCTGAAAATTCTCCTACCACCTCTAGTATGGGTGTCAGCAGTGCTGTCAAAGCAAGCTGTACAAATAAATGACATTTCAGTAGTCAAGATTAAATCAGATTTTTTTCCCCTTATTTTTTTCTTTAATTAAACGAGTGTTTTATTTAATTTCAATTACAATGCTCCCTTACACTTCTGTGTATCACCCCCCTGAAAAAGTCAAAAGAAATTGAGAGAATTGAATTAGAGTTTAAATAAAAAAGGTTTCCTTTTTTCATCCCAGATGAGACTGTTTTATGAATGTTGCCCCAGACAGAATTTCTCAGTGAATGAAATATATATAAAAAAATCCCCAGTGCTGTCTTGCAGAGATAATGTATTAAGGGGAAGAAGGAGTGCATGCTTGTGCAGGTAGAATTTTATTTACATAAAAACCCTTTCCATCAAGTGCAGATATTTCCAGTCATGCTATGTTTTAGTACATATTTTACTTGTGTTTTATTATTATCTCCACCAAGACAAACATCTTCTTGGATAAGTCATCTGAGTTTCCAAATGTCTTTTACAGCAATTTGGAGTTTAAACTTTGAGTTAGGTTCTAGTGGAGAATGGGAAATCTCATAATATGAAGAAATGGGGAAAAAAGCACTTGAGGAAAGAGAAAACTTGCAGAACATCTGTGGTGTAGCTATCTTGACTCTCTGAGGAGACTCATCCAGAACAGTCTCCTTGCAAAAGGATCACTTTTGAATATTCTTTCCGTGAGGGCAGGCGCTGTATCAGACATATTCATGGTCTATATGCTGGGTACCACCCCACGTTTTGAGAGTCAGTAGCAACAAGTATTGCTCAGAAAGCTCTCAAGGCTGCCAAAGCAGGGCCAACACAAAGAGATATTCTTCAGCTATATTCTAGCCTTGAGGCAGCAGCTTCTGAAAATGTCTTACTAAAAATGGCAAGCGAAATAATACTCTTAATCAAGGGGAGTTGTACCAAAGGAAATGGAAGATTTTACAAGAGCTGAACAAAAATGTAGATGTATCAACAACATCTCTGGCTGATGATTGCTGGAATGCCTTATGTGTAATACCACTTTTTGTTTGTTTTATTTCAATGTATGATGGCTCTGCATACACTTCTTAGAAGTTCAGATTTGATACTGTCAAGCCAAAGTGTATTGTGGAAACCATACAGCACTGGGATGAGAGTACAGATGTTCAGCATCATTCAGGATTGAGCCTTAAAACTCAGGCATTTGAACACCAGCATGTATTTCACTGTTGTGCTTCAAAAGGTGGCTCTTCACTCGGGGCAGCGTTATTTAAATCAGCTTGCTATTTCAGCCTCAGGCAGCAATTCAGACTGTCCAAATCCCTTCTTTCTCTTGTGTCTGCGAGGGTGCTTGCATGAAGTTTCTGATCAGACCACAGAAAGTATGTGAATACATCTGTGTTAACACAAAGATGATTTATTAATTCTTTAGCTCTCTCAGGTATTCCTACGATGTTCAAAATTTTGAGCAAATGATCTCTTCATAAAATACCTACCTCTAGAGTGAAATGGGACAGGGATTAGCCAGGTCAAGAGGAATGTGTGTTAAAAAGTTGCCACATAAAAAAAAAATGACTATTAGATTACATTTGGAAAGCAACTTTAACAAAATTGAGAGCTACTTTTTTCTGATATTGAGGATAAAATTCAGTCTCCTGCTCGCAGTTCACACATTGCCCCCTGGAGCAGAGGGCAGAGAGCTCTGGCTCTCTTATTTTTTCTAGTTCTTCATTTCCCTTGCTCCCAAGGTGATTCGCAGGTGTTGGCAGTGAGCAGATCCGTGTGCCTGCCAGTGACTCCTGCACAGCTGGAATTCTTGGTTATCTTGTTAGGCAGTTTTCAATCAATCATCTTTGTACTCCAAGGTCAATGCAAAGGGCCTTTGTTAGTGCCAAGGAACTGAGGTGCTACTGGCTCAGTGCTCAGTACTGGACTAACGCCTGTTTCATACATCAGGCAGAAAACGCAGACCCGTAGTCTGTTCTTTACTAGAGTGTGCTTCCTTTCTAATGAACTCTTTTTAGTTAGTTGGAACTAAGAGAAATCAAGAAAAAACACCTTCCCATCTGAGGCACAGAGAGGACTAAAATTGTCTCAGGTCACTGGGGAATATGTACAGTGAATCATAAGTAACAAAGAGATAGGGTCAGGGAGAGAAAACACACTCAACTGCTACTTTGGACCAACACTGGATGGCTTTGGCATTAAAGAATCCTGTGTCTAGCCAGCTAAAGTCGGCAAAACTGCTCTATAAAGAAACTTTTCTTAAGCAGTGCTTGTTATTTCTGTTACCTAATTTGCACATTCAGCAGCACAGTGTAGCTGTTATGGAGTGGGTCCTGTATTTCTGCAAATGGCAGCCAGTTGTCTTTCAACTCTGCAAATTTCTTTGCAGCTTATTTATAAATCATTTGAAGGCTGACCTAATGCTCACTTAGCACAAAATAAACCCTGGAAACATGCGGTACCATAAAGCTGCCAAGTTGAACACTTACTGCATTTTTGTAGAAGAAATACAGCACCATGTTGGCGAGTCGGGAATAACACCAGTGGCCATGAACAAGTAAGAGTTTCTCCAAATGTCGGAACCTTGGGATTGCAAAGTCGCTTGCCATCACTGCCTTTAATGAAAGGAAAGTTGGAATCATTATTCATTTTCAACACCAACAGTGAATCGAATAATCTTCTCAACTCATACAGTCCGTGGAAATCATACTGATAAAGAATGAAATCCATTACAGCGCATCTGAAATGCAGCTATTGCTGCATGTTTTTGGGAATATCCATGAGAAAACCTGGTGGCTTGGCAGAACATGCAAGGTAACTCAGTCTTTGCCCAGGGGAGATTATTATAGTCTGTGTTCTAGATGGTGACAAGCAGCAGCAAAAAGCGAGAGGTGACGACTGCAGTTGCACGAGGATGAAGGCCCAGGGTCCACCTGTGAACATCTTGGTAGCTCTAACATCTTTCTCTGTAAAAACTACAGAGTACTTACAGGGCAAAATGGATTTCCAGAGAATAAAATAATAAAAGGACGATTAAGTGGTTGCGTCATAATTACTGGACTTTAGAAGACAAAACAATAAAAATATTAGTTTTAATTAACATTTGCAATCCTGGCTTATATAGTTTACTCAGCTGTCCTATCGGTATTGTAAGGGATTTTTGAAATTGCACTTCTCTAAAACTGTCTATGAGAAAATACCACACTAGATGAGACTCTTTTGGGACTTCACAGACTGCCAAATCACATTGACAAAATGAATCACCCAGTTTCTCTCTACTTCTGACTAAGATTTAGGACATCTAGATGAGTCCTTCTTGTAAATGATGGTGTTATCACAGTTGTTTCATGATCTTCCATATCACTAGGATCACATTAAGATTTCGTTTAATATTATTTTACATTTCATTTTCTATTTTGGTATCACCTTTTTTCTCACAGTTCAGCAAAAACATGAGGAAAGGTGAAAATCTCCAAAGGAGCAAAGTCTTCCTCACACTCTGCAGGGTATATTTTGGCTCTATTTTTAAAAGAAAGACATCTTTCTTTTTAATTTTTCCTAATTTCCTTTCTTGGTAAATCATCAAAAGGGCTCAGTTTTCCCAAGTAAGTGCTCGTAGAAGCTATTAAAATAAACTCTAAACCACTATGCAAGAGAAGGTGTACTAACGCATTGTAATTTTAGCAGCAGATGTACATAAGTACTGGGACATTTTTTAATATGTTGACACATCCTGGGATTTCTCAGGTACTGAGACATACTTGTTATAACCTCTCTGCACAGAACACTCTGATTTGTCATGGAGATATACAGCTGTCTTGCAGTTTGAAGAGAACAGAGCCGTGGTATGTCTGCTTCCTCGTCCTCCACCCCATCTCAGCCTATTTCAACGTTAAAACGAAACTGCTAGCTTCCTTTCATTTGCGCTTCTGACATAGTACTTCACAACACATTGTGAGAGATGTCGACGTTTTTTTCTTTTTTATTCCATTTTGATTACAGTGAGGAACACAGTGGAGAAGATAGTGTTATCCAATTACATTTGCATGTTTATTTCATCTCGAAATATCCCCTTGATTTTCACATTTTTATTTTTTCTTCCAGCTTTTTCACAGGAAAAAGTGATTCACACTCCACATGCTTCCATAGAATGGGGAAAGAAGTAAGAAAATAAATCAGAGAGTATTGCTTTTTCAGACATCTAAATGTTCAACGCCTTCTGAATACCTGAATGTGTAAGATTTTGACAGTTGTTTATAGTAAAGAGGCCTACATGGTTCCTTAGGACCTTGCAGTAAAGGAAGGGATCTATAAACACTTTCCACTCTGTTGAACTTTAATTTTAAAAGAAACCCCAACAAACAGGTAGTTTAATGGGTTAATGAGCAAATAGGTTTCAGATTTAAGTACACTGCAAGAGCCAGGGCATTTGAGGGCTGGTTGTTCTAAGTGTATGAGCTCAACTGGAAGTGGAATAATGGGGAGAGGAGTAAAAAAATGCTACGAGCACTATATGTCTGCATTAGAAAGAAAGTGATCTGAATTAATAAATAGATCATAGAAGCTGATAAGTTCATAAGAGATGATAAGACTCAAGGAGTTTGGGGCAGACTTTATTGAGCTGATGGGCTTGGAGAGGAGCCCACAAAACCAGTCTGCTCTGGAGTCTCTGGAGTCTGAACTGCCTGCAGAGTGATACTGCAGAAGTTATCCAAAGCTCTCGGAGCCTGATGAAGGCTGTGGAACAATAAATACACTCAGTATCAGCTTAATCCAAGACTCCCTTTTCTCCTGCCCTCTCTGGTCATCAAAGTCAGACTCATAGTGTATGTCTGGGATGCCATAAGCACAATGAATAGCTCAATATTTTTTGTGGTAGCATCTTTCCAGTCTAATTTATTGCTGCTAACATGTTTGGAAAAGCAGTTTTAATGGATTGCAGGCCTAAAATCTGTCTCTTTGAAGAGCACTGATGGACATCCCTTTTACCCTGGAGATTACTTTGACTGAACCTACTGGATGATTACAAGAAAGAAAACAAGGGTAATAGCTCTGCTGGGTCAGGTTGAAGACCATCTTCCCTAGTATCCAGCCTCCAACGATGGCCAAGAGAGGATGCCCTTGGAAGTGTAAATGAATAAATAAGGAAAACATCTACTGACTTTCCTCCAGAGAACTGTCCTAGCTTCTGGTGATCTGCGTGTCAGAAAATGCACAAAGTTGACATCCAAGTTCATAGCTCGGTTAAATTTTTGTTTCACAAATTTGTGTGCTGGCCCGATTAAATGACAGAAATCTCATGGAATAAAATTCTATAGCCAACTTGTACACTGCGTGAAGGAGGTTTTTCTTCCTTTCGAGGAAAACATCCAGGCAGTGTTGCAAAAAATGCAATGTGGGTTAGAGAATCGCCCACCAGTAACTAAGTTAAGGAGCATGCTCATCTGCTCAGGTCTTCAGGATGGAAACACTTCCCATCTTCTCTCAAGAGCTTTTTGTCATACTCAGCTGCTCTGCCTTCTCATGCAATCAGCCTGCATCCAGCCCAAATACAAGGCAGATTGTGGATATGAGGTATTTTCCTCATTCGCTGTGTCTTACTGTCATGTTCAGCGCTAACAAGGCAACTGAACTGCACTAGGAGTAGAGGCAGTGGAGGGAGTAGGTAATATGGTAGGTAATACATCCCATAGATATACATCCTCTCCTCTGGGGATGGGAGAAGCGCCTCTTATGCAGCGGTAAACACACTAATCGCAGGCTGAACACATCCAGAAGACTACAGGGCAAGTCCCCTTATCGTGCTGTTCCCTGAGGCAGAAAATGGGGAGAAAAACAAGACTTGGAATAGTGTGTAGGGAGCAGTAGTTCTGCAAAGGGCTGCAATTTTCTCTTCACTGTTCCGCTGTCTGAATTGGCTAATTTTCTGAGAAGGCAGCATGTTTAAACTCACCACAGACCTGAGAACAAACACAAGCTCAAACCGAAGCTGAAAGCATCCTTAAAATGTGCAACTGGTGCTCCTGAGCACAACTTGCTGCTTCTCCTTTATTTGTGCTGGCTATCCAAAGGCAGTTTAGTCAACCTAACATATGAGAATTGCCTATTTCACCCTTCCATGGGAGCTGTTTTCAGTGAACCAGCATTACCTGCATGCCTTCTTGACCAGAGATCCCCACGCCAACATCTGCGACTTGGATCATGCTGACGTCATTGGCACCATCACCTAAAGACGACAAGATACAGTTTTGTTGTCACTAGCAGACCAGGAACAGTTAGCAGCAGCAAAGCAAAAGAAAACCAGTTGTTACTGAGTGTTGGCTGAGTAAATAAGGGAGATGTGGGGTGGGAAAGGATCTGTCTTTGGAATATAAGGTTCGAAGCCTGGCAAAGCTGTCAAGACATTCTGATCTTTGTAAACTTTTTTTTTTTTAATAATGGAAAAGTATGGTAAAAATAAAATAAATCCCTCTCTTTTTTAGTAAGATCTAAAATTCAAGTATCTGGCCTGAAGTGCACAATTACTAAAACAACAGAGAGTGATTATCAGCTCCCCAATACTTCTACTTCCCGATTAACTGTCTGCTTGCAATCAGTCTGACTAAGAATGAAATGTGCAAGGAGGCCTAAAGCCAATGAGAATGTCTATACAGTAAAAAACACAATAAAGTTAAAAACTAGATGAATTCTTGATTTGAGTTGACCAGTCTAATATCTTTAACATACCCATCACAGGCAGATTTAACTGCAATGGTTGCACTGTCGCCATCCCTTGCTCTGCTTTGAGTCATGACACCACAAATGACAGGTGCCATACAAAGGATACCAGAATGTGATGTGTATCTACTTTTTAACCTCTTAAATTTACTGCCAGTGTGCTAATGGAAAATGAAATAGTATTGGCTGTTGACAAGACAGTTGGTTTTAAACTTCAGTGGCTGAGGTGTACACTCACGTCTCTCTCCAGCTTCCCTGCTGTTGGCACATGTACGAGGGGCATCTGCTCACCTGACACAGCTGATGTCTCTGTGACTGTGCAACACCGCCCCCCGTTAGCTCATGTGGGTTAAAAGGGAGGATGTGTACTGCAGGGCTTTTAATCCAGAGCAAGAGCTTGAGTTCAACTTGCAGGCTCAAAATGCTCAGAAAGAATGAAAACACAAGCTGCCCAGCCTTCACTAGTGTTTTTAAGCATTCTTGACAATTCACCTTAACCAGCCAGACGATTTTGACAACATATGCAAATGAATATGTCCACAGTCAGCCAAAGATATAAATTCAGTATGAGGGAGGCATATTTGAGCTAGATATAGTGAACATGAGGAGTATTATAATCAGCACACATTTGGTGATGTGCATGTTACAGGAGTCTGGCAATTATTATATGTACTTAGGGTTTCTCATGGTTAAGTCCAACCCACGTGTTCCTGCTATGATTAGCCAAGACAGGTAGATGAAATCTGGTGTGTTTGCAACAACATATGTTGCAATCATATCTTCTAATGCAACCCAAGCCTGGACTTGAGACAGAAAAAGAAGATCTGGCTGACTTTTCTCAGGCAAAAATCATGGAAACAGGGAAGATCCTGCCAGATTTAAGACAGGATGACTGACAAAATCTTCCCTTTGCCAACCGAGCAATTAACAGCGAAGAAGTGTAAGAGCTGGCATGATGCCAGTCATAAATCCATTCTCTATACTGACAATGCCAACTCACATCCTATGCTGTGTGGACAACTTCTGATGAAAAATGCAGAACTTTGAGATGAAACATGATTGGATGAAACAACACTGAGCACAACTCTGTTCTGTGTAATACAGTGATTGCAAAATGGCATTCTGCACAGCATCAGCTAACCCAATCCTTCATAGATGTGTTTGGACATGCCAAAACCTCACAGCATACCTGGGTCCCTATTGCCTAACTTCTGTAGAAAGAAATACCAAATACGACTCCAGAGTTCTATCCCAGTTTTGAATAAATATCTTAGAGTAGATATGTTCGAGTAGTCTGACACATTTTCAGACAGAATTGGAAGGCTATTTGAGTTGTGACACAGCTGGAAGAGTCCTATTGCAAGTCAAGAAATCAAAATTCTTAAGGCACAGTATACACACCAAGGCAGGCTAGTTGAAGCTGGGATATTTACCTATTGCCAAGGTCATTGCTTTGAGTTTGTCTCTGACTAGTTTCACTACCATGCTCTTTTGGAGTGGGGTAGAGCGACAACACAGTACTGAACGGCATCGCTTGGCTAGTGCGAGAAATTTATCTTCTAGTGTAGGTTCCAGGGCATAGGCTAAAGTCCTTCCATCAATCACTAGGCCCAAGCTGGAAAGCACAGAGGAAGAGGGTGGATAGAGAGGAGTGAACCCAACAGTCATGTTTCCAGTAGCTTCGTCTATTGTGTTGTTTGAAAATTTAGACTCTACGCATTGCAGACACTGTTCCAGCAAGACAGCACATGTCTCCTGAAAAAAAAAAATTCAAAATAAATATGCTTGAGAGAAAAGAACATGTATTCAAACATTTGTGTTTGCTGTATATTTCGGCATAAGGAATATAAGGAATGCGTTATATTTGCTGCACAGTTGAAGTTTTAATTTCTAATAATCTTCTTTTCTATTCTCTCTAAACACAATTCAAGCAGAGATATGACAGCAATGAGGACTCGAAAAGCTTAAAAACTAATTCCTGTTTAACATGCAGTATTGTATGCTAAACTAATTTATTTTAGCTCCTTCTCAGAAGAACAGTGCTGGGAGATGATATAATCGGTATCAGTACCAAGTTAAGTATGGTGATGAACACTACGTATACGCCTATGATTCAGATCAAATAGTTATGCATTGTTAAAGGCCAATTAAAGGCTATTTAAGCTGAATTCTCTCTCACAGCCATACTCAACTAAAAGATGTTATTAAGAATATATGAACATTTAAAATGAAATGCTATTGGTCTTACAGCAAGGTATGACAAAAAAGAAAGATCATGGAAAATCAGTTTACCAGTTCAGTTGATACACTCAAGAATGGAAAATGTTGTTATCTTTTCTTCCTTTTCGAAAGAAATTGGAGTTGGATACTGCTGGCCTACCTCTCCTCTGCTGATCTGGAGTCCAATTTTATCACCCCGTTAAAGGACTATAGCACTATCAATCAGTCTGGTTCCTTGTATGTTAGACCATATCAGTAAACTCTCTGTGACTGTCTGCTTGCAACAAGTTGAGCACAGGAAAGAGCAGTAATTCAGAAGAATTAGAAAAGGTCTGTTAGGAAGCAAGGCATTATACTGTAGATGTGGTTTTCTGACTCTCAGAGTTAACATTGCAATTTGAGTATTGCTTCTATCTCCAGAGAAAATGCCACCTGAGAAAACATGAATGACTGAGTTATCTAAATACTATGTTTCAGTGGTGTAAAATAAAGCACAAATTCTCAATAGGTAATAAATTGGTTTTTTTTCTTCAACATGTTTAATAACAGGTTGCTTTTTGAGACCCATTAGTGCCAATAAGCAAAACTAAGGATGTTTTGAGAATGCATCCCAAGGAAGGGCATTTATGCCTCTATGGCATATTTTTATTCATGCTTGAGCCCACTACACACAGTTACATGTCTTCAGTAAGTTTATGACACATGACACTATGACTTAGAAGTATGATTCACTGAAAAGTATTCAAAGACATGTCCTACCTGAAAGTTACGGATGTAGCAGGAAAAGAAGAAAAAAAAACAGAGGGAAAGGAAAAAAAAAGCCATCAAACTTTTAATTGTACAAGTTGAAAATAAAGCAAAGCTAGTTCACAAGTAAACTTGTGTATTGGATCTGCTTACTGGTGATTCAGCATTCAAAGTGATGATTTCTTCGTCGTGATCTAGTAGCTTGCAGGCATATGCGATATTAACAGCTGTTTCTTGCTTGTCTCCAGTAAGAACCCAAATCTGCAACCCAGCTTTGCGCAAGTTTGCAATGGTTTCTGGAACACCATCCTGTAAACGGTCTTCAATGCCAGTTGCACCTAAGCACATAGAGAAAGCAAAATATTCCACATTAATTGAATACTTAGGGTTCGCCTCAAATGGTAAGTTTGGATTTTTTTAAAAAAACAACAGTATTTTTATTGGGAAAGACCTGAACTATAATATCAATGGTTTCAAGATTTGGGCAGCAGTTTTGGGGTATTGGGAAAGAGGAAGGGAAAGTAGCTGGGGTTAACATCTGCAGCAACAGTCAACAACAAATCCAGAATTCAAGACTTCAGAAGCCATCTGATGCCACTTCCAGTCTCAGAGGTTCACGAGGTTGATGTATCTTTGCTTATTGTCTCTCTGCTCTGTATCTTCACCATTTCTTCTGCATGTTGCTAGAGAAGATATTGTTACTTCTATGAGATCGTTTTCAGTTCTTAAGGATCTTAACTGCCTTTCCCCAACTAGAAGAGGCTGGGTCATGAGGCATTTCTCCCTTTCGAAGGGGAATGACAGCAGAACTGCAGCTTGGCAACAGCACATCAGGCTGCAGACATCAACCTAAACCTTTTCCTGCCTTGTTGCTGCTCTTTGCTCTTGCAGAAAGACACTGGTTGCCAAATGAGATGCAGCAGGGAACAAATCATAAATCTGTTGGCCATGATGTGAAAGTAAAATGTGGCTTTTTCACACTTCCAATGTATCTTTCTACCTGTTTATGAGACACTGAGTCTCCTTCTTAGCTTTCATAAATCAATTTACAGGGACAAGGTTTTCAAATATGGTAGCAAAAGCCACTCAGGACCAACTTCAGCATCACCACTAAATACATCAGTTTCAGAGAGGCTTCAATGTGAGGAAAGGTAAGCCCTCACTACTGGAGAATGGGGAGGTGTCAGACATCCAAGTTAGCTGAAACAACAGGAAAAACAAAGTAAACTTTTCTTAGCTATTTGTTTTCCCTATGGTTGTTCCTTGAAAAAAAAATTGTAGCAACAGAATATTAAATTCAATATTTAAATAGAATTTAAATGGAATTTTAAATAAAAAATATTTTAGCAATACAAGTCCACCTGAAGTTTGAGCACCAGTCATATAGGTGGAAAACACATTCTTAGGACAGTGTCAGGAAAGCTATTATTATCCAAACAGTGTACAAAGCAAAAGTTATTCCTTTTCCAGACTCGTTTTTTTATTCCCACAACTTAATCACAACTGATCATTGCAAGATATAAACCACAGTATGAAGTTCTTGGGGAAGGACTAAATGAGAGGTTTACTGATGGTTAGAGCTCAATTATTTGTCTAGCAGTTCAATTTCACTTTTCCTCCCCCCACTCCAGTACAGTCAGAGCCAACAGGCACAACCATGGTGGGATCCTCCTGATTAATAATGTGGTCCGAATTAGTCACTTCATGCTCCCCTTTAAGTCAGAGGAGTGAAACGAAGAAATAAACTTAACAGCAGGGTCAATTATACTGTTAAGCAGCATTCTTTATTTTATCAGTGCTGGGGAACACTGGGGATCATCCTTCATAAGTGCTCCAAAGACTGGATGCTCTTGTGTTGCTTATATTCACATAATTATTACATATGCGTTGCAATTTTTGAAAATTTTGACATACATCTATACTAAGAAATAATTGATGTTAGCTATAATTGTTTAGTTTCTTACTTACAATACACCTGTTAATTATTAGTTAAAGATAAGCTAAGCACGGTGCTTCTAAACATTACTTAATCTCCTCTCTCCCTCTTGTCACAAAGAAGGATCTAAAACTTGAAAAATAACCCCTCGTTTTACAGGTGGTCAGAAAGCATTTATCTCATGTCAATTGGTTAATGATGGGTACATTTTTTATAACTTAATCATGGTATACAAGAATTTGGCAGCTTCTGTTCAATTTCCCCCTTTTCAATACACTTGCAAATTCTTTTGCAGTAGAAAACCAGACACTCCAAGGGCATGATTCATCTAATGCTAAAGCGGGTATCTAAGACAGACCAAATGAACTGCACTTTCTCTTTTTGTCTCTCCATTGGTTACATGAGGAGCCTTAGAGATCTGTAGCAGACACATCAGAAGTTGAGTGAGGTGGATCTCGTCTCCCAGAGACAGGCAAGTTGGCAATTAGTGAAGGCTGTTATCTCCAACAGTGTTATGGCCGTGCCAAATTCTTTGCCAGAGAAAGCAGCTGGATGCTTGGAGCAGTAGTGAATACATATACATTTTAGAATCTCAGTGCTTTCAACATCTCAAGTCAGCAGAGGAAGAGTATGACTTAGTTCTTGAAATACATTTTGCATACACTGATTTTAACTGCGTCATTTCAAAGTACTGCATTCCCCTTCCACAGAACACACAGGCCCTGAGTCCATGTGCTGAACCTCATGTATATGCCTCTCATAAATGCCATTTATGAGCTTTGCTTTCTGATTGTCTCTGGTGCCCCTGGAGTCACAGAGGTCTCTGCCATGCTGAGGTGACACTAAGCTAAGAAAACTCTGCAGACGGTTTGGGCCAAGTCCTCCTCCTGTTTAGAGCAGGCGTTCCCATTTATGATATTGTGTCAAATTCATCCCTGGCGTTGCTCCAGTCATTTCACTAGTGATAAAATGATGGCATGAGCAAGGAAAACAGGTTATGTCTGTTATGTTATTTATATTCCATTCCTTTGTGGTGCTGCACATGACAGCCATGACAAAGTCCAAAAGAAGCCAATTTCTGTACTGTCAGAAACCACTTAAGGAAAAGAATGGATTTCATAGCCAAGCCTTCAGAATTTTTAACACATTTTAATTTCATGTCCACCTCTCATTTCGTTACCTAGCAGATGCAGATTCTTCTCTATCCGCAGTGCTGACTGAAACAGAAGTTCTTCACGATTTTCAATAGAGGATTCTGCTTCTAAATGACTTTTTAACCAACAGGCATACTCTTCCTGGCTGAGAACCTATTAAAAAGAGTATGTGAGGGCACAGTCAATGTGATGCAGAGGCATTCATACTTTACTGAATAAAATGAAAAAGAAGTTACGAATCAAGAACAATAAATTAATAAATGCCTTCAGTAATCTTTGTCAAGACTCTCCTTAAAAGCAAACTAAGAGTCTGCATTTACTTACTCTTTTTGCAATACAGAGGGTCCGCAGCCCATCTACAGCATACAGATTAAGGTAATTCTGGGTTTTGCTTTGGATTTTTTTTTGATGTTTGCCCCGAGGGTCATCTAGATAAGAATTAAAAAAGAAATTAGTGATTGAAAAATAACGGCAGCGGAATGGCCTCAGAGAACAAAAACTTGTCTACAGTACTCACTGTACCAGGACTTTATAACTGATACTTTAAAGAGCTGCTGATGTCTCCTGGGAAACTCAAGTAAAACATTTCATTTATAAAATGCAATATTGTCTTTTTGTTCTATCTTTTCTGTCTTCTCTCTTCAGAAGTTGTGAATTCATGTTAGAAAGACCTCTTTTTGCTTACTCCTTAAGTATCTGTCTGGCTTGATAATCTTCACAGCAAACAATAACATCAGAAAGAGAAGCATGATTTCAAATACACTAGTAGCAAATGCTTCTCCACATCTCATCATGTGCAGAAAAATGACACTTACTTAAAAACAGCACTTAGTTTTCCGCCAAGGTTAATATCTCAAAAGAACCAGAAACAGTGTTCTGTTTTGTATATCTACGTGTATGAAGGTACTTCTGTTGCTGCTGTACTGATACTATAATATCTATTGGCCTGAGTCAATGCAAGAAGTTCTGGGTATGACTGTGATTTCATTTAGAAGAGAATTCACACTTGTGCAGACCTCCCGGATAGCTTCTACCTTGAATGCAGCAGCACAAATTCCACTTAGCTTTACTCTTCACTTAAAGCCATGTGTAAAAACTCAAAATCAGGACTGAGCATCTGTTCCTTTTCTCTCTTTATTTGGGATTGGTTCAATGTGCTCACACTGTGATAAAAAAAGAGTAATGAATGTGACAGTAACACATTTTGTTCCATCTCATTGCCTAAAATGATGCCTTCGAAAGTTAAAAACAGGTGATATGCATCTTTTTTATCAGCTAGGATCAAGACAGGTTCATGTACAATGTACTGTAGTAATAATCTTAAAGAAAATGAATTGCAGGGTTAGTACTACAGTAAATGTACAAGCTGGTAAGTTTTTAGACTGGAACTATTGAGTGAGAACTACTGGTACTTATGGCACCTTTTCTTATTCCCTGATGTCATATATTTTTTTTTCTCAAGTCTGAAATTTTTTGGGGTGTAGAATCATTTCAGGTTTATAGTTCTGTAATTGGAGCTGTTCCTTAAGGCAATATTTGTGTTACTGGTACTTGCACAGTAACCAGTCACAGAGTCAGGTGACCACTACTCATCACCAGAAGTCTGAGCACCTGAAGCAACCTACTACTTATCATCTCAGTTCACCATTGTGTGTGCTCACCTCTTTCAACTGACCATACTGAGAACCTACGGGCACTAGACTCTTACATTAAGCACTTCATACAGTTATTTACATTAGATGACACAAATATCTTACTGTTTATACTTTTTGGTGCACATTTTCCCAGTGTGCTTTCATACCGGATTTGATCTTGCTATGTGTGATCACATATATCCATGTCTATTTGTCTATAAACTTACACAACATTCAGCACCTTCATATTTATACGGCAGCACAATGTCTAACTGGGCATTCAGAGGATCCAGCACAAATACACACAAGTATTGATGTTGTAGGAAAGAAAGAGCTGGGAGCTTGGAATCTCAGTATTCTGGTTTTTGTTGCTGTTATCTCAACCATGTATGAGTATGATTTACTCACCGTACAGCTATTTTCTCACCTTTGAAGACTGTCCTGTCCTCTCTAGTGGGAGTGTACATACCCAGCTGTTCCTAAGGGACTCCATAAAGACTGTGGTAGTCCAAGCATTCCTTCATTTTAGTTCTATCTCTGATTAAGGTCACGTGGTGAATACTGGTAGGGATATTCTGGTGGGCCTGTCCCATCTATCTGTTAATGCTACCTATGGTATCACTACAGATTTTTTGAAAGCATCAGTACAAATGTATTATTCCAGAAGAACATCCCTACAAATGTTATGTGCAACTGGAAAGCCCCTTGTCATACTGTAGCTTGTGGCTCTGACACACACGCCCCAAGGTTCCTTCAGAAGCTATTAAACTGGTTCACAACTAGATAGAGCTGCAACATAAAGTGGAAATGCACACATTCTAATCTGGAAACCTAACAGAGTTTCGTTTAGCTTCTTTCCTATTTGCACATGATAATATTTTTGGCATATGTGACTTGGCTGTGCAATATAAGGTTTTTTTTTTTTTTTTTTTGTGAGAGAAGTACTGCAGCAAACCTTCTAGGCTTCTTGTATTAGTGAGTCAGCTTTTTTAACTTTAGAAGAATAAAGTAGGCAAGCACTTTTTCTCACTTATTGTGGTACATTACTTTTCTAGAGAGAAATACTGTATTTCTTACATATCTATCTCACACAAAACTGTCTTATGGCAGTGGCTATCTCAGTCACTCACTGATTTCAAATGGTGCAAACTTGAATAAGTGCTTAAACACACCCAAAAGTCATTCCTATCTCTTTGGGTGTTGTTAATCACTTCAGATCTGAGTACCAGGGGCACTAATGCAGTATTCACATCAAATGCTTATAGCACTTTCAACAAACACAGTAATTCCTTACAAGTAGAGCTGTGCACACCATCTTCTGTGTGTGGAAGGTTGCATCGCCCTCCCTCCTCTGAGAAGCATATCAATGAGAGCCAAACCCCTTCTAGCTCTTCATGTGCCTCATCAGTCTTACCCTGAGATTCATCTTGTGCTCAAAGGATAAAAAGAGGGAAGGAATCTCCTGCAGACAAAACCCAGTTGTGGAGATTTTTTTTAGCTGGGATGCAGTGCCTATGCTGAGCAGTGTGACCACACACACAAGTCCAATGAGGAGCGGCTGAGGGAACTGGGGCTGTTCCGCCTGGAGAAAAGGAGGCTGAGGGGAGACATTATCGCTGTCTACAACTGCCTGAAAGGAGGCTGTAGCGTGGAGGGTGTTGGTCTCTTCTCCCAAGTAACAAGCAATAAGACAAGAGGAAATGGCCTCAAGTTGCACCAGGGGAGGTTTAGATTGGATATTAGGAAAAAAATTCTTCACAGAATGGGTTTCCAGGCATTGGAACAGGCTGCCCAGGGAAGTGGTGGAGTCACCATGCCTGGACGTGTTTAACAGATGAGTAGATGAGGTTCTTAGAGACATGGTTTAGTACTAGAATTAGGTTATGGTTGGACTCGATGATCTTGATGGTCTCTTCCAACCACAACAATTCTATGAATCTATGATTCTATGTACCATGGGCAGTGAAAACCACCAAATAAGTCTTCTCCAGAAGAATGATAGAGGGCTAGTGGTGTTCTGCTTGCTTCATTTCCCTCCATAATCACAAGCTGCATAAAAACAGCTCAGTCATTGTTTTCTCAATGACTTATGTTCACAGTTCCTGTGCAAGCTGGTTTTTGACTCAAGCAGTAACATTCTTATTTATGAACATGGTGACTCTTGAGATAAAGTAAAAACAATACACTCCTGGGAACAATTTCAAGGCTTTTGGCAACATCTGTATGCTATCAGAAACCATCAGATTTCACAGACTCAACATGATATAGAGGCAGAACAAATGGAGTCAGTTTAGAAACATTTTTACTTTTTGAAGCTTATGGTGATTTCTGATTTTATGTAAGACACAACCAAAGCTACATTAGACATTTGCTTCTGGCTGTTCTCATGTCATATTTTAAAATGCTCTTTATTGCAGACAAATAGGACACTTTGTATCTGATTAGGACCTATGCATTCAATGTGATGTTTAGAGTTAGGGGATTAGGGACTCAGTGTTGTCTTGGTCTTTCAGTCTAAGAGCACAAGTACCACCAAGTCTCAAGATGCATGCTTGACTGATATACAATTTACTTGTCCCTGAGGCACTAAGATAGCAAAGAGTGAGCACTGTGATGCTCATGTAGATTCACTTATTGGTCAATTCCTTGAAACAATAAATGCCTGGATTCTTGTAGCATCACATCTCCTCTCACACTTATGTTCCACTATCACCAGAGAACAGGATGAAACCACTGACATATCCCACAATACAGATAATAGCCACAAGCATAAATCTTCTGATGCTCCCTCTACCTGGGGGATATTTCCTTGTAATGGCAAAAAAATTCTGTTCCCTCAGGAACTGGCAACGTATCCACTGACATCAGGATACTGCAGGCAGAAACTGCAGATTCAGTTCCAGGAGTGAAGATGCTCAAGAGGAATGTCAAATGTTTTTCAGGCAGATCCACTAAAACTGAAGCCAGACATGACTTAGATGGCTAGAAAACAAGGGAAACTGCTTATGAGGTTCTAGCGGCTGCATCTTACATTGCTTGCAAAAGCAAAATATACTATAACTCGTAGTTCAATGTGGGCTAAAACCAACCAAACAAAATAAGGGCACAATTTCAAAGCCACATTCAGTTCACTTGCCTGTAAAGACGGTGGAATTGCTGTATTTGCCCAGCTACAGAATCTGCTCACTGCCAGCACCAACCTTCAGGAACTTTGCTCCCCCTTCTCTAACACAGCCCACCTTTGGTAATGTCGCCGCTTGATTTCCAACTGTCCTTGTTGGTTTTACCCAGCTGGGTCCTATATCTGCCTGAAAATTCCTCGATCCACTACGTCTACTGTGAACGGACACAGCAGCTGCAAACACAGTCTGTTATATGGTGACAAAATATTTGAGACGGCATAAAATAATTGTTTCTTTTCTTTTTAAAGCTCAGTTCTCATTCTGAGAACTCATTTCTGAGCACTATTTTCTAGGTATGTTATTAGAAATTCTCAGTACTACAAATTCTCTGTTAGTACTTCAGAGAGAGAAAAGTTTCCACAGATGCTCTGTGTACTTTCTGTGATATCAGATCTTTACTAGAAAATTATTCATGAATACTTTGTTGTTAGTTAAGGACAAGTTCTTAATTTTTTTTGGCTCAGCTTTGATTTACATGGCTGTAAACAGAAAAGTAATGCCAACATTTTTCTGTATTTCATTAAACTAAAATTACACAGTATAAGCCTTTCACAGTTGTTTACTCCAACTAATGTTAAAGTAACCACAAAGTCAATGCACTAGTGAAACACAGGAAGTACCTCTAGCGCTTTCAGGCTCTGTCCATTCATATTGGGGTAAACTTTACACACTGGATTAAATTCAGTGTTGAAAATACAGTAGATTAGAAGCAAACTGATTCATGCAAAATGAAACCCATGTGTCCTCTAACGTCTGGAAGCTTATAGGGTTCTTCTTGAATCCAATTGATTACAATTAGGGGCTATTTAAAGTTGTCCCTGTTTCATGTGACATCTGGGTGCAGGAGAAGCTCTCCATGCTTCAGGGAAGTACTCTCTGTTCACAGCTACATGTCCATTCCCTGCTAGTCAATGACATGTTTGAAGTCAAGATTTCTCATCTGAACAGAATCTCTCCTTCTTTTGCCACAACCTTTTTGTTTTGGAGGCTGATTGATTCACAGGGCCCTCCAGTGTCATAGTCCAAACAACATAAATGCGTGGATTTATGCAAACATATTGCAGCAAAAGGATGTAAAGATTCACAAATAAAACAGAGAATGGAGCTGCAATAGGAAGTGCTTGGGTTTCATATAAAATACTCAAGTAGCCAAGCACTGCCAGGCAGGTTTTCTTGAAGAAATGTAAATTGCTTTGGCAAAGTCTCAAGAAATTCCTTCCAAATAAAGTTTGCTAGTAGCTGTACAGAAGTTAATTTAACTAATTCTAGTAAGGTGAGAAATCAGTGATTTGTTAGAGAAAAAATGTTATAATAAGAAAATACTATAAAAGAAGAGAGATGGCTGCCATTCTGTCATTCCTTATATTCACAACAAAAGCAGGTGGGTCTACTTGCAATAAGATATGATGAGTTTTTTGGCAATTAACCAGAACCGCCTCCCTCCCACCTCCACTCCCACAAAGGTAAGAAAGTGGTGTACCTGAAGAGCAGGGTAGAAGAAGATCCATAACAACTGAATCTGCTCCTTTAGTGTAAACATTTATTTCATCTGTAAGAGGGTGTCTGACGACTACTGACATCCTCTTCCTGACGGAATCAAAGCCCAATGTGTGTAATACTTCAAAGCTTAATGTTCCCAGGTGAGGTAGCTCCACTGATACCTGGTCAGACAACCTTCCAACCAGAGAACAATTATATGCCCTCGCCGCATAGACGAGAGCAGCTTCGTCTGGACTCTCTGCCTCGTAACGGAGTTCTCCTTCCTCAGGTCCGCTCCCCGCCGCCGCCCGGCCTTGCTGGGAGCTGTAGCCGTTGTTGTTCATCTGTGCAGAGTATGCCAGCTTCTCTTCCAGTTTTAATAAAGTGCTGTCCGTAGATGTAGACGAAAGCAGGCTTAAGCCAAACCTGTGCATTGATTTGCTCGTAGCTAGACTAGATGAACTGCTGCTGTTAGAGCCAGAGGTCAAGCGACTCGGAGTGAATCTTCGTATGAAGTCTTCTATGGTTTTTACTGGGGATTTTAGTTCGAATCGATCTCTGACCTTGAGAAGCAAAAGTGAAACCAGTGAGCAAAAAACAAAGAAAAAACATACAAGAATTCCAACACTGATATTCAGTCTAAGCAGCTCCAACTAAAGAGGAGAATTTGAGAACAAAAATAATGGCATTTTTGAGAAAGGAAAGCAAATGGACAAAACTGACTCAACAGCAAAAAATTTATTAGAACTTCAGAATCATTCCTCTGTGTGAAAGCAAGTATGTTTGTATTAAAAACATTTTTTCTTCTTTCACCTCTTCAGATAACACAAATGGATAGACTGTCAATGTTGCACCTCCACCAGCAGTGCATACTAAATATTATCGTCAGTAGAAAACATTGATACTCTTCGTGTATATTCAGTAAAAAAAAAAAAGTTAATGGAAGAGTTTTCTACTGAGAAGTGTGGTATCAGAAAAGTTTTATGAGAATATGCCAATGTTGACAACATTCTCATAGGAACATGTTGAAATAAGTAATTTCTGTCACCTTCTCTTTCAGTATCTAAGCATTTTGTTTCATTTTTATCACTCATCTCTATTTACTTAAATCTTTTTTTACAGATACAATGTTATTAATAGTAATAGCATATTTCTAGTAATAGATATTAAAGTATTATATAACAGTGTACCATTCCTGAAACAGCAGAACTGAGCATTCTCCAAATGTTTCCCTGGCACAAAAGCACGTCATTTTGCAGACTAGTTCACTTTTTATTCCAATCTGGAACAGAAGCAACTGTCAGAATTTTCTGCAGAATGGAAATTCCAGCTGCTGGCTAGCATTAATACCACATTCCATTACATTTTTGTCTTACAAATCATCTTGGGATTGCGCTTTTGAAATTCTCATTAGTCAGTGACACTGGTTTTAGCCAATTTAAGCGGTAATGATCATTATTTCTCATAATGAGCCTAAGATGCATCTTTTACACAATTTGAAAGTTTTAAGTGACTTTTTCAAGTATATTCTCTTCTGAAACTTTAAAAAAATGTCTCACCCATTTCTTAATTTAATCCATGTGTATAAAATACTCACAAAGAGCTTATATTCTTTTCTGGAAAGTCTTGCACATTTGCATATCAGTGCCCACATGTACTTACACACATATTTATTAAATGAATAAGTCACAGTACCAGAATTTGGGAAAGTTTCAGAAGTATCTTGCAGATGAAAGCACATCTTACCTTGAAGGTAAGCTGACACATTCCATTTAACTAGTGCTTTACTAAACCCTTCTCATTCACATAGTGGTTCTAAGAGTTGTCTCACAACTAGCTCTGTTTCTTGCTAGAATAGGGGGTTTTCATTTCCTCAGTTTACCAGACAAATCAGCACAAATGCAAAAGAGACTTAAACTATCTTTTGCTGCTTCTTTAACCCACCTTCTGTCGGGGCTGATTTGGTGCAGTAACCACAACTGTATTACATATAGTCAAAGCAATGAAGAAGTCAAAAATGTCACATAGTTCTGGACTCAGATGGGATAATGGCTGTTCGTGGCTCCTCATGACCTCCAGATGCTTTGCACATTCATTCACCTTTTCTAGTAACCTTGGGTCAGGTGTGATGTCCTTCTCCTAGTAATGAACAGCAGTAATTAACATTTGTGATTCTGCAAATTTCCAAACCAGCAATAAGCAATCAAAGTATCCAAAACAGTGTCAATGTCAAGGGTTTTATAGTGGCCTTACACCACAGAGCAGAGGTGGAGGGGACTGTAGAACACCCATTCTATACAATAAACACTTAACAATGATCTTTCCAATAGAAATGGAAATGTAACTGTGTTGTCAACTTTTTCACTACAGATAATTGTAGCAGCAATCTTCATGTACTTTGAGGGTAGTGGATAGGAGAAGAGTTACATACTAATATTCCTTCCTCTCTCTTGTCTAATTCGAGACATTTATCATCTATTACTGAAGGGTGGTACACTACAGAGGCCAAAAGAGTAGAAAAATTAGACAGCAATGACATTCAAAGCTCTGTCTTACATCAGCACAATAAAATGAAACCATCTTGGATTGTTTGTTAGAGGACAACAACCATCCCCACATTTGAGAGTAATTAATGTGTTTTTTCACATTGAAACACAGAGCATTTTCCACTCTGTTTCATCAGCACTTTCCACTTATTCAATCTTGTCAGAGCAAACTCTGGTATTTCTTAAGCTAGCAGGATGCGGGGATACAAAAGATTAAAAGATAAACCAACCTAAGGCTCTTTCTTCAGTAGAATTTTATCTGCAGATGATCAGCAGCTGATGAATCTGAGCAACCAGAGAACCCCATGTGTAAAAAGTGCAAATTTGAATTGTACCAGATGAGCTTACTCTTGACTGCAATCAAGACATTCCATCAGTGCAAACAGCATTTTTCTGTGTCTATATTTGTAACTTGTTTTGAGGGTGAATTTGTGTCAGCAGTGCAACAATGCGAAATCCCTACATAGACAAGACTTGGCTTCTTTGCTGTCTTATTATGATTCAGCTCACGTGAAACTTCCAGAGAATTACAAAAACATAAAATAAATTAACCAAAGCAAAGTTGTAAGGACATAAATTCACCAACATTTTGAAATGTAAAGGTTTTTCTTTTGTTAAAATACAACACATGCAATCCACTGATAATTTTGAATCACAGGCTGCCCACTGTGCTAAAAATTATGATATGGTGTATGTCAACAGTCTCTAAGAATAGGAATACATGGTGTCCAGCTAAGCACTTGTTAGTTTTAAAATCCTCAGACAAAAGAGAAGAGGCTTACACAGAGCAATAAGAATCCTTGACCTCAAACCTTATGCTACTCTCACTTTTTATAGATAAAGGGAAGGCAAACATTTTATTTTCAAAATTAAGGTATAACTAAAACAAAGGTTTCAGATTGTCTTTACCTTTAGTTTGTTCCCACAGAGAAGGTATGTAGATAAGATCTATGCCAACATTTGATTGTTTTTGCACAAACAGCTGTGACTACGTAAGAAAAAAAGCCCAGATGAAGTCTATAAGAGGTACACAACGTGCTACAGATTTCCTTACCTTTCCCTTTTCAGGACATCGTTCTACTAAAAGATACATGACACTGTGCATTTAGTTCTCATGACTTACCATTGGGCTACTGAATGCAGTGTGCTTCGAGAGTATGCTGGCTCTTTTTGCTTCAGCTCTGCTACCTGTGCGCCGGTGGGTTTTGGTGCTCTGGCTTCTGTGGATCACTTTGATGCTCTGATGGCTGCAGATACTATCACGGTGGGATAGAGTTCCTCCTTTTGGGGCTGCCTCCTCTTCCTCAGAATCAGGTTCTTGGTACATCGCTAAGCGTTTGGCTGTTGGTAAAAATACAGAGGGAGAAATGCTGTGTACATTAAACATGGCTTAGGAAGAGGGAGGGACATGGTGACTTTCTTCAAGTGATATATATTTTAATATTACACTGTGCTTTCATGATAAGAATGAATGATTCCGTTATCAGGGGATAACAAAGTCTAGTCTTAACTGAATGGTAGTATCTAATGGAGGATGCAGATAACGTAATTAGAAATGTAATGCAATACACTGCCTCCCTCAGTACCACATTCTCTGACAGGCAGTCAGACTCTGCTGTAACTCACTGCATTCCTGAAGACTTTTCCAAAGCTCAGCCTGATGAAATCAACCAAATAATATGGTCTTCACTTGCAGTCTGAGAAGGAAATAATCCAGAAAATTTTCTTGTCCTTTCCAACAGAATACGGAAATTTCACAGAAAGTATTTTCCAGAAAAAATGTCATATCTAACCAGTACCAGTTAACTGACATCTGACTTGTCCTCACAATGACACACCTGCAGAGCACCACCACCCTTATTTTACACAGAGAGATGAGTTACAGACAGTGTAAAGACCTCACTCAAGCTCAGGGCCACCTGCTGCAGAATGGAGACGTCAACCCAGATTCTCGACTCCTCACCTAGTGCTAACACCACCCTGGAGTCCGTCCCTTCCTTCTGAGCAGCATAACAGGCAGAACGATGCAATGTGCACTAAGAAACCCAGAGTACCCTCACCTACTGCAACATGTTTCTATCTATTTGCTGCCCTGAGCAATACCAAGGCGACACAGAACAAAGGGTTTTTCCAAATTATACATTCTAGATTATCATTTCCCCAGTCAAGAATCCAACTACAACAATTCATGTTAGAAACCAGTCCTGGCAGTCTAATGTACAGAAGTTAAAACGGAAACAGAAGAGGTGTGAAACAGCCATGGAATCCAGCCCCTCCAATGACAGGCTCTGTTTAGCTCTAATTGATATAAATAATATTTTTCAATTTCTAAAGATCATGGGCATTTAACAATCTGGGTTATTCATTAGGCAGGCACACGACACTCTAACAGGTATCTATTTATTACTTCATTAGGTATTCATTGAAAGGCTTTTTATTATACTCTCAAAATAATCCACGCTACCCCGATATACAGTACAAGTTACATACTTGTGGCTTGGCTTTGTTTCAGTTCTCTGATGTAACAAATTAGATTTTCCTAATGATAAATCATTAGCTTATAAGCTAATTATCCAGGCATTTAACACATACACACACACAAAAATTTTTCTTCCAAAATATTTCCTGAGAAAAATCTTGCATTACATATAGTGAGTTTGGTACGGGATCAATTTTAACATGGCTAGCTTTACAATCAACCTAAAACTCATCCTTGCCATCCGCCGCAATTTTCTAACATGTTTTAGCTGTCAGAAAGCAAGCAGAGGAGTTGAAATTGGACAACACACTGTATATGGTGATAGCTCTATCAGTACAGTATTGTACATCTGAGTTTTTTCAGTTCCATTTGGAACATGTATAGGCTCTATCTGAAATGTGGGAGCTGGGAGAGCTCTCCAGTCCTGGCAGCCCAGGCCCTGAGGGTGGTGTACACTAACTGTGGGTGACCAAGGAGTTTCCTTCATTAGAATTATTTGGTGTGATTCACACTCCTCTGGGTTAAGTGGTGGGAAGGAGGTTGAGCACCGGCACATTCAGAGCTGCTTGTTGAGCCACACTGCTGCAAACAGAAGTTCTCTCTCCATTCAGTGCCTACCTTGTTCTTTGATCCATATGACAGAACCTAGAAGACAGCTCAAAATATTAGGGAGGTCCCTGGTCTTCTTGCCCCTTCAGTTGCACGGTAATGAGCTACAGAGAGGTTCACCTGCACAGGCTCCTTCCTGAAATTTGTTGCACATGCCTTGTGGCAGTGAAGTTCTAATGTGTCCCATCACTCTCATTCACTAATTCCCACTTTCTTCTGCTCTGTAAGCCTCTATGCATTTTCTCAGTAGAAATGCAGATCCCTATGCTGTGAATTTAATTTAACTGATAACAGGTTTGTCTGTATAAGAAGGAGCCTACACTGAGGGTCTGAAGTCTCCAAGCCCTCAATGAAGATGTGAGCCAGGCTGCCCACTGTGCCTCTGCAGCATCCCAGTTGCCTTCCAGAGGAAACATAGGCACGCAGGGAACAAAGAAGCAATGTGGACTTTGTAGTGTGTCACTTAAGGAGGATGCCTCAAGTAGGAGAATGGAGTGGCGCACTGAAGAATTTCTGTCCTTCTCTGCACTGGGGAGGTACAATGGAGCGCACATCTGGGGTGGTATGATGGAGCGCACATCTGGGATGAGGCCTGTGGAGGGCAGTGCCCAGCCTGACAGCACAAGCTCTGCCTTAGTTAATCTTTTCCAAACTCCAGGTTGAAAAACAGTTGCTCAAGGTGACACACTGGTAAGGTTTCCTGCAGTTTACCAATATTTAAGATTTAAATCAATCATAAGCAGCACATTTTGTGCCTCATCTTCACTGAGGCTCTTAGAAGGAAAGCCAGCCTCCAGCAGAGTTGGTGTGACATGTGGACGCCCAGCCTCTCTCAGGAATAGCATAAGAAAAGCTCGGAATTGCCATAGCGATAATCTTCCTCACTCTGGACACTGGGCATTTGAATGGCAGACTGATAGAACACTGCACTTCTTCCCATAACAGGTAATATTCCTTGACAGGGAAAGGACTGGCTACAATTATTCTTTTCAGCTTCGCAAAATGTGTTACCCAGTTGGTCCAGCTCCCTTCCAGGCAGAGTTTTTTCAAAAAAGGACACGATTTCTTTAACAATCATACCTAATCTAAGCTTCTGCTCTGAAAACACATACTGAAATATGTGACTCCAAAGACCCTGAACTGATTATCCTTTCATTCCATGTATAAAAACTCTATGGTTAAGTGGAGAATGCATTTCATGCACAACACACAGTTCTGTTTGCATACCATATCTCTATATTCTTCATTGGTCTTTCTTATTTCTTAAATCTGAAAATATTTTGTTTATTCAACATAGTAAAAGCTGTTTCCTAATGCAGCACTCAGCTTATTTATTAGTATTATACCAATACTGTGTTTCTTCCTAGTCTATGTTATATCAGCTATCTCTTGCTCTCTATACAGGTTTTCATTGTAGCACATTTATTTAATTATTCCTGCCACTGAGAAAATGGAGAAAAAGCGAAAGTAAATACAAGACTAGAACCTCATTTAACCAAGTCAAATGTAATTCTTTTGATACAAATGGTATTATTTCAGTTTTATACCAAGGTAATCTTGATAACAAAAAACAGGCCTTGGCACCTTCCAGCATTTTCTCAAGTGCAGTCTTACATATTATGCAGCTAGAACTAAGAATTTTGAAGAAATAATGAAACCTGGTTCAATCGTTATGTTATGGCTGAGGTTGACAGTGCTTCAGCTGCACAAAGTGTGATTCTTTGGGAACACGCTGTTCCCTCCACCCACTCAGCCCTCTCCGATTCAGAACCTTTTCCTGTGAACTTCATAACCTGAAAGATGCTGTTGTGGGATGCTTTTCAGTTTCAGCACTGAAAATTGATAGCCTTGATCTTCTGTCTGATAGAGAGTTTTTTATTAAGGGCAAAGACACAAACAACTTTGAGAAACACAGCAACGTAATTCATGAAAGTCAAATTTCACTGTCCTTCAGTTCATTGTATATTTATGGCATAAAGAAGAAACAATAATTAATACTTATCCACAAACGCTCTTCCATCTTTCAGAAGACAACAGTAAGCTATAAATAAAACTCCTGTAGTAGCTGCTAGGTATTTGAAGATACTTTTTTTTAAAAAAACCTTTTCATTTCATAATTTTTCTTTTTGCTTGTTTTTGTTTTATCTTCCATGTTACCTGTGTTCTATGATGAGGCATCTGTTTTGCAGGCTGATGGAGACACTGTTGCCACACAGACAGATCCACTAACTGGAAAAGTGGGATCAGGAAATTCGAAAGGACTTCCCTTCAAGCAGAATAAAACTGCAGACCCCCTAAACCAGAATAATTCGGCTTCCAGCATGTGGGCCCTAATTTTGCCATGGGATTAATCCACTTCTCCCCAAACCATTTGAACAATGCTGTCACTGAACTATCATGAAGTAAATCTAGATGTGCAGTACTTAAGCCACTTTATTTCCTTATTATTTTATGAATGCAACCTTATTTCACTTTAAAGTGCACTCTAGTGCCCATATAAAGAGTCAGTCGAGCAGCTAGCATGCTATAAATTTGAACAAGTGTGCTAACGTAATCTAACTTAATTTACATTGCAAGAACTTCCCCATTATGACAAATATTGAGAACAGAAAACACCAAGATTTTCCTTCTTCTCCCCTCTTGGCATCCCCAGAAGCTTAAAATCAATAACTTTAGGTTTTTCATTGAGAACTTCTTACTCTATTTAGAAATGAAGATAATTCCTACTTTTCTGGAGATTTTCCACACAAATTGTGAGTGTAGGTATATGTATTAAAAAAAATATCATCTGTCTCCAAATATGAGTTGTTCTGTCTTCTATAGGATTTAAAATGGGGCACTCTCCATATACTGAGTTCTACATCTGTTAGCACTGGTTGTTTCCTCAGTTACCAATTAAACTTTTTCGAAGCGCAATAACAAATGTAAGAGAAACTACAAACAAGCTATACAGACTGAAGCACCCAGTCCTGCTAAACATCTTGATCTTTCTGAGAAAGGCCTAAGTGGACTACCCTGATTTCTGAAGACTGTCAAATTGTAAAGGTGGCAGATGAGGGGCCCCTTTGGAAACAACAGCCACATTTATTGAAAAGTTTTTATTCATTTTAATGTCTTTTTTCTAATAAATCAAATTCTCCATTGTGGCTGGAATGTGCAGTCTATGTTCTCTGGAATATATACAAAAAGGCTAAGAAAGTTCAGCTACAAAACAGCTCCTCAAACTAAAAAAAGAGGTTTTTTTAATATAATGTACTTTCCCATGAAAAGTAGTTGCTGGCCAATCTTCAGCAAGAAAAAATAGAAAGCAGAAAGAAACTCCTTGTTTCTCAGATTTAGTGATTAAGAATCTTTGCTAGGCAAGAGAAAATCACTGAGGTTTTCATCATCTGCCTTCACTCTCATAAACTTACCTTACTCTTATGTTTTCTGGAGTTTTTTCCACAGTCATTGGAAAGAAGGGGGAGAAATGCAAAGAATGAAAAAGTCAGATTTTTCAGCTGTTTTCATGAAGATTCAGCTTACGTTTTGTCAAAAGTTCCATACAACGAATGGCTAAAACTAGAAAAACAAAGATCACACCCCATAGGCAAGAGTGTGATGAATTCAGCATTTGGAAAACAGCTAGGACACATGTCAGGCCAAGAGCATCTGGTTGTAGCTAAATCATATAATGACTTTCAGAAGCACAGTCAGCTTTTGGGCACCTGCTGTCCCTGGGATTAGCAGACAGACTTGGGGCATGGCCAGTTCCATGAGTTGCTAAAAGCTGGCTACCAGCCTGAAGGGAAGCGCTATGGTGTGGTAATGTAAACTTTCACATAGGGAACAATCCTCTTTTTTTCTGTGCTAACATTCTTTTAGGTTAGGAGGAAGTACTGATTAGAAGGATATTTTTTGTGGTGTGTAACACTCCTTTGCAGTATCACCTTACTGTGGAAGCAACACATTGCAAGGTGTCATCTTTAAGAAGTAACAGATAGATACAATTCCATCCATTTCTGAGATTTAACTAGAGTATAGTGCCAATGGGTACTGTATAAATGCCCAGGACATTTATGAATGGGACAATCATTCTTCCATTTGGAGTGGTCCAAGACATACCCTGCTCCTGAATTAATACTCTGCAAATCAAGAAGAACCTTTGAAGGAGACAACAGAACAGATTTAAAGAACACAGGTTGCACAGACATGAGGTGGGAATTCCCTTCACCTGTATTCAGTATTCACAGAGAAACAGGCATGTATTGGACGACAAACAAGTCTGATGAATTGGATCCTACAAATGCTTAATTTTCTTCAGTAACTATAAAGTCACTATCTTCCATACAAATATTTAAAATGGAGTAACAAGAATCCTATCTGTATCAACACAGTCTCCATAGGGCCCAAACTGGCAGTGCAAATGCCCATAGTTTGATCTCTATCAGTGCATAAACTATCATCAAAATATTACAGGTGACCTCAACAATGATGAATATTTGATCATGGAACTGTTGCTGAGTATACTCACATCTTCCCTCACAGCCTCCATAACTGTTCCTGGATTCCTCTTCACTGCTAAGCTCTCACATAGTAGTACTCATGAGTAATACTTTGTCCTACCTCCAGTTGGCCAAGAGATTCTGTTCCATGCTGGTGCAATTTATTGGCCCCTATTATGCATGTTTTTGTCACCTCTTGTCTAGACTAAAACAATGCAATACTCCTGGGCATAGTGCCATCAGCCTCATAAGAGAGTTAGAGCCTGCAGGAAAGTGTTTTCTCCAGCAAATTCATGAAAACTGTCATTTGCTTCCTATACTACCTAAAAAAAAAGTATTAAGTCTTGTTCAAGGTTTCAGTTTCTATTTTAGAAGCATTTAATTACTTCAGCCCTGCACAAGGTCCACATCAACCTCTGTGATGAAAACCATGATTAACATGTCCATGTCTGATGCAAAACAGAACTCTCCCTCGTAATCATAAAGCTCACCTTTCACATGGGGAATTTCCATGGCTTTGTGGAACAAATTTCCAAAGAAAATAAAGACACTCCCACCACTCAAGGAAAAGACAAGCCACCTTAAATATGCCAAACCTAACACAGCGTAACGTACACCTTTTAAGTATCCCCCAAACCCAAACAGATTGTGCACAATGCGCATAGGGAGAGGAAGAAGGGGAAAGAACAAGCTACACATAAGGAAAGGCACATGCTCTAGTGGAAGGAACTCAGATATGATGATGACAAATGCAGTATAAAAACCCCTGCAGATCAGAAAAGAGTGGGATAACAGCTCATAACTGAACAAATTTTAGGGAGAAAAGCTTATAATGTGGCATAGAGAAAATTTGTGAAGGCTATGCACAATCTGTTGAGTAATTAACAGATACACAGCAGGCCTAGGTTATGCACAAAAAAAATGCTTTAAAAGAAAATTGAAGTTTTGAAGTGAGGTAATTTCAGACCTCAATCTGCCACTGTGGGCACAGCTTTCCCCTTCTGTGTGTGTGCATGGCTGAGCCCCAGAACACAGGGCCTCCAAATGACTTCAGAAGAAAATTTGCCAGAACTTAGCATGGGAAAAAAGTGTGTTCCATCTGAAACTTGTTCTTGGATATGGCTGGAGTTGTTCTGTCTGAAATTTCTACCCCAGAATTCATGCCTGAGGCGAACATCTGGCATGGAAAACTTGAACCAAACTATTAAAATTCTGTAAAACCATCTATAACAGAAAACAGGATCTTATCATGAGAAGGGTCAAGCAACTGGAATAACAGGCACTGCTACGCAGCCACAGTAGAATAACAAACTTGGGCCAAATAGCTGAGAACAAGTATATTTCCATCCTGAGCTATCTGCTTTTACAGTAGAAACTGATTTGTTCTAGCTTTTGAATCTTGATATGTTCACAGCAATTTTAAATTAATTTTTTCATCTAAAGTACTACTCAGTGTTTGATTCCAAGTAGCAAACCACTATGCCTGAAAAATTCCTCAGATAAGCAATGAAAGACATACATATCTTTGAAATGGATAATAAAAGGCAGATGCATTTTACTTGGCTTTCTCACATATATTGCAGCCTCAGATCACTTGCCAAATGAAATATTTTAGAATTTTCTAATTTATGAAATCTTCAGCAAAACCTGAGGTGTAGAGCAGGATGGCATCAGTTATAACATATCCTCAAAACCTCAGAGGGCAGTTCATATACTCTGGTCTAAAACATAGACATTTGTAAGCAAGCACACAGCAATGAAATGCTGTTTGTGCACTCCCTAAAACCAGAAAAAGCAGTGAAAAACATTTTACCATACCTTAAAAGGAAGGTTACAGGAGCAGAAAAAGTAAGAGATGGCTAGAAAATCAGACTAAAGAATAGATCTAACAAAAAACTTGAATGAAGAATAACTCTTATTGTGTTATTAATCCTGATTATAGGGAGCAAAATCAATAGAAATTATCACAATTTATATAGAGAATGACAAAGAAAGGCCCATTTTCTGTAGAGGAGAAAAAAGAAAAGAATAAATTATTGTGTATAAAATACTGTGTATAAATTGTGTCTCAATTTAAAAACTGTATTTGTCAGAAATTTTATACTGACTAGAGTTAAAAGAAAGCCCAAACATAGCTGCATGTGGAAAGAATGACCGAAATATATACTTATTTGACACTTCTGTTTGTAGTGAAATTCATTCTGCTTTCATTAACATTTACATTGTAATCTGAAGTCATAAGAGGAAAGCATGGGGAAAGTTAGATTACTGTTAAATACATTATATTTGAAGAAAAAAAGGTCTGAAACTCAATACTCAAATTCAGGAGCCTGAGTTCAGCCTACATATCAGCTGACTATATCAAGCTCATAATAATAGCCTTTCTGCACTGTTTTAGTCGGCAGTACCATCATTATTCCTGCAAGGAAATCAGTATAAATAAGCAAATTATCAATGGCAAGGAAAAATTAAAAAAATAATTAATTTTCAGAGTTTCACAAGCACAACTAGGAGTCCAGAAACACACTCTTAATTCTAATTCTTCTCTCTTTCTTACCTACAGCACAGAGGTAGGAAGTCACAGTTTCTCCCTGTTTTTCCTTCTGTGACACTGGGATAGTAACACTATCCAAACACCTAGTTTCTTGAAGAACAGTGCCTTAAATATAAGGTCTCAGTACTATTTTAAAGTAGGAGGAAAAAACCCAATCCTTGCAAAATCCAAAATTTAAAAATGCCTTTTTCCAATTAGAAATTTTATAAACTCTCTAAAGCATGTTTTAGATTTTCCAGTCTATTTTGACTGTTTTTCTTATTCTGTATCTTATTTGTAAGATGAACTTCTGTAATGGTCTTCCAGAAAATCTTCTAATCAGTGATGTTTTTAAGCTATGTAGATTAAGAAACTTATTGCAAATAGGAATGCAATACTGTACCTATAATATTTTCCTGCATACAGACACAGAATGATTTGAAGAGTTAAGATCTGTTATGTCAAAAAAGATAACAACAAAACATTAGAGGAAAATAACACAAATTGCAAACAAATCACAAACCAGGATCAGGAAATCACTTCATAATTGGAAAAGGGTGATGAGATGACACAGGGATGACAACCCTCACATTCCCTTGTGACAAAGAGTGACTTTTTAGTGTTTCAGGAGCCTGATACTTGGAGACAATCTCTCAACTGCAGCGTTCATGCAGCAGTGAAGATACCTTAATGCAGACACCTGCCACACAGCAGCACAGAAAAGAATCTGACAAAGGTGACAGAAAGTATGTCGTTAGATCAGATTCTGTTTCTTGTTAATATGAAAGCCAGCACCTTTTTTACATTTATTTCTCAGCACAAAAGGATAATCTCATCCCAGGTATTCAATCAGACACTAATCTGGCTGTATGCTTAAAACCGGCATTTACATAGCATACTTCAAAACAAATGTGATACCAGCAGCACTATTCAATTTGCTTAAATTAGCCATGTGCTCAAGTGCTTTACTAGATCAGCAGCTAAAGCCAGAAGGTTTAACTGTCTTGACAACATCCTGTAGATGATGTTACAGAACACTTTGATAAGATTGTTGTTGCTAGCTGAACACTGACATCAAATTACACTAATCTGAAAAAAGCTATTGTGGAGTTTGCTGAGCAGATACATGCAATTTCTTTCAGTTTTCTTTTTGATTTAAGATTACAGTAACTTTTATATCTACTTCAGGTTGCCCAAAGTACAACTGCTAGATAGAAAACAAGATCATGAGCTCACCGTTATCATCATGGGAATACTCTATTCCAGAAACAGTGCATCTTCGGAAAACCATCTTGTTTTCAGTAAGTGTCCCAGTCTTGTCTGAAAAGATAAACTGCACCTGACCTAAGTCTTCTGTGATATTTAAAGCTCGGCACTGCAGCTGAGAGTCTGTTTCTTCATCATATAAATCTTTATCTTGATGAATAAAGTATACTTGGCAGATTTTAACTATTTCAATGGATACATACAAAGAAATTGGAATCAGAACCTAAAATACACAAAAACAAAGAGAATTAAGTGAAAACAAAAGCAAGGATACAATAAATTGATAAAATCTAGTTAGCTTGGTACTAGAGTAGAACATAAAGAGGCTATGCACTTTAAGATACTGTAAAGATACTAGCATGTTTGAAAAGAGCTTATTTACTGTGTTAGATGAGGAAAACCTATGGTGAATTTCAGAGTTGAAATGCATTATTATGTCTAGAAGGGTGATTACCAAAACTTCAACAGAAATTTTTTTTTTTTTTTTTTTGCTAAGAAGGTGAGGCTGAAAAGAACTAGGAAAGGAAAAAACAAAACAAAACAAAACAAAACAAAACCAACATAACTCCAAAACAGAAATACAGTCAGAATCCTGTATCTGTGAAAAAATGGAATAAATTTATCCTGCATTAATAGGCTGTTTACAAATTCACTTTGCAGGAATACAAGAAACAAAATGAGAAGTGTTAATCTAATGAACAATTTTTTTCCCTTCGCTTTTACACTGCAGGTTATTTGAATGAAGAACACACTTTATAATTGCTGAAGAAAGAGATATGAGAAGAAGTTTCTCCAGAAAAGATTTTAAACTGTTTCTTGAGGATTGTCAAAATTTTGTACATGAGTTTTTCCCTGCAGCTGTTTTTCAGCTTTTAACAGAATTTGTATTTTAGTGGATGTATGGAGTTAAGAGCAGTACCTTTAGAAAGCAGGTGAAAGAAATATACACCTTATGTTCATACCCGAAGTGTATTGTGTGACACTGTACTCAAAGTGGCACCCGTAGTCTTTGACGTGCTGTTCCACGGTGGGTAGATATGAAGAATAAATCTTGTTTTGTCCCAGCAGGGCCCACTGCATCCTGTCTCTTCCTACTTGTTTAGGATAAAATAAAACCTGAGTCTTCTGGGGCAAGTTCTCAGATTATTATCTTCTCCAATGTCAAGGGAGCTCTGACAGTTTACTGTGTGCATCAATTGGTTTATTTTTCAAAGAAGTTATAATATTTTTACCACTGGGTGGACCACTTCTTTTATTTAATTTATCTTTCTGTTTCTATATTATGATATACCCTATAGTTAAAATCTAATTTTAAAGTGACTAAATATACTTATTTTTAGTGCTTGATTAGCTTCCTACATGCCTTAGTGGTAGGTGTACTACCCATACTGCGCGTTTATAGCTTTACTACTGCAAAATATGAACAGAGGTGACAGCATGTACAACTTGATTACCTGGAAAACTATGATCACTGTCAGAAATAAATACACTGAAGCTAAAACAGGAGACAAATATTTGCCATCAGGCCCCGGAACATCAAAAATTGGTTTCTTCTTCTCACCATATTGCCATACCCATAGGCCATGACCTGCAGAAGAGTTGAAAAAGAGAAAAATGCAAATTACCTCCAAGGAAAAATGCTTATGGTGTGAATTTACTCTTAGAGTTGAGTTACACGGGAATGTGATATTTGGTTTTAACTATTCTGCATGACTTTTGATAAAGGCCCCAACCTCATGTTATTTTCTGCCTTGGTATTTGGGATTTGAGAAGGGGGTTTGTCTGGCCTTAAGGACAGCATGCAAGAGTAATTTCTCATATCTTTATCCAAATAAAGTGAGTTTCCTGGTCAAATTAGTAGTTTAGTCTCTTTCTGTAATCAGCAGAGAAAACCAGACTTCTGAAAGTGATATACAGTATGTTAAAATAAAAGAACTCCATTGACTACACTAGGTATATCAGTAGGTAGCTATCACTAAACTAGTTCCAGCTGGATAAAGCCAGAAGAGACTTTAAATCTTACTGTACGAATCTTACCTACTTACCTCTTAGTCTACAGAACTAATGAAACAACAGTATCAGCAGACTCATGAGCATGGAAGCTGAGGAACTAAGAACAGACGAAATTCTAAGCCTTGCTCAAACCCGTATTTATTGTGCTGATAACTAAATAAAGATAAGGTTGTTATTATTATTTTGGGAAAACTACATTCTTGCTAAAGAGACAGAAAGTTGCCTTTTTAAGTAGAGCACTAGGATTTGCAGTCCTGAAAGACCTAAAATGGTATGCCTGATGTTTTTAAGGTTAAAAACAAGGAATAATTCCCCCATGATAAGATGCATTTCAACTACCTCCACTGTATGTCAGAGACTGAAAAAAAGTACAAAGACCTACTTTAAAAGTAATCTTTTGTAAGCCACAGCTGTCAAGGTTTTAAACTGACCTTTGCACCTTGATATAAAACCAGCTAAGAACTCTTGAAAAATAAAACCAATCTGTGAGTTAAGTGAGCAAATTATTTTGTCTCTGTACAAGAAATACAAGCATATTATCATACTAACGTCTTTATTGATGTCTCTACTTTTATTCTTGAGAGGAAAAATTGAAGCCCCACCCTTAGACTGACCCACATTGAGACTCGTTTTATAAATATCCTTAGTCAGATTTTCAAAATAGTTAAGTGTCATACATCCAGTTACACTTTCTCAACAGAAGGTACAAAAATTGCCTGGCTCTTACAGAACACAGCTTTGTGGGTCTTGAAGCACCAGGCATCTGTTTTCTAAGGTCTCAAGAAAGTTTCTTCCCAGCTGTTTTTCATTTTTACGACTTCCAGCAGTTTGCTTCGGCCCTCTGCTGGGGACTTCTGTCCTTGTAGGAGACATGACAGAAGGGAAAGTGTAGGTGTCACCTACTGCCTGCCACCTCCTCCTGCTCATGTTCAGGCATCTCGGGAGTTTGAGCTGAGCTGCAGCCACCACAGTGGACATCTGGCTGCCACCGCTCTGGAGACAACACATCGGATGGAGTGGCAGAGGGGACAGCTGCAGGCAGGGACTCCCTGCTGTCAAACCTCCCAGGGCACTGCAGCCCTGAAGGCTGGACTCCCCAACGCTGAGACGCCACACAAGAGTGTCATGAACCCAGTGGAAATAAATCTGCTGTCTGATTTGCAGCTGGAAATACTCATCTGAAAGCAGCATTTAACAATACATGGAAAAGCCACGCAGAGACGTATTAAAATGGCAAAAGATTGTTATTAGACTACACCATGGTTGTTAGGAAACATTCTGGTGTTTATGCCGCATGACTCACACACAAACATTACAGGACACACAAACACTAAGGATATGGAATTCATATGCCATATATAAAGAATCGGTTTGGGTGCCAAATGTAAAACTCAATTCTTTCTCACAAATGAATAGAAAAATGGCCCAAAGAGTGCTAACTTGAACTTCAGTATTTTCTTAAACACTCCATAAAGTCTAAAGAGTCTCTTAATCGGATTTATGCAGATTTAGACTTTTATTTATTTTTTCTCTATGAAAGCTGCAGCCTTAGGGACAGTGCATCAATGTCTTACACTGTCCTCTTGTTTTAATAAATAGTACTGGGGAATAGCACTGTGCTAATTATATTTATTCTCTGCTGATGAACTATTTTGTTGACTTTTTGGGAGTTCGAGCATGTTACACTCTATCACCTGTAATTTTGAGGTGACTACATATTAAGTGGTTTCTTTTGGACTTGATATTTTTGGCTGTTGACAAGGGTGGTGGATTATAAGCCTTCAATTCTCTCATACTAATAGCTTCTATTTGATTGATACTAAGATGCTATTTAGATGAGCTTATGTATCAAGACATCTTGATCTCAAAGAAGAAAACAACAAAAATTAGGTAGTATGGGGGCAGCTGTATGGATTTCATGTTTTGGCAGATACCTATGTTTCTGATAAAGCTAAGCAAAGGAATCCTAAGCGAGTCTGATACTTAGGTTTCTTCTTTTGAAGAGCACTTACCAATGGCAGAAAACAGACACATGATTAGAAGTATGAGGACACACCAAAGGACATCGGCATTCATCTGTCTTTCAAGCTTACTGCGTTTGTAACGGGGTCCATTATTATTTAAGAAAGCTTTGGTCTCATGCCCTGTAGAAGCAATTAGATTACATGATGTAACATGGATTTTTTCTTATTATTTTAAGGAAATTATAAAAAGTCAGATGGAAAACCAGCCTTTACCTGCATAGATTACTATTCCTGCAACTTCTTCTGTATTTCTAATGGTACATCCACGCAACAAAAGATTTTCTTTGAACAGTCCATCCTTTTTTCCACTTCTATGTACACTGCAGAAAATTTAAAAACAGAACAGAGCACAGCTTGTCAAAATGTTAAGCTTGGTAAATCATACTTACTCTGTAATATAACAAGTCCAGGAAACACGTTCACAATTTAAGACCTTTTGTCAACCTGATGGTGAAGTATTTCCTTAGATCTTCCTCCTGGGAAGATTCTCTGGCAGATTTTGAAAACTGAGAATACCTACCCCAGAATCTCAGACACGCAGCAGCCCAGCTGGAGCAGTACCAGTTGCTGTTGGATATACAAACATACCGGACAAATGCTTGCTAGAAATACGTGGGCCAAACCTACAGCACGTGTCCAGCATCAGAAGTGTCTCACTGAGCCTAAGAAAGACAAAATGGCCTGCACCCTGATGATTCTTGTTGACTAGCACCAAAACACATGAGAAAAATGGAAAATAGTAACATTTCTGCTTCAATTTATTGTCTTACTGATTGCCAGCTGGAGAATTACCCAAATTTGTCTGAGCCTAAGCTATGAGAAATAATTTCTTAATGATTCCATATTATACAAATTACACTACTAGTAGGATTCTGCCATTCCTCTGCTTTTTAAGGCTGAATTCTACATTAGCCTTTCTTAAAAATCATAAGGAGGTTAGTTTGAATTTCCAATAAAGTCTCCAAACAATGGTTATGATCTCTGTTAATAAATAAGACTTTTTAAAGATAAACCTACTTAAGAAGTGACTGCTTTGGTGTATGATTTTATAGCCTTCATAATTTTTTACACTTCACAGTAACAGTGGACTGTGACAGGCATGCTGTACACGACAACCTCTATATACAATTACTTCTGTATTTTTTCTGTAGAATTAAATGTATGGTCTTTATATCTTAGCTTATACAACTGCTCCAAAGCAATGGTGCCGCATCTGAAGTTAACCTGTAGGTGCCAAGACCTCAATCTACTGTCCGCACGCACGGCCTAAGCCTTCTCACCACAACTCATCCCTACATGCATTTAGTACTGCTTTTTACTTTTCCATATCCAGATGAAGTCATTTGACTCACCTGTTGCTCACCAGACCTTTAGGAAACATGAATGAAATAAAAACCTTGGGAGGAAGAAGCTGGCAGGGGCTGGAGGAAACTCATTTGTTTCCTTGTCTGCACTCACTCCCAGTGACTCAGTAACAGAACATACATATAAGGCGACTGGGCACTGATGATAAAAGGAAGAAAAAATTACAGACACCAAGGTCTGGATTGAAAAATAATGGAAACTAGAGTTAGATACAACTGCTCACTTAGATAAAAAACCTGCTAAGGCTATAACTTTATGTCCCAGTGGAGAGATGGCTTAGATCCCATTTCTAGCCTTGCAAAGTTATAAACCTTAAGCTTGTTACACAGTCTGAACACTCTGTTTTTCTCTGCTTTCTGGATTCAGGCCAGTGTAACTTTGGAGGCAAAGAAGGAAACTTTTCTCTGTCAGTATTTAAAGCAGTGGCCGGCAGAAGCCGCTGCGACACCCGGAACGTGAAGGCCAGACAGTGAGGAAAGGCGCTGGGGAGCGCAGGTGCAACACGCACTTCTCTGCAATTTCTCAGGTGGATGACACCGCAAATATGCAGTATCTAAACATTTAAAATACACACGCACCATGAATTAGAAGAAGTGGGCAGAATAGAGATGCATTTAGCTACTACTTCGCTACGGCGCTCTGAAAGTGTTTGTGTAGAAATAAGCCTCCTTGTTTAAGACGGCAACACAAAATAAAGTCCGATGGTGGCCCAATTCAGCCTTTGACTGTATTTTTCCTAGTAATGTGTTTACTGGCATTAAATAGCAAGGTGACATATCAAAACTGTATTCAAAGAGAGTATTTTCTTTCACTCTCTGGTTACTCGAGTGTCTTACAAAGGAAACGGTAGAGCTGGCATTACTTTCCTAGGCTTGACACTCCGAAAGAAAATATTCAACAATCTTAAACATAGTCTCAGTGCACACCATTAGTCATAACCTCCCTGACTCTCAATTCTGATGAAACTTAGTCTTTATTGTTCTTATTTTTTTTTCTTTTTTTTTTTTTTCAGGAAAGGTGGTGTCACTGTAGCACATGAAAGAGACATCGCTGTATACATTCATACATTTTTTTCTTTAAAAAGTTGTAACATGATTTTATATGAATTTGGTTTTGTTATGACAAACTTTGAATTAGAAATGAACATATGTATTCATATAATTATAATTATAATAATAATTATAGTAATTATTATTATTATTATTTCTTGCTCTATTTATTTTGGTATGATCAGATGAAGTTTTCAGTTCTTGTCTAATAATAAAATTTTTACTTTCAGAAAAAAGCTGAAAAGACAGAATGCCAACTACTGCTTTTCCTTTTCCCTTGCTCATATACAGAAATCTAGAAACAAGATTTAAAAGCCAAATTTGATATTTTTGGAACCTGGCATGGGATTTGTGAATGTTTGCCATGTATATGGCACATAATCTAGCTAGACCTATACAGGCAAAGGGCATGTTAGGTTTTATTCTATTCTTACACAGAAGTCTTCTTAGAGGGGAAATAAAAATGAAGGAATGCAGAGGATGCAGAAACTGCAAAACAGTATTAAAGCAAACACCTGAGTAGAACCCGTAGCCTGCCTGTCTGTCTGCACATCCAGAGTGTGCTCAATGCAGATTGTGCCAACATTATTGAAGAAGTCATATATAGTAATGTGTACACTACACTTTTACAGATGTAGAGTAGAGCCATGGCTGTTTCAATGCATTTTGAAATATTTTTGTGATTTTTTTGTTATCTGTCTCCTTTTACCCTGTCCTGCCTGTGCTACATTGGTTACCAATAGTGATCACATTTCCAAGTAACTGTGGGGAACAGAATTTTACATGTTTACAACACACACAGACACACAGACACACAAATATTTGTATTCCCTGAAAAATTTGTCAGCACAGATATTAGAATCAAAGGAGTTATTCATGTTTCAAATAGAAAAAAAAAAATAGTCAAAACTGGTAACCTACTAAGTTTGCTGATGACACCAAGCTGGGAGGAGTGGCTGACACGCCAGAAGGCTGTGCTGCCATCCAGTGGGATCTGGACAGGCTGGAGAGTTGGGTGGGGAATAACCTGATGAAATTTAACAAGTGAAAGTGCAGAGTCCTGCATCTCGGCAGGAACAACTCCAGGTTCCAGTATAGGTTAAGAAATTACATATTTACAGAGAGCAGTGTAGGGGAAAGGGACCTGGGGGTCCTGGTGGAGAGCAGGATGATCATGAGCCAGCACTGTGCCCTTGTGGCCAGGAAGGCCAATGGCATCCTGGGGTGAATTAGAAGGGGGGTGGTTAGTAAGTCAAGAG
Organism: Patagioenas fasciata; assembly: GCF_037038585.1. Lineage (NCBI taxonomy): Eukaryota > Metazoa > Chordata > Aves > Columbiformes > Columbidae > Patagioenas > Patagioenas fasciata. Next base: position 120,702,643 of record NC_092520.1, on the reverse strand, counting down.
AGGTTCTCCTTCCCCTCTACTGTGCCCTGGTGAGACCACACCTGGAGTATTGTGTCCAGTTCTGGGCCCCTCAGTTCAAGAAGGACAGGGAACTGCTGGGGAGAGTCCAGCGTAGGGCAGCCAAGATGATGAAAGGAGTGGAGCATCTCCCTTATGAAGAAAGGCTGAGGGAGCTGGGTCTCTTTAGTTTGGAGAAGAGGAGACTAAGGGGGGACCTTATTAGTGTCTATAAGTATATAAAAGGTGAGTGCCATGAGGATGGAGCCAGGCTTTTCTCCGTGGCAAGCAATTATAGGACAAGGGGTAATGGGATCAAGTTGGATCACAAGAGATTCCACTTAAATTTGAGAAAAAACTTCTTCTCAGTGAGGGTGACAGAGCACTGGAACAGGCTGCCCGCAGGGGTCGTGGAGTCTCCTACTCTGGAGACATTCAAAACCCACCTGGACATGTTCCTGTGTAACCTCATCTAGGTGTTCCTGTTCTGGCAGGGGGATTGGACTAGATGATCTTCTGAGGTCCCTTCCAATCTCAAACATATTGTGATACTGTGATACTGTGGTAAGTGGTCAAAACATCAGGCAAACTTTGACAGCACAGCTTTTACATATGGATCTCTTGAAAGTCTGTTTCATATCATCCCTATTTAAATATCTCAGTAACATTTCTTTTCAGGTTAGCTGTTATAATATCAGCTGGGAGCTACTCAAACCTTTATTTCAAGCACTGACTAGTGGTAAGATTTTGAACAAGAGTTAAGATCTGAGTTTGACATCGCAATGACATGTTTCAATTCAGATGTGCTAATTACTATTCATCTTGCTAATGGATGATCTGATATAGACCCATGATTTTGTGATACTAATGAAGATCTAAAAAGAGAGGGGAAAAAAAAAGCTTTCTCCCTTGATAATTTAGGAGACGGACTGTTTATTTGTTGAGGGGTTGGTCCCTGCTCTTTTCTTCAAATACGCCATGGTCCTTTACATGTTAATCTCCTGTAGCATAACTGAGAGACCTGGAAATCACCTGATGCTTTCTGCCAGATTCAAAACTCATGTCTTGGCTTTCTGCTGTGTCAAAATACATTCACATCATTTGCAAAACATTAAAATATGAAGAAGATTAGATAGAATCAATATTGAACAACAGTCTTCCAAAAGGTACTACCATGTTACCTGCTATATAATTCAAATGGTTCTGTAACTTATATGCTACAGGTATTTTCCACATGGAGTACATAAGTAAATATATAATGAAAGAAAAATTTGTGCATATCTTCTACAGTATCCAACCTCTGCTTAATATTTTGGGGACAAAGATTCACATACATAGAAATATGCTAGAAAAGTTGCCAAACTTTCCATTTCCATATGTGGAAATGTCATTTCTGCAGCAGAGCAGGCTCTCTATTAATGTAGACAGTTACACACCCTCATACAGTAACGTCTAATACTAAACTTTTATCTTTAAATGAACTGTACAGCTTTATGCTGCTAAATAAAGGAACACATTTTCCCACACTACAACTAACCTGATTTATACCAGTTGGCAGTATACTCTACACAATCTGTGACATCTGAGAGCAGGAACTGAGGTGGTAAATAGCATCACTACAAAAAAACTGCAGCAGTTTACCTTGTGCCATTTATGCAATTGAATACTGCTTATCGCTCCTAATCAATATGCATAACAAATAATTCATTAAATATCCCGGCCTCTCACTCTCCATTTGGTTATGGACTGTAGAAAAATAAGTCATACAAGAGTGCATCTCCTAAGTCACCACTGTTGGCGTGCCTGCACCCTGCAGTCCCAGCTATGTTAGAAGCAAAGTGCTTTGCACATCCTAAAACTTTTGCTTCAGAGCAGGACTAATGGGCCAGAGACCAGCATCTTCGTAATGTGGTTCTGTTTGTTTAGAATTAAGTCAAATGGCCACAGGTGATTCTGCCTGGTAATGTACAAGGACACCCACTGTGTGAGACAACTGTATTTTGTCTGAATGAGAGGAAAGGATGGTGCCATAGCTGAAGAAATACCAGTTTTGCCTTCTGATTTTCCTCAATTACCCTTATATTAAAAGGAACATCAAACAGACCCATCTTCAAAAAAACAGTGTACAACAGATTGTGTTTGTTTGTTGGCTTTCTTGCACTGGTTTTCTATTTCCTCCCATTTCCAGATGGAGTTTTTTGATCTATGGAGGGAAGGAAAGGGACAAGTGTCTGTAACTGCACTGCTTCATGCATTTGTTTCTGGAGTGTAAACCGATCAAGGCTAACAACTAAATCCATCCTAAAGAATGGAAACATGAGGCACCATCTCACTCTGAAGTGAGGATCTTCTAAAAGAGACTTAAAGATGCAGCCATATTTAGATATGATGATGATGCAACCTACAGAACACAGCCCAAAACAAAACAGCATTTATTTTATTGCATATTAGAGAAGGGGAGTGTATACTTAAGTATATGAAATACTCACATGTAACCTCGAAACCTACTTAAGTCATTGTTTGGTTTCTCGCATTCAATGTCACTGGTGAACTTCAGGGGGTCAAATTCTGAATCCTGGAATAATAAAAGTGTTAAATTAGGGCAAGGACTTGAAAATTATACCCAAAATCACTTTATTTTCTAGTTTTCGTAGCATATAAAAGCCCATTTTTTTTCCAAAGGCAATCAAATGAATGTCACTGACAACTGACACTGAAAATCTAAGGGACTTGGGAACCAAAATTGTTTTAGATTTCTTCCAAAATCTCCCTTACAAGAATGACTTTTTTTCTGCAAGTGGAAGAACATGAGTTTCTAAATGTATTAGACAAAAGACACCAAGGCCAGAAGACAACTGAATTTGGTCCGGAGTGGAAAAATGAAATTTATCTGGGAAGGCTCAAAATATTCAATAGTATCACTATACTTCATGTTCAGCAAAGCTACCGAAAAACTAGGACAATATAAGTCGATAGACTGCCAATTATGAAAAAGCTAATATGAGCTTGTGAAATATTAGCAAGACTTCTTAATTGCTTTACGCCAACACAGATAAATTAATCTACTACAGTAAGTTAGATACATATAGCAGAATAACCTTTTCCTAATTAACAGTTTTAAACCTTCTTAATTGTCTAGCTCATTAGTCCGAAGCTGGTATTTTTGCTGACTATATATGTTTACCTGTAGTTAGCACCTTGTTGTGTCTGAGGAAAAACGTCCTATCACAGCATAATTACTTGATTTGTTAAATAAAAATCATGGTTCTCCCTTCTTTGTCAGACCAAACAAACTACACAGTGAAATCAGATACTCAGTCCTGGTGCTGCTGTCTCCATCGATGAGGACTACCTTTAGAAAACTGTTTTGCACACCACTTGAATGAAAGAACCAACGGTGAATTATCATATTGTTAAGCTTTCAACAGTGGTAACACTGCAAATGTTATGTTTTATAATGGCTTTGCTGAGCAGCTTCAGACTCCAACTACTGCTTCCTAGAAGGTGCTATGGGAATAGCTGACTGAAAATAAGTAACCAAAGGAGAGTCCTATTGCCAGCTTCTCTGAAACATGGGTGTCTGTCTTTGTTTTTGTTGTGTTTTGGTTTTTTCTTTGGTGTGTGTGTGTTTGTTTTTTTTTTTTTTTTTATATTGATTCTACTCAGAAGAGGTGAAAGAAACTAGATTTTAAATAAAAGAAACTAGAGGATCTGCCAGCATCACCAGCAACACCCTCCTTAATTTTTCTACCAGCTACACCTGGAAGACAGGCTTACAGTATATAGGAGACAATTCAAACCACCCACACCTGACACTTAAGGAAACCTTTCCTGTATTTTTGAGAAACAAGAGATGATAAAGAGAACCATGAAGACGGGCTGTCACTTAGAGACAGCTACAGCCCACTGGAGGAAAGAATCACTTTTACGTGCAGAATTCAGCTTGTAAACAAGGGGAGCAGGAGGAAAATAAAAGCAAAAGACAGCTCTGAACAAAGAAGATTGCTGTGCTAAAAATCAGACTCACTAAATTATAATATGTTGAAGTTGGCAGTCCATTATCTGAACCTTAGTAAGAAATCCACATGATCTTCTCAGCACCAAATGCTGTTGGTATTTAAGCTCACTAGATGTTTCTTCTTCTCAGCCTTAAATTTTTCTAGGTGACTGAAGTTTGATGCTGGGAACGCTCAGAAGCACCTAGTTCTACAGAGGCACCTAAGACATCATCAGTCTGTAGAATGGGGCAGATAGCGTAAAGCCACATGTTTGCCCCCTTTGACCCTAGTTCCTTGGCTGCTCCCTTCAGAGAGGCACAAGCACCAGTAGCCTCAAGGAAGGAATCACTGGCTGGAGCAGACACCACGAAGCTCTCAGCCCTTGACATCTATAATCTGTTACTACAGCTCCTGAACTGCACGCTCTGCCTGTGTCCTTGCCTCCAGCAGTTTAAGGTTCATGTTACAGAGACACTTCATGGGCAGCCAGTGCCACCAGGCAGCTGGCTTTGCTTGGGCTTGTTGAAGAAGGTGAAGTTCTCCCAAGTCACAGCAAAGCTTCTTGTGCTGGGAGAGCCTGTGCTGCCTACGTAACTCCTGCCCTGCTGCCTCAGAACATGATCTTCTTTTCCAGTATGTTCCTTGCAGGAAAAAAAAAAACAAACGTACAGGAAAAATTATCTACAAATGTTGCTCAAGGTATTTCAATAATATACTGTTTGTCTGCCTAAGTACTGTGTTAAAGAGTCACCACTGTAGTTCAAATTGCACTTGTAAATTGGAAGGAAAATAATATACTAGAATGGGAAACACTTTTTTTGGTCTTTGTATTATAACGTATTATATGTAAAACAGTTAATTTAGCACAAATTTTCATTCAGTTGTCCGAAAAAAAAGAAAATAAAGAAATCTTAGCATCTTTGATGGATGAGCTTGAGGGAATCCTAGATACACCTAATAACAAAACCCAGCGTAATTTAATGGAGGTTTTCTATGGCTGCAGAACTCAGCAGGGAGAGCATGGTTTCAGTGCTGTACAGATGCAGTAACTTCTAGAGCAAGTGGAAGTTTGCAGACTGAATCTCCTTTCTGCTCAGTGCCTGCCAGCAAAGCCAACAACTTTACAAAGAATAAGAAAAAATCTACTTAAAATCTATAGCTAAAGTCTTCACAAAAAATAAAAATGTAGTCAAGATCAGGGAGGACTAAACCTACCTGACTTCCCCATCACCACCATGCAACACAGTCTTTCTCCTCTGTTTGTTGGATTCTTTTAATTTATGACTCAGTTTATGAACTGACTCCCTTATCATTAAATCTAACTGTCTCTGTATTTGTGTTCCATTACAATTAACTTGAAATATGTGATTATGGTCTTTAACTAGATAATATCTGGGAGGGGAAAAAATCCAATTAGAATAGTAGTTTACGTAAGCTAACAAAGCTGTTGAATTCTGATTTATGGAAAAAGCTCTTTGGTTTATTAATAAATCAAATAGCTCAATTTCTTCCCTGTGAGATGGAAGTATAGATATACATGATGAATTACAGCTGATGACACTATTTTGATGTGAAAATGCCTTTTGGTAAATGAATGAACAAATATGTTAAACACTGCCTGCGTGTGACTGCTTTCAGTGGTTATAAAGAAGCACAAAGTTAACACAAGATTTCATAGTGATCAAAGTTCTGTTCCTGTTTTATGCTGATACCCACACTTCATCACCAAATGAAACATCAACTGCGACGAGGTTCTCATGTATTAACAGCTAAGAGAAACTACAGCTAGACAAAAGTTAAAGACAAAAGTGTTGCTTTTACAGTGCACAAATGATTTGTGCAGTTTTCTGGGTAAAAGCCTGTGAAAAACAAAATTCTCCACCACTATCTTTAACTTTTCTCTTACACTGATTTTTTGCATCACTGTTATGACACAGAAAATATGATTAAAATACAGTCAAAACCTAAACTTCCCAGATTTATGAGCAGCAGTTATCTGATGTACCTGATTTTCACTGCCTTAATTCCCACTTACAGAACTGCTGGGCATTAAGGCTGTCCCAGGCTCAAGAGGGATGAAAGGCTCCATTTCTAGACAGACTACAATCTGAATTGAGGCTTTCCAGTGCCTAATTTTCCTAAAAACTTGACTTATTTTGTGTTTTCACAGCCTTGTATTGCACAGCAACAAAACCAGGCTGCTCACAAAAAGCAGCAGAGGCATTTTTTTTTCTTTTCTGAAGGTATGTAATGGTGTCATATTTGTTATACAGTACCTTTGCATGTCTCCCAAACTTCTGCCTTGTGCACTTGGTGCTTTGAATAACTGACCTTCTGGTTGATACAAACCTGGGAGAGATTTCCCTGATTGCAAGTAAGTTCCCTACAGTATTTCACAGAACTGCTGGATAGCAAAGGCCAGGGCTAAATTCTCTTCAGGTCAGTCAGAATTTTCTGTTAAACAATGTGTTCTCCCTTTGCTACAATGTAAATTTTAATTGCCATCACTAGTTCTAAAAATGAGTCCATGTAAAATGTAGGTGAAGCAAAATATCTTGCTTATGCTTTAGGCAGAGTTCTTAGTACTAGGTAGTGTTTAATCTGGAGCACAGACTGGTCATTGTTAAGATGTTACAGAAAAAATGCGCTTGAAAGGATACATAAAGGTCACTTGGAGAAACCAGAAATCTAAAAGAAGAGCCAAAAATGATTATACTACTTTCAGTGAGTGCTGGCTTTGAAAAAAGCCAGTATAAGCACCATATATGTCAATCTAAGCCAAATCAAGCAAATCCAATTACTTTAAGAGAAAAAAAAAATAGGCACTAGAACTCAGAAGTTTTGAATTCTGTATTAACACTCCAAGGCTGCACACAATCATATTCCCACTTGACCTCTCTCCCTCCAGGCCAATCAATTTCAAATTCTCTTTGAAAGAACTCCAGTATGAGAGATGGATGATATCTAGGAGTTCAGAAACACAGATGTGTCTTTCATGAAGCTGAAAAAGGAACTGAATCCATGGTTCGTGTTGTTTTGAGAAAATGTGACTAGTGTAAACCCCACTGTCCATGCTAGTGGGCGCAGCAGTGTGCCCAGGTGGCCGAAAAGGCCAACAGCATCCTCGATTGTATCGGGAATAGTGTGGTCAGCAGGACTGTGGCAGTGATCATCCCCCTGTACTCAGCACTAGTGAGGCCCCACCTCGAATCCTGTGTTCAGTTTTGGGCCACTCACTGCAAGAAAGACACTGAGGTGCTGGAGAGAGTGCAGAGAAGGGTGATGAAGTTGGTGAGGGGCGTGGAGCACAAGTCCGATGAGAAGCAGCTGAGGGAACTGGGTCTGTTTAGCCTGGAGAAAAGGAGGTTTCACCGCCTTCTACAACTACTTGAAAACAGGTTGTAGCAAGGTGAGTGTTGGTCTCTTCTCACAAGTAACAAGCGATAAGACAAGACAAAATATCCTCAAGTTGTGCCAGGGGAAGTTTAGATTGGACATTAGGAGAAATCTCTTCACAGAAAGGGTTGTCAAGCAGTGATAGGTTAAGAGTTGAACTTGATGATCTTAAAGGTCTTTTCCAACCTAAATGATTCTGCTTCTGTGATTCTGTGATTCTTTTCACACTACCTTAGAAATTTCAGGCTCTAAAAAAATGAGTTCCTTCAGTCTTTTCCAATTGTTAGGTATTGCCCCTGCTTTTTCAACACAGTAAGCATGGATATAAGCATCATCCATAGGGCTCCAATTTGCTTAGCTGCTGGTCTTTCAGACAGATGTTGTTCCCCATTTTGGGTTTAAATTTATCATCACCATCATGGAATCACAGCAGTGTCACTCTACAACAGGGCTCCCCAGCTATACTGCATGAACCCTGGCAATAGGATGCAAATTACTTCAAAGAGTAAAACCACAAATTATGCCTGGTTACATTTGCTCTGAAGAATGTAGGGAATGGCTGGATGGTTGGTAAACGCTGCCTAAAAACCCACAGGCCTACAACCAGGGGATGAGAAGGTAAAACTGGGGGTGTGCCTTGTCCAATGCTGCATGGCCTAGGCAAACACCAGGAACCTGTTGCTGTGACCACCATGACACCAATGCAATTATTTTTCTGTGGGTAAGTCATAACATGATCTTGAAAGATGTGAAACAGAGGTTTCAATCATTTCTTCCCATGTGGTTTAAGAGTTTCAGGCATAGAGAAATAAAGAAATACATATTTTTGTCAACCATGAATGCATAGAAAAATTCATGGATATCCCCGTATTGTAGTTGTTCATATGCTGTGTTCAGAAGCCTTCAGTGCTAAATGTTATCCACTTCACTCTAGTGGTAAGAATTCTTTACGACCAATAGCATTTTAAAAACAGGTCTTGAAAGTTTCTGTGGCATGAAATGATGCACAAGATACGACAGAGGAGTGAAGACCACTTCTTGCTTCACTTTCTGCCATATTATGTCATATCAAAATGAAAAAAAAAATAAAAGAAAAAAAAAGGGGGGGATTTATTTCAATTATAAGAACCTGCCTTTCCTCAAACATCGGACTTCAGATTTTGAATTTACCAAAATAGCCTTAGTTCACTGCCTTCCTCTGAAAAAGCACTGACAAAAGTCAGGAACTTGTAATTACTTCTGAAAGGTTGAAACTTGTCAAAAAGACACACAATGATACTTATGTTAGGTATTTTTTGTATTCAGGGATTTCACAGAATGTATTTCACTTATTTGGGAGTCTTTTTGCTAGGAAAATATTTAATACCCTATCCATAAATTCTACTTCTTCCCATTTCTTAAAACTTAGGGAAATTAATTCTTACTCTAAGGAAGGCTTATTTTCCTTATGGGAGCCGACTCAGACAGATTGCACAAATCTGCTACGTATTGATTCATTCAAAGCTGAATTTCAAATTTAAGTTAAATTGCAGATGTGGAGGGTTTTGTTACTAGGTCATAACAATGCTCTTGCTATTAAACCTGATAAAGAGTTCCATTCAAAACAACAACTTAGGTCTGCAACAATTGGGCTTTGTCTCTGGGGGAAGCACAAATGTACACAGAAGAAACCATAACGGAAAGGTGTTTTCTTTAAAGTTTTCCTTAAAATAACTCCCTGTCCCTTATTTCTCAGGTGACTACTGATGTAACACCCTCTGAAAAACTTATATCCTAAAAAGGGAAGAAAATGTTAATATGCCTGTTTTACAGGGTGGGAAACCAACACGTAGATGGATTAAGGAACTATAGAGATCTGTCACAGAAAAAAGAGACTGAATTTAGCTCTCTCCAACATGACTTTGGAGCTTCAGCTGTAAGATCATTCTGAATCTCTGCAGTGAAATGCCAACCTTTCCAGCTCTGCTGGCAACCTCACGAAACTGTCATAGCTCAAGAAGCAAAACACGCTGCTCTGCCAAATGAGTTAGTTTGACAATTACACAGTGTTCAAACAACATATTCCCCTTCATTAAATGTGTGTTGTATGGGTGATTTAACAGCCTGCTAGTGATATTAATAATGCATAGTTAATAAAATGTTTTCCTTTATTCATCTGCCCTACTTTACTGCTACAGAAACCAGAGTTTAATGTTCAGTCCTTCCTTCCAATAGGACAGCATGAGCTCCCCAGGATGCCCTTGGGGTACTGGGACGGTCACCCGCTTATCACTTTGTGTTTACTGGCTACGCAGGGGATCTTATCCAGACTTCTCCCTGTACCACGACTGCTGGATAAGGGCTCTGGGATTAGTTTTGGTGTGTATTTCTAGAGGAAACAAAAAGGGAGAAATGGAGTCATGGGGACAATTCAAAGGAAATATTTAATAGACACAAATCTGCCTCAGCCAGAAAAATAGTTTTCCAGTTTAAAAGCTTTTAAGTGCAACAAGAACGCATCCCCCTAATGCATTGGTCCGTCCTATTATTGCTTTATGTAGCAGTACTCTGCATTTACCATATAAAATTAATCTGACCTTTTATTAATGTGCAACTGGAATTACATATTGATTTTATGTATTCAAAGCACGCAGACTGTTTATATACTAAAAGAGGGAAATGTTTTAATGTCTAAACTGCATTAGTCTCTCTAGCAGAATTTATCTGTGCCCCTAATTCACAAGAAAAGGAAGAAACAGTTTGATCTATGCTATTTAGGAGCTAAATAGATCCAGCTGTACATCAGAATTTAATAGCTTTGTTTTCCACACTGACAACTAGTACTATAATTGGATTTTTTTCAGTACTGTTTGTTTAAATGGAACAGAGATGTTCAGTATTCAGAAACATTGGAACAGCTGAGCAAGCCAAATACATGTTAACGGGCTGATCTTCCTCTGGCTGACCTAAGTAAAAGCCTTCCCCTTTGCAGAAAATAACATGAGGGAATAGCGCAATATCCAGCCTGCAGGAAAAGAAATGTCTTATTTGCAAGGCCAAGAAAGACCTCAGTCATTTTATGAGAGACAGCTGAAGAAACTGCTGTTAGTCCATCACAGGACAAAAGTACCAAAAAAATGTCAACAATGCTAAAAATACACGTGCAAGTTCTGATGTCCCTTGGGATTATTACAGTGGTGTGAATGAAACAGTTCACCAACTATAGTCACGCTGGTGAGTAGCAAGGGAACAGAACATGTCAAGGCTGAAATATGGACACAGATCCAGACAACTAGGAAAGTGGCATCTGCCTGTCCCAAAAGCCAGCCACTGAAATAAATGAACAGGTTCCTAATCTGTAGGAATCAACCTCAGCATTAGCTCAGTGCTTCAACTAAACCACAGACCAGACCAAGCCTCTCAAGGGCTCACAAAATTCTGCCTACAACTCACACTGACCTTCCAGAGGCTTTTTGGTTTATATTCAGAGACTTAGTGAGACGCAATCCTTCCCACTCTCCAGAGCCTTCCCCTTTCTAGAGAGATTTCTAGCAGTCTTTCTGCTGCATTTTGTAATGACTGGAAGAAAACGTTACTTGATTAGTGGCAGAGGCACGGCATGGTTATTTTCATTGAGTAGCCTAATATCTCAGGTCAGCTTCTGAACATACCGTGGCCTACTCCTGCTCTAGTCTGGGCTGCTGGCCAGTCTGACTTAGTGTGGGATGAAGTTCTGACAGAAGAAATGGGAATGAGAAGGACTAAGAGCCTTCAAGAAGAAGAGGGAAATGCCAAACACCTTGTTCACATCATTCCACAAATAAAAACCAGAACACCAGAGTCCTGACAGGAGACAGAGTGGCTGGTAACGAAGGCTTTTCCTTACGAATGGTAAAACCTGACAGTAGTGGCTCTAGCGTGACGACACAGCTAAACACACCAAAGCTTTGTGAGTCCATCTCAACCTGAGGACTGGGAATCTGGATAAAAGCAGCTTAACCTTGCAAGGCATTATGTTTAAGAAACATTTCTAGGATGTGAGGGAAACCCATAATACACAGCAACCACACAAGGAACTGAGAGACTCCAGCCCCTGCCAGATGCAGGAGAGCACAGTGGAGAAGAAGCAGTACAAATGAAAAGACACATTTATCCCAAATATTAAAGGGCAGCATTCATATCAGCACTGTCACAGGTTTATCAGCCTTTCCACAAGCATCTCTAGCATGAGAAGGCTATATAACCAAGTAAAAACTCGCCAAGCTGGACACTAGCATGCCATCTTCACTTGGAATTGCATCTTGTACCAACACTCACCATCACATGCCTGCCACACTAATGCTCTGAGGGCAAACAAGGGATTCAGAGTGTGTCCTCCTCTCCTTGATCTCAGTTGTTCCTGTACTGTCCTCCTTGCCCTGAGGAGAGGGTGGAGGGGTGGCTCTGAAGACCAACAGTCGACTTGATGGCAGCAGGGCTGCGGTTGGCATGCAGGCTACATGGGAGAAGTTGGGATGGCTGCAGAACACTTTGGGCTAGAGCTTTGCTCTTTGCTCTGTCTATTCTCATCTACTATCTGTTTTACTGAACAAGTTCCTTTTCAATCAACATGCTGCAGACTCCAGTAGTAAAGTGAAAAATACCTTTTCAAAAACCCAAGGGCTTCAAAGGTGATTTCTTTTCAGACACCAGCTGATAGCATAGATCTTATAAAAAGAAATTCATGGTGGCCTTGTCAGTTCCAAAACCGTACAGCAGAGCTGGGAAATGAGCTGAGGAGGAGGAACATGTATTGCTGGGGTAGGGATTGAGGTTTGCCTCCCTATTCAGCACTCCAGCCAGATTCATGCTTCAGGTGCACATGATAGTTACGAAGTTCCTGCATAGTGTCTTCAGTAACCCGTATGCCTTGTTCAGTTAAGTGTGGAGTTAAAACATACATGCATATGATCTGTTGAATCAGAACATAGCAGAAGAGCAGACTCTGTTACTCCTGTGGAAGCTTCCCCCACCAGCTAGCTTCTCCTTGGGGCAGATGTCATCTACCTGGATTTCTGCAAAGCCTTTGATACATTTCTCCACAACATTCTTGCTGCTCAATAGGAGAGATAAGGGCTTGATGGACAGGCAGTTAGATGGACAAGGAATTGGTTGGATGGCCATGTCTAAAGAGTTACACTCAATGGCTCGATGTGGTGTCCCTCAAGGATCTGTACTGGCATCAGTACTGTTTAGCATCTTCATGAATGACATAAACAGTCGGATCAAGTGCACACTCAGCAAGTTTGCAGATGACACTAAGCTGAGTGGTGTCGTTGACATGCCTGAGGGATGGGATGCCATCCAGAGAGACCCTGAGAGGCTTGAGGAGTGGACCCCTGTGAATTTCATGAAGTTCAACAAGGCCACGTGCAAGGTCCTGCACCTTGGTCGGGGAAACCCCCAATATCAATACAGACTGGGGGATCGATGGGTTCTGAGCAGCCCTGCAGAGGAGGACTTCGGGATACTGGCGGATGAAAAAAATGGATATGTGCCAGGAATGTGAACTTGCAGCCCAGAAGGCCAATCATATCTTGGGCTGCAAGATACTCAAAAGGACTATACCCAGCAGGTCAAGGGAGGTGATTCTGCTCCTCTGCTCTGCTCTGGTGACACCCCACCTGGAGTCCTGCGTCCAGCTCTGGGGCCCTCAGTACAAGAAGACATGGACCTGTTGGAGAGGGGCCAGAGGAGGGCCATGAAAATGATTCAAGGGCTGGAATACCTCTCCTGTGAAGAAAGGTTGAGAGAGTTGGGGTTGTTCAGCTTGGAGAAGACCCTGGGGAGACCTTATTGTGGCCTTTCAGTATATAGAGGGGGCCTGTAAGAAAGACAGAGAGAGACTTTTTGCCAAGGCCTGCACTGACAGGATAAAGGGCAACAGTTTGAAACTGAGAGTAAATTTAGATTGGATATAAGGATTAATTTTTCACCACAAGGGTGGTAAGACACTGAGACAGGCTGCCCAGAGAAACTGTGGATGCCCCATCACTGAAGTGTTCAAGGTCGAGTTGGAAGGCGCTTTTAGCAACCTGGTCTAGTGAAAGATGTCTCTGCCCATGACTGGAGGGCTGGACTAGGTGATCTTTAAACACAATCCACTTTGTGTTTCTGTGATTCCTACACAAAACACTCACTACTATACGAATTCCAATAAATGTGTGATGTGGAAGCGCAACCAATGAGAACAAATGTCAGGAATAAGACCATCAGGGAGAACATAATTGAATAAAACAGTTTGTGTCATTTTTCTTATATGTCATTATCAGTTATTTATTCTGCAACCTGAAACAAAGAATGCTGAAACAGTTTATTGTGGAGCAGCAGCAGATGTTCCATTTGCTTTTTGTTGCTCAATAGCTGACAAGAACCATCTCCATAGAGTTAATAGTAAGACAAAGCCATTTTTAGTCCTTCCTCTTACACTGCAACAGCCTGTCAGTCAGATTCCTGTGATCTTAGACATGCGGGCCACACTGCTCTACAGGTATGAGTATACTTAGCCATCTGGGACATGTTTTTGAATCTGGTATTTAATTAAGTCAAGCCAAAAATATAATAAGCAAACAAACTTGGAAAATTTAAGTAGACGCTGGTAAATGCTCATGACAACTTCCATGTGCTTTCTAACCATGTTGTATGTTAAATGTAAAATTATCTTCCTCTTAGAAGCCAAAAGGCTAAGTGTTCCCTGCTTTGACATAAAATTGTTCATTACTGTGTCATTTAGAAAGCTGAGCTAGTATATTAGCACTGAGGCCTAAAAATCTCATAAAAATCTCTCTACTGATGATTTTAATTCAAAATCAAATGGAAGTATAAGCACTACAATTCTGTGTTAACTGTATCTTCTTCAGCCATGTACCTACAGGACAATCATGGTTTTCTCTCTCTCAGGCACACAGACATATGTAAAATTCCTGACCACCACAGAGTCATAGCAGAGCTTAGAAGCATGAACCAGAGTCTAACCAGTGAATGGAAATTTTCATGAGTTTATTGAAATAACAGTTTTAAGACATATAGCCAGCCACTTCCCATGTAAGTAACATTTTAATGCAAATTTCTACTGGCCTCTGTGACCTTATCAGTACTAAAATGCGTAAAAGACTTGGAGGGTAGCAGGTGGGGGAAACAGAAGTGAGATGAAGGTTCACATCGTGGATGTTGAGATAAATACAGGAGTTCCCCATTTTTTGCTCTGCCTTTTCTGGCAGAAAAGCAGACCTCTTCTCCACCTCAGTGCTTTCAAAGGAAAGTGAGACCATACCATTATGCTGGGGTTACATGTGGCTTAATACCATGAACCCTCCTGCTCTGGAAAAGAAGACCCTTCCATCCTTTCCTAACCACTGATACTGCCAACTGGGGTTGTGGTATCAGAGACAAATATAGCGTGATGAGTTTCCAGATCAAAAATCCTGGCCCTAAAATCAGGAGTTTTCACTGTTATATGACAAAATCTAATTTCCTGTTATGTCATGTTCCCAGCTGACAGGCCAATGTATGGCTAAGGAATAGACAGTTCTTGAAATAAACTTTTGTTCAGTAAAACTGAATTAGGCTAGGAGATCAGAAAAGTCATGGGAAAAAAAAAAATGAAAATGTCTCTTAACTTGCTTTAAATGCAAATGTTTACTTCTGTGTAATAGGAAAACAGTATAGGATTTTATTTTCCCTACAGGCCTGAAATGCTACCTTGTTTTCTAATGCTTTTTCAGAGGAAAAGAACAGAATGGAAAGATGCTGGGCTATACAGAGAAAAAAATGTCCCACCTTTCTAGAGGTCAGATGCAGCACAAGCACTGTCATACAACATTTCCTTAGGTGGCTTTACCATTGTTCAATCAGCACTGGAAGGACTACCCTAGAGATGGGAGGGACTGCCACAGCCAAGACATTCAAATTCATATTCATCAATTTAGCCCATTTAACCTATCATATGTTCAAACAATGGTAAAAACCAAGTACTCAAGCACTCCTAGGAACTACTCTTTCCCCTCCCTCAATGATTAGACTAAGATATCAAAAATTTTCTCTTACGGTTATTCAAATTATTTGTTCCCCTAACGAAGCTCTCTCCACAGTCAAACTTGCGGCCCGGACACCTGCACAATGGAAACTAGAAAGAGATGATAACCTCTCTCAGAGCTGACCAAGGAGGAAGTGAACCATCAGTTCTTGAGGTTTTTATTTCCCCATACCTCCCAGAGCGAGAATGCTGACTAAATGCCACAGTAAAATGGTAGAGTGAAAAGTAGTTCTCAGTCCTCCTATGGTGCATGTAGCTTGCACAAAAGTTTGCCACAGCACTGACTTGGGTACTGCTCTGCACCAAGCTGTTTCGCACGCAGCTGCTACACACTTGTGTCTCTGTTAGAAAAACACGAGTTGCCTCCTCTTTAACCAGACACGTCCACAGTTTCCGTGCAAGTCTTCTCTGAATGTGTTACTATCAAAAAAAACCATACAACAACAAAGGTGTACAGCTTTTCACAGCGATTCAACCCTCATCAAAGAAATCTCCTGAACATTCAAGGCATCACCTCAGATAAAGGTCTTCACGGGGTGGGACTTGTTCACATTTTGTACTGACAAACACAAGTCTTCTTAAAAGACTTGTTTCACTAAAATCTTCAGCTAAACTTTAAAACTAAAAAAAAAAAAAAATAGTTTTTAATTTAATATTCTGGCAGTGCATAGGGGAAAAAACATTGTCTTCTTTTGCTTGTTTGTTTTGTTTTGTTTTTAACTCCCTTTTCCCTCAGGGAAACCTAATTTTGGGAACGTGTGGGATGGAGTACTAATCTGCTGTTTTAACATGTGCGTATCTGGAATTTTTGAGCCACTTTTCCTAGCTTTGTGAACCTTCTCAAAATACTGCAAAAAAAAGAAAGGCAGAAGGGATAACCTCCATAAGATGCTGGAGGGACATTCACTGTTCTTGTGGCCTGACTGTAGCCTGCTGAAGTACTTACAGACTAAACAACACTGAATATGCTGACTAGTTCACACCTACTTGATTACAATTGTGTGCTGTTACCACTAATTTCAGGTGGATGATAGCCTGAGGCTATCAGTGGGGCAAGGAGTGACAGGGAGAGTATACCTATGCCAATTCTTGTGTTGCTTCAGAAGACTCAATCAGATTCTTTTGAGATAAGTAGTTCATATCAGCATGTGAGTTGAAAACTAATCTGCCTGGGAGTTGTGCTGGTTTAACTTCAGCTGTTCCCACCAACTGGGCTGGTGTAACCAATGTAGATGGCTGCAGAAGAAATTGCAAGAAATCTTAGCTCAGTTTAGGCTAAACTGAAATTTGAAAATTGCTTTCTTTCCTCTGCGCCAACCCCCTCCCTTTTATTTTTAGGGAGAAGAACTGAATGAAAAAAGAACATCTACACTGAGATACCTAGGCTGTCCTGTGAGTTATTTTTGTGCAATTAGCATGAGTTGCCCTTCCCAAAGTGCTTCATGCATAGAGCAGCCTGCAGCCACCAACAGTCAGGCTCACAGTGCTGCCCTTCTAGAAAGCAGCCTTGTCTTCTCTTCTGGACCAGTTTCTGCCTAGGACTCACAGGGAAATAAGAGAGATGGTATAAATGGCTTAATGCTTGGAATACAGAGCTGTGAAACTGTTCCTATAAATCCAGCTGTACCCATGATGGTTCCAGCACTGTGCAAGAACAGGTAGGGCTGGAATGAAATCTGGATCTGCCAATTTGGGCCAGCTTCCAGACTGGGACAGATGAGCAAATGTGCCTGCAAGAAGCATAGACTCAGAGTTTATACATTTTCCAGAAAGGTTCACATACTGACTTGTGAGGAAATCAGACTGATGTATTATTTTGGTGCTAGTCTGCATGCAAATGAACCCTCCCAAACAGAGAGACACCAAATTCGATGTGCTTTTTAGACAAATTAAATAAGAAGCCACGAAGTCATTTGCAAGGCTTATCTGAACGTGTTTAATCATGCTAGTACAAGCTTGTTTGGAACAAATGTCTGCTCTTAGGAGAAAATGAGAGGGAAAAAAAATTCATCCCCTACTCCCATCAGCTCTCAGAGGGATACATGCACCTTCTCAGAGGGGTGGCAGCTGCTAGATTTAGCTTAGCTTTCAGCTGAACTAAAGATTTCCACAGAAACATCCAGGACATAGCCAGCGGTTAATAAACCATAAGCTGCTCCAGAATTCACAGTGAGTCTTTGTGGATTTTGTTAAAAGGCATACTGAGTCAAAACAGTGGAGTATTTTGTTTGTTTCGTACTATAAGGCAGCAAGAAAATGTAAATGTTTTTTCATGAGTCTAGATTAATACTATCAAAATATCCTAAATCAAGTTTATGAAACCTGAAAGGGAGTTTTGAGCTTTTGCAGCCCAAGCTGCATCTGCTTATCCGCTCTCTGAAGAGCGGCTGACACAACGTCTCCGATGGATGGAAAACATTCCATAAGCAACTGTGGAGGGTGTGGTGGCACAGCAGCCTGCAGAGGAGCACAGAAAACACATTGATTCCTCCTGCCAACAGCGTCTCCTATCAGATCCAGCACACCAGAAATGGCTGCTGTGGGTGGGTTAGATATTAGAAGGAAACTGGTGTTTTGTGTTGTGTTGTGTTTTGTTTTGTTTTCCAAGAGATGCTCCCTGATGACTGCTGACACCGTTAGATCACTCCCAGGGGAATTCAGCACAGTGCTTTCTGCCAGCTGCGCCTGGCAGCAGGTCGTGCTGCACACACGGATCTGATCCATCTTTCAGTGTGAAGACAGTCCACTATCATTTTGACTTTAAAACAAGCCACACAGAAGTATGTTTCTGACTATTTGAAACATTTCTAGCATATCCTGTAGCTGGATAACAAGACCACAGTATTTAAAGCCTCAGAGGAAAAAAATGTCAAGGCCCTTGAAAAATCTCCTGGTTCCTTTTTTTTTTTTTTTTAAAACTACTCAGTGAGTGTTTTTTTTTTTTCTTGACTGGCTATTGTAAATGTACAACAACAAGGTATACATTAAAATTGGTATCTTCAGATGTACAAGCCACAGAGGAATATACCAGTGACTCTTCTCACAGCTTGTGTATCTACAGGTTGTAGAATTGTGTACAGAAAGTACACATTTGTGTAAGACAGATCACAATCATTTACACACAAAGCTAACAAGCACTCCGATCCCAGTCTACTATAAATTACACAGACAAAACAAAGCAGCACTAAAATAAGCAATATTTCTGGTCACTTGCACTATAAAGGAAAATAGCTTCTTGGAATTCACAGAGAGATCCAATCCAAGCCCACAAATGCTGATCTTGGATCTTCTGAGCATATGTTTAGAGTATGCCTGCAAAGCACTGGATACAAGGATACAGAACTGCTTCTATAATTGCTTATTGCTGCTTTGAGTCAGGCTAAAAAGAGATCAGAAAGGTACTTTTCTGAGCAAAAGTCTGGAAAGGGAAACTAAGACCTTTTGCTTTCTGAGACTATGGGCCTTACATGCTGTTAATGCCGAAGAGAGACACAAAGGACCTTCCAGAGGACAGCTGTACACATCATAACAGTGCTGGGCTTGCTGGCCTCTGGAGAGGCCATTTGGAGAGGGTGCTGCCGTGCAAGAGGACATCCCAGCCCACAACCCACTTCAGCCGCTCTAAATTGGCGACCAGGCTCCCTATGACAAGCAGCTCAGCGCAGACCCATGGGATCGTAAATTGCATGGGTGGGCACAGGGCAGGAACAGAATAATGAGAGCGTGAAAGTGCTTAAAACAACTGTTCCTAACCCCAACCCTTCTTTCCCATGCCCAGCAGAGTGACAGGTACAGAAATAGCTATCCTTCATCAACCTGCTTCACAGGCACATGCTTGGAATCTATCAGTTCATATAAGAAAAACAGAAAGGCCAAGCTTTGTAACACAGCTTCTTTCAAATGCTTCAGAAACTGCTACAGAGACATTATTCAAAGACAGCTATGGGCAGCTGATATTTTAAGAAAACGCTTCCAAAAAAATCCCTGGTTTTTGTCCTATGATTTACCACATGACCAGTCACGTCATTCTGGAAGGAGGGTGGAAGAAGAGCTTAGCAGTGTGGGAAAGAGAGGGTCAAGACTACATAATCTATTTGTTTGTTTTCCTGCTTGAACAACAGGGCTGCAGAATGACACAGAACCAAACAGCTACAAACATAACTGAGAGTCATTCTGCTGAGTAGAATGGTAACATAAAAATGTAAATACAACTCCTGTCCAATGCATGAACAAACTGGGATGCAGGTCCTATAAGAGATTTGGGAACAAACTTTTCTGAGGTTTGGTAAAGGGATAGTCAGCATTTGGTGCAAGAAAATTTTGGTCTTACAAAGTACTTTACAATACCTAACAATAACTTCTCTCCAGTTGTGGCTACTTATAACACATCCAGATAGGAACTGAACTTCACTCCAAAGAATGGGTATTACCTTGCTATTCCATACTACTTGTCTGTGGGCCTACTCTTCATCCAACATTTCCCAAGCAGCTCCCTCTATCCCCCTGCTGAGTGTCTTGTAGCAGGGCGACACCTGCAAGAACCAGGGGAGAGCTTATCCCCACTACTGTGGGGTGAGGAAGCTAATACTGCTGCATCAATTACCAGCGTGCTCAGACAGGTTTTGGCCAGGACTTTAATGAGGATGGAAAGTATTCTGCTACGTAACTTACGGGATGCTGTGACAGAGAGGTACTGGGATGCTGCAGCTGCTGAGGTCTTGGTACTTGCAGGTGTGCACTTTGCCTACAACTTAGTTGACGCAGGAACCCAGGCTTGGATATTTCCTGCTTTCTCAGCTATTTTAAGAGAGGGGAGGTAGTCACATGTGGTTTTCTTACAAGCTCTCTTTCAATACTGGACTTCTTGGGGACTAGTTCTGTTTTCATTGGAATGAATGAGTTTTCTGTCACTGACCCCAGTTTAACACCTGAAGATTTATTATGGATCCCACTGCTATTGCAGCTAGGCATCTTGGGATCTAAAATTTATTTTTAAAAATTATTTACCCATATATTTTGGAGCATACTTCTCCATAGAAAAGTTCCATATCATAATACAGAGAACTAAAATACAGAAGGAGGATGGGCTGGAAATGCAAAGCTCGTTAAGTGCCTACAAAGCTGACTGAAAGTTATCTATACCATCACTGATTTCCTCAGTAAAGTAGGGTATGCTGAGCAAGCCGTTCCACATACACCCTGATGTGCTGAGCTGCTTGGCACACAAACGCAGCTTTCACTCCCTAGGTAGTCACTGTTTCTTCAGCCTTCTTCCCTAATGAGGCCAAATTCAGTCTTGGATAACCTTTAACCTGTTTGAGGAGGAAATGACACTGACACTCACTTCCACACAACAGTCTAGAGGTGACAGGTCTTGCCAAACTGCACAAAACCCAGACTTGAAGTCTTCAGCTGCTTGGTTTAGATGAGCAATTTAAACTTCAGTGAGAAGGCCAAACATGAGATTGCAGGGTACTCCCAGTTTTCTTGCTGTATTAATGCCCGTGTTTACTGGGTGGAGACACTCAACAACTGGTGGCCCAGGTAAACATCTAGGGGTCACAGCTCGCACGAGCCAGGGGGTCTGTAGGATTGGCAGGTCCTCTCTCAGCCCACCAGCTTCCAGGAATCACACTTCCCATTCTGAATAGTGAATCTGCTGCCAGGGAAGATGAGGACCCTAGAATCATAGAATCATTTTGGTTGGAAGAGATCCTCAAGATCATCGAGTCCAACCATTAACCTAACTCTAGCATTAAACCATGTCCCTAAGAACCTCATCTACACATCTTTTAAGCAACTCCAGAGATGGTGACTTCACCACTTCCCTGGGCAGCCTGTTCCAATGCCTGACAACCCTTTTAGTGAAGAAATTTTTCTTAATATGCAACCTAAACCTTCCCTGGCACAACTTGAGGCCATTTCCTCTTGTCTTATCACTTGTTACTTGGGAGAAAAGACCAACACCCTCCATGCTACAACTTCCTTTCATGCAGTTGTAGACAGCGATAAGGTCTTCCCTCAGCCTCCTTTTCTCCAGGCTGAACAGCCCCAGTTCTCTCAGGCACTCCTCATCAGATTTGTGCTCCAGGCCCCCCACCAGCTTCGTTGCCCTGACACAGTACAAGGGACTCCTCTGGGCAGCAAAGTTTTTGAAAGCCAGTCTTGTGATGATCTGTATTTGCACACATTGATTCCTTTCACTGTGTTTACCAACACCTCCTGCTGTGTGTCAGAGGGTACTGAATCACAAAAATCCAGCCATCCACTGTGAATGAGGGGAAGAACTTGTGCCTTCATGGATCTTCCTTTAAGATAGACCTGGGACATGCCCCTAGCTTATAACTATACCCACAACACAAAAACATCCTGGTATTCAATAGCCTATATGCAAACTGTAGTTTCTGTTTTACATAATGTTCCTGAGGTCACGTATGAAGTCTGGGTTGGCAGAGAGCTGGGACACATCAACTGAGTACCTCCCTGGAACTCTACTCACTGGGAGAAATTTCCTCTCAGTGGGAACAGGAGGGGACATTTGAGAAGAAATTTAATTAGCTTCTTTGAAACAATCAGAGTTTTTGAAACATTTGGCCTGTAGCTGATTAAGCTTCTTGCTGTGGCAGTAGCTACTGTATTATGTCTAAATTCTATGTGGAAATCACTGATGATTAAACAAGTCTTTATCTTACATTTTCATAAGCTATTCAGAGAAAGGCTCTATCTACCATAAAGAATTATTTGGAAGGCACATTGATTTTTATCCTGTTGGTTGGATTGCAACTTCATTAATGTTGATCTACCTCAGTATGACTATAGGCTTCTGTAGCTATCTTTGATAACAGAGGTAAGGGCAGCAGCTCCCACTGTTTGCAAAATCTCTCAAATGAGAAGAGTTACTAGGAAAAAATATTTAACTGAGTTTTAGAAAATATTTTTTTCCTGACAAAATACAGGAAACTGGCTAGCTGGCAAGAGGGTTTGGAGAGAAGGGCATACAAATAAATACTATTTCAACACGATTATTAAAGCAAGTAAAACTTCAGGTAATTTCCTCTAATTCTGCTGACAGTAACTGATCTGGATTTTACTTTGTTTCAAAATAGTGCTGTTGAGGAGAGATAAGCAGAGTGAGAGAGCAGTAAAACAGATTTTCAGCACAGACACCTCCAGAATGCATGTATGCTGCCCCTTTAAATCTTAAAAGATTAAGTGCTCCAAGTACTAGAGGGTTATTCTGCAACATGAAGTTTCAGGCAAAATTCCTAATTGAAACTGATCTGGTTTTGCAGGCAGGAAAAGTAGTTGTTTATATTTAAATATCTTCTCACGGGCAGTTAAAATGTGTGTTCAAAAATCAAGCTACAATAGAAGCCATTGAAAACCCCCAACATTTTCCAACCGCACACAATTGCCCCAAATATTTCCCATTCAAATTCAGGGGAAAATTATGGTAAAACTTCTGATATTATGATGAAGTCAGCTGTTGGCAAGTGCTAGTATTTTAATGACAACCATAACCGCAATTCATTAGCACTTCTAGAACAAGCACATTTAGCTGGTGTGGAGCAGACTGGTGAACAGTTTACTTACCTGAAACAAATTCTTATCTTAAATGAGAATTAGGAATGATGACTTACCAGCTCTAAGAACCGCCTCACCACCTGTCTTTGTTTTAAGTTAGTTTCACCATCCAGGTTGGCTGTTTCTATATGGCACAGCCCATCGGGATCACTTGAGGAGAGCAGCAATATGTCAGCAGGTATAATTTCATTGCAGCGAAGCTGCACGAAGTCTCCAACTTCCACTTCTTTCCAGTATCTGCTTATATATTTCTTCTCATTTCTGGAGGAAACAAAAAGAAAAAAAAAAGACAAGACATTTACAGGACATATATAAAAAATACAGAGACTGGGGTGCTTCCGGTAAGATCAGGCACTCTGAAGTTACGCTGGGAAAAGGCAATGCAGACTGCCAGGAGGCCACTTCCCACCAACTCAGAACCAGGTCTGAGCTCCCAGGATATTCCTTTAAGGCCCAGAGGACCATGTGTGGATGTCAGACCTGCCTAATAAGCAGAGTAAGCAGGAGCTTCATGCACTCTCCTTTTCCCTCCTTCATGCTCTGAGCCATCCATCTGACCCCAGGAAGGGGAGGGGACTCCTTCTTGTATTGCTTGAAAAGGAGTCACTTTCAGGGCACGGGGTGAACTGAGAAGACAGAGAACACCTGCCTGGCACAGTTCCTGAACATCCTCCATCACCCACCACCCCCTTGCACCCGCAGATTCTTGCCCCTTGTTCCCTCTGTCCAACAAGGACAAACTTTGTATAGTGCTGCATGTGATATTTGGATGAAGGAGCCAAAAATCCCTAACTGAAAGGAATTTCCACTATTCTTCACTAAACATAGAATTACAAGGACATGTCAGGAGAAAAAACAGTCCCAACTGCTCTGCTGGGAAAGGACACTGTCATTTCTTTTAAATATTTCTGCTGTGTCTCCATTCTAGCCATACTGCTACCTGTTCCATAGCTCATTTCTGCGTAGTTACGCTGAATCTTTTTATTTTGAAGTGTAATTTATTTGTCAATTCAAAGACTTACCCACCTGAAACACTCATGTGTATGTTGTTAATTTAGATCCAGCCACTAAACATTTCTAAAGGTCATGCTAGTTTGCTATTTTTTTTATTCTTTCAACTTTTTCTTGAGATCAAGAAGAAGAAGGAACAGGTGATTGCTTAATTAATTCTAGATTTCAGTTTTAGTTCAAGGTTTTAGTTTTATGACACGCACAGATTCATGTGCTTTCTTGGTATTTGCGTAAATTGCTTTCTTCTGTTGTGTTTTTGAAAGAAATTAATTTCAAAGCAGCCACAATATTAACTTGGTAAAATATCTCCTGAAAATGGGAAGCTGCTATTCTGACACTTTTCTAAGCTGTCAGAAGGCCTTTTGCCATGTGAGCACTGAGATGGCCGTCAGCACTGGCACTGTCACCAGAGACAGTCTCCCCTGGCGGCACTTTAACCGGTAGAATAGGATTCTGATCATGGTGAGGGGTGGTGACAATCACTTTATGCTCTTTAAAATGTATTATTTTAAACTACATCACTTCCAGATGTATTTTGTAGATTTGTAACCCAATGGAAGCACACAAGTCTTGCCAGTGTTGTTACTTTGGAGTTACTGATAGTCATGCCATGTCTAATTGATCCTTGTCATGCCTCCACTGGTGTTACAAGAATCAGTAATTTAATTGGCTTTTACCCACGCATTTAGCCTAAATCCTGAACAATACTGTGTCAGGTAGCACAACAAGGATGTATCAGATCAGGTTTTACCTCCCAGAATTTCTTCATTGTCCTTTCCTAACATACAGTTTATGAAGGGAGGAATGAAAATCATGGCTAGGATTTCTATTTTGATAAAACCTGAAAAAGATTAATAACACCCAAGTATAAAACACAATAGTCAAACAAGGGCAGGCAATGTACATACTAGGTGCTGAAATTACCTACTCCCTTCACACTCAGGCCGAAACCAACATTTAAATTTTTCTGCTAATGAGTGTGAATTGCTTTGAAACACAATGCGCCATAATGTAGTAAAAATCACTGCATCGCAGATCTGAAGGGTTTGTAGCCATGCGAACTGTGACTCCAAATCCCTTCACATGTCACCATTGTTCTTCATCCTTTTTGATTTAACTGTGAAACTGGGTGATGTTCAAATGCATGTACAATGGAGTGGCAGTACAGAAGTGTAACCAGGCTAAAAATAGCAAGTAGTCCCATACTATGCTATAAGTGCTACAATTTTTTATTTGACTTCTATTGTTTGAAAAGCATTGCTATTTTAGCATTTCCTCATCTCTCACATGCTTAGCAACTGCCACAAGTATATACACTATAGCAGGAAGGGTGGATATGGAGCAACACAGGGACAAAGGACTCTGCTGGAATAAATGAAGTTGTTCACTGTGAAGAAGAGAAGGATGTGGGGAGATCTTACTGCAATCTTTTAGTATCAGTATACAAAGAGGGCTTATACAAAAGACAGACTTTTTGCCAGGGCCTTTAGTGACAGGACAAGGGGCAATGGCTTTAAATTGAAAGAGGTTTAGACAAAACATAAACTGAAAGTAGGTTTAGATGAGACATAAGGAAGAAACTTTTTATGATGCGGGTGATGAGACACTGTAAAGGTTGCCCAAAGAAATTGTGGAAGCCCCATCATTAGAAGTGTTGAAGGTCAGGTTGGATGGGGCTTTGACAAACCTGATGTAGTGAAGGATGTCTCTGCCTGTGGCAGGAGGGGCTGGGCTATGTGATCTCTAAAGGTCCCTTCCAACCCAAAGCATCCTGTGATTCAGTGAATCTATCAAAGCAAGATCTGCACACTCACCAGGGCTCTGGGGCTGAACCCCTTCGTCAGACACATGGAAACAATTTGATCCACTGCTCTGCTTCATCAGCCCTTTTTCTAACAAGGGCAAGTACTGGATGGCAAATGACTGTCTACATGGAAAATTACTTTCAAATCCTCCTCAGCCAAGGTTGCTTTATGTCCCCTAGCACCACTCTGAACTCAGATTTCCCTCATTGCAGCCACTGCAAGTATTCTCTGCAGAGGACAGCACGATACTCTCTTCGGATGCGGCAGTTCAGACACTAGATGCACTATAAATACATTAATGCTGTAGGAACATGCTCAGCCTACTCTGTCAAACACGCAGGCTAGCTCACCTTGAGACAGCTGTCATACAAACCGTACAAATCCAGCACAAACACACCAAGTGACCCCGCTGATATAGTTAGAGTTTTGCCATTGCCTTCTGCAGAGATAGGACTTTGTCATCCAAGTTTTATATCACCTACTAAATGTTTACTCTTGCTGTTATATTGTGCCAGTAAATTGCAGAAGTTATATGATATTGAGAGTTAGGAATGACACATTTCTTATAAGAGAAAGCCTGTCTTTAAAATGTAAGCTCTTCTTTGTGTTTTAAAGTGTAGCATACAAAATGCTTGATTTAAATTTCATTTGAAGTCCAGGGATTTGAGTAGTTTTGCCTCAGTGGGTCGTCACAGACATTATTCTTCCAGTCCCTCTTCAGAAGTGGCCCTTTCCACGTCTCTAACGATGTACACTGTATTGGCCTGCTGTGATAGAAAATATGAATTGAACACGGTACATCCATGGGTGGTCATATGTGCATCATTACTTGTTTGGTGTTGTTTTCAAACAGTTCAGTACGCTTTTCAGCTTCAGAGCAAACATAACATTTAGGCAAATGCTTCAGCTGAGCTCTTCACAGTAATGGCTAGGTTTGGAGGACACCAACAGTTCAACACACAGGATTGGAATGAATAGCAGATTCCAGGGATCATCTCCTTGCACCTGCAGGCACTTAGGTAAATGGAAATCATACTCTATGCACTCTTCCAGAACATAAAAAAAACGCAGCAACGTGAGAACTCTTTATCCATTTACTTGAGCAGTCAGCATGATTTTCCCATCAGGGTCTTGTCTGTCCATTTACCTGGTAGGTGCTTCTGAAAGACTCTCCTGTTTCTGGTCTTTAATATCCTAAAATGATCTGCAGATTTTTCTGTCTTTCCCTTTATAATTACCCAGCAGATAAATTAATGTTTCAAACACAGATGCCTTAGTCTATTTCTTTGGGACCTTGCCATTTATTCTTCCTTTGTCCTGACTCTGTCACTACTATGTAGTCGGTGACAGTCCTCTGCAGACTCCGCACAAGGTTTCAGGTGCTGTTCACAAGGGACTCTTCAAATAAACCTTTTGGCAAGTTTAAGAAAACATCATATGACCTCCTGGAATATTTTGTCAAAGGGTTCAAAGAATTCTGACAGAAACACAAGACTGGGAGGCAGCATCTCAGTTAGTGGGTCCAGCCCCACCCACAGTCTCAGGAAACCCTGCCACGGATATTTCAGCCAGAAGCTAACACCCCACAGCTCTAGTTCTAACTGCCCTTGCTTGTCACAAGCCTGAAGATACGTTTTAGTGCTTACCACAAACTTAAAGCTGATGCTACAAGAAGCCAAAGCTGCAAACTATGGTGAACCACAAGAAGAGGTCAGAGATACTAATTCTTATCTTTCAAAGCTGGAGAGTCAGCTAAGAGTCTTCCAAATCAATGTGCTGTCATGAACTACTGTTATTCTGCAAAAATAATAGATATGGTTGGTATTCTCCAATTAAATCACCATGATGAACAATTAATTTCAGACAGCTATGCTTAGCTACTGTAATGTGTTGTGTTGGGCTCACATGCTAGAATCATAGAATGATTTTGGTTGGAAGAGACCCTTAAGATCAGGGAGTCCAACTGTTAACCTAACTCTGGCACTAAACCATGTCCCTAAGAACCTCGTCTACATGTCTTTTAAACACCTCCAGGGATGGTGACTCCACCATTTCTCTGGGCAGCCTGTTCCAATGCCTGACAACCCTTTCTGTGAAGATATTTTTGCTAATATCCAATCTAAACCTCCTCTGGCACAACTTGAGGCCATTTCCTCTTGTCCTAACTGTTGCTACCTGGGAGAAGAGACCAACGCCCTCCACGCTACAACCTCCTTTCAGATAGTTGTACAGCGATATGAAACACGTCCAGCTTCCTGCACACAACCTTATCTTTATCCACACATTTGCATGCAAATAATGTATTTCTCAGCCGTGGTTTAAACCCATAGTCACGTAAATCTTCATGCTGCTCTCTGCTACAGTCAAAAGCAGAACTTGCCAGTGCTTTCACTTTTCCGAGCTTATCTTTACAGGTAGACATTGACAGAAATCTAAAGACAGATGGCTAAAAAGTCAGCCAGCGCAGCTGCATCAACACCAACACCGTTATCAAACAGCAAGTGTGGTCCTGGCAGGATTCAAACTCCTCTAAAGGCTGATGTTCTTCTGCAGCAATGAAGCCTGATTATCCCAGCATATCCACTTTTGAACATAAAAAGGGAAAATCTACAACATCTTTTCAAGTGTATGAACATAGAGAAAATTACCTGA
Source organism: Patagioenas fasciata (assembly GCF_037038585.1). Classification (NCBI taxonomy): domain Eukaryota; kingdom Metazoa; phylum Chordata; class Aves; order Columbiformes; family Columbidae; genus Patagioenas; species Patagioenas fasciata. The sequence continues at coordinate 120,674,147 of NC_092520.1, read as the reverse complement.
ATTGCTATTAAAAATCTGTATTAGTCTACCTACTGCATATATTTGGCCTATGCTCTGTTTTGAAGCAGAACAGCCTTAAGTTTTGTGCCAAATTTGAGACTGGCTTTGGTTAACAGCAAAAACTAAACAAAACAAAAAAAAGATTATTTTTTTTCATTAAATTTCAGTTTTAAATTTAGAAGCACAGAAACTCAGAAATTACATTTTCTTTTCGTATTAAACATGATTGTCCCTCTTCTGGTCTCCTTTGCAGCATGAGATGATAAAGATCATGGCCCTAATTTTGCTTTTCTGGCCATGCAGACATCAGATTTATCTACAAAAGGCTGAAGATTTCCAACTGTCTCCATTTAAACATTACAAAAATAATTGTTTCCTTCTTCTGAACAGCTTTTAACTGTTCTGGTATAGGAAGGAATTATTCAAAATGACCATACTTAAAGGGAGACAACAAAACTACACATACATAAAATTGAAGAGGAATCTTCCCTCTTCACTCTATTTTAAATCTGGGGAAAATATCACAAGCAGTACTTGGTAGGATAGGCGAAGGCCGTGAAGCTGTGATCTGTTCCACTTGTGCAAGGCCTGCATACTAGAAATTTTATATTTTAAATCGAGAAGATGGGACTACTAGGCAATAATTTGTTGCTTGCTATACTTCTTCACTGACAAAAATTACAGTTAATGAGTGGAAATGGCTGATGCAGATTTGTTCCACCAATTCCAGTGAGTTGGGGGACCTGTGCTTCTGTGTAACACTGCCCTAGCTTAGTCCCAGCACAGGCTTCTATGTTCATCTCAGCACAGCTTGTAAAAGACATTTAGCAAAAGGTAGAGGATGTTCTCTTACATCTTTTTGGGTGCTCAGTCTGCTTTACACAGCATACCCTACACAGCTTGCAGCTGCAACCCAAAGGTTTTTAAGCTTCTCAAAACATCCAAATGAAGCATTGTTTCCCAGTCCAAGCCCATCCGTTGACCTGCTTCTGAAGTAACTATTGTCTCCACTTCAAAAGAAATCAGAATCCTTTGCCTTCCCTGCCAGCTGAGGTTGGTCATTGAACCAGTAGACTTTAAAAGAAACACAGCAAGAAATTAAGTCTGTGGGAGAGGAAAAGCCCTCCACAAAAGACATGTCAAAGAGTTGTTGTGTACAAGGCATACTTTGGAGCTGTTCTTGATGTCAGCCAGGTCCTTCCTTTCCATCTCAGGAGGCAGAAATAGAGTGGGGCAGCACTGAAGATCATATCAGGTAGATCTCTGCCCTCAGTGATGGCAAAACAAGTTCAAATCAGTTGGCTACTGGTGCCGTGACAAGTGTCCTGGTTAGGACCAAGCTAACTAAAAAAAACTGAGGCAAACTGGCAGGGCCCAAGCACAGCAGCAACTCCAATATTACAAACCAAGAAGGGAACCCTAAAAGTAAAATGCAAGCACGGAAGTCCCACATCAGGTCAAACTATCCTGATGGAGGCTCCGCATCTAGGCGGTTCTCAACGGGTCCTTCACACTTGTACAGTTTTCCCAAATTCTCTGCTCTTTCCCTCCCCTGGGCTGGAGCTCTTCACTTTCAGCCCTCTGCCCCTCCTTCTGACGCTCCTGCAGATGTGGAGAGGGTTCACACTAACCGAGCCCATGGCGCTCCGCTAACACTTCAGCAGAGACTCTGCATAACTCATCACAGGCTACAAAAGCAGAGCTGGTGGACAGCACTGAAGTATGTGCACAAAACTGCTGTGTTATAACCAGTAACAATTACGATTTGAAACGACAGGTGTAGCAGATCTCAGAGTTCAAAAACAAGAGCTCTCTGTGAGGCCAAGGCACATATTACACAAAGTCTGAACATGCTAAGTGTCCATGGAAATGCGTTGAGAACCATTTGGGTACAATTACAATGTTGTGGCAGAATGAAGGAAAAACATATAGCATAAGTTAATGCCAAAGCAGGTTACATAATGCCCAGAGTATGTCTCCCTTCCACCACAAACGATAACATCTGTTTCTGTGAAAATAAATAATGAAGAGGCTCTGAATCTGATATTAATCAGACAAAACAGATTAACAGATTGCGTTCTTGAGAAATGTTGAAGAGAATAAAGCCTCTCCATGACCAAAGTTTTTAAATAGACCCCTTAATCTTCAAGTTATTTTAAGGGCACTTAAAAGTTTCCTTGTTTTCAGAGATTTCAGTTCTTCCTTTTTTTTTTTTTTTTTCTGGATTAGCAAGTGCAAATATATGTTACAGTTTCTGGAAGCAAATGTGTGTGTAATGACAACACATAAAGGTGCCTGTTATTAAATCAACAGTTTCTGAAAACTGTTAAATTTTCTGTTACAAGTCAAACTTGCTATGAAGAAAAAAAGAACCCAGGACACCTCATTGATTCAGGTTTATAACGTGGCAGTAATGATTTAACTTCTCTTGGCAGTGCTATATCCATTATAGTCCATGTTGAAAGAAACTTCACTATTGTTCACTATAATGAAACATTTACTATCCGGAATAAATTATTTTTCAGCCAAGAAACTTGTTGTTGCGATAATAACACGAAACATAATAACAGAACACGTAATTAAACTTTACACAAACCAAAGAAAGAACAAGCTGTCTTCCAGAACTTCATTTTAGAACTCTTAAGACTGTTTCAGAGAGATATCTAGTATTAATTTAAAGTGGTATGATTCTCGACACTCCTATGTTTACTGCCAAAAATGCTAATAAACTCTTATCACTCTTCCAGTAAACAGATATATTGGGAGAGAAGACGATCAATTGCTTATACCTAGCAGAATGGATAGGTAATGCTTAGCATTGAGGCTTCACACAAAGGCAAGAAGTGGAAAAACAGCCTGGATGTAATTGCATCCAGTCCTATAGACATTAAAACTCCTGAGTCAGGCACCTCCACACTACAGCCAGAAAGCTTTTGATAGTTTGATATATGAGAACTTCTCTTCTGAACAAAGTAATGCAACAAGCGCACGTCTTCATATGTCTTCTTTCTGAGCACCACCAAACGTAACCCTTCCACTTGACAACATTGCTTCCTCGTACCTAGAGCAAAAAAACACAGATGCAAAGGAGATGGCTACCTCAGCAGTGGGCCCACAGCCAGGTCAGGTTCCCATCCTGAATTTCAGGGCCATAACAGATATTAAGACTGAATATTTACATTACAGTGGTGTCCCAAGCCACTGCGAAAGGATTCAGCTGAGCTTGGGGCTGTGCAAACACGGAAAGAGAAACATTCCCCTGCCTGAAGAGAACTCACTCAAATTATAGATAACTTAATGACACAAATCTCCTGTATCTGTGCCTCCTTCCTAAACAGTAAAAGGGGGAACTCTTCCAAGAGAGACCTTAGGTGCCAAAGTTTGGTAAGACGTAAGCTTTCTGTAGAAGCTGTTCAGGGTCCTTGTTCTCTGAAGCAATGATTAATGCCATGAGGACTCTTAGGAAAACTGAGTGCCTAAAATCCAGGTGCAATGCAAGCTAAATGCACAAATCCAGTGGACTAAATCCTCCATTCTGTGCTCTTTCCCTGCATTTAAACCAGTGCAATCGGTGACCGTTCCAAGGGAACTCTTCATATCTTAATGGTATATGTTAAAAAGTAAATTCAGCATGGCTTTGCAGAGTTAATCAGGGAAATCCCATTCGTTAACAGATTCAGACACTTCAATGGAATTTCTTTTCCTCTCCTTCCTCTGGTTCTACACACCTGCCTGATCAGATTTCAGGACTACTTGACTCAGGCCATAAAAATACATTAATATATTAACTACATATACACAAAAAGCCATTTGAAAAGATCGGCTGAAAAAAAGTGCTTCCTAAATGCAACAGTGGTCTCAGTGGGTCTCAGGGTGCAATGCTCACATTTGGAACAACTGATACAATGCTTTGCCTGTTGTTGCCTCTAAGTTTCTTCTGGTTGCAACTCCAGAAATTAGCTTTAGCCCACACACCAGGCTTTGCTACTTCCAGTGCCACACAAAAACCAAACTGCTTAAAGAATTGTTAATGATTTTAAAAAGTAGAAAAAAACCTTTTAGCTGTAATATTATTGGAAGACTCTTGCAGAAAGAAAACAAAGTTAGATGCTACTGTGTATTTGTAGAACATGTTAACAGTTCTTTCTACTCTGAAACTGAGGTGTGAAATGGTATAATACGTGGGTTACTAATTTCCAAGGATACTGCAAGCATGTTTTGTTGTACTCATTTGTCAATTCTTATGAACTTTAACTCTAGAGTTACTAAGGAATTACTTTCCTCTCTCTGTCAGAAGAGATGAATTCAATGGAGATTGTAAAAACAAGGAAACCTCCAACTTGGGCATGCTCAGGCACACCTCTGTTGACACTGAGCAGTACAAAGAGAGATTTAAGGTGCTATCCTGGATAAAACTGTGGTCTGTCTCCACATCTATTCAGTTGGACACCTGCACCAAACACCTCCAAGCAGGTACAGCAAAGTGGGCAGCTTTACCTGCCAGTTGTAGATGCCACTGGCCAGCAGACACAGCAAACTGGATATATCTGCGTGCTTTTGTGGTGGTGATGGAAGAAAGGTTTGGCAGGATGCCAACCTGCAAATAGAAGAAGCCCCAGAATATTCAAAAGTCTGCCAAAATGTGTATCACAGCAGCATCTGGCAAACTCTTGTTGCTCAGATGCTGTATGCTGCTTTTAGAGCCCTGTCACTGCTATGACTGGCTCCCTACGCCCTGACACAAAATCCCAGTGGGGTGAGATAACGCTTCACTTGTGAAGGCTCAGAAGGGTCAGCTAAGGACCTGAAACATTAACATAAAGATCTTTTTATTTATTACTATGATTATCTCTTCTTTGTTGCTATTTCTCCATGCAGCTTCTCAAACACAAGAGGTAAGAGATTTCTTAGAAGAGACACCTCTATCACAGTAACTGAACCAAACGTGGAAGAGCTGGAGGTTGCTGCAGGGCACTTGTCCTGGTAGTCGGAGTGGAAGAACTGCCTGACATTTTAAATTTAGAGCTACAAAGTCACTTTGTGAGAAGGAATATCAGTATAAATCCTGGGGGAGACCCTGATCTGAAGCATAAACATCTATCTCCAGCATCAGTACATCCCCGAGAGTGAAGGAGCAGTAAAAGGCACTACAGCTCAGAAAAATCCTAATTCTTCCCTGTAGCTGGCAGGAGAATAGGCTTTAACTTGGCCTTTGGTGACTTATCTTAGGCTCTATGTAGCCAATTTATCTATATTTAGCTGCTCTCACAGGTTACGTAGGCTGTCTTCACATTTCTGGATCACTGCTGCCCCAACAAGACAAGAATACTGATGTGAGGAAAAGCAAACAGCCTCAGGCTATATCTTAGTACCAAGAGAGATTTAAATTACCATATTGTTCTCAAAACTAAATAAAAATCTGAAAATCTCATAAAATTCTGCTATAAAAGAATTACAAGGTGTTTCCCAATAATACTTTCCTAATGAAGATCAATAAGGCCACATCAAAACTGGGACCTGGGAGTGCTTCCCAATATGCATCATTCTGGGAGTTACTGAAAAACATCTGAACGACAATGCAGTCATTGGTCCCAGCCAGCACGGATTCATGAGGGGAAAGTCCTGCTTACCAAACTTAATTTCGTCCTACAACAAGGTTACCCACCTATTTGACCAAGGGAAGCCTGTCGATGTGATCTTTTTTGATTTCAATAAAGCCTTTGATATTGTCTCTCACAGTATCCTCCTGGATGAGATGTCCACTATCCAGCTGGGAAACACACAATGCAGTGGGTGAGCAACTGGCTGACAAGCTGGGTTCAAACGGTTCTAGTAAATGTGGTTATGTGGAGCTGGTGACCAGTCACTAGTGGGTTCTGCAGGAATCCATCTTAGGGCCAGTGCTCTTCAATATCTTTATAAATGACTTGGATTCAGGACTTGAGGGAATACTTAGTCAATCTGCTGATGACACAAAATTGGGAGGAGCTGTTGACACTCGAGGCCAGAGGGGGCCTGCAGAGGGATCTGAACAAACTGGAGAACTGGGCAATCACCACCCACATGAAGTTCAACAAGGGCAAGTGCTGGATTTTGCACCTGGGACATGGCAACCCTGGCTGTACATACAGACTGGGGACGAGAGGCTGGAGAGCAGCTCTGTAGAGAGGGATCTGGGGGTTGGTTGACGTCAAGTTGCACATGAGCCAACAGTGTGCCCTGGCAGCCAAGAGGGCCCCCCATGTCCTGGGTGCATCCAGCACAGCATTGCCAGCTGGGCAGGGAAGTGATTGTCCCGCTCTGCTCTGCACTGGTGTGGCCTCACCTGGAGCACTGTGTGCAGCTCTGGGTGCCACAGGATAAAACGAGTAAAAAGCTACTGTCCAGAAGAGGGACATGAGGTTGGTGAGGGGTTTGGAGGGGAAGCTGTGTGTGGAGCAGCTGAAGTCACTTGGTTTGTTCAGTCTGGAGAAGAGGAGACTGAGGGAAGACCTCATGGGGCTACAGCTTTCTCACAAGGGGAGGAGGAGGGGCAGGTGCTGATCTCTTCTCTCTGGTGACCAGTAACAGAATCCAAGGGAATGGCAGGAAGATGTGCCAGGGTAGATTTAGGTTGGACATTAGGAAAAGGTTCTTCCCCCAGAGGGTGGTGGAGCACTGGAACAGGCTCCCCAGGGAGGTGTCACGGCCCCAAGCCTGACAGTGTTCAAGAAGAGACTGGACAACACCCTCAGACACATGGCGTGAACTGTGGTGTTGTCATATGCAAGGACAGGAGCTGGACTCGATCCTTGTGGGTCCCTTCCAACTCAGGACACTCTATGATTCATGACTGAGTACACACACAGGGTTGGATCCTGCATTAGATTGAAACCGGGGTGTGCATAAGCCTCAAGTTCCTGCGCCCTAGGTCCTGATGCAGGTTGAATTCAGCCTTTTATAAGGCTGTTTCACAGATAGTCACAGAATATAAAAATGTTCCTCACTTCCATAAGAGAAGAGTTAGAAGATCAAACTCCATGCAAATCTTATGCAGTGATACAAATCTCTGACGGTTTGAGTCAAAACAAGTATGTCTACGGATGCAAATTTTATATCCAAAATTCTTGGTGAAAGTAAATAATAGAGATCCATATTGAAGAAGTGAGAACCACAAAATGCAAAAATTCTACTATTTAAAGGAAATGTAGCATGCCTTTAGTAACATTTGAGCAGTTCAGATTTAACAACTTGACTACTGTTGGTACTTACATATAAAAAATTCAGGATAAGAATTCATTACGTTTTCAGTGTAAATTTGACTATGCTGAGAGCCCCTGTTTGCACACTATCTGTTGCTTTCCCTGAATTAAAGATGTTGGTCTTAATCTCGTTAATATTCCAAACTTACTGAATCCAATCAATGAGGGTAGTTGAATATGACATATCAAGCTAGAATAATACTTTTGTTTTCACAGACATAAATGAACTCCTTTCCTGTCCCACTGATTTACAATCAAAATGACTATGAATTAGAGTCTGCACAATGTAATTATGAGATACAGTCAGCTAACGCAGACAGTACATCTCAACTTGATAACAGAGTTATTCAAAGACCCTGTAATTGAAGAGCACTGCAGGGAAGCAAGTCATCTTTGCCACTTGTCCACAACTACTGAACTATCGTCAATAAGAAGGGTAATTTATAAAGAATGACACACCATCAATATAAATTTTGATAGCCTGTTTCTGTCAGTTTACCACACAATATATTTTCACAACAATGTATATTTTTCCATAATAATTTCCATAGTAATTATCCACACTTTATAAAAATCATCGATGCAGTTATAACCTGAATATTTTCAAGAGCTTGTTGGTTGTCAGATGTGTATATATTTGTACGTATTTAAACAAATACATGCACACTTACAAATATACACACTTCTTCATTACTGCCCTATTATGAAGAATTTTAAATCTAAGCTGGCCAACTAATAGGCATGGATATTGTGTTTTGATTTTTTTTACACGAAAGGGTTACCTTATCAAGCTCATTCTTTTTTGGTAATTACTAAATAAATTATTTTCAAATACTATTCTCACAATTAGAAGAAAATGTTCATGCATGATTTTTACTGATTGTTCACTGAGCTCCAAAGCCAGGCTACAAATCTTTGCCCAAATTCAGCAAGGTACCTAAATATATGTCTAAACTGAGGGGAAAAGCAGTCTTTCTGGCCAAACTGCAGAAAGAAAACTTTTCTGTAGCTCGCATTCATACTTTCCTCATGGCAAAACATGACAAAACATTGAAATTCAACACCATAAAAAGGGAAAAAAAAAAAAATCAAGGTCTTTACTGCAGCTGAAAGAGGAAGGTGACTGGTCGCAAACAACTCTGCTTTTGAAATGCCCAGAAACCCAGTTTAGAGTAACTACAAAGAGGCTATTTATTTATTGAAAGGGTTTGAATCATGGAGGGGGAACAAACAGCCTAAAAGAGCCTGTGAGATCCAAACACCTCAGCAGGTGAAAGGCCACCCTGGTCATGGGCAGAACTCGGGAGCCCAGCAGAGACTGAGAGCAAAATGTTTGTGTCATAACCTGTAGACAGAAGCCAGCTCAGAAAGGCAGGACCATCAGTTTTAAAACTGAACTTCAGTCTGATCTCCCAAAGTGCTATTCCAAACAAAACCCAGCCAGTCCTGCAAATAAATGCTGCAGACCTAATAAAATAATTTTTTTTTACCCTGAACCCTTCTCCCAGAAGTCTGTAAAAAATCAAAAAGAAATTTAAAAAAGTGAACTGCAGCGTTTTAGAGCACACAGGTCTTCAAGTCCAATTCTTCAATTTCCTTTACAGACTTTTGTCTCTCCCTTGCACATCACCATTTTCATCTCTGTTACTCAAACCCATAACTGAGGGCTATTTTTGCTTCTCTCCCCATCATAAAAAAAACACTAAATCTTAAATGTGTGCCTTTTTTTTTCTCTCCATAACGCTAAACTCTTTATCAAGACACTCATTTCCAGTCTTGCCACCATCCTTTTTCCACACTGGTTTTGTTACAATCATTTTCCTTCTCTATCCTCAGCAACTTATGACTTTGAACACAATGGCTCTTGCTACATCCAGCTGAAAGCTAAATCCTCTCCAAAGCACCTTCTTCCTCCTTATCTAGCTTTTTCTACACCTCTGTAGACAGTGATCTTTTTTGTTGTCACCTCATTATTGAGTCTATATCTTTTTTATTACTCCTCTTGTGGATAAAACACTTTTCCAGACATTAAATGGATCGTATTTAGTTCCGTAACTGTGAGGTTAACTAAGAAGAATTCTTTGTAAGGAAGACACCTCAGCTTGTAAAATTCTTAAAACTGAAAGTCATGGTTGCAATCGCCCTGTGATGCCGGTCTTAGTCATCAAAGGAAAATGAACTTTTATCTGCATGTACTAATTTAGACCAAGCTGCTTTGTAAACACATAGTGCAAATTCTGAAAATGCTCTCCCGACTATCCTCAAAACAATCCATTTATTCTGTAAACATATGTCAAGAGTTACTCATGTCACCAGGACAGAAATTCATTCTAGATGCCTTCCAACGTCTAGCAGGTCACTCCATCAGCATGGTGCCAGCTTGCGTGCTGCCCACAGCTTGGACGGTCTGTGGAGACAAAAGCCTCTGGCACTTACAACATGGGCACCTTCAGAACCTCCCGACCTGCTCTGCTGGTTGAGCTGTGGTATCAGAGCAAAAGGGTGATGTGGAAAAGATGTATAAACTCTTCAGGATTAAACTAAATATTGTAATTTTTTTTTTTTAATGTAATTCAAACAAGTATGTTTCTTTGACATTTTTAGACTTATATTCATTTATTCTGCATAAAAGTAAGCAGAATGTTTTACAGAGGACAGGAAAGCATCTTCAGTCATTTTTTGTTTAAGATGGGAAAAATAATTGCTATTGGCCCAAAACCTTGTTTGAGAACTCTATGTACAGAGCATCATTTTCCTTCATCTTTTCAAACAACAGAATGAAGCAGAAACAGTGACGTGATCTTAATCTGAGAGGCAATGCTCTAGGCTGCCCCAAATTCTTCCAGTGACTACAGAGCATGCCTTCAAAAAAATCTAACTTGATAAATTCTAAAAATAAATGGAAACCACTGTGATCTCCAAGGATAAAAATGTCTGTCACATACCTATTAATTTCAAGCACACAGTTTACTATGACATACTAATGATGGGAATATTTAGCCTCTGGAGACTGTCAAATGGACCATGAGAAAGGGTGGTATTCTTGAGCAAACCGGTTTCTGCAGCCTGTGCTACTGCCCATATGCTGCTTCATCGCAGCTGGCACCTCCCTAGAGAAAAGTAGGCCACTGTGACACACGGTTCATGTGCCTCAGTCTAGGGCAGCCCCAAATGACGTTCCTGCAAGAAACTCCATTTGGCACCTTGTGCAATGGCACTACATTTGGGAAAGGTACCTGAGGAATCAAACCAGCTTAATTACAATGCAACTCATTTTCAATTCAGACTAAAAAGGGCTTGTTACCCTGAGCATTTGCATGTCTATACATTCATTTTTGACAAGGAATATGAAAAAATTCTCTCATTTCTTGACATCTTTATATGAATAAGCAGATCCCTTCCAGGCTGGGTTTACATCGTTTTAGGAGAAACCTGATTTTACTTGTATGTCTGAGACACTGGTGAAGAGACAGGCAGCAGAAGAGTCTGCCGGGTGGGGACAGGGAGATGAAAAGAGGTACACGAGATACATACATACAGAAGAGGAAAGTGTGACGTACACATGGAGGAAAGCCTGTAAAAAAGATGAAAAGCAGAGAAAGGGAACTAATGGGCATTTGAAAACACAGAGTAAGGGCTGATAAGGAAACCTTCCTTTAACTTCAGCAAGAGAGCAGAAGTTCTGTTTTTGGAAAAATTACATCAGCAATTTGAAATGGAGAGACATTAAGGCTGTCTAGTAACAGAAGGCTGTTGCTTCTGTGACGCTGCTTTTGCTGGAGACTCCTAAACTTTATTGCTAAGCCTGCAGAACTGGCCAGTAGTGTGCAGCTCTGTCTTCTGCATCTGCCACATTAGTTCTGAGACGTTACCAATCTGTGGGCCACAATGGTCTTCAGAGATGGAGACTGAAAATACATGCTGAATGTATTTTGAGGGTGTCACTCTTGGAGTGACTTTTAGCAAAGCAGACAGGAGGCATTAAAGAACATCTCAATGGACTATTCACATTCAGTTTCACACACAGGGCATACTAGTTTTGAGAGAGAAGCTACAGCAAAATTTTGTATTTTATTGTTATTGTTGCAAAGATCAACTTCAGAGCAGCAAGACTTGCTCAGTTCCTCCCGAGAAACCTAGGGAGGGAAAACAAATTTCCTTATTTGCAGCTTTCACAGTCAGCCTTGGTTCCCTTGGTAAATAATCTTGAGTTCTATACATTTAATGACATATAAAACCAAAGGAACCAGTAATATTTTTGTATGTATGATATGTACAATACATTCTATTACACTTTGTTATCAATCACACTTTGCTTCCACATGAGTTAGTTTGGGAAACATTACAGAAACTGTACAGATCCATTTTTCCTGGCTTTATTTAAAATTCAGTTGAATTTTTTTTTTCTTTATTCAACCTGGAAACTGAGTATGGTGAGAGTAAAAAGTCTTATTGAAGGATAAAAGTAAAATGTTATAATCCATAGATTGGGATTTTGTGATTAGTACAGTTTATCAATAGGGTCTATTTCTTATTAGAGTGAATTTTATGCAAAAAAATCCATCAATTGAAAACTAAAGAGCCAACTGTATTATTCTAGCTGCTCAAGCCAGATACAGTATTCAACTCTTAACAGAGAGATAAGGGAAGCACGGCAGCAGATGGGAAAGCAGGAATGCAGCGGAATCCAAATTTTCAGTGAAAATATTTTATCCTTTCACATACATGTACTGGTTGTTAGCTTTCAGTCAGAAAGCCTCAAATGATTTAATCTTGCAGTGGACTGAGTATTCTGCACTCAGTTGAACAACTTCAACACTGAGCTCAGCAGAGCTCTACCTGCTGGCAGCTGTCACTAAAGTTATCCACTATTTAGTGCTCGGGGCTCAGGCTGGATTCAGTATTTCTCCAGCCAAACATTACAGGGCATTTCAAGCCATGGAAGCCCAGACTGGACTTTTAAACCTCTTTATATCAAGTGATTATTTATTTGAGCTGGCACGCACAGTGTGGCTTCAAAATGAAAGGTTTTAAATATGGGTGTGGGAGTCAGGCAATCCCAGGTTTACCACAGATCATGCATCTGCCCAGCAAGGCACTGAAACCGAAGAGCCTTAGCCAGATTCCAGCGTCTACCAGCTACAAATGTACACAAATGCAATGAGTCAAACAGGTGAGAGACTGCTGGTTGGAACTGACTGGTCAGCCTAAACCAAAGCAAGTTTGGCATGAGGTCAACACCATCATCATCTGAAATCCAGAGAAAAAGAAAAAAGATAATGCCTTATTTTCTAAAATTAAAAAAGTATGAAATAGTATAAAACCATCAAAGTTGCCAGACCATAAACCACTGAAATAACGTATTTTAAAATAATGTAATCTCACTTTTAAGACATTTACAAAAGTAGCTAGTTGGTTTGCATATTCTCCTGAAGTGTCAGACCTCCCTATTTCTAAAAGAGCTGTGACATTTTAATGATGTTGCTGTCATTTTGCTTTCAATGGAAACTTGTCTTAAGGGCTTGGGACGGACAGAATGTCCATATTTCAATAGAAGATGGAATGCCATCTCTAAGTATCACTAAATCTATTATTCCTGGTCTAACATAATCTATTGCATATAGATCAGAAAATACAAAAAGGTGTTTCTCTAAGGTTAATCAATTACTTTGAGCAAACCTTAGAAATTAGCTGAAGTTGAAGTCCAATAATAATGTCAATAATCTATGGAGGTGAATTCTCTGATTGTTGTATGGTAAAAACCTATGGCTCCTTTTTATACAAAGACATGCATTCCTTTCTTCAAAAAGAATCATATGCTTTTATATTTTTCTAAAATAGATTAGTGGAAAAATGAGAAAAGATATAACTGTTTGGGGACTGTGACTATTTTAACTGCTAATGTGCCTCATTCAATAATAATTCTCTGTAAATATAACTACTGATTATATTGTACTGATTATTATTTGACAGTATTTACCAAATTTTTAACTAAAAACATATTCTGTTCAGTATATGAGAAACTCTGGAATTTATGGCAAGATGTACACTATTATGGTGGTTTCTTAATGGAAGTGACATAATGATGAGACGTGTCTGTGTTTTGTCACCACTGTAACAGAGGATTATACAAATCTATTCAAGATCCTCACTTTTTTTTTTTTAACTTTAAAAAAGAACTGGATCCTATGAGTTCCAAAACTTTTAAAGGTGACGGTATAATACTTGAAGAAATACATTAAGTCCCAGAATGAATAACAATGACAAAAGAATCACAGACGTATCAAAGAGTTACGTGTCAAAACTCTCACTGATGACGACTGCAGCTTTTTGGCTGGCCTCTCTGGCAATAAACAGCTGCAGAAAAACACCTACAAGGACGTAATTCTCAATGTGATTACATTTCCAAATGCTTAAAAGTACAAGAAGAAAAGAGAGTAGATGAAAGTCTGACTGTAAGTGCTGTCTTGAATATAGTATTTCACAAAAGCTTTCTGGAAATGTTACTTCTAATAGTATCAGGTGTAAAGAGCAGTGTGATATGGCTTATAAATTACTGGAAGGGCTGTTGACATAGGTTAATAATAAACGACAGCGTATGGAGTAGTGAGAGTCACAGAGGAGTGCTTGATTAACTCCAGTTTTAGTCACCATCAAAGCTAATGATCTGTAGGCAGCGGTATGCACTGTGGCAAACCAGACACATCACACACACATGGCACAGGACCTACTGAGGTGAGTTATCTCCTATTTGCTTTATTACACAGGCATGGCTGTGTTAAATTAAACTGATAGTTTTACTACCACTAGCCTGTATCCAGTCAGTTTTTAAGACAGCTCCTCATTTCAGGGAGAGATTCCTAATTCAGTGCCTGTGGAAAGACTCAAGATACTCAGGTTCAGTATGAGATTTCTTATCACTGTAAGCCGCACTGAGGAAACCCTCTCCTGAACTCCCTCTGGAAATCAGGTATATGAAGAAGAAATGAAGTGATCTACTAAATTTAACACATAAGCACAGGCTTGTAGAGCATGAGTGGAAGAGAGCTGTGATATCCTCTGGTCAAGTCACAGGTCCAGGTGACAGAGATAAAGATGTGAGAACATACTTGAAGCACAAGTCCCGCTCATGCTAGATGAGGGTGTGGATGGCAATGGTATCTTGAAACACAACGGTTGAAGGTCAGCACAAATTGTAATTAAACACAGAGATCATCCCATCATCTAGCAGGGATTTCTACTCCTCTTACCGCTCTGCAGTTTGAAATGTTGCCAGGGACCTCAACAGTGGAATGAAAGGGATGAGAATTTGGGCAGAGTTCAGAGAACACAAACATGGAAAGGTCTTTATGAGGAAATATAAAAATAACTAAGTATGTTGTACAGTGCATTCAAATCATCTGCAGAGATGTGATAACCTTAGAAATACTGGGAGCTGTTACGTGAAAGAGGGAAAGCATATTTAGTGTGGTACAAAGGGGCAGACAGAGCAAAAGAATCTAAGTTCATCATGTGTTCTACATCTGGGCAGCCAGTACACTAACATAAGACTACCAGACTGGGACTACTAGACCAGGACTACTGTTGTGTTGAAGTAGCACAGCATCCACACATGGTGATAGAAATTTGTATTTTATTCACACTTGAGGAAGGAAAAGGCTGAATAGCCCTGTGGCTCATCCTGAGCACTAGCACAGCAGAAGCAGAGGTACTTAATGTTTTCCCTGCACTGCTCTAGGAAGATACTGCACTAGCTTAGCCTGTGCTGAGCACTGCTGGGCCAAGAATGGTTGGGGTTGGAAGGGACCTCTGGAGATCATAAAGTCCAACCCACTTGCTATAGCAGGTTCACCCACAGCAGATCCCACAGGAAGGTGTCCAGGCAGGTTTTGAATGTCTCCAGAGAAGGAGACTCCACAATCCCTCTGGGCAACCTGTTCCGGTGCTCTGGCACCCTCAAGGTAAAGAGGTTTCTAGAGTCGAATGGCTTTCCTCTTCAGCTAATGGCAGGCTGCTCACCGCTGCCTTCCTGTAAGAGGTGACTGATCACTCCTATTATTGGCACAACTGCTCTTGTGGCTGCTTTTAGGTCAGGTCAGTTAAAAAAAAAAAACAAACAAACAACAAACAATCAAAAAAAAAAAAAAAAACCACCCCAAAACCCACTATTAGAAGTGCTGAAAGTCATCTAGATCATTCTGAGTGAACTGAGCTCAGAAGTGACCTTAAAAGCAGTTAAGCTGAGGGGGTGGAAGAGGGTCCTGGGGGTAACCACAACTGCAGGGCTCAGCTGCAGCTCCAGCAGGATGTGTCACCACAGTGCTGTCCCCTCTCTGTGTCAGAGAGGATGTTTCTGCTGGAGAAAAGCTGTTCTTTCTCCAAACCTTGCTAAGACTGCAAATTATCTGACACTTAAACCACTATCAGCAAATAATGTATGTTGCTTATTGTTACTAGTCTGCACAGGATTAAAAAAAAAAAAATAGAATCGATCAACCTCAAGTAAGAAACTCTGCCATGTTTCTGATCCCCTGCCTCATCCGGTATTTTATCTTAACCGAATATGAAATGAGGAAAATAAAAACAACCTCCCTGACCCCTTCACACTCTGAAAGACTTATTTTTCTGGGGTTTCACTTGGCACGTAGCTTGAAAATGAGGTATTAAACACAAGTGCTGAGTGAAGATGTCTGTCATGGACGAACATCCTGTGAAAGTACAAACCCAAACCTGAGTGGAGTGTCCCCACTACAGCTACTGTCTCTGAGAAACATGACCTTTCAGCCATCCAACTTTGTCCCTAATGCACTGCAATACCTTTAGAATGGTCTGTTAGGAGGATAAATGAGTTTAATGAATAGTTCCATTCTGGGAGACTGCCTCTGCCAGTATATTCTGGGTTGCGTGGTTCATTTCTTAAACTATAATATCCCCTGGGAGAAAGAAGGACAATTCTTGGCTGCAGGGTGGATACCAAAAGGTGGTTTTCCTAAATAATAAATTAAGTCAGTCTTTAAATAAGTCATCTCCTTCTCCCTGGATAAATATTTACTCCTTCCAAACTAATATTAGGTTTATGTGTCTCCCAACAAATTTGTTCTGTTCTGGTTTTCATTAGGAATTCTAGAGTCAGCCACAACAGAAATCTAATAGATAACTTCAGGGGATAAAAAAGAAGAAACACCTAAAGAACAACAACAACAAAAACACTTGGGCTTCTAGTTTTCAATAGAACTACCCTCTGTCAACTCATCAGCGAGGCACAACCTGTATTTTAAGTTATTTCCCCAACAGAATTAACCACTGGAACAAACTAAGCCCAAAACTCGGCAGATGGAACTTAATCACTGGAAAGTAGGAGTTTACATTTTCAAAAAAAACTGATAATTTATTAGAAATTGAATATTAGAGAGGCCTTTATCTTTTCAAAGCCCAGGGCTCCAAAAGTCTGGTGTGCCCAAGGCAGGGGAAAGCATCATTTCCAGGGCACAAGGCTCTGCTGTACATGGCATTGTCACCTGGGCTCAGGGCAGAGCCCAGAGAACGGGTGTCAAACTATTAGAGAAGAGCAACAGTGATTCACTGAGAGGTAAAAATTAAAGGGTGGGCTACTCCACAGCAAGCTGCAAGAGCACATAGGCCTAGTATCATTAAGCCTTACACACAACAGAAGCCAAGTAGCAGCAGTGCAAGCCAGGTTAAGTTCTCAGCAGCTTTTATGATGAGAGTTTTGAATGCAGGGTTTCTTGTTCTGGACCAAGTACAAAGCTGTACTTGTTTATCCTTTCTACCATAGAGTGTGTACTTAGCTAAAATAGAACAATCAGTTTAGGGAAACATTCCTAAAAAAAAAAACCAAACAAAACCTGGGTTTCATTTTTTTATTATTCAAAAAAAGAGGAGAAAAACAAACACAAAATTTCAGTATACGCCCCAGTTTTTTTTCCAAGAACACTTGTATTTGTTGTTAGATCAGTAAGTTCACTTTGCTGACCACATCAAAGGTATTTAATTTATCTGTGATCAATCTAGGGTAAGCTTGTAAGAAAATAGCTTTATTTTTTTTCATCAGCTAAAAAGAGTAAGCAGGAAAAAAATATCCTAGACATCAAACTAATCAAACTGTACAAGTTTTTGGTCTCTGGCAGATCCTTAAAAGTGATTTCAGAGAACAAAGCCGTCTGTTTTAAAGTTACTTACAATTAGAAATATTTCCCATTTTTTTCCTTTCAGGAAAGTCCCAGTGCTTTATCCCAAACTCACTGAAGCTGCTGAGGTTTTCTTCAGTGATTTTCATGCACTTTGGAACAGGTCTCTGGTACATTTAGATTTCTGCCAAGCAAAAGGCTCTGAACTAATACCTATACTCCTATGCTAGAATGGGTGGGAATGGGTTTAATTCTCACTGTACTCAGAATATCTTGCACAATGTTTAACACTGCAAATTTCCCCCTATATTAATAGATGATTTGCACGAAAACCAAAGGCAAGATACAGTCCTAAGCGAGCAGTGAAAAACAGAATACTGTTCTAAAGTAATAAAGCAACATGTAATCTATGGTCTGATAATGTGACAAATAGATTAATTTTATTTAACTGTCCACATTACTTCTGATTCTTACACTTTTGCCATGCAGAAAGAGGGAACTAATTTTGCATCCACTAGAAATAATGGGACTTGTGCTATTTAGTCCAAGGAGAAGACCCTAGATTATTTTGATGCGATTCATAATTTGGGTTGTCAAGAATGGATTAACATTTAGATGAAGAACTTTGCTTAGTAAACTGAAGTGATAACGTACAGCTATGTGTCTTGATCTTGTGGTATACTGTGACTGCCAAGCATAATACTGCGTTGCTATACTATGTGTTGGTTTAATTAATTGAGAAAGAGAAGGATGAGAAATTATCTGATCAAAACTTCTTAACAGTTACTCAGGGCAAGGCTGAGAAAGATGATAAGGCAAAAAAAGAACAAGATTCACAGGCTAATAACTAAATCTAAAAAAGGTCCAGATGGAAAATTATGTGCAAGTCTTTCACTATAGCATTAAGATGATTTCAAAAGCGATCTGGATTTGCATTCAGACAAAATTTTTAAAATGAGATTTTGTGCATTGAACAGCAACTTGATGCAGAAATCCTTTAAAGAAGTTGCATCCTGTGCCACGAAGACAACGTAAGTACCAGACAACCTTGGTATCACTAACTGTAATATATTTTTCATGGTGCAATGCTTTAAATTTCTCAGGCTTTGATCAAAGCCTAAGTTTTTCTACCTGGAGTGCCCATGAATGCTAGCAATGCAATATCCAGGCACAGACGTCCTGAAACTGCATATGAATGACATTCCTATTTCTTAGTGACAGATCAGAAGTAGGAAGCTGCTGATTTGTCGAAAAATTTCTTTCAAAATTCAGCTTCCCCGCATCTTTATTCCCCTCTTAATTAGGAACGCAACAGTGAAATTAGTCATTTGTAGATTGTGATTCTTAGAATTACTGGGATGCCTCTGCAATCTGAAAGGTTAGAGCAGCTTTCTTTCAAAACACCTGCTGTGTTATTACTGGAAGTAGTGCTTTTCTACAGCAATTCACACCCTCATCACTTCCCATCTGAGGAATGTCTGACTATCACTGTTACTCCTCAAAAGCTGTAATGAGACTGAAGCACACAGTGTGAAAACAAAACTTTTACAGATAGCTGGAACACTTCAATTTTCTGTTTGTTTGTTTGGCATCATTTCCACCCCCACTCCCCCTCCTGGAGAAAGCAACTAAGTACTCTGTGGAGGAAAGAGGCTTTACTCATCATCCTCACCTGATGAGTAAGGCTCTCTATTTGTGGCATGCTGCACAGCCCTCCTGGAAGAAAACATGCACCTCAGTCCTTCCTACAAGTCTGCTCCGGTTGTATTTATAGAATAAACTTACAGCTTCTTGGCCTGAAGAAACCCCAAAACCCTCTTTTGTTCGTCATCACACAGTCTGGAAATAAATAATGGGGTGACAGCAGTAGATGTGATAACAGAACAATTGAGTACAATTTTTTTTTTCAGTAGCGTGCACTCAATTACAATTTGTCCAATTGTTATCTTTGTTATGTTCCCAAATCACACAAAAAGGTGCTGGGTCAAGAAATCAGCTGGGGTAGATCAAAACAGCTGAACGGGATAGGTTCAAGTAAGCAGACCATCTTGTAGTTTTTGCGTTTTGAAGCAGGCTTCAGTCCCAAACACTACGCATCAGAAAATTCACCATTTCACTTCACATAAGTGATAGTAGAGGCTTTGGAGGTTTGTCTTACTTTTTACATGCAAGCATTTTTCTAGCAAAGTACAGATCCAGCACTTTAAGCCCACTGACAATAAGCTTGTTTTTACCTTTCGTAGAACCAATATACAGTGCCTCCCGCATCTCCTGGCACTTCTCGATGCACGTGGAAAACTACTGCTGGGTGCATTTCAGGAGAAAATGTCCAAGAGCACACAGGCAGATGGTCAGAGCTGGGAAAGAAAACGGACTCCAGCACTGCTGAGTCCCAACATTCACTCCTACACCTGAACTGCTATAGTCCAAAGCTCTTCTATAGACCTGATGATAAGACAGATTTCCTTAATTTTTAAATTATAAATAATGTACACGTGGCTCATTTTTCTGGGTCAGTGAATAACATGATATTCCTTTCTGAAAAATAAAACTGCCCCCTTTCCATCTTATTTATAGAATTGTCTTTTGTACCCCCGCCCCTCCATCTCACCCTGTAAAAAACAAAACAGAAGGCTTGGAAAGAGGCAAAAAGATGTGCCACTACCACCAAAAGAATCTAGAGAGTCATACTGGATGCAAATTTTCCATTTCTGTATTTCTTCACAAAACAATTTATCTCCATCAGCTCTTCACCAAGCTCTCTTTCCCTTCTACATAAAGCAGAACATTTGTATTGCTTCAAATGGCCTAATGTTTACAAAATTATTACAGAGGTACAGAAGACAGCATGGGCAGTGGGCAGACTCTGAGTACGTGACATTTTCAGGTATTCCCTGATTTTACGGAGGATGCCACTCTGCAGAGGTGTCAATTATAAATGAAAATGGAAAAGCATTTAAAATGCCTATGTATCTGATAGAGGAATGCTTCCTGTAGCATCATTGAAGTCCTTGCCAGAATGACTTTAGCACAGACTATTCATAAATTACAACTTCTTAATTATAGATGACAAGAAATAGCATTTTCGTATCTCACTTAATAGAAGAAAACCTGAGTACTATTCAGGAAATGTAGGAAGGTCTCCCAAATTATTTTTTAAAAGAGTACCAACAAGGGTTAACCCAATATCTCTGTTTTGGCAGTAAATCTGCGTGGACTCAGATAGGCCTGCAGCTTTTGAAGGACTGTGAGAATGGTGGCAGAGGTAAACAGGCAGGGAGGCTCCAGCTGCCGGCAACATGAGGTTGACATTAGAGGGCTCCCTTGGTGATGTGCTGTCTCAGGGATGGGGACAGCCCAGATCTGGACTTCTGGCTTGCTGCTGGGTTTGCTAGCTTCAGTCACAGCCAACAGGAAAAGCAAAGTCTCTCCGGTGAGAAATGAAATATGAGCAAGACAATTGTTAGAAAAACAGCAGATGCACTAATAAAATTACAGGAGTTTTGATGAAATTGGGCTATAACAGAGCACGAGGTTTAGTGCTGATAAGCAGCTTAGTGATACAGCACGATGAGAAGAGCTGCTTCTGAGGGACCACGTCCCTAGCTCATACAAAGCAATAGAATAGCAGTAGTTAGACCTAAAATTCAATAATATTTAGGCTGAAATCCATAACAAAGTTTCGTATGTACAACAAAGTCAAACAAGCAGGTGATGGGTCTGTTAGTGTGATTCAATTTTCTTACCATCAGTACAAAGGTAAAATACTTTCCTGTTAAGACAAGGTTTACACACATCCACATCCATCCTCCTGGTGAAACAACATTTTCATTTCACGTTATTTCACATGTGAAGGATCTCATCTGCTCTACTTGCCCAGACATCTCCACAGCAGGTGGCAAGGGGGGCAAGGGCACTTCTGGTGGGTAATTCTTCCCAGCAGAAGATGGATGGAACAAACAGCTCTCTGGAGATGCCCATCTTTCTGTCCAGGCTAGTAAGAAGGTCTCAGAGTTTGGTGGGACTGAATGCCTAATATTCAAATAGTTGAAGCCAAGGAAGACAAAATCCGTGATGCTCTAGATGGTTTCAGAGAGCACCAAGCAACTTCAGCAGTTTAAAGGAAGTTTGGCTGATGGATACAGAGGATAATTAATGCCTTACTCTCACCCTTTTTGGGAATCCCAGCTTTTCCCTCTGATCAGATACTCGTGGAAGTCCTTCATTCTGCTTCACAGAACCACAGAATGGTTTCAACTGGAAAGGACCTTCAAAGATCACCTACTCCAGTCCCCTGAAATGAGCAGGGACATCTTCAACTAGATCAAGTTGCTCAGAGCCCCGTCCAGCCTGGCCTTGAACACTTTCAATGATGGGGCATCCATAGCTTCTCTGGGCAACCTGTTCCAGTGTCTCACCACCCTCATTGTAAAAAATGTCTTCTTAACCTGAATCTGCCCTCTTTCAGTTTAAAACTGATGCACAGTCCAGTCCTAGGGAAGGTCAGTGAACATAGACTGGGCTTAATGTTTCCCCCCCTTATCAGCACTCCTCTAAACAAGTTTTCCAAAAACACATACTCCATTTTCAGTCTGATGACATAAGCAATCCTAATGTCTAGGTGTTTGCAGAACATAACCTACAGTAAAAACCTGTGAGACTGTCACATGAGAAAAGTTTCTCACCTTCTGAAATATTTTCAGAATAAACCTGCTAGAGACAGTTTCAGTATTACCCTTCTATTACCCTTCTTTGCTTTGAAGTCTTTTTTTATTTGACTCTTGGAACAAATATTTCACAGGATTATTTGTAGCTAAGAAACACCATGGAGAACTTGGATATTCTCTCTGCCCATAATTTGTTACTGCACATACATTTTTATTCCATGTTGTTCCTTTCCTTCTAAATTCTTCTATCTCTACTAGTTGGCAACTGTTACCGTAGAGCAACCCTTTTTCGATAAAGAGCCATTTCTGAAAGTGGTTATTTCTGCACATGGCATTTCCAAATGTTTTGCTTTGTCTTAACTAAATGCCCACCTTTCTTCAGAGTTCCCCTGAGAATCGTGGGACAAGAAGACTAATTATAATCCATTTACGACAGTATGTTGGTGCTAATCATGTCCTTACAGTTGGTAGATACAGATTTCTTTATAACCGGGACTGTAGTTTTTCTATAACCTATTTTTTAACTCAATTTAAAGAGATTTTTAAATCAGATCACTAATGACCCAAAAATCCGAGGAAATAAAAAAAAAAAAAAAAGCTTTTCCACATAAGATAGCTGCTTTGAAAACCCCTGAAATCAGAAAACCAAGACACTGAACTCCGATTCAGTTTTAAGGGAAAGCAAATCACAACAAAGATGTCTTTTAAAAGTCCCAGTTCAAACCTCAAAAACCCTGTGACATAAATGATGTTGTTTCCATTTTGCAGACTGTGCCTTTGACATGCAGAAAGGGTTCTGCAACTTGCTCAAGATCTGCTGACGCCCCACAAGTATAACATCCAATGCTGTCCTCTTTCCCCAAATGCTTGAAGAACTTCCAGCAATTCACAGAATAGTTTGGGTTGGAAGGGACATTTAATGGTCATCCAGTCCAACCCCCTGCAATGAGCAGGGACATCTTCAACTAGATCAGGTTGCTCAGAGCCCCGTCCAGCCTGGCCTGGAATGTCTCCAGGGATGGGGCATCTAACACCTCTCTGGGAAACCTGGGCCAGTGTTTCACCACCCTCAGTGTAAAATTTTCTTCCTTGTGGCTAGTCTGAATCTCCCGTTGTAGTTTAAAACCATTGCCTCTTGTCCTGTCATAACAGGTCCTGCCAGAATGTCTGTCCCCATCTTTCTTATATGCCCCTTTTAAGCACTAAAAGGCTGCAATAATGTCTCCTTGGAGACTTCTCCAGGCTGAACAACCCCAACTCTCTCAGCCTGTCCTCACAGGACAGCTGTTCTAGCCTCTGATCATTTTTGTAGCCCTCCTCTGAATCCTCTCCAACAGGTCATGTCTTCAACAAGACAGCAGAACAAATGAGAAGACAAAAAAAGGGGGAGGAGGGAACAAGACTCTAGCACAGATGGGATATTTAACAGTGCTCCGGATGAACAGGAAGGATATGGTGATAACATCTTCATTCACCAACATCTTTAACACCCTGACCTGGGGAGGATATAGCTTTGCCTCAGGACTGCTGACTTTCTCTTACAGGTGATGCTCCCATCTGGCTGCAGGGAGAAAATTCATGTGCTTGTGAAGCAAAATCAGTCTGTCATGATATACAAAACTGACCATCAAAAAAAAAAAAAATCAAGGGCTAGATGTAAATCAAAACCATCACAGAGCCCCAGTGTCCTCCCACGGCTCTTTTCAATGCCCAGTTGTATCCCCTAACAGTTCATTTTTCTGGCATTAGACGTCAGAATCCCATTTGTCTTTTGGCCTATTTTTTAATTTATCTTAGCATTGGTCTTATCTTAAGCTGCTTCTAATAATCAAATTTTGCCTATTTTTCTTCAGCTGTCTCTCCCATAGCTGACCTCTATAGTAATGATTAAAAAGCCATCGGTTTGCGCGTCTTGCAGACACAATGTTTTGTTCACAGCACCTGGTAAGAAGCACTCTTTTTTTCTGAAAACATGCAAGCAGCAAATAAACTCAAGAACACTGATGCAAAAATAACTTGTTTTGGCAAGTTCAAGTATTTTGTGTGTGTATATCTGCAAGGTGTTGGTAGCAAAGCTAATTTCTACTTCATCCTAAATATTATAGAAGAATAACCAAAACAAAACACAGAACCCCCAAATACCACTCCTTGCCAAGTGGGAAAAAAACCCAAAACACACCGGTAGAAGAAAAATATTTACTTCCCAGCATCTAAAATTATTATGGGCATTAGAGACCATTTAGGAAAATGCCTTTTAAAAAAACACTGAAGTGTTATTTTAATAACTTGAAACGACAGAGCCAGCACTACTGATCCACGAAGTCTGTTCTTCCCTCTCCTAGCAGGCTGCATTAAGGACCGACTGCACTACCCTTGCAGCCCCATCTCTTTGTCAACCATCAGCCCAGGAGAGTTCAAATCACAACTTCAGAAGTAAAGCACCTCTCCTGGAAATGGAGAACCAGGAACAAAAAAGTCTGAGCTGGCCAATACATAATCCCAGGTGATAGTGACAAGACTGGATTTCCACATTCTCGGCTATTGTGCGTTGCCTGCCCTTCCTAAGAAATTTAAAAGCAGCTTTTTCACTTCATTGAAGTTGTCAGTAAAAATGGATTCAGATGGCAGAAATATGGTAGAAGGATAACAACTTGCAGTAGCACTTGTTTACATCTGCTTCACTTTAATACCTTAAGCCTAAATCTGGTTGTTTAATTTGCTTTTCCATCCTGAATCATGAGTCCTCTGGTAATTTGATCTATGCTGATGTGCTAAATCACACCTATTATATAGATGTCTCTTAAAAAATAGTGTTTTGACAGGGTTCTATTTTTTACAATTTACTTCCTCATCGTGGTCACAGTCAACCTGAAATAAGGCCACAAAATTGAACAGTCATGAAATTTGCACCTGCATTTACTGAACATTCTTACTGTGTTTTTTCAGCCTAAGAACAATAAATTAGAGCAGAGTGCAGGGTCCCAAACTCCCAGCTGTGCCTTATCCACAAACAGAAACCTGTCAGTCATGTGAACTTGGCCATGTTGGAGCTGACAAGCCCTGCCAAGAGACAGCACAGCAGTAATGGCCCATGTTGCTTCCAGAGGAGCAAACACCCCTGCACGGTGCTCTGAAGGTGTTTAGATGTACCAGCTGGGACAACCCTGCTTCACTCTGAATGTGTGCCATATAAACACACTTTTTACAGCTGAGAGTTTTAAGGACTGACATTCATGTATCCAGCTGCATAGAAAGTCGCACTTAAAAAAAACAAAACCAAAAACTCTCTTTTTCTGGTCTTTGCTTCGTATTTGAGTTATACTTGGCAAAAAGGATGAACAGACTAAACTTTGTAAATACACGGCTCATAGTTCCCCACTGTGTACTCCACACCACCTTAGCACTCCCACTAAATACGTATAGGTGTGTAGCACAGTAATAAAAGTTACAGGGGACGCTGACTGGGGACCCTTTGCTTGCAGACAATATCTTCATATTGTGTTTGACCTCTGCAGAATGCACTGCTGAAGAATCTAACTGGAACTAATGAGTGACACAAGAAGGTCAGAAAAAAGTTAGACATGGATGAGGAGACGTTCCACATAAGTGACGGACATCTGGATGTATATTCAGTAACAACTCTGCTCCCGAATGATCAGTTTGCATGTAGTTTGAACACTGCTCGACTCACTGGGGCAATACACCATTGGTCTTAACCACTTCTGTAGATGTGGTTGTGTTTCTAAACCTTCTTCCAGTGGTAAAGAGTAAAGAACAAGTACTGTGTTTTTCTTGCTTAAAACTTTTTGGTAGGGTGCAGCGCCATTGACTCAGGCATGCTTCTTGTAAATGCAGATGGTGGTTAAAAAACAAAACAACAAAACGAACCTGAAAGTCTTTCTAGAAGTTGCTGAAGGGAATGTTATTATGACTAAGAAGCTGGATTCACTGCACAAAACAGTTATTAATATTGCTAGTGATAAAACATAAAGGTTAAAAAACTGAGGACAAGATTGCCAGATGTAAAATAGAAAGTTTCCAATTTAGGAGCAGCAGAGGAAGAACATGAATTAATATGCAAGGACCAAATTAGCAAAATAAAAATCTTCCAAGCCAAACCAAATGCTATTGAAAATAAACTCAGGAACTCTCCTACTTCTCTTCTCCTCCCTGCATTCCAAGGAGGATTGAACTTAGAATAACCGCAGGGAATTTTAGAGAAATCTTACACTAAAACACTGAACAAAGACTTTAAAAGGTAGAGACACTGTATGTGCTTAAAAGACACTTATTCAGTACTTTTTTTTGTCTGAGAAATGATAAATGTTTTGGACTTAAGTTTTATCATGAGTTTTATTTATAGTGAGATTGGTCATGATTCTTTAGTAGTTTTCAAACTGGGGTAATAACTGATAATTTCTATCTGGTTTATTAACTGGACAAAAAATCAAACACACACACCCCCCCCAAACCAAACCAAACCAAACCAGCCCAACAACAAAGCAACAAACACATCAACAACCAGATACTTGGCAAATACACAAAATCCACTGGTTGTTGACTTTTTGTTCTAGTCTATATTTCAGTGCTAGCTTTGTTAGCTCTGTGCACAGCAATTCACTGTCAGGCTGGGGATCCAATGCTGCAGTATTCTTTGGCAGTTGGGTCTTACACACACATTTCTGGCATGAGCTGGCAGACGTCCCACTCCAAGAAGAAAAGCTATTTCACTGCTAATAAGTCAAGTTTATTATATAATATGGTCGGGCTTAAAAAATAGAGTCCCCTGTGGTATTCCTCAAATTGAGGAGATGCCATGGATTGTTCAGTCCATGACAAGGGCTGTTACGGACTTCAAACTGGACTCCTGGCAAATGGGTGTGGTAGATTAAACATCAGCACCACTGCACTGATGGTTGGCTCAGCTGTGGCACAGCTTTTCTGTTGAATTTGCATTCTGGAAAGATCCCACAGGATCTGACAGAAATAGGAGCTCCGACACGCAACCATGATCCCATCACAAAAAGCAGACACACACAGGGGAGTGCACTGACAATAAATGAGAGTCATATGTAAGAAAAACCCAATAGGGGACAGTTCATTTAAGTGTGAACAATCAGGAAAAACAGAATGTCAAATGCTGCAATCAGATGGACAGAATTTAGGACTTCTAAGAGAGCAAACAGGGCATGTCATCTGGGCATGGCGCTGCACCTCTTATATGATATGTTTGCACGTGCCTATTCTCCCATATGGACAGGCACTAAAATTCCAGCATAGAAATCGATAACCAAGGGTAAATCAGTGATACTCAACATTAGCAGAATAATTTCAGCGCTGATACCTCTGATCTAATCCCTGACCACCCAGGAATATCGCCTGCAGGTTTAAACATCTGATAGACCTGTATGGTCACTGGAGAGAGGTAAGGACCTCCTGATTCAAACTAACCTAAGGTAAGTGTCCCAAACAAACTGGAAGAATTTCCCCCTCCCTCCATAACCATTCAGTGCTTTCCACTGACTGTGGCACAAGTGTCGACGACTTGGTCAGATTATGCACATACCTTTTAGCTAAAAGCAATGTGAAATAAATCTCATCTTATGTCCCAGAAAGAACCTGACAAACTCCTTCAGGAAATACCCTTGTCAGGTCAGAGAGAACCTAATTAGCACTTGAGAGGGTTTCCTGCCAGCCAGCTACAATCAGTGGCTCACTACTGTTTACAGTTACATTAGCTGTAGTGGCACACGCAGAAGAGTTAAGATGCAAATTAACCCGTCTATCAGAAGACAGGCACTGATATCCAAGCATCTCTGATAAGATACGAAGATACAATTGGGAAGGGCGGTCAAAATGCTCTCAACTGTGCAGATAAGAACAATATATGTCTTTTTGCTGGCAAACTGGGTAAGATCAAACTTTTCCTTCACAGCTTTGCAGGTGCATGGCAGAGGGAAGTATAGCAAGGGGAGGCTGACAAAGAGAACATGGGAATTCTAAAAAGGAAGAAAAAGAAAACACAGAGGGCATCTGAACCCCAAATATAAGTGTGGGCCCACACAAAAATAATGCACTACAACTGCGAGATCAGACTTAGGTGGGTTGGGTTAAATTTGATTTCTTATAATCTACTTTTGCCCCAAATAGATGATGTCTTTCTAATGCACTTAATGAACTTCCTGCATCTTTAAGGGTTTGGCTGCTAAATCTGCCTGCTAAAATTGCCCACCGGCATCTCCTCTGAGGCATCTTACCCCATATCTGCATTTTGATAGATCCTGAACATGCTCACAATTGTATTTAGGTGACTGCTGTTCAGCACTTTGTGTTGGCCTTGTTATCATGGGAGATTCACAACAAGTTGCCTAACAACTTGTTAGTGAAGAAAAAGAAATCAGCTAACATCATAGGCAAAACAGGCATATTCAGGTTGTCAGTGGAAGGCAGGAAGGTGAACAGAAAAGGGGCAAGCATATAGGTATATGGCTGTGCAATCTAGAAAAAGCCTAGCAAGCATAAGATAATATACAAAGGTAAAAGAGCTACGGTTACAAACGGTGTCTCTTCATAATGGACTTTATCTCCAAAAGGTCAGGACTGAAAACTCCATTAAAACTACAGAAATATCAAATATTGTGCAATGGTGTTCACACCCTCAGTGTTAATACAATAGCAGCATAAATAGATAAGAACTGGAGTGCAGTTGTCAGTCCAACATTTAAACTCTTACTTGAAGTAGGTCAGTATTTCCAAGCAACCAGAACATAAAAACAAAACAAGTGACCACCAAGCCTATTATAACAAATCTCCAGCAGAGTCTGGGTTTATGAAATGACTGGGCATGATGCAAATGTTTGCTGCTGCACTGAAGAGACTGGCCTATTTGTCACTCTAGAGAAATTGTGCTCAGACAGGAATTGTAATAAAATAGCAGAGGAGACAGTAGATGTTCCCCACCCCTAAAATACATGCCTCACCCCTGAAAACACACGCCTTGCCAGCTCAAGACTGTTGTTTGACCCATGTGGCCTTAAGGATATAGGCTGATCATGGCAGAGATCGTCACCTACAACAGTCTCAAAACAGAATAAAAACACTTATCCTGTTGCAGCAAAGAACTAGGTGATAGTTTACCAGCTCATATGGGTTAGATATCCTCAGCAACCCACAGATCAGAACAACCTGTTAGCTGGGTGGCTAGTGACTTTCCACAAACAGCTATATCCTAGAAATAGTACAAGAGAGAAAGTTGTTCCTCTCAGCTCATGTCCTGCGGGCACTGTAAGCTCTTCGCTTCCCCCTCTGTTATTCCCTTTTCCTGGACACGCAGCAAAAATTAAACCATTTCATCCAGAAACTCGCAGGTTACCTTCCTCAAACTAAATCTGAGGCTTGCTTTATGGAATATTTCAGAATCAAAGACGTGTTTGTGTATGTACGTTTATTTCCTCATTTAAGCTCAATATTAGGACCACTCAAGCTCCAGGGACAGGATGTCACTGTCATGGCCTTTACACCTGCTCTCCCCTCCACACCACCACAACCACCTACCTAGGAGAAGCTACAAGCTGGTGTCTTTCATACATTTGCTGCATTTTGGGTGTGGGTCAACTTTTGTGCTTGCCATACATCAGAGGAAGCTGCTGCCCATACCTGCACAAATTTATCAATAAGAGGTCAGTGTCCTGGCTTTTAGTATCAAGTTGGCTCCTCACTTTATGATTCTGCCATTCACTGAAATCCACTGGCCCAGCGCATGGAGACTCTCACTGTCTTGCTTCCCCATTCTGGTGAGACAAGGTGAGTAGGTATCGCTACAGGGCAGCAGCAAGCTTTAGATCACGTTTCTACTGCGGATCTCTTCTGGGTACAAACATGACTGGCCACCAACATAGTTGCATTAGTGCCAGCTCCCAAGTGAAAACACTGAGGCTGAAGGTAAGCCATGGAAACTAGTTTGCCTCCTCAACTATGTGAAGTGAAACAAATCGTTCTGCTTTTCATGAACTTAATTGCTCTCAATATCTGTGGTTGCTAAAACCAAGCCTGCATGGCGTAAATGCTGCAAATTGGGCGTAGCCCTGAAGTGGTGCATTTGGCTTGTGAGCTGCATTGCTTTCACTGTGTATATACACAAAAACTCCACATACCCCAAAGGCCTAGTGTTGTAAGGGGAGAGGCATGTCTTGAGACTGATCTTGGGCAAATGGGAAGCATGCTGGATTACATAGCAAGGGGAGATTTGGCACTCGGACTTCTGCTACTATGTCAAGATAGGCAGCCTGTCCATCCATAAGGGTTGCGAAAGTCTTGATGGGGTGTCTGACTAACTCCAGCCCAGTAGCAGGGACCCTCCTTTCTGGATTTTCATCTTCCTTGTCAGCCAACATTAGTCAGGAGGAGGAGAGAAAACCACAAGAAGCTGTTAAAGTCTTCTTTATTCCCTGGAGTCCTCCAACATGCCATAGTAAAATTAAGGCCTCCCAGGCAGAGCCTGAGAGCACTACTCTAATGAGTACTTCTGGAGGATTAGTCTGCTAGCAGGAGGAATGCCCTGAGTGAGTTATGTCATGCTAGCTAATAAGCAGTTCCATAAAACATTGATCTGTACCATGGTTGTCAGGGTTTTCAGTTCTGGTTTTCAGTTCTGCTGACTAGGTTACATGTGGAAGGTAGAATCTGGAATCACAGTATCAGGAAGAGCTGAACAACACATGTAGTTCTTTCCTCTTGTACAGTTTCTTTGGAAATGTACTCTGGCAGAATCAAATAGATCTGTTATTCTTTCAGCCACCTCTAGCAATAATCATGGTTTCAAGATAATACTGACACGTGAGAGCAAGCAGATCTGCACACGAGGTGGCCACTTATACTTCTGGGCTGTGGTCTGGTTAGCACAAGCTATGGTGTCTCTCCAGAGTGCAGCACATATCCGCAAAAATAAATCTGGGGACATCACTAGGTCTTTCAGTGGAGATTAACAGCATCTTCTTTGGCGGCTAGCCAGAGGCATGTGAAACAGCCTACAACTGCTCTCATGACATTCTATACAAATGAAAGAGCTTAGTAAAAAGAGGCAAACATATTTCTTTTTCCAGTAGTGAAGCTCAGGCACTTAGAAAATTTGCCCTGCACTGAATCGCAAATAAACCTCATATGTATAGTTGGACAGACAGATGGGCTCTCCTGCGCATTGCAGCTGGCTACATCTCAAAAGATTAGCAGAGACATCCCTTGCTACTAGGATAAACTCTACTGCAGAATGAAATTCCTCCCTATCAGTCTACAGAAGAGCTTCTACTACATCTTCCAGTGGGTTTTCTCACTGTCAACCGAGCCCAAACTCCTCCTTTCAGCTTTCTGTACACCAAGCTCACTCACAGAGGAAACTGAGTAATCCCAGGTAGTTTCCTTTTGAATCACATCTAGTGACATTTGTGTTCTGGAAGGGATGAAACAAGCTTATTTTTTCTGGTGAGAAATGTCTTACCCCGCCAGCACATTATGGGACAAGCAACTGCTCTTGTCTATTTGGGTAGCAGTGGGAGAGAATGAGAACCCAGCTCCTCAGCGACTGGTGCTCCCAGCAAAACAAGGCACCTAAGAAGTGAAGTGTTTGCAGGGCTAGCCATCATGTGGCTATTTTAGAGGCCATGAGTGGGATCTGCTGTGCCATTGGTAATGCTGCTGCATCTTTTTTTCTCCAAGGCTGGAATGGCTTTCACTGACACGTTGAAAGAAGGAAGGGCGAATGGAAAGCATTTTGGAAACTGTATGAAACATGTTGCCCATATCGAACCCTCTTCTCTCTTCCTCTTGAGTTTTTCAAAAAGAAATTAACATTTAATGTAAAACAGCCTGCTTTGATAGCTGCTTGAGTGCCCCATTAAACATTTTCCACCCCTCAGGGGAGACAAATATCCGGTCACAAACTGCAATTTGTCATGGATTTTCTAAGTCACAGGTTGACAGAAGAAGCTGTTATCAGTCTCTGATCAGTATGCAGAGACCATTACACTCTTCAGCAATACTCTTCAATGGACCCAGCAAGAGTTCAAGAGGAGATTTAAAACGCAAAACCCTTCGGTTTTGAACATAAGGCTCCTAGAAAAACATTAGCAGAGATTATTTCACCAACACAGCACTGAGTCAGTAACAAAATGTAATTCCCTGCTGGATGAGTGCCACTATTTGTTGTGATTGTAGTTATCACTATTCATCTTCTATTTACATACCATGTAAATGTATACCACACTTTGTAACAGCACACTGAAAACAAAGGCCCTGCTTAGAAGATTTTTAACACTTCTGCTCCAGTGATGAATTTAGTCCTATCAAATATTTAGCAGCAGCAGCGCATGCATCCTGGAAT
This sequence comes from Patagioenas fasciata, assembly GCF_037038585.1. Taxonomy (NCBI): domain Eukaryota; kingdom Metazoa; phylum Chordata; class Aves; order Columbiformes; family Columbidae; genus Patagioenas; species Patagioenas fasciata. Next base: position 120,641,716 of record NC_092520.1, on the reverse strand, counting down.
TATTTGGAGCAAACATTTACAAGTACAATCCACAACTCCAGCCAGAGTTGGTGAGCACTGGAGGACAGCAACTGCAAAGAAAAAAATCACCCTCCCATCCTCCAAGTCCTAGATAATAATGCAGGAAAGTAACCAGCCAAACAAGACTTCACCATTAAGAGTGTGAATTTGTAATCTCCAGTCTTCAACCTCCATCCCTGGGTGATGGAAATGTGGAAGAAGAACAAAGAGAGTAGACTAAGATGATCTCAGATTTGCAATGGTTATGCACACAAAACCATTTTCTGCAGGCTGGGCTCTAAAGCCTTTGTAAACTTCCCTCCATTTAAACCAAATAAGAAAGAGTTTTGGCTGTGATCCAGCATTCCTAACTTAAGCACCTGCAGGGAATCTAAATTCCAAATGACCTGTGAAACTGTCCGCTTAAGCAAGTGCCTAATTTCCTCTGTATTGCCAAACAGGAGAGGTGCCCTTAAAGGCCTCCAGACAGAGGCCCTATTAACTTGGCTAAGAAATCTTCCCTCTTTGCCTGTCAAGACCCTGACTGCTCTTACAGGCAGACCTGCAAAATCCATCGCAGAGCAACACAAGTCTGCAGTTCTCCAGTGTGTTTAATTCCTGGACACATGCTGCCAATTCAAACTCAACAGCTTCTTTCCATTTATTCGAAGAATCAGGTCTTTTCCTGTTCTAACTTCTGACTCTAGAAAGGAGTATCTTTTGAGGGACTCTCCAAAATAACCAGAATTGCTAAACAAAAGCAGTCTTCTTTCTCTGAAAACAAGCTGCATCTGCCTTCAGCTTTTTACTTCAGGTTGCATCATCCTTTGCTGTTCTGTCGTCTGATAAATGTTGCCAACTATGAGCCACTGAGTCATTGACTCGGCAGTGGCTGTATGAGAATGGGTCATCTGAGTCCACAGCACTGGGCAGGCAGGAGGAAGATGGCCCAGTCTGTGCACCAGCTGTCAAGCTGTCAGCACAGCAGGAGAACAGCATTGTCCCCTACATCGGAATACTGACATGATTTGCCCATGTTGGCTGCTCCAGGGAACCTCCCAGTGGACACTGCCTGGCTGTTGTTGAACCTTCTCCTGATGAGCTGGGCTGAGTATTAGCAGGTTCTGCCTACCCTTGCTCTCTCTCTGTCCTGTAGATCTTGCATCACTAACTGTTGCTGTGTCTAAGAGGGGATGCGTCCTTCAGCAGCCAGGAAAGCAGCACATGGAGGATGCATGACAGACCAGACAGGAACCTTACTGGGTCATGAAACAGTATATAACATGCAATAGAGGGTTTTTTCTGCTGCTGTTGATGGAACAGTCTCTGTCTCAAGTTGCTGAGTGTTGTAATTCACTGTCATTTGCTGCGGTCTGTGTTTGAGCGCCATAGTCCATGCTCGAGGTGGCTCTCTCTCAGCTGTGTGGGAAGCTGGCAGGAAAGGAAGCCCATCAAGGTGCAGACAACCACCCCGGCACTCTGATACATCCCATCTTGCAGAAGATCTCTGAGAGCTAGAGTACTGACCAGAAAGAGAAGAGTCACTTGCTCCGTGGCAGCTCTAGGGGAGCACAGGACGGCAGCAATGTTCATTAACCTGCCCCACCTACAGAAGCATCTCTATCGAAGACAGCATTTGCATCACACTCTGCCTCTGCCACACCACAAGGAAGTGGCAGAGCGGGGAAGAGAGAGAGAGAGAGTCTGGCTTGGCCAAAAGGTGGTAAAACTGATAGAGTGATCAGCATCAAACGGATGTGGGGAGAAAAGCTGTCATTTATTACCTACTTAGGTGACATTTATACTTCAACATTTTTTCCAGAAACAAAGAGTCCAAGGAAACAAAGTAAAAGTAACGTCCAACCACTTGTGTTTCCCCTGGCATGACATCTTTCTGAGAAAACAGCTTTTTTTGAATCCACACCCAGCAACTTTCATGACCTTGATATAAATCTCTCAATCTTGGTTCCCTGTCATTTGAGTTAGTAAGAATCTTAGTTTTTATCTCCAAACCCAGCAAGTTTCTAGTCCCATCTCACTCACTGAGGCTGGGAGATATTCAAAAAGGTGACCTGGTGAAGTTTTTTTTTTTAAAAAAAAGGCAAAAAAAGAGGAAAAAGTGAGCAGATTAAAAACATATAAGCAAATTATTTTAACCTCCTGGTTTTGTTGTTATTTTTTAACTGTGAGAGGCAAGCTTTTCCTTGGGAATCCTGGAAGGTGGAAACAGGTGAGCTGCTCCCAGGGACTAAGCTTCTGCAGAGGACACTTGGTTCAGCTCTGCTCCCAGACAGAAAGCTGTGCCTTGACAAGTGATAGACTTCCAAAGCTTCCACGTTTGCTGCTCCACAGGAATAAGGCCAATGTGTGCCCTTGATGCAAATGAAAAGGCAAACTACTCCCAAAGTAATCTGTGTCACTCAACAGTAGCCCAAACTCTGCAGTAAAAGGAACAATTCTGACTTTTACTCTGGCACAGCATAAGCAGAACAAAGGGCAGGGCACTTTGCTGGGACTCCCAAAAGAGCACAAGTGAAATTACCGCCAAAGGTGCACATTTTCTCACAGTCACGTCTACTTTTTTGGCAGCAGAGAGAGGTATGGAAAATCACAGGGGGGTAGAAACATTCCAGAATTAATATCCCAGTACTGGTATTTGTTAATATTTTGAACAGCTTCTGCAACAGGTAGTTCTTTCTTTTCAACACAGAAGGCATGAGAGCTTATTTCTAAACTAATTTTGTTTGGTAAAGGTGAGATTGACCATCTTCTTTAGCACTATTTTACTTAACTGCAAAAACAGTCCCTTACTAGCCCTCCTGCCACTTATTTACCCCGATGCCAGAACTGTTCAGAGTTGAGGACAGCTACAGGCAAGCAAAACATCAGGCACAGCCTTGGGTTAGCGATGGCCTCTGTTTGTGATCAAGTAGGTTATTTTTGGTTTAGCTTACACAAATAAGGCCATTTTACTTGTGTTCCCATGCATGCATATCTACTGGTGGCGGAATATCCCCGGGTAAGATTTCTTCTGCGATACGAGTTTGTGAAATAACAAGCTGAGTCTGCTGATGTTAAAAATGAAGCCTATTCTAAGTGATTTTTCACTTTTTTTTTTTTTCACATGCCTTTCTTGCAATAGGAGAGTTGCTCTCTGCCTCGGTGCTTACGTCAGCTGAGAGTACTCCTCCCAGACAGCCTGTGGAATCAGAGTGTAAGCTTCTTGGCACGTGTTTCGTTTCTGTTAGACTTAGAAGCATCAGAAAGACAACTAAAACCTGCTATCTCAGAAAGTATGTTCTTCTCTCAGTCCCTAGAAAACCTTAGCCTTAGCTACTACAAAATGACTATCTGGCACGGAAAGAAAAGCAAAAAAAATTCTGTAAAGCTGGATTCTGAGGACATAAATGTTGGGGCAAAAGTCATTTCAGTATGATTTATGGATGCGAAGGCTGTGGTCTAAATGTATAGCCCAGATGAGTTTAAAAAGAAAAAAAAATCTGAAGGAGATAAATGATCTAATGCTCCATCCACAGGTTTTGGGAAATAGTGAAGTCACTGGGAATTATGACACTTGAGACAATAAATAAAAAGCATTCACTTGAAAGTAAATGTTCAATGGAAAGTCTGCCTCACTCTTCAGTAAAGCAAACATAGCTCAGGCTCGCTAGTTCACGCCATGTAACCTCACAGTCCTAACTCAAACGTAGAAACCTCTGGCCTCTACCCTTCCTTTGCTCACTGAAGATTTAATAGAAGATTACTTGAGCGAGGTCTCATATTGCTAAAACCAAATTAATGCCCGCAGCTGGTGTAACTGACCACTCAGGCTGGTAAGTGTACTCATAAAGGCTTGCAAATCAAATGCTGCTTGTGATGCTTACATTTACTTTGCCATGCACTGTCCTTCCTTTAAAGCATAAAACACTAACTAGCCTGGAGCGCACGTGTAGACCTATAAAAAATGTTGCTTACTCATAAATCAGTGATTTACTGCGGGACCTCACCGATCAGAGCAGATCCGCTTTCACCTGAAGGTACAGGGCTGTAGGAACTCCCACAGTTCTGCATAAAGAGATGGGAGACGCCACCTCCGGGGACAACTCGGAGTTTCTTCATGCTTGGAGTGGAAATGAAAGCCCTGCACAATGGACGTGCTTGCCACTCTGCTTCCACATCCCTGCTTGCCCAAGCCCCCGTGCACAGCTGGGCTCCACCACCAGCTGCCACCACGGTGCTCCCCATCCCCAGCACCCACCCCGCCTCACCTGCTGTACACCAGACACTCCATGTGGTTGATCTCCTTGTCAGAGCGGTAGCGGCTGTAATCCTCCCACAGGTCCTTGATGGCAGTGACCGCCAAGATGAAGAGCACGGGGGCCAAGGCCAGCTCAGGCTGGAAGGCGTTGACGGCCGGCACGAAGTTGAGCAGCGCGATGAACACGAAGTAGACGTTGGCCAGACGGTGGAACTGCTCGAATAGGTTCTTGGGCAGGAAGGAGAGCGCCGTGTACTTGGTGGTCTTGAGACGGTTGCTGGCCAGGACCGTCCTCTTGGACTTGTCTGCCTCGGCCTCAGGTAGCAGCAAGTTGGAGCGCACCAGCCGCGTCTTGCTCTCCTTCTTCTTCCTCCGCCTCCTCTTCCTCTGCCTCTCCTTCCCCTCCGGCAGTACCTGGGGCGCTCCCTCTCCTCCTGCCGTGCCCTGGGACATCGCTGCCGCCCTCCAGCCGCCCTGGCCCGGGCACAGTGGGCAGCTCCCACCGCCAGCCACGGCCCTAAGTTATCATCCTCCGCCGCCCGCCACGGCTCTCCTTTCCTCTTCCCCTCCGGGGGCGGAGGAGGGCTCTCTCGAACCCTCTCCTAACCGCTCTACCGGGACCTCGCTCGATTTCTCCTCCTCCTCCTCGGCCGGGGAGGGGACGTGGGCAGGCGGCGAGCCGAGCCCTCCTCCCGCGGGCCTCGCCCCGTCCCGCTGGCGGGCCGGGCCCCGAGCCGGCCGAGGGCGCGGGGAATGCAGGGGCCGCTGTCCCATTCGCCATGGCACCGCCGGTGGCGGAGGGCGGGCAGGGTCGTGGGGGGGGGGGGGGCGAGAGGGGCGGGAGGGGGCGGTGGGGGCCCCGCGGACGGGAAACGGAGCGCGGCGCTTCCGTGCGCAGCCGGGCCCCGGCCGCCTCCCCGCTCCCCGCTCCCCGCTCCGGGCAGCCGGCGGCCTGATGCACGGACCCCCCGCCCCGCCACACCGACCCGCGGGTGACATTTTATCGTCTGCTTTGGCTTGGCGCTACACGTGGGGAGGAGGAGGTTTGGGTGTAGAGAGCAACGAATTTCCACCGAAGCGTGGGCAGCTCCGCACCGGCCTTTCTCCAAGGTCCCGCGGCCGGCGGGAGTTTTTATCAGCTGACTCATTTCAAAATGCGCCGCTTTCTGACCGGGACCGGGTGCCAGGGCTGTGTCCAGCTCAGCACGGGCGGTACAACGCGACCTCATTAATGTTTATGAATATGTAAAGAGTGAGTGTCAGGAGGATGGAGCCAGGCTCTTCTTGGTGACGACCAATGATTGGACAAGGGGTAATGGGTTCAAACTGGAACACAGGAGATTCCACCTAAATATGAAAAGAAACTTTTCTCAATGAGGGTGCCAGAGCACTGGAACCGGCTGCCCAGGGAGGGTGTGGAGTCTCCTTCTCTGGAGACATTCAAAACCCACCTGAACACCTTCCTGCGTAGCCTCATCTAGGTGTGCCTGCTCCGACAGGGGGACTGGACTGGATGATCTTTTGAGATCCCTTCCAATGCGTAATATTCTGTGATTCTGTGATCTCCCACCTCCCTGATTCCAGTCAGTGCGCCAGGTCAGTGTGGTCAGCGACCAGTGCGGCACTTGGGACAGTCACAAAGCTGGTGACCAAAAATGGGTTTTTTTGATGGAAAGCATGATGTGCTGCCAGCCATGCGCACGTGCGGGCGATGGGTGTGTCGTTTTGTATGGCGCGCTACATGTATTCCGTTTTACGTGTGTTTTTCTGTTTCCTCACGGTAGATATTTCCAGGGAGGGAAGGCAAATGCAGTTGTGAGTGAAGATGGAAAGCATGATAGACAGATAAATAGATAGGTAGATAGATAGATACATACATACATAGACCTGAAATAGAAATGAGAGAATAATTCAGATAGACTTAGTCTAAAGTCACAAGCAAATAAATGTATGCAGACATTTAAAGAAAAAATAATCACAGAATCCTAGAGTAGTTTGAGTTGGAAGGAAACTTTAAGGGTCATGTGAAAATAATGAAGATTATTGCTACTGGACATGCCACAAGACTTTGCAGCATCACTTTAGTCTGGGATTTAAGAGCAGACCCTTTGAACATGGGATTCCTCAGGCAGCATAAAAGGCTGCCACAGGTCAGGCTGTGTCTAAATTGTAGCGCAGATGCATTTTGTGGTGTGACCCTTGGTCCTGATCCTGTCATATTCCAAACTGGGATGAAATTGAGTACAAGAGAAAGCACCTAGTACTTGTCAGCAGGTTTCTTGTTATCATGGGAAACAGGTGTAAAGTATACATGTCTAGTCTTGAGCTCAGGACAGGACTGGGGTATCTAATGGGGCGAGTAGCTGGGTCCTACAGTTCAGATGCTGCCATGACAAAATCCCTGAAAACCAAGAAGCAAAAGCTGTTACCTTTGAATCTGACAGCTGGTCATTATAACATGCTGCTGTATCTTCATCCTCCCCTGATTTGAAGTTGCTTTTAAAGGTATGTAGATAATTATTAGCCCCTTTGAGGCCCTGAGGCACAAGGTGAATGCTAATTCAGCACATGGTCTAATAGTGATACTATGTGTACAAAGGTACAAACTCTTTACCAGTCCTGCTGTCAACTCCTCTGATGATACTAGCAGGGATATCCTCAGTTCCCCAAATCTTGGAATATGGAAACAAGAAAAGTTTAGTTTGTGCAAGGGGAAAAGGAAGAACTGGCCTGGGCTTCTTTCCTAAGTCCATTCCTTTGTTGATAATGCAAAAAGTACTTATCCCATAGTGGAAAACGAGATATATTAAAAATCCTCCCAATTTTAATTTTTTGCTTGTCTTTGGAATTAACTTCACAGGTAAGCTGAAATGAACAAAAATGCTTTTTTTTCTGTTCTTCATAAATGCCAAAATGGGTAAGGAAGTCACAGTATCACTCTGCGATGTTCCCAGAAACCAAGCTTCACCCACCCAAGGGCTCCTTGCAGGTAGCTGTGTATACTCCTAAAAGTGGCTTGCTGCACATTTCAGCCACTTGCCTGCTGGCCTCTGCGACCCACTGTTTTGTGGGGCTCTGGCTCACTCCCGACCCTTGGGAGCTCAAACAACACCATTCAGGCTCCATCTTTTGTGTGGACATCCCTCTAACTTGGGTACGTATGTCGTATCATTAAGCTTTCAATCACAGTCAAGGTAAGAAAAACAAATGTTGACATATCACTTAAGGTATTTGTTTAGGGAAAATGCCTGTGTATCAGCACGTTTGGAGAACCTTACCTGGATGGAATTGTCCTCAGACTTAGTGATATTCACTGAATCCTCAACAGTGGAGATCCCGAAACTGTGGTGTCAGAACACCACAACTGTGAGAAATGGTCTGTATGTCAGTGCGCTATGTTTTAAAACCTGTTTTACTTGCATTCTGCTTTGGAGCAGGGTTCGTATTAACAAGCTTTCTTCTACAAATAAAGGATCAACAGAAAAAAAATAAAAAACAGAAACTGAAAATTCTTATGTAATCCCTGCCTCACATAGCTGAGTTTTACAAATAGATACAGGAGCAGAATGATAACAAGCAATTGAGTGGGAGCCTCTGAAGACTCCTGTGTTTGTTTACTAAATCTTTAATTTCAAAACAGTTTAAAGCCTTTGTATCTGAGCACACTAGTCAAGGGCCACCCTTGCAAAGCTTCACTATAAAAAAAAAAAAAAGGAGTAGAAAGTGTGCAACACTCCAGTGGTCAAGAGTTGAACTTTTGTTCTCATATCATTGACTGGGACTCTCTTGGTTGCTACTGAACTGCCTTTTATTATTATTATTATTATTATTATTATTATTGGCAAGCTAAAATATCACTAGGCAGTGAAGATTTTTCCTTTGAGTATAACAACCTCTCAGTCACATGAGGACTCCAAAGTCCTGTATATTTATATTAAAACCTGAGGACATGTAATCCATGACAAATAAAACCAATAATTAGTCTTACTTTAAAATGCTTATAAAATACAGTGTTTGCCAGACCTTACTAGCCAAGGACTTTGGCAATGTAGACGCTCCCAAGAATTTAGTTTCTCATTTCCTTTTCTAAGTAAAACTGGGTGCATAAGGTTTGAAAAAGCATAAATATTTGTATCTGAACTCATGCTTGAGCTGTCGCTGCCCACATAGTCCAAATATGTGAGGTTGCAAAAAGAGGCTGGCTGCAAACTGAACCTTCAGCCTGTACAAAATACGCATGCACAAGTCTGGCCCTAGCTTTCGCTTTGCAAAATGACAAGTATGTTGCTTTTGTTAACTGGGGTACACCTGTATCTCCTTTGTCTGAGGTCTTCTGGAGGAAAGGGGGCGGAAGGAGTTTGGCTTTAAATCAGTCCATGTGACACGTGGTCCTTACAAGGTATTGCCCTTGAGAAATGTGAGCTAACTGGAAAAGTCCAACAAGCCAAGAGGCGAGTATTAGATTTACTAAGCTAAAATGTGAGCTCTTGGCTAGTTTTCAAGGTTATTGGAGCCAAGCACTAAAACTGAGGAGTATCTGAGGATTACTCTGTGCTCCAACTGAGCAGTCCCCGCCATCCATAAGTGTCTCTGTCCTGTGCGGAACTCTTCCTTCATTGTCACATAATTGTTTCTAACCATCCTTCATCTCACTGGCCAAACTTCTCTGCATTTTGCTGGTGTCTGCTCGTTGATTTCTCCTGCTATTAACCTGAATGCGGACTCAGATGCCCAATATCTCTTGAATTTCACACTCTCCCCAGAGCCTTTCCCAATGCCTGGCTTTTTCGACCATATAGATTTTCTTCAGATCAAGGACTCAAGTTGAAAAGAGAGATGTTCTAAGCATCAGTTATGTTGTTAATATGACTAATGCACTCATCTTTCATAGCCTAGGCCACTAAAACCTGAGTCTTCAGGTATGGTGCTGCTTTTAAGGCTAGAAGGAACTGTGGGATTGTCATGCCCAAGACACTGTATTAACTTGGCCTTTTAGATGCCACACACCCTACAGCTTGAAATCATGATTAAGTTGTTATTATGTGAGCAGACTGGTTGCTTAGAGATGAAACATCCATTCTTTCCTCTTCTCAGAGTCATCGACTCTGATCATATTTGAATATATATGTTTCTATGGTTTGAGATTGTGTGGGTATGTGAGAATCAACATGAACCAAAAAATGCCTTTGGCCTGAGGGTTGTGTGGAACAGTTTGATAGTGGCATCCACCTGAATCCTAAGGACGAAGGCCCCAGAGGCGAGAAGAAAGGATCCCAAAAATATTACAGATATAAAAACTTATGATTTGACTTGTCATGGTTTTTGAATGCTTGGAGTTATCATTATTCCATGTTAACAATTAACTCCTTCCTATCATCAGAAGGTGAAGTATATCTAATTTTAACACATTGCCTGTTTTACTAGACCACTTTTGTAATATTTATATAATCTTAAAATAAAGATTTATCATGTTGGATATTGCCAGAAACATCTGTGAAATCACCCCAGCTTCTTGTAAAGAATCACCTTTGTTACAAAGGACCTCTTTTTGTACTAATATGCTTAATATTATGGAACCACCCAGAGGCCTGAGCTAGAATCTAGGACTTCGAAAGCTATAAAAATAACTGTATAGACATGGTACCACACATCACACAAGATCTGTTCTGCCCTTTGCAGATGAGACATATCCCATCTGGCTCTCTGTAAAGGGGGCAGGCATACATGTTTCAAACTAGCTAGAAAGAAGGCAAGAGGCTTTCAGTGTGAACAGCCTGCTAAAGATGCCAGAATTGGATGAGTAGAGTCAACAGCCAAAATGGCATAATTCCGCATTTTCTTCCATTCTGCATGGGAGATATTAATACATAGGTACGCACAGACATGTGCGTGCACGCAGAGAGGCATATATGTGTGTGTGCAACAAGCAGCCTTCAATTCCCATTCCTGAGTTTCTCAACTGCCAGAGAGGAGATTTGGGTCGCGAAGCGAGCAGGGACCATGTGTGAAAGACAGAGTCATGTTCAGTGCTGCAGCAAGAAGGGAAGGGCACCTTGCATGGGACACGAGCAGGCCTGCTAGATCTTTTCAGTGCAATGGTAAGATATTGTAGAGGAACAGCTTCTACCCTTCGGAAGTAAGAACAATGTTACTGGGACCTAGTAAGTCTCTCACATTCTGCATGTGTTTCACTTAAGTGTTTTTCCCACCTCCTGTGCCCTGAGGGCACCTGCATTGCACATCCTTCAGCTGCGCGTTGCAGGATCTCAGGAGATTCACCGCACCTTGAGCCCAACCCAGCTGTTCGTCCTGATCTGTGATTCACAGACTGTGTCTGGCAGGTGGAGTGTTGGAGTGGGAAGGAGGCTGCAGTGCTATGGAATACATACCTTTGGTCAATGTCTTGTGTGGAAAGAAGCCTGCCAGCAAAGCAGGGGGGTGCAATGTCCTTTCCTCCACCACCCGAATGGCTGCATCTGTTCTGTGACCCTGTTTGCGTGCACAGCCCAGGCAAATGAGCCAGCTGGCTCCTGTTGGAACTGCAGGGCTTGGTGACAAAGGATTTGGAAATCTTTACTACCACATAATAAACTTAGATAAGAAACTAGTCAAGGTGTAGCAAAGGATGGAAAGTAAAGAAATATAGCATTCAGTTAGCTGTAGTTCCCTTATAGGCGTGATACTTGTGGAAAATACCACTCTGCAGATACTTAATGACCTGTAATATTTGAGTTGCAAGGACTGACCATATAAATCCATGATCAGCATTTAGAGTTCTCAAATCTGGAACCTTCCTCTGATGATCTCAGATAACTGAAAAAGTGCCATCACAGTTGGTAGGGAGAGACCAGCACATCTACGGCACCAAGAGCATCCTGAAGTGGGTCAATAGGTAAACAGGTCAGGTGAAGCCTGTGCACTTACCACCTTCCACTGACTGTAGAAGAAGTCATAAGTGACTGGTGCAGAGGAAGGTGTTTCCCTGGTGGTATCCAAAGCTGAGTGAGGTAAATTTCCCCCTTAAGATCTTGCCCAAGTTGGTCCAGAGCACAAAACAGCCAACTCTCCACTGCAAAAGATAAGGTTAAACCAGATGGGGCACAAACAATAGGAGATGCATAAAGGAAAAACCCCAGTCACGTCGTGATCCTGTGGCCACCCAGCTGTGCCTGGCACACCTGCCAAAAAATATGATACACAGTGGCAAGTTGCCCCTTTCTGCGATGGGAAAGCAGAAACAGTTCCTTACCCATTTAACCTCCCCACTTGCAGAAATACTTTTTTTTTTTTTAATATCAGCTTAATGTCAAAGGTATTTACTGGGGAACACCCATAAGCATTGCTTCAGTCCGTCAGCTAACGTCCTGATTCACAGGGACACTGCAGAAGAGGAAATGCAGGAAAATCTCTGTAATTAACTGCAGAGGGAGTAAACGCAGACAGATGCTCTTTATAGAAACTGCAGTTTGGGAGGACACAAAAGTTAATATCCTTACTGCAGTGCTGCCAACTCTTGCTATTTTATGGTGACTCTCATATTTGTTGCTGTTCTTAAAATTGCACATCCTTGTATAACGAGATCTTGCAACAATCTTAGCTCACTAAGGCGAGAAACTGTGGCTGGAAAAAACTTGACAGTATAAACCCCAGAAGCAGAAAATAAATAGGAGGATATAAAAAGACATAAGTTTATCTGTGATGTTTTGGGTTTTTTGTTTGTTTGGTTGGTTGGTTTTTGTTTTGTGTTGTTTTTTGTTGTTTATGTGTGTGTGTGTGTGTTGTTTTCTTTTTTAAGCACTGTGAGTCTTAAAGCAATTCCGTGAGATTTTTTTAATCCTGGTAATTTTAACACCAAGCTCTTGGCAATTATTCTCCTCATATAGAAGCTGCTGCAGGATTTCCTGTACACGCAGAGCCAAAGCTTCAGTTTCACATCTCTCTAAAAAGAAAATACTGTCTCAGAATATTGTTCCTGAATGCCAAATTGGTTGTCTCTTCAAATTAAGAGGTATTTAATGAGCCATCATGCTTACATTTTGCTGTATCTAGGTTTCTTAAAAACTTCTTCCAGAAAGGCTAATTAGAGCTGCCTGAATGAGTTTTTATAAGGATTTGTTTAAGGGGAGCTCTGCCTTTGCTGGAGAATGAACAAAGGGAAGTCGGGGCTCTTCTGCTGTTTGGTTGTTACTCAGGATTACTTGAAGAGAAAGTTGTGCAAACCAATATTACCACACCGTTTGTTTGCTGTCTAGTCACTACAGTCAGATGTGACTTTGAATTTTGTGACTCTGCAGGGCAAAACCAAGACTCCCATTCAGATTCTGGGAACGCAGAGAAAAGAGATGTTTGCAGGTTCTTTCTGGGAAGGCAGCCACCCGTTTCAATCTGCTGCAGGTCTAAGGCAACTGTGACTATCTCCTGCTTACTGCTGACTCAGAATGACCAGGCTTGGTACAAAATGATATAAAGGGGCTATAAACAACAAGATTTGAAAAGAAAAGGAAGAAAAAAACCCTCACAAGCAGAAGAGTGAAAGCCTGGCTTTCCCGCTTTTGGGGAATTCATCTGATTGGAAAAAATTCTGGTTCATCGAGCCTGACTGCTTTGTCTGAAACATAATAGCCCAAAGAGCTTTTGCTGAAGATAAGGCAGCATTTTCTGTGGAACCTGCTGGGTTTGTCAGGAGACTTGTGATACTGCTCGTGGAGAGGTTTCCTCAGTCTGCTCTTCCACTTGCCCCAGCGGCAGGGGATGCCCTCAGATCTGGGAACCCCAACTATGCAGCCTTCAACTGTGGGAGCTGGGGCCCTTCTGGCTGCTTGGGCAGCTTGCAGGCTTCTTAAAGTGTATGCTCTTACAGCAGAAAAACAGTCAAATTCAGTATTTTAGTAACTTGCATCCTGGAAAATACTTCAAGTAAAGGAGTGGTTTGGGACCAATTCAAACTATCTACAAAATAATATGACAAAAAGTAGAAAATTGCTTGTTATAGAGCAACACAAACTCTCAAGTACTTCTGCTTTTAATACCTCTGTGCAATTCAGTGCTGAATGCCAAGATCCAATCATACAGTTGTTTGCTACTCCCTTAAAAATTACAAGCACAGACTGCTAAAAGATCACGTGCTTTAAGAAGACCATGATATATGTCAAATGTATTGTCTGTGTTTATATTGTATGCCACTGACGGTAAAAATTGAGTCACACTTTTGGCCTACTAAAGCTAATGAACTTCAGTGGAGACCTGCTTTTAATAACAGTATCTAACAAAATGTTTCTGCAATACTAAATAGATCTGGTCTGGCTTCTTCTGATGTCAGTTCAAGAGATTTCATGAGTTCCCTAGAATTTCCTAACAGTTTCAAAAACTATAAAGATTCATTATTTGTTGGGTTTTGGTTTTTGTTTGTTTGTTTGTTTTTCCTGGTATAATAGTAAACTTGGCATTCTTTAGGTATAGCAATTAATCTTACTGTTCTGTAGACCTCTCTATTGTGTAGCAAGCAATAGCTGGGCAAGGATGTATGGCATTGGAGTGTATATAAGCATCAGATACAGCTAGGTACCAGTGGGGAATGTGTGTCACAGGAACAGCCAAAAGATGATTTCTAATTCAGCATTTATTAATGCAATAAATAGAAGCTTGTACATCAAAGACTGTATATTAAAATGGGAGGGGAGGCTTTTTATAATCAACTAGTTTTTCCTGTGTTTTGAAAAATGGAAAATGAGTGCTGGCATTCTTGTCATCTGGAAGTAACTCTCAGTGGTGGAAAAAAATGGGTATTTCTTCCTGCTTTGTTGTCCAGAAGCTGAAACTTCCAGCTGGTTCCCCATGAATAGTACTTCCATGGTGCTGTGCTGGCTTCTTGGCTCGGGAAAATTGCTACTTGTGCTTTGTCAGCAGTGTCAGTGATCCATGTTTCTTTCCTTACTCCAGTCTTCCCTGCTGGCCTTAATTTATACAGGTTTTTATTGTCTGTGTTTTTATACTGTCAGGTAACACTACTAATCCTTACATGACTGAGAGTGACCATAAATAGGCTATGTATACTATACAGCACGCACCATATGTACACAATAACAACACGCATGCACCTGTTGTGTGTATACACACTCTGTGCACACACACACTGGTTCTGTCTCTGCATAGTATATAGAGATATAGTGCAGTGTTTGGTGATTGTATTATAATATGAGAGATTTCAATAGGGTATTGCTTGCCTCTGTTAAATCAATTGGATTCATTAAGCTACAGTAATAATTTCACACTGCAGCTCAAGCTGCTGTAGGCCTTGCAAGAAAAGCACTGGACCTGAGATAACTATTGTTTTAAATAAATAATACATGGGAAAACAGAAGGAATGCCAGTGAAAGGGTGGTGTATCAACAGTAATTAGAAGAAATCTGAAGAGCAACCAGCATAATAAATTTAAAGGGTGGAGGAGAACTGCAATGGCAACACAATGTTTTGATCAAAATAAAGCAATTTTTACATGTAATGAAGCACCAGCCCATGATTTTTGAAGACCCATGCATTCAACAACCACAGGCTGCCTTTCAAGTTTACAAGCTAATATATTTTCATATTAAGAAAGGATATATCTTATAATTCTCTTTCAACAAAATACCAGACAGCTAACACAGCAATGAAAAACAGAGACTTCTTTTTTAAACAAAAAAAATCTCCAGGTTTATATGGGTGGAATTAGAAGTCCGGCCAGTAAACTCTGTTGAGTACTGTTTATTCTTAATATGTTGATTTTCTTTCCGCTATTACTCACTCTGCTTGGTTGCAACATGAAAACCCTTCTGCTCTTTTGCTCTCTGACCCTCCTTGCCTGGTCCTCTGACTCCCTGTTTCCTAGCACAGACCTTGGCTGGATCAACATGACAAACTGTTGCAAGGTATATGCATCAATCAGGGGAGTGCTGAAGTGTAATCTGCAACCAGCATAGCTGTGCCAGCAGAAACCCTTACTATGGGTTAAGGCATATCAGCAAAAGTGCTCTTTTACAGGATATGTTTGTGTTTTGTGGTTTTTTTTTTCCTCAAGAGGGCTGCAACAAGCTCTATCGGCAGAAGTGGAGTTTTCCCAGTCTAACCTGCAACTGGAGTATGAACCCTTTGTCAGAGTGTAGCCCATCAATACCAGGTGACCTCGTACAGCCCTTACAGCATAAATTTGGCTTTCTGCACTCCAGAGGTCAATGTTAATAAGGATATCTCCTAAGCTCGCACCATGGCCTTGGCGCTCTCTCCACCCGCTTCCTCACTCATTGTCGTGCTTTACCCTGTATCATTCCTCTCAAACATATCTAGGATCCTGTATTTCAACTCACCACGATTTGTTCTGTGCAGTCTTATCTTTACTGTCATATTCTCCACACACTTTCTACTATCTCATGCCTGCCCTCAGAAAATCGTCTTCCTATTACCTAGATATGACCATTTTTGTATCAGACTGCTAATGCAAGGCATATAAAAATGAATCTTTTTTGTTCCCTAAGCCCCTCTAATGTACAGAAGAAAAACACTACGTTTGGGTCTGTTTTATTTGCCACCTGGTATTTGGAGTGTTGGGACTCATTTTCAGGCAATCAGGACTAAATTTGTGCTTTAATTTTTATATGAAAACAGAGATTCTCAAATAATAATGCAATCTGAGTATCTGGGGGTTTAAGGGTTATTATTTTTTATCACCTGCCTTTTGCTGAACAGACTATTTAAAATCCTACAACACTTCTTTGTGCCTCTGCCTGAAACCAGTGAAAACAACCTAACCCCTCCCCAGCTCCCGAAGTTCAGGCTACGTCAATGAGGTGAGAGGGTGGCAAGAGGAAGCACTTAGACTTGAGCTAAGTGGTGGTTCCACTGCCGGTGGCTGTTTATTCCAAAGTGATCAACACCTTAGGCAACACCATCAGACCTGGATAGTCACCCTTCAGCTTCAGTGTTGGGGCTCCATTCACCACAGGGCAGCTCATTTGGGAAGGAAAAAGATGTCTCACCCTATCAAAAGGACAGAGGAGCTTCTGGTTCTGCTGTGCATGCAGGGTGACCTGAGTGGGGGGTTGCAACTGTGTTGGTGTGCTGAGGAATTGACATCACTCCAGAGTAAATATCTAAGAACCCAGAAAGTAAAGGATGCTTCATGAAGGAGGTTCAGCTGTTGCCATGACACAGTGATCACTGATTGCAGGGGCCGAGATCCTAGCTTTTAGCAAGTGTGCATGTGGCCTTGAGGTTCTTCTGGGAGCCTGGGAACTTACATGAGAATGTTATTTAAACATCAAGTGACTCAATTTGCCTGACAAAACAGATGGAGCGACTACACAGATAGTATAGAGTTCAGTCAAATTGTTGGCCCCTACCTCAAGCTTCTTTGTGGCTAAGGGCCCTATATGCAATCCTTGGGACAGAATTCTGTCTTCTTTGACTCCTCCATGTTTAAAAGCAAAGCAGAACCAAACCTTAGGCACAAGCACCAGCATATAATCCCCTGGAATGCTTAATTTTTAACTCAGTTTTTGGTCCCCAATATTGTTTGGTTTGTGCATCTACCAGTCTTTCAGGCAATGTCTGGCCAATGGTTTGGAGCACAGTGTCTACTAGGTACTTGAGAAGGAAAAATAAAGGAGACAGCTTAGCTTTTCAAATGTGAACAGTACCATCTTAATGCCCTGCAGAGATTGGGCCTTGGCCAATTTGATTTATACAAGTAGCCTCTGAGGCTGAAATTTTGTCCTTTCACTTTCATTTAACTCATAGTTTTAATCTTTTCCCTTTATATTCTGTTGTTCACCTGACCAGCTTTCTTTGTCCTTACAGTGAACCAGGAAAGTAATTTTGTTACTTGCAGACAACATTCACTTTAATTCCCATGTCCATGCAACAAATAGCAAAATTCCGTAGTGCATTAGCTCCTGGCTGATAGCTGCTCCTCAAAGGATAAAGCAAGCTCAAGAAGCACTGACTGATTCTTGTCAGACAAACTACTTCTTGAATCTCTGCTGATGGGGTATTCTCTGCAGCTCATTGACCAACACATGAAAAAAACACTGCTGTGCTTTATTTTCACATCATCAACAAATTGATGGCACAGCTGGGAACTCTCATCATCTCTTTGCTCCAGATGTTTCTCCCCACTTTCTTCCCACTATACTTTCTTTTTTTTTTTTTTCTCTTTTAGCCCCAGTGGCAGTTTTAATCACCTTACAGAAAACATTGGGTGGGATTTGTTGGTCGTCCTGCAAATTAAGAAGTCCAAAAGACCCCAAGAGAGGATCAAAATAAAGCTTGAGTTGGTATTTAATTAGCATTTATCAACAAACAGATTTTCAAGCAAATATTAGTACAAGCCTACTAATAAAGGGAAGTATTTGTGTAATGTCACTCCCACTCATTTTCACCTTGAGATATTTTAAGGGCTGATGACCTGGAAAAGTGAACAAGCGGTGAGTACTGTACAGACCGTGGGCAGTAGGAAAAACTGTTTGTCTGAATTCAGTGTTGTGACAACTTTGAGATAGAGACATCAGGCCCTGGTGTCCTTGGAGTGTGGGTGGGCGAGTGAGTCACTTATTGCTAAGTAGGTGGCTGTACTCCATTGTCAGAGTATGGTCCTTCAATTTTTATTCAGGGAGAGACATCACCATTTAAAAATTGATTTATTTCGGCTCACACTTGAATACCCAGTGTCATTTTTTATTCTGAGCAGTGAGCTGCTTAAAAACAATACACTTTAGACCTGTCTGCTGCCACTTACCAGTCCCATAGTCTCAAACAACTTTGTTTGCTGCTACACAGTGCAAGGTGTCCAAATGTGGATGGGATGGCTGGAAGCAAAACTACAGCCAAAAGCTGCCTTGGAGAAGCACTGTGCTATAAATGTCTTTTATCGCAGGACATGCTACCTATGACAGAAGCCATACATAGGAAAAGGCATAGGAAAAAAGTTTAAGCAGCATGATGAGTACCACACTTCTCTTATTCCAGGCATCATTTCCTCAGAAGACTGGAGAAATGTGCAGATGCAAGAAATCTGGTATTTCTGCTATCTAAATGGGAGTTTAACATTGTGTTCCCTGAAACAGTTTTGATTAAGTATGAAAATCTGTTGGAATTATTGGCATGTAGCATTGGAGAGAAACTTCATGTTTTTTAGTTACTGCCAGTGAACTGGCTTTTTCTAAGGAGCAAATACTGTCCACTAACAACCAGGTGGCTGAGGGTCTGTTACAGAGCTATTCCAGAAGGGTTCAATAACTGAAGGTCTTCCAGTATCATTTATTATTAAAAATGAAACATTCATCCATGCTAACATACATTTTTGCTACATACCCAAATTCTTAATTTTGTGACAGGTTAGACAAAGCTCTTCAAACCTTAGGAGAAAGTCTTAGAAATATCTGAATCATTAATGTCCAAACCAGCCAGCCAGAGTATAACAATTTTAATGACCTGTAGTCAAGCTGAAATATACTTGTTCAAAGTTGTCATTCCTCTTTCTGAGAGTCCTCCCTCCTCACTCTCCTATGCTCTTAGGAAATTGGGCATGTACCCCTAGAGCAGCACCAATTCTGCAGCCCTAGCAAGTTTCAGATTCAGGAATTGGTTAACTGGCTTTGGGTTGATTTTTGTTTTTTTCTCTCTTATTGTAGAAAGAAGACCTTGTCTTAAATTTACTTTTTTCTCCCTGTTGTTTTCAATGGAGAACTTTCCTTGGATATGTCCAGGTGCAGACCCATTTTTGTATTTCAGCCAGCACAGCCTGGGCAAAGAGCTGCTTGGCCTTGATCCAAGATGGGGGTGCCTTTTCCTGTTCCCTGGATATCCAGCTCTGCTCCACTGGTATCCTGGACCCCAGGGCTGCAGGCATGGCCACTACCTCTGAATGCATTCAGTCTTCCCATAGAAGCCTTTTTTTCTCTTCTGTTTCTTCCTCCCAGCTCCCTTCTTTTGCTATCTACCACATTCATTTCACTCATCCTCCTCAATCCAGTCCAAGCCATGAGGCAGTTTGCTTCTCCCTGAAGGAGAAGGATCTGACCTCCTTTTCTGTCTTGCAGGTGCTGTTCCTCTTGAACTCAGCGGGTTCATTTTATTCCCCTTTTCTGAAGGAAAAGCCTAAAAAAATCTTGCACGTATATATACACCTCTTTTTCCTAAAGAATCTAGTTCAGCTAACAGCCTTAAAAACCCACAGTTAAATGGTTCTGTCTTTAAGAGATATGGGCAAATTTGAGTTGGGTACAAGTAGTCACAACACCATTAATGCTAATAGATTTATGCCAGAGACAAAATTAGTCTAAATTGTCTGTTTTCTATTTAGAATAACTATCCAGACTAGAAGATGTGCACTCTGTCCAGCCACACAGTTCATTCGTCCTCATTGCCTGTGTCTATTGTGGCAGGCTGTTCTTTTTAAAGATTTCAGTAATAAAAAATGTTTCAATTTCTAATAATACACCATTGTTTGCAAGTTTGGACAATTCAGCACACTTTTGATAGGTTTTTGAGAATCAGCTCTTGCATACTGCATGCTTATTTTAGTACAAAAAAGTGCTTATGCGTATTTGTTAAATTATAAACTATAATTACTGCTAGAAATAAGTCCCTACAAACACATTATTTTGAAAACTAATAACGTAGTGAATAATAATTTATGGTGAATATTTAAAGTTTCACTCCAGCTTTCTGTCAAAGGCTGAAGGGAAACCTAAGTTGTGTTAAGAACAGAATTAGCAAATGACATTAGACTAAGAACTGAAAGTGCAGCTTCCTTATATTTCTAGCATCCAGTGTGGCAGATCTCACGCTAAAAATGCCTGATTTTCTGAGATCTCTTTTCCAACATTTCCTTCACTGGAAAAAAATGCAGGTGGTTTTTTAAAATCAGTTTAGTGACCGAGTGAGTTATAGGCATGCAGAATTAAAAAAATAAAATCCTTCCTCAATTTATATGCTGTCTCACTTTCAAAAACAGGTTTTGCAAGCTACCTGCTTGTCTGAAGGACAGCAGGATATAGCATGGCCTTCACCAAGAAAGGGAGTCTTCTGGGTCATGGTTGAATAATTTTGGTCAGGGATGTTTCCAACAAGTCTGCTTTTAATCTATGCCTGCTCTGTAGTTCAAATGCAGACTGCCTTTCAGTCTCTGAATTTAACCCCACCAGCACACCACAGTGGATGAGGTTTTGTAGAACAGTTTATTAGAGTTTTGTTTTCTCTTTTCACCATGAATGACTCTGAGAATATATGTCCTTGCTTTGTCACTAGTGACAGGGTCTACCCAGGGCTGGATTGTCTCCCTGCTCTACTCAGTTCTCCCCTTTATCTGGTTTCCTAATTAGCTCCTTAGGTGTTGCCTGGTATGGGGACCACCTCTCACTGTGGGTGAGCTTAGCAGCATGTTGCACAAAGGGTTATTTAACCTTCTTTGCTACCTCTAGTTTGTATTTCAGTACCACATTACACCACCCTGTGAGATTAATACAAAACCATAATTCCTGCTAGAGCACATAGATGCTTATGAACATACATGACACTTGCCTGTGACATCTGTGCTCTTCCTTCCTCCCCACTGTCTCTTGTCCCTGTTCCTTTGCTGTAAATCACCTGTCCCAGAGCAGAGATGGCTCAGCAGCATGTGTGAGCTCCAGTGTGAAGCTCGGTCATGTAACTGAGCCCCCACCCAGCAGCTGCCTTTGTCTTGATACATCAGAGGAGCCCTTGGTGCTTTACTCTGCTAGCCAGACACAGCAGAGGAGTGGTGACAAGCACTGGGGACAAGGTGGGGTGGGAACACCTCAGGTAGCTACATGAGCTGGTACCTGAGCCCTATTAAATAGCTTTCAGCTGTGTTTGTACTACATCTTGTCTGGAGCCAGCATATGGAGCAGCAAAGCTTCAAAACTTTGGGCAGCTACAACAGCAAATCAGTTTCTGATGCACGCATGCTGGTGGTTTGTCACCTGTAAACATAAAGAGAAAACAGAAAGGAGAGCACAGAAGCCAGATGAGTACCCAGCAGAAGTCCAGAGAGAATCACAACTCACACAGTGGTCCAGAGAAACTACCACAAATACTTCAGGCAAAAAGATTCTGCTTTTTTTTTTTTTCCCTTCTGCATCTCTGGTGTGCGTATAGACCACTGGCTTCAAAGTAGTACTAGTAATAAAGTAATGGACATGGTGATTTAACGGACAACAGTAAGAAGAGACAAATGTACAGCAGTGGTGGTCCAAACAGGGATAGGGAAAGAACACTCAGAAAGCTATTTTTGTAGAGAAATGCCACCAGGAAACATATAAGTATGAATCTAATCCACTGATGAGACTGGGCAGAGCTAACGATTCCTCCAATGCATCATCCAGATCTGCTTTGGTAATGCAGGAATATAGCCGTTTTTGTGCAAGATGTTGCCTGTGATGTGGAGGCATACAAAGGAGAATGAAACATTTAAAATTCAAGGCTGTCTATGTAAGAGGCAGTGTAGCATGAATGGTCTCATTTGGAGCAGATTCCCAAAATGAGGTTTGAGAGGAAAAGCTGTCAGACAGCTAATAACTACTTATAACCTTGTGTTGATTTGAATTTGTTTAGATTGGTATAAACAGCAGAATATTGACCACATATCTTTTAAAACAGGTCTGACAAGACATTATTAAAATTCCCTCTTCCTTAAAATATTTTATGCCCACACCTGAAAAAGTGGAAGGAAGAAGTACCATTTGAGGAATGAACAGTTGCACTTAGGAAGACCTCACACTCTCATATTCTCTCAGGGCAGGGCTAAGGCAAAGAAATCAGCGTTCGTATTTTCTTCTACTGTGTCTGCAATGCCATTTGCCCAAGATACGGAGGTTGTGCTGCAACACACCTGCGCTTCTGTCAGACACCTCTACCAAAGTCAGTGGATGCTGACACAGGCTATTTTGCTATCATTAAAGTCCATATAGCTTTGCCAGCTTGGCAATAGTCTGCGATTTAGAACGATAAGTAGGCCAGAGTGCCTTGATATTTACAGCCTCAGCACAGTAGATATTTTCCTTTAATTACAAAATCGCTATGGTTACATTAAATGCCAGATGCTTCGTGTTACCTTCCAGTTCCAGTTCACTTCAGTTAATGCCTTGACTAGCACATCTTGACTGAGACACCTTTTTCTTTGTGCCCTTTCTTTTCCCAGCTTAAATAATTCAGACCAAAGCAAAACAAATAAACCAGACTGGAGACACAGTGGGCTTTGGTATAAGGGGGTGTTAGTTATATCCAGGGGGGTTTCCAAACAGAATAGGTCCCTTCCCTTCTCTTGATGACCATCATCTGCGGAGAGACAGGAGCTCGCTTCAGTTCATTCACAGTCTTATCAAACCAAGTTGTATTTTTTAAAAATTTGGAGCATGGTGGTAGTGAGCATGACACCTGTGTACAGGGGCGGGAAGCAGGAGGAGGGGCCAGCTGCTGTGTTCTTCTTGCCCTTCCGTTCTCCCTGGCTGGTGGTTATTAACGGTTGTAAACATAGACTACATGGATGGTTTCTGAGAAAAAAAAACCAAAAAGCAAAGAACATCCCTCTAAAGCAAGCAAGCAACCAAACAAAAAAGCCACAACAGAAAATAACTTCTCCAAGTCAGTGCAAGCAAATTATAGCAACTCTGTGCCAAAGTGTCATGAGCCCCAAAGTGAGCAGGCATGGCTTTGGAGTGAAGGACCTGTGGTGAGTGTTTCTGTCTCACAGCCATTTCCCTGGCTCGCAGCTCGTAACTGTGTGCTGTTGTGATTGAAGCCAGGAAAAAAAATCTCTTTCCTGTCTGGTTTTTACATTCTGTGAATCTCAGTGGCAACCCAGAACTAACCTCATGGGCCCTTAGGGAGGTTGGACTGATGAGGTCAGAAAATGATGAGCATTCATGTTTGTGATAATTGTGATTTATTTCCCATGTAAAATTCACTCATCTCAATAAGGATGCATGGACTATTGTTGAGCCTACATAAACTGTTTCATACTCATCAATAAAATGGTTTTGGGGGCATGTTGGGGGTGTAGCTTCTCTGGAACTACTTCAGTATTTAATTCTTGCTAATGTACACTACAAGATTGTGTCTAATTAAATTTGCAAAAATGTAAAGTGCCATGTAAGGGGAACTCATATATGATTAGATGAATGTATAACCCAGATGCCTCTGTAATTCCTTTCAATGTCATTAATTTGATTTGGTGAATTGTTATTTACAGACTAGTTTAATCTAAAACAGAATAAACCTCAAAGGAGGAACCATGGTAAGTGCTTTTAGGAGTCTGTTGTTTTTCTGTGCAGTAGCACTGAAGAATACTGATATCTCTTCATATCTTGTCTTCAGCCTTGTACCTTCATTAATATCATTACACAGAAATATCACAGCACTGACAAATGACAAACAAAACTAACAGAAGAATACCCAGAGTGATTACTGAGACTGGTTTTGTTCACTTAAGTATCACTGTAGCCAATAAGTGTCAGAATCAGTAATCGTGCAATCAGGAGGATTTAGGCCTCAATGTATCACAAGTGTACTGGTATCATAGTTTGGCATTCTCACAGTCCATTTTTAATTATTTTGTGTAACTTGCCTCATATGTGATCATCCAAGTTGCCACAAGATCAAGCAGACAACAGAACCCAGCCCAACCTTTTGTGCAGTCAGTTGATTTGTTCTATAGAACAAGGGTGCCATTTTTTACATTCCCAAGCTGCAGAGCAAACCTCAATTTTTTAAACTTTCTCTAGTATTTTGCTTTCTGTATTTTATTCCCCTGGAGACAACGTAGCTTTAACCCTCCCAGCCTGACTGGATCCCATTTACCTGAATTAATCTCAAATCTGACTGTTATTGATGAACTTGAACTTGGAAAACTGCTTAGTCACAAAATGGGCTCAGGCAGCAGCAAGCTCCTGTGTGGCAAACAAGTCAAATGAGCAGAGAAAAAATGCGGCGGGTGCACTTGGGTTAGTTATAAACACTGATGCACTGATATTTTAGAAATGCTGCTTGGAGAATCTGAGGCAGTTTCTCCTCTTGCATTCAATGATGTCTGCTATCACTGGAAAATGTTGTGTTAAAATGCATTTGTAGAGCGAAACAGTTTGTCCTGAGGAAATGACACCCACACAGAGTGTCATATGCAGGGAATTTTTACTTTTGACTAGTTCTAGCTTTGTCTCATGGTCTGAATGATTCTTAGAGGCCACAGAGTTATGGCAAGAAATGCAAGGTTGGTGGGGATGACCAGGAAATTTACTCCAAAACCACACTTTGGATCTGAAGTGTAGGTGCACCTCTGAGGACTGATGAGCAACATGCTGCCAAAAAATTAAATCTTTACATGGGAAGCTCAGCTGTGGCACTGGAGTTTCCCAGGAATTAAGACCAGGACAGATGCATTGGTTTGAAGTCAAGATGTAAATAACAGGCATGAAAAGCAGCCAAAAAATGTGCATGAGAACAGAAGATGGTAACAAAAAAAAAAAGTCTTAGCTGAAAAGAGGGTCATTTACTCAGAAATGATTAAAAATGTGTGTGGAAAAACTACATGCAAAGAAAATATTTTCCTGAACGTTTTGTTATTTTTCCTCCAAAAAGCATGCTGTTTTGGAAAAAAATCCTTCAAAAATAAATGAAATAGGAAAGGCTCTGTCTTAATGAACATATAGCACTTTTCCTCTACATAGGATATCTGAGTGCAGAATTTGTGAACACAAATTATGTTGTACATTTTTTGTCTACTTTGCCCCTCATTAAGCAGTAAACACTGGAAAGAAATAAGCCTTATCTGGTTTGCTACCCGCCTAACCATTATCAGCTGGCATCAGGTAAAGAAATGAGCCTGAAAGAGTGAAGGATAGATGCAGTTGTTGGAATCCAGTGAGGTCAAAGGAGTCACATAGAAGAAAGGAATGAGAAATTTTCTTAACACTTCTTTTCAAACAAGCAGCTCTAGCAGCAGAACAAGTGGTGAAGTGTGTTTCGCCTGGGGACTTGTGTCTTGTGGCTCGATTCTCAGGTGTCTAATAAAGTGGAAGTAGTGATCTGAGGTTTTTTCTCTCAGGTAGGCTGTTCATAATGTCTCTGTATCATGTGCAATTTCTGGTGATTGATGGGTTGAGCTAATGCTAGGGGGTCTCCCCACAATGGGTGTGTTTTTAATGACCTTTGCTTGCAGTCTGTTCCGACAAAACTGCTTGGGTCTTAGTATCGCTGTTGTTTTGATCTTTGTATCAAATTTGATTGAAATTAACTAAGTGGTTCAAGTATTAGTGGGCTGGGGGTGGGTAGGAACAAGGAGATATATAGGACCAAACACTCAGATACAAAAAGATTTCAGAAGTTTTGTGTCCTTTAGAAGCCAGACTGAAAAAATAATTAGATGAAAGGAACAAGCTCTCAACATTATTTCTAGATTTTTAGCATTTTTCTCTTTCATTTAAATTCTGTTACTAAAGGTTAAATGAAAAATTAAGGATACTGCCTGAAAAAAGTACAGCTGCTGCGTGTCATCAAAATTGAGTGTTTTGCATTAAGTTGTTTGTTCTGGAGTTTGACAAAGAAGCTGAGTTCGACTGCCTCTCCCTTTGAGATCCTCACAACAATCTGACCATGTGTCTTTTAAGGACATGTTTTGAACAAACCCCGTCATGGTACTGGGAACTGAAGAAGAAAATACCTGCTTGACTGAGCTGCCCTTTTCATGCAGAGTGGTGTGGGAGAAGCACATTGAATCAAAGCCTGAGCTCCAGATGCCATGTGCAGTTGGAGATGGCTTCCTGCCAACGAATTTCCAAAGCAAACAAGGAAGAGCAAATTTGTGTAGCTTGAAGTGAAGCCACACAGGGAGGCAGGGAACAGGGTGGTTCCCTTCAGCATGGAAGGGAATGTTAGATGCTTCAGTATAATGTCATTTTAGCCAGAACAGGGCCTGAAAGAAAGAATATAATTTTCAGCTCTGATCTTAGGCTTTCTGAGCTTAACCATGTCAGTATTTCAATTGAGTTTCAGCAGGGTGATAAAATACGATGTTTGTGCCTTCTTCTAAAATACGTCTCCATGACTTGGAGTGGTTTCCGATATCGATAACCAAGCTAGCAGTAAAGTATGTTGGAAGTAAACTCTAGATCAGACTAGCTGGGGCCAAACAGACTCAAATGCAATTGGCAATGAACTGTCAATGGCAAGATCTGCAGATCCATGAAGCTGGCTGTCTCAGATGAGGAAAGAAGGTAACTTTTACTGTCTGTGTGAGTGTGTGGAGATTGCATGTAGAAAAACTCTGGAAATAGCGTAAGTAGAAATACCCATTGGTCTAAGACGCTTGCTAAGGCTGGTACAGTGGAGGAATAACAGTGTTAAACACTGTCAAAGAGAAGATTTTTTTTTTTTGTCATTCAGACTGCTTGCCCTGTGTGCTTATCAACTTCAGGAGGTGTTTTTTATGAATGCTAGAATCAGTTCCTGCCTCGTCACCTTCTTCACTGGCAGGAGAGCTGACTGCTCTCTTAATCTGGCTGCCACAGAAGCACCTGGCTCTGATTCATGGCTTGGAAACCTCAGTCCTAGTTGTTTGTGGATTTACTGCTGAGGGTTATGGTTGCAAAGAAAAATAAATGAACGTATCAGCTCTGCAGCAGTCCATCTGGGAAATTTCTAAATGGGATTGCACCTTCACAGAATGACTGTGGAGGATCACAGATTGAAAATGATGGCTTCTGTTTATTGCCTCAGAGGTCTGGGTAGCAAGGAAACTTAGTATGGGATAACAGTTTGGTATCTGAGACAGTGAATCATTCAGAGATCATAGCTCTGTTCTGTACCCTCCTCCATCTGGTTATCCATTGAGCTAAAAAAAATAAACCACAGAAACTTAACGAGAAACAAATGTTGCTGCTGAGTTGGTCTGCAGTGGGAAGCTAGACTGTAGAAAATACTTCATTACTGTTTCAGCCACATTTTTTTAATGATAAATAGTTCTGAGTTCTCTGCTAGTCCACAAGTTTGGGAACATCATCATAGGACTGATTTGTGTCCTACATGCAGACTCAAGGGAGAAAACAGGCAGTTGAATGGAGCAGCATAGTCTCTAGGATCAGCGTGAGACCCTTCCAGTGGCAGATGCCAGTATCTTTGAACACACAGTAGAAAGGATGCATGTTGCTTATCGCACGTAGCAGCACTGCACCTGCAAACTGGGTACGTATGCTCTCTGATAATTGTTTACCATGACTGCATGGGAAAAGGGGGAATCCAGAGAGTGCCAAAGTGCTGTGGTCTGTTTCCCTGAGCTCCCTACAGAAGTGTGTGGGATGAATCTTGGGGATCAAAACAACTAGCTCATGAAATGACGTGCTTCTTCAAGCCAAGCAGTAAGGGGCACATTCTCTGGGCTTTTGGCAACTCTCTTGGATCCCCATAAGGATTCAAGTGTTAACTGCTGGGTAAAATAGCCAATGTTGTTTAACAGGGGGATGACTGAGCTGCCCAACATGGCTCTGGAGAAAAGGGTCAAAGTGTTAAATTGTGTTGAGCCCCAGCTTTCAGTTCATGCTTTTTTTTCCTTGCCTTAAAAAGTATTAAACCAGTAAACCCACTCCAAATCAAGGTTTTAATTTTTTTTTTTCAAATTTGTTTTGGCTAGACTTGCTGTATAGATTTTAATCATGCATGTGGTAAAAGCAATGCCTAATAATTCTTCCCAGTGCATATACACATATACATGTGTTACCAGTACTTATATATCTAAGTCTTTAGAGCTGTTTGAGAAAACAATTATTTCTGAACCCAAAAGTTAGTGCATCAATTTGCCATTCTGCCTCTGTTCTTTATTATGTTAAAAATCAAAGAATAACACTGCATTATCTTTAAACTACAGAAGTTGCTTATGTTTTTATTCTCACTCTTCTCCTAATGCTGCATAGTACGTAAAGTTTTAACTTGTGCACATTGGTGCCACCTGGTCTCCAAAGTGTCTATATGGTTTATTTCTATAGCTCTGTCTGCTTAGAGATTGTTTTTTTATGGTGCAGTGTTTTCGATTGGGTTCTGTTACAGTTTAGGATGAACTCATTTTAGACAGGGTGTGTATATATATATAACACATTATGTATATGTGTGCATGTGTGCCCATGTGTGTATTTAAAACAGCCGTCAGTTTCCAAGGTGGAAACATAACCTGAGCACTGCAAGTGTGGATTCAGTGTATTTCTTCCAAGACAATTATCTGAAGATGCGGAGATGTGTTACAGTAAAAAAGCAGCCACGTAACATTTTAGGAGCCTAGTAGGTTAAAGTATATTCCTGATTAATTTGTTACTTAAACAGCCCTGACTGTTCAGTGTGAATTGGGGATTTAATAGCAGCTCCCAGCTGAAATGAATGGTGCTTGCTTGGCTGAGCATCTTAGTCAGCTTTGAAAATTTTAAACCTGGTTGTATCCCTGATGGCATTTTGGGATCTCCAAGGAACAAACCCAACTGTCCTTGCAAGGCACTCCTGCTCAGGCAAAGGCAGACAGGTGATAGCACCTGGTGATCAAAGATGCCAAAGTCATTAGGGAGATCTACAGATACCACTTTGGGAGCTCATTCACAGATACAGCCTGGAGCAGATTGCAAGTCAGTGCCATCTGTGTAATCTCAGAGATGTAAGCAAAGCTGAAGCCAGCTAGATGAGAACATCTAGCTTTTCTAATACATCACAGCCTTAACCACAATATGGAAGTTTGAGCAAGTCTGTCCTTGCCAGATTGTCAACCTTAAATGACAGCTGTCCAAGCAAAGTCTTGCAGCACTGACTGACATGCTGCAAAGAATTCCATACTTTTTCATCCACCTTCATCAGCCAACAAAGGGGCAGAACTTCAAAACCTAGATTCCTTTTTTAAAAAATGAATCCCTGCAGACCTAGAATGTAAATGTCCAGGCACAGACTAATGATAGAATAGGGATAGAGGAGGTGAAAAAAAAGGAACTGATGCCATCTTTCTCCCCACCTTCATGTCCAGCTGCTCCAGGTAGCAGTCCTCACTTGGCTGTCACTTATCACTCAGCAGCAGCAGACTGCATTGGAACGGAGCCTTCCCTGCTGTCCCTGTCCAGCACTGTGATGGCATTACCCCTAGGAGGAATGGTCCTGGGTGAACTACCTCAGTAGTAGTGCCAAGACCCTTTTCCTGCTCTTTTCTGAGAGTCAGAGAGAAGCTAGGATTTAACCTATGTGTTGCACACTGATAAAGCCAATTACAGGACTCAGACCCCTCCCTTGAAGACCCGAACCAGTGCTTTACCCACTGAAGACCCCACTGTCTCCATGTGTTCCACTCTGGCAATTGAGGAATCGGTTACACTGGAAAACACCTGCATTTTTCAGATTTTTCTGCTCCCTGAAAAAAAAAGTAACAGCACACCGTGTCCACAGTGGCCACCTAAACCAGCTCTGTAGGGTAAGCACTGTAGCTAATACTACATTCATTTTGACCCCATGCCCCTCTGTGTTTCTTCAGCCTCTTCTTTAGGTTCTGGATGGTGAAAGAGCTGAAAGAAGAAACTTTACACAGCCCAGAACTGTATAAAAATATCTATTCAAGCCTGTAGTGAGAGCATCTGGGCTAGGCAGAAATGTTAAGGCATGCCTGACAGCAATGTAAACTATATAGTGTCACACAGAGAAGAGCAGCCAATATTACCCCAAGTGATGTCTCTCTGACATACCGCAGCACCACGCAAAAACCTTACTCACTTCATGCTGTCTGTGTTGTGCCTAAGGATCTCAGTTCTGAACTTCACCGTGCAACGTAAGTGTGCACAGACTTACCAGCTGTCCCTGGTACACCCACAGCGCCCATCCAAACATACATGCTTAACTGCAGCTAAGTATCATCCTTCATCATAGCCAAGCTGTATGGCTTGTTCTGGGAGCTCAGGCAGAAGTCCAAGCACTGCTTACACTTGAGTGGTTTGCTCGATGGAAAGGACAAAGGCAGCCCTTAGAGGGCATCTAGTCTTTCTCAGGAGGAGAGGAAATTCACCCTGCAATTCACTGGGAAAAAGCATCTCGGCTGATGCAGGCAAGTGGGATGCAACTCCTTAAATCTTAGTAATTCCCTGCGAAAGGAAGCACCAGTGATGGTACTGTAGACAGTGTGGGAAGGCTGTAGTTTGCTCAGTAAATGTGGATTATTTCTGCACTCGCCCTCCACTTCATATCATTGGTGTCCCTTGGGCTCTGAGGTCCCCTAACATTTACAACAATTTGCTTCTAAGCACCCAATCCTTTCTTCTCCTAAATTTTTGAGCTGCAACCTGTTATGAATAAATAGCACCTTCACAGAAGGGTTTCAATAGAGAAGCATGTTTTACACTCTTCTTTTGATCGGCACATGCCCATCAGGTCTACTGAATAAAAACTTCAGTGTTTTCTCAGGTAGTTCTTTGAGAAAACTTGATGCTGAGAAAATCAGACCAAACTTCTTTGTTTACACTGATGGAACTGATTTTTTATGGAGGGACAGTGAGTTAATTTGAGGAGAATTCAGCTTTTATGGGACAATAGGTCAGGATGTCACACAGCACTCTTCCTCTGCAGCCCCATGGCAACAACTGGATAGCAGGAGATAGCTCGGCTCACGAGCCCTCCAGCTCCCAAACGATTAGATGGCAAAATGTGACTCCTTTTCAGCTTTTGAGTAGTTTGGAAGAGAAATTTCAGGCTTTTCATTCTGCCCATAGTGAATGCAAAGATTTGCACAATAAGTAGTGTCCTTCTGGAGAATGAGATGAAGAAGCAAAATGGGCACCATGGTTAGGATGACTCCAGGTGGCTTTAAATGTCCCACACCCTGGGTCATGTTGTCTGAGCATGCTGCTGGCTGAGCATTGAGACAGGGGTTTCCTGCTCCACTGGGGAGGTGACCAAGACTCTCCCTGGGTATTTTCAGCTGTGACCCATGTTTGTTTATGCCTGGTTTGGGCTGAACTTTGGACTCCTGCTAGGCTGGGAGCACTTCTCAAGCTAACAAAGTCCTTGCTGGGCATGCTAGTCCACTCCTCAGGCTGTCAGGTGTCTAACTGTTGGGGTTTGGTAGGGGAGGCTTTGGCAGGAGCCTTGCAGATGGTTGTCCAGCATGGAGAGGAAGCTTATTCCTTGCTAAGTGAATGTTTTGGGCCTGAGCTGCATCTGAACAGTCTTCCAACACATGGGCAGAAAATGTAGAGCTGACAAAATGTTGCCATGCCCATGCTGTGGTGGGGTGGAGATGGCCACCTCTGTCAGGTGACTTCCACCTGTTTCATAGGGGACTGCTAAAGCTCACCCTGACCTACACAGCCCAGTGGACACAAGACAAGGGAGGTACGACATTGCTCTGACAGCTGGGGGAAGACTGGGGAACACTTTGCAGGAGAAAAGCCAGCATTTCTCTCTGAGTGCTTGCGCTGTTTCCTTTCCTTTGGCAGCTGGATCACCATCCTGAGCAAGCGAAATGCAAACTGGTGCAGAAACAAAGGGCAATTTGCTTTCCCTTTGGATTTTACAGCAGCAACTGTGAGCTAATTCACACCCTGTGCTGAACTCATAGACGCATGAGAAGACCACAGCAGTATGGTCACATGCCCATTGGCTTCCTTAGCTCTTGAAGGAGGTTACAGGCAAAGTGACTTTTACAATCTGTGTGAGTATGAAGTGCAGTGCTGCTGCATCCTGTTTCTGTGTCTGACCTTCCTGCTCCCTCTGTTCTTTCACTACCGTCTGAGGAGGATGGTTGGACCTGCCCCATAACCTCATACATGAGAGGCACTGGAAGGGAGCCTCACTCTGCGTGAGGCCAGGGATGCTCCCAGCTTCATGTCCGCAGTCACACCCAGGGCACCTAAAACAAGGCTGCTTCTAAATCAGTAGGGAGAACTAAACACCTTTGTGAGTGGAGAACCTTCCCACCAGTTTTAGACATCAATTGCAGAGGAATCCTTCTCTGGCTGTGCCTTGTCTCTCCCCACTGGCTGTAGAGGATGCCAGCTGACTGCTTTAGAAAAGGCAGCAGCTTCCAGATGGATAAATTTAGATGAAGCCAATCCCCTCCAGAGAGCATAAGCTCACATAGCTGTTGTCTGTCCTTATGTTTTAGTAGTGTCTTTCTCCCCTCTCTGGCTGAAGAGCACATGGCTCTCCTGCTCTTGGTGGTTGCTCAAAGACTTCCCTCATGCTGGGCAGCTGGTTGAAAAATCGTCCAGCTGAGGGCAAGAATGGGAGGTACAAGGCTGGCTGAAAGGCGAGGGAAAGAGCTGGTGCCTGGGAGAATGGCACAGGAAAGCAGAACAAGAGTCATTCTCCACAGAAATATTTATTTATCCTAAGTCAGTGTGCAAACACAAGGCATAGCTGTTGGCTTTAATTACAGAAACTGTGACTTGGTAGCACTGTCCATTCGTAACCCTCGAATGGAGTATTTTACAACCTTTTACTGTGTTACAGTCTACTTAAGGATCTCAGGAGAACTGGTTCCAAAGACAGCCAATTTAATTGCAAGCATTTTTTCAATTTTAAGCTGAACAGTATCAGTGCAAATATCCTACTAAGAAAAATTTCAAGTGAGTCCCCAAGGTATTAATATACAAGTGCAAATGAAACCAGTAATAAGTATCAGGTGGACTTTATCTGGATCTAAAGAGTGTACTGCAGTAAATAACAGGTTGGATAAAGTTATCTACACTTCAAAGAACAGTGTCACTACAAATCAAACAAAATACCAATAAAATAATCAGATCATAGATTGACACAGTATGAGCTGCTTAATCATCAAGTCTTTTAGTTAGGATTTTAGGATCTGAGCATTTATGATAATTGCCTCCATTAGAGCTGCTGCTTTTAATTTTTTTTTTTTTTTTTTAAAGCAATGAAGGAGTTGTTCTGGTCTACCAGGCACCTGATGTGGATTGCTTATATAGAAACACAGATGTTTTATTTAAAAGCATGTGTGAAAAGCCTCCATGTATTAAAATAAAAGTTGAAGAACAACTATTACAGAAGGTGCTTGCATAAGGGAGGGCTTGGCCAAACAGATGGTTGTGTAGTGGGGAAGTTGAACCTAGGAGCATTGCTCAGGGATGCTCTTGTTCTTCTTTACAGCACACTGATATAGCCTCAGCGCTACCTGGTGCCTTCAGCTTTTTTGGCAGACCCTAGCCTGACTGTGTGCTGTCCTTTGCCATGGTGCACCTTAGTGCAAGGAAACAGCCCGAGACCTCCATTTACCACAAGGGCGGTAGCAGAAAGTGCTTGGAAGTGGATCTGGCAGCTGAGCAGTTTCCTGCATGGATGGAGCAACAGGGCTTTAAGCAGCATCCCCCTAATCCCCCTGCCCCTCACTGCTGCACCTTTGCAGGGTGAGAAATTGCCCTGCCTTTCTGCCCCACCACCTTCCCTGCTTCATATGCCCTGATTACAGGGCATCAATTTTAGTGAGATTTCCAGATAAAGCTTTTCTTTCCTTACAAACACTCTTTGCCTAAATTAAGGACAGTGCTGCATGAAAAAGGCAAGAAAAAGGGACTCTTATAGAGGAACTGGGATCTAATGCAGAACACAGAAAACAAGAGCAAATCTGCTGCTGAATGTTTCTTGGTATTGGCCAAGTTCTTACAAACCATAACAAACGAACTATGTGCCAACCTGTGTATGGTTTGGTTTGTGAGAAGGAGGGGGGCTCCCATTCTGCACATGTTCACTTTTATGAGCAACTTCTTGTGTTTGTGAACTGCTAGTGAAGCTACGTACAATTGTAAAATACCTTTAATGTGTAGGAACTGAACCTTTTTATATCCAGATTGCTTTTGTTGTCTGCTGGGAAATCTTCATGCATTAGTTTCTCTCTGTTGTCTCAGAAAAGGCTGCATAGCCACAGAAGCAATCTCTGCTGGCTTTCCTGCAGCTCTTCTTTCATGTGCTGATGTAACACGGGGGATCCTGACAGGCCAAGGGGTAAAGTTGCTCTCCAGCAGATTCCACATCTGAGTTAAAATTCAGACTCTCGCATAGCACAGGTGTCTGTTCTGCCACAGGTAACCCTCTGTGGCAGGGGGAGGGTGCAGAACTCTCCCCTCTCTCTGGACAGGCAGCCGAGAACTTCATTCTCCCCCACGTGCCCTTCGGACTGAATCCTGTCTCTCACCATCGCTGAACCTCCCCATCCCTGCTGTCCTCAGCTGTGTCTGCAACACGGATTCACTCACTTTTCCAAGAGGTCTGTGGATGAACAAGAGCAGCTTGGGGGCAGACTGGAGAGATGTCCATAGCGTGGTAAGGGTGATCATAGAATCATTTTGGTTGGAAGAGACCCTCAAGATCATGGAATCCAACAGTTAACCTAACTCTGGCACTAAACCGTGTCCCTAAGAACCTCCTCTACATGTCTTTTAAACATTTTCAGAGACAGTGACTTAACCACTTCCCTGGGCAGCTGGCTCCAGTGCCTGACAACCCTTCAGTGAAGAAATTTTCCCTAATATCCAATCTAAAACTCCACTGAGGCAACTTGAGGCCATTTTCTCTTCTCCTGTCTCTTGTTACTTGGGAGAAGAGACCAACCCCCTCCATGCTACAACCTCCTTTCAGGTGGTTGCAGGGAGCGATAAGGTCTCCCCTCAGCCTCCTTTTCTCCAGGCTGAACAGCCCCAGTTCCCTCAGCTGCTCCTCATCAGACTTGTGCTCCAGACCCCTCACCAGCTTCGTTGCCCTTTTCTGAACTTAGTGATGGGGAGAGAAGTATTCAGTGCATTATTGGCAAGATTTTATTGGTGAGACTAGTGTCACTTACATGCAAAACAGGAAGTCCACAACCAGGGCTGGGCTGGACTGCACTGTTGTTTTTGTGTGAGCAGACAGACATTGCATGTGACCTATAAGGCCCACAGTGATAGAAAAATACCTTTGAGGTGCGATTCAGCCCTCTGTAGACTCTGCTAACCCATAAACTAAACTGCCCATTGCTTATAAAATGAGCCCATGGTGAACGGGCACAAGGGGCACCATTCAGACCCCTCTCCAAACCCCAGAACTGGGGTAGCCCCTGCCTGGCCACAAGCATCCAGAAAAGCAGCATGTTAGGTGGGAATTAGATGGGAGCCAGCCCATCCCAGAGATGGGAACAAAGGGATCCTTGCTCCCGGGTTGCCGTCCCTGAGGGGCACCAACGTGCTGCAGGGAGAGGGTCATCACTGCTCTCTCCTTTCCCACACCTATTACTTCTGACTTTGTGATGAGATTTTTTGTGTGTTTACTTTTCAAAATGAGCCTTTCATTCAGTCCCTGCTGCAGACAACTGGAAGCCATGTGTTTTGTTGTTGTGGGCAAAACTAAGCCCACCCATGGTGCTAACCCAGGCCCTTCAACTCTGGATGAAAATCAAATCCTACAGCTGGGTCCACCCCAGATGTGCAAACAGAGTCCTAGCATTCAGTCCAAGTGGTTGGATTAAATTAGTGGATAATTTAATGGAAGTTCTAATCCCTTATGGTAACAAGTCATATGCGGCTTTATCTTGTAATACTTTTACAGCAAATGTAGAGCTCCTAAAAGCAGTTCTGCAATTCCCTGGCCACTGTAATAAAATTCCTGTCCTCTGTGGCTATTACAGGGGAGAATATCCCAGATTTCTTTTGATTAGATCTATGGGAAACCTGATGACTGGGTGATAGTGTGACCTGAGCATCTGAGGATGAACAAGCAGACATAGAGTCCTGGGACTGGGAGAAACGTAGTGTTCTACCTGTGTTGAAGGACAAAGCATCTGGGCAAATGGCCATTCATTCATGACAGAAAAACCAAACCAAACCAAACCAAACCAAACCAAACCAAACCAAACCAAACCAAACCAAACCAAACCAAACCAAACCAAACCTACTTTGAAACACCCTTCCAGTGGGAAAATGACAGAGAGAATTTCTGATACAGCCTCCTTTTCCTTCTCTGCCAGCAGCTTCATCTAGATGACTGCCCCTGCAATATCCATCTGTTCTAATGATCAGGTACTTACAAGCTAAGTAGTGCAAATTTTCACATTTCAGACTTCTAATGCATCCAGAAATGTGATAGAAAAGTGTTCCTCTTAATGCTCTATCTCAGGTGGAAATGAAGAAGACCTGAAATTAATTCTTAAAATATAATTTTATGGCTTAGCATAGCCCAGATGAACCATGCATCTCTGATCATATTATGTAAAATGCTTAGGCCTCCCAGGACAACTTGAGTCCCCACACTTTGTCAGTTATCATGTACTCAAGAAGGACATTAAACTTAGTGTTTCCCTGATATTTGTGGCACATATATTTCTACATGTTGAACTCTGTGTGGGTGGTTGGTGCCACTCATTGATTCTCAAGGATCAGCTTAGCTAACTGTTCTCTGGTTATCAGTTTTGCCCTGGTAATCTTCAGCTGCTCCTCTCTTGTTATGTAGGATCAAGGAAGCTAATTCCTTTCTCTGTATATTCTTTTTATGGCTGTAACTGTGGAAACTTAATTTTATGAAGGTTTGCTTGACTCTCAGCCATAGGAGACCATAGTGAGACTGTGTGAGATCAACTACATATTTACTTGTTCGGAAAACTTAATTTGAAGAGAATCATGTAGTTCTACATATTTACCTTTGCACTGGGTTGCATCGTAAGATTTTACTCAAGCGATGTCCTTAAACAAGCACTGCCCTCAAGGCAGGCATATGAGCAACTCAATCCATTTGATCAGCAAATCAAAAATGTTTGGGGCAAGCAGATGTTATGTGCAAAGCAGGGCTTTTTTCTTGAGACTATGTATATTCTCTTATTGTCTATCGATACACTAACATTCTAGTCAGAACTGAAACAGTATGGGTAGATGCCTTCTTTAAAAGTACAGCGGAGTCATTATCAGTGATGTGGGTGTTTTATAACGCTCTCTTATTTCCAACATTCGGCATGAACGTTGCTCAGAAATCTTCATATCTTTATGCCCTGCTATGACATGATGCCAAAGCATCAACATTTCTAGAAATTTAAGAGAACAATGAAGTGTTGGGGGACAGGTTTGATTAATGTATGCTTCCCTTAGAAAATTAGGTGGGTTATTCACCTTATTCAATAAGGAACAAATCTTCCCTTTGCAACTGTCTGCTCCAGTGGGACTCTTGCCTGGGGAAGGACTTCTGAGTTTTTCTGTTCAGAAGGAAGTTATTCCTTTTACTGGATCAGAAAAGCATGCAGTTTTGTGTGCAGCAATTAAATATCCCTCTCACTGTGCAAGAGACAAACCATCACTTTAGATTAGTTCTCTTTTAGTTGTTTTTCCCTTTTCCATTAAAGTAATTTAACCTCATCCCTGCCTGAGAATCCTGATTTGCTCTGTGCCAGGGGGGTGGATATATGTGTACTTACTGAATATGTGTCATATGTTATCCTGTCACAGAGCATTAGTGAACAATACTTTTAAACAGACTGCAGGCCCCGTTTTGCTACCGAAAGGCAAGATGTGTGTATGTAGGAGGAGGGAAAATATATATGAATTACGAAAATTTTGTATCTCTGAAATGTGGTTTTACAGCTGTCAGAGTACATGTAATGTTTTCAGCTTATTATTGCCATATACGAAGTGGTTCCATAGCCTGAGGAACAACTGACTTGAGCTGCATAAAAAGCACCCACTATTGTATTCATGCCCTTTCTGCACCAGTGTTGTACTTCAGAGAGCAGAGAAATTTCAGAGGATAGGCAGAAGAGGATGAACACAGCTTCCCAGCAGGTTGTGGCAATCAGGTGGATGGTGCCAGTAAAATTAGCCACGTCAAAACTAACTTGGACTACAGAAAAATGTCCAGAAGTATCGTTTTGTATTTAGAAGGCCTTCAAAAGGAGACCACTGTTCCGTTGGTCTTGTTGTGGTTCCTTACACTCACAAAGTCTCATTTTCACTTTTCTGACATGGGTATGAATGTGAGATTGGAAAGAAGAGGATGCATCAATTTCAAAACAAAGGAATTTTTTGTCCAGCAGCTCTCCTGTCTAAATAAGGTGGTCAGTTACCAAATGTCTTGAAAAATTTTGGGATAGTCTCATCAGCTGTTGACCTGCTGACACCCTTACATGCAAAGTACTAGTGAATTCATGTTCCGGTAGAACAAAATTGTTTTCTGTTTTGTCACCATCTTGAAGTTAGACTTCAGACTCACAGCTCCCATTGTGATGTTTTTATAAGAACTAAGGGTAACTTAGACTTTAAAACAGTCTGTCTGTTTGGAGAACACTCTGAGTTCCACTGTTTTTCCCATTTTGAGGCAGAATGACCTTGTTACAGCTGAAGTTGATTGTAAGCTGTAGGAAGTCTCTCAAACCAGTGGACACCTTCTCCACAGGAGGAAGAAGAAACCCTCTGGAAGCATAACTACTGTAATTCAGTAAGCGTTAACCTCACGTTGTGTATGCTGACAGTTTTT
Organism: Patagioenas fasciata; assembly: GCF_037038585.1. Lineage (NCBI taxonomy): Eukaryota > Metazoa > Chordata > Aves > Columbiformes > Columbidae > Patagioenas > Patagioenas fasciata. The sequence continues at coordinate 120,602,967 of NC_092520.1, read as the reverse complement.
GACCACTTGCAGGTCAAGGAATCAATTGCTATAGAAAATTGTTGACAATTTAAGCTAATGAATAAATTTAGGGTCATGATCCGTTCAACTGAATTACTTGGGGAATGCATAATTTTCTCAGATTCACTGAAAAAGTGACATAGAAATCAGATTGCCGTCCATCACCAGAACAGAAGAGAAACACAAGCTATATGAAACCACAATCTCTGATGTCAAAGGGACCTAGAAAAAATTCACCTCAACCTTTCAGTAGATTCCTGGTAAAAGAAAATGTGTAACAGAAGAGTAGGTAATGACAGTATCAGCCTTAAAAAGTAGTTCTTGCCAAGAACCAGGTTTTCATTTTAGTTGTGAGTCTGACCCAAGCTTCATCCTATCTACATGCAAAAGATCTTTCCTTGAGCCAAATTAAACTTCAAGCTATGCAGCAGGCAAGTCTGTCAGGGGGAGTCACCACCACTCAACTTTCAGTCTTGCAGCTAACCCAGCTGTGTTGTAATAGGGCATGTTGTGACTTGAACCGGACTCAGTGTATGAACATCTGTCCTAGGTTGTCCCACTTAGACATAACAAAACCATGTTTTAAAGAAGAAGTTTTTCCTCTGCAATCAAGGTATCTCTGTGAACCTGCAAGCTGCTGCTTAGAGGATCTGTCAAAGCAGACTAAGCCAGCCTACTGTCAGTATGCTTATGATCAATCTATAGGGCTCTGAAACCTCCTACCTGAAAACATTTAAGTGGCCACAAATCAAACTTGAAAACTTTCATTATAGAGAAATGGCCATCTTTATGCCCTTGTACTCCCCCAGTCGTCTTTAGTAGCCCCCCCACAGAGACTCCACCTGTTCTTGTTTTCTTTAGTCTAGAATGGCATGAGCTTAAACTCAGAGCGTAATGCACCTATTACTTATCAGGATCAGAGCAAGAGGCAGAAATGAGACAAAAAAGTGTCTGTCAATGCAAAAATAGATGCCACATCTACATTGAGGCAGAGAATCCAGGTAGATAAAATCAATCTTTTCCCCAAACAGTCTTGAAAACTGTCAAAATAGGATGCATACAATCGAGATAAAATCAAATGCTTGCTTTCTTCCTGGTGTATCTGCCTGTTTCTGCAATTCAAAGTTGACTTCCAGACTACAGAAAGTTGTTTTTGGTTCTCCATCAACATAATTGCTAGTGCTCTTCACATTCCCTTAAATAACTAGTTGAAAATCATCTATCTAGGGCCTTCTAATAAGACTTCTAGATATTCTATTGTAGCCTTCAAAGCTTTTAGGAAAAAAACCCTACCCTTTCAAACTGATATACACAGTAGGGCTTTTTTTCCTTGCAGAGTGTAGGTTTTCTTGTTTTTCTAGGAGAGGATATTTCTATCTACTGATGACAATTACCAGGCATTACTAGGCAGCTGCAGTATCTGGTTTCAGAGGCCACTGACTTCTGAGGTGGAGATGGCTCCTGGTTTATATATGTGTACATACTTATCTATGTACATATAAATATTTCAACAGTGTGAGGATGTGGTTTGATGATGCGTTTAAACCCAAGCACATCTAGTACTCAGTCAAAAATGCCTCAAAACTACAATAAAAAATGCCAATTGTGTATATATTCATTCTACCAGTTTCAAAGGTGTTCAAAGTGTTTTGATGCATTGATTTTCTGTTAGTAGACTTTATACTGGAGAAGTATTACTCATCCAAATCCAAACAGCCACAGTTATTGCAACAGCGTTTGCCATTCTTTCTTGCTCCTGCTTATTGCCAGACCAGATCATACCCTCCAGCTGTTGCAGGTTTTGAGTCCTGTGCTTTCACTTTCTTTTTGCTGTTTGCCTCCACTGGGCTTTTGTTGGCTACAGCTTCTGCACTGAACTTTGCTTTGCAGCTGATGTCTGCAACACATCTTTCCTTGGTTGCCTTTCTTTGAATGAGACATTGTGTCTTGTATTAGACTTCTGCACCACTGAAAGACTTTGGATTTTCCAAACTACCTAGTGCAACAGCACCTTGTTACCAACACAAGCCATCCCATGCCATATATACAACATTCTTGTCTTCCTGATCCAGCCTTGCCCAAGTCCAGACTGGATAGAGATAGAGGTATTATTGTTAGTCCTGCCAGGGCTCTGGGTAGGAGGGCTGTTTTGCCACTTTCTGAACACTTGCTGCAGAAATGCTTCAGCAGGGGCAATGAGAAAATGGCACACAGGCAAGTCTACCTCTCGTTAGAGGACCTACAAGAGGGCTGAAGTTGTCAGTGGCCAGTCTGGCAGCAAGACAGGGAAAGCTTGCCTGTGCTGCAACAAGCCTGACTGCAACCTGAAAGATGAGGAGGGGCTGGTTCCTGACTTCAGCAGTGGTTCAGGAACCGAGCCAGTCTATGGGATCTGCCAAAAAAGGAAAATCCAAGGATAAGGATCAGAGCCTCAAGGGAGACAAGGCAAGATTTGTTTGCGTGTCTCCTTAGTTACCAGGTGTCCACAGGAAAGTCCTAAAATGTGTGCATACACATACAGGCACAACAACGATGATAGTTTGATGAGGAAAAGGCTTTGATGAAGTGAAACTAGACTGAGACTATACCTAACACTTCCTGATCCTCACCAGGCATTCATCCAGACTCAGTTCATGTATCATAGGTCACACAGTGGCACTACAGCTCAGCATGGTGCTGTATTGCCCCCGGTACCGGCCCTGAGATGGATGGGCTTCTCTGCTAAGATGTCCTACTGCCCAGCTGTCCAGAGTCTGGAGACCAGTTCTGCCCATGCTGGGAACCTGACTGTCCCTAAGCACTCAGAGGCAGCTGGTGTGTCTTGTCCCTGTTTGTCTCTCATGCGTGTCCAGGTGGTGAATCAGAGGCAGTGACACCTTTGCAGAAAGACATCTGTGTGCAGAGCTAGCCCAGGCAGCAGAGAGATGCTAGTGGCAATCGTCCTAAAATAGCCCAGGGGAGGAGCACAGCTGGGGGGAGGACAGTGTCTGCTTTCGTTTTCTTGCTTGAGGAGCATAGAAACCTGTGGTTGAAACCAGACAGCAAAGGCCAGGTGTGCACCTCATCCTGGAGGCTGGCTGTTCTCTGGTGGCTGTTCTCAGTGATAAGAGTTTACTGGGGGAAGCAGGGGCTACCTGGTTGGCCATGGGATTGTGTTCTGGGTGAATGCTATTTATAGCTCAGAGCAGAGGTTTCTACTCTTGCTGTTGTATGCCATAGTTGTGAAGTGGGATGGACACTGGGCGATACTTCAGGTGGTGAAGGCGTAATACTGAGCGTTGGAAAGTCAACCCCTATATCTTCAGTACCTGATATCCCTCGTACCTTTAACCATACTCTCCAGACGCATTTTCTAGACCAAGTCTGCCACAGACCATGTACTGGAGTAATGGAGGTGAGATGCAAGATGCACTGTAAGATTATCAGGATTTCTAGTCCTAGCTGCTAAACTGTGTCCACTCCTCCCTTGCTGCTCTCTGTCCTCATGTTTTCCAGGTGCAAAGTTGTTTGTTTGTTTGTTTGTTTTTGTTTTTGTGTTTGTTTTTTTTTTTTCCCCATGGTTTGCACTTCCTTTTCATCAGGTCTTGCTAATCTCTGCCTGTACCTAAACAACGTTGAGATTATTATTTCTGAGGATGGGATATGAAGGACTGCAGAAAGCCTGGAACAAAAGGAAATGCATAGCAAGAAACACAGAGTACGCAGAAAGACTGTTGCTGATTCCTCCTCATTTCTGCAGAGAGTTATAAACAGCAGCCCCAATGGGTGTCCCATAAAGTAATTAGCTAGGACTTCCCCAAACATCAGTGGTACATGCTGGTACAGAGACAGCTGGTCACCCCTGATAAAGTCCCGTCAACTGTCTTATCTTCCTGGTGCCATAGGTATTGTTCAGGACTATTGTTCAGGTGAAGAGGATCCAGTTGAGACAGTCCTGTCTGACCCTCCATCTTATTTGAAGATCAATAACACACTCAGAATGATACAGACATTGCAAAATTCATTGTAACAGAAGATCTCTGACAGTGTGTGAGGTTGCAGGGCAGCAGACTAGACAAAGTGTGGGGCAGCAAGTGGCCCAACTCTGGCTCGTACTGGCGTAAAATGACAAGGCTGCATGATCTCACTAATTTGGCAGTGACCTTTTGCAAGCCAGCCACATCCCTGCAGCTTGAGATGCTCTGCTAAGTGATCCAGTAATATAGAGCTGGCACTAGGGCTGCTGTGGCCTGAGTCATGGGACCTGCAGAAATAAATCTGCAATTTACTGGAGTTTTGTGTGTGTGGAATGCTTGCATGGTAACGTGAACACCCTTTGTTTCCTTTCCAAAACAGAAGGATTTTTTTTCAATTGCATTGCTTCCTATTCTGCTTTCTCTTTCGTGTTAAATGTGCTTCTAACTCGCTGTCAAATGGAGTAACTCTGCTCTGATTTATCACTAATCCACACAAGTTTTCTGGAGTAGAGGCACACCCTTCCTATGTATTCTTTACCTAACTGTACAGGGAATTGTGAACAACTACACGTCTGAATATGACACAGCTCACCCATTTCTTCAGCCTCATGAAACCTACATCATGTTTTTCTTCATTGTCACCCGTATCCCTTGATCCCAAGTTTTAACTTTCAGCCAAGTCCAAAGAAAATATCATGCAAAATCCTGCTTTTACCCACCATTGCTTGTGATAACATCAGGTACTACACCAGGAATGCTTGTTGCTTCTGTTTCCTTGAGGTGGAGATGGATTACTACCTAGACAGTTCTATCAGGTCAAGGAGTATCAGTACCTGACCTGTGCTCTTCCGAAGAGCGGACTGCCCAGTTTCAGACACAGTAACCACCTGTGGACTTTGCAGTCCTACAGAAAGGACGGGCAGCTAGTTTCTTACAGTTCACCTCCATATTGCCTTCCCATGCTCTTCACCAGCTGATTTATCCACTTTTTTTTTTTTTCTTCACCGTTATCTAAATTTTAAGTAATCTCCTTTCCCTACTGGGTGCAGATTAGGGACCATTTGGAGAAGTTATCTTTGGAGTTGTACGGGTCATCTATCATTTATTCCACACCATTCAATACTCTATTGACCAGGGCCTAAGGGCTCATCTTTCTGTAAGTATTGAAGTTACAAATATTAGAATGAATAGAAAAATGGACTTCTGGGATATGTTATAATCAGTATGCTCTTCTTTCTCCATCTTTCTCAGGTCCTTTCTCAGGCCCTTTTTCAGGTCCTGAATAACTTCCATAGGAATGAAGGGGAAAAAATTTCAAAGATTCATTTATTCCTCTCAGGAGAGGAGGAAGCAGTTCCAATGCAAGCCATTTTCATCTTTTCTGCCTCACTAAAAGATACAAGTAAACAGGAGCTTTGCTTCCTATCACTTACCTTCCTTTCTCTGGATCATGCTTGTCCTCTGTAGCAGTTTTTCTTTCAAATGGGTTTATAATAGTAAATGGATTGTTGCATAACGGCTTATAGCTGGATCATCAGACAAGGGTATTTAACAGGTCATGCCTAGTATCTGAAGTAGAAAGCAAATATAAGGCTCAACTAACAGTGAGACCCCCTAGCAACAAAGTACAGTACTGGCTGGCATAGTCTGTTGGGTTCCAAAACCCTGGTCTGTATTTCGCTGAAGAGTCCTAAGGAGTTTCATGAAGTTAAACATAATATGATTATAGAGGAAGTCTTCAAAACACACAAAGTGTGACAAAGGGGATTTTCCTGCACAGAACTTAAGCTAATGAGTTTGAATTTGGAAAATTTGTATTTCAGAATGACATCTAATTATGCTTTGGGATCGCACTGTCTGTCTTGTGAGGACAACAAAAGCCTGTTTTGTGAAAATGTATCCCTATAGATCTGTCTGGAGGCTCCAGGTTCAAATGGCTCCAGGTTCACATGGAAGAACTTTCCCTCATGGGCTGGAGGGTTCATGCCAGATTAATTTCAAATGCACCTCAACTGAATCCCACTGGTTTAGAAGTCCCCTCATAATATTTTTGGAAAGAAGAAAAAGCAACATGAAGCTCAAGATCCTACACCTATAGCTCAGTTTCTTACCCTTCGACTCTGACTCAGAAAAGGACAGTTAAGCAGGTGGCTTTTGTGAGGGTAGGAGGAAAGAGAAGCTACCCATAATATTCAAAGCCCTCCAACAGGGATGTGAAGTATTAGAGGAAAAGAGCCAGGGAAGCATTAGATAGTGAGGATGGGGATGGTTTGATAAGCACATCAGTAGCTTTCCTGCAGCAGGATGACATTTTATGAAAATGAAAAAAGCCCCTTTATGATTCCCCTACCACCACCCCCAGCAATAAACTAGATCTCACAGATGAATTGCTGATAGTGTTCTTCTCCTCCTTTTACATATAATCCTACCCTACAACTGGCTGTTTCTAAGTATGGAATTCAAATATTAAGAAAAAATAAAAGTAGAAAAGTGGAAGAAAGATGGATAGAGGACAAGAGTTCATGTTATTCAGTAGGATAATCCAAGTTGCCTAGACAAAACAGATATTTGTTGACATTTTGTCCCTAACACCCTGTCCTTTCTACTCATTCTTATCCTGGCTATAACTAATAGCTGTCTGTGTGGAGATCTCTTAGGATGTAGTCATTATTATTTTACTGTAAAACACCCATGGGATATAGGATGGTTATTAAAGAACTGCTTAGCTTAGGGGAAGATTTCTTTGAACAGTTCTTTGGAAATTGAGGGACATCCTACCTAATTGCAGATATGAAGGACTTTTAAACGTGGTAGTAAGGTCGTAACTACCCATGCAAGAAATAAGTCAATTTAAGGAATCTCATAGAAACATAAGGAATTGGTGTTGGTCATGTTGCTTTTCAGAACTCTCTTCTCTCTGTCACTCATTGTAGAGGGAGTCTGGGGAAGAACTGTCCTTATTTCCGTGCCTAAAATTAGCTGGAGTAAGCTCCCTTTGGGTACTGTGTGGTTGATTCAGTGCTAAATCAGTTTTTCTGGACTTTATTTGTTTTCCTCCTCCAGGACCAAGCCCACTGCTACTGCCTTTGCCCTTTTCCTCCCCTGCATACCCTGCATGGGGATAGGTGTGCATGTTTTGTTCATATCCTGGTGTTATCCTTCTACCAGTACAATTCCTCCTTTTCTTTTTTTTGCTCCTGCCCTCAAGTCAGTGTACAATATCAAGTGCATCTGTTGTTTATTGATTTATATAGTACTCTGAGATTACTCTACAGAAGCCTTTTACAAGCAGGGAACACTTCATTTATAACTAAAATACTGGGATTTCTCAACTGGAACACAGCAACCAGATGACAGCACCAGTAATGCATCTCAACAGCTCTCAGAGAGAAACTGAAGAATACCATATCTAATTGAAGCAACAGGAGATTGTTAACTACTGTGGGAATAATGTTAATTGCTTATACTGGAAACTGGCCAGGATGCTAGGGTTAACATTTCTGCTCTTAGAAAACGCATGCTGGAACCTCTAAATGGCTACCTCTAATTATAATTACCACAAATAACACTGCTGAAAACACCTTTTACTATCAAATTACACCATCAACTTTACGATTATTAATGCATCCTTCAGACTGCTCTTTTTTGCAGTCTGCTACACAACAAAATAGTTCATAGAATGCTAATAAAGCTGTACCTGAACTACTTTAAATCAGTGGATTGAGCATGAAAAAAGTCCAAAATTAATACAATGCCCAGTTCCAGGTGAGTTTTATTTGTAACAAAACGATCAGAAAAATATAACTTGAAAAGAGAAATAGTGCAAATAGGTAGGTGGATTTGGCTTGTGAATTTAGCTCTACTGTCCTGAGTCTGTAAAGAAAGGAAACAAAGAGAAATCTTTCCTCTATCATGTTGTACAGTGCCTTCAAATGTATTTTCTTTTACTGTTTCTCCATTAACCATTATTTAATCGTGTATTGCATATCTTTAGACTTAAATTAAAAAATATAGTTCTTTAGGTCTAAAATCTCTATCAGTTATTTTAAATAACAGCCTATGCAGAAATAGCTTCCCAGAAGCGTAAGAAATGCGGACAGACATGTTCAAGCATATACCATCACCATATTCAAAATTACAGCTCCTCCGACTTTCACCCAAAGCTTCAGTGGTCGATAGCTTTGGCAGCAGGCTCCAGAGCTGGTGAGGTAGGGCTTCTGTCAGACCCAGGGAAGAAATGGCAAATCCCACCTCCCTGTCATGCTGCAGAGCCCTCACTGCCCCTTGTGCAGTATCAATTGCACCTTTTAAAGGTTTTAAAAACAGCCAGGAGGGGGTCAGCCCCAAGTAGCATCATTTTACCAGAAGCAGTGCTTCAGAGGCTGCCAGCAGATCACATGGCCGCCAGCATGGAGGAGAGGGGCAAGGATAGATGTCCACAGTCAGTGACACTGCTGTAAATATGGTCTTTTAAACTTAGACTTGGGGCTTCTGCGAAAAATACAGTGTGTTTCAAAAAGGTGGACCCAATTTGAAATCACTGTATTTCTGCAACCATGAATTCAACTATCTTCTCGATATTGTCTGTACAGTAGGTGTAAGGAACATAGAACATTTATAAAAAGGTTACTTGATAAGTCATTAAACCATTTGTTAATTTTTGTGTAATTGTAATGTGCTGCCATTGTGAAATATACTGCTTTGAAATTGGGTCCATCTTCTTGAAACACCCTGTATGTTCAACATGAAGCATGTAAGTATGCATGTTGTCTCTAATGGGACCGCTCCCATGCCTGAAGTTTAGTGTGTCTGTAACTACTTGAAGGAATGAGGCTGTAAGTTTAAATTTTGCCAGGATGCCAGTAAAAACTTCTGCTAAAGCAGCCGGCGGGAGCGAGGTCTGGGTGCTGACAGCCCTTCCAGTGACTCACTGCAGCATCTTTAACAAGTCGCTTCCCCTCTGGCCAAGTTCTTGTCGGTAAAAGGAGCATAATAGAGATTCACACTCTCACACTTGGAAAGCAACACCCAGAAAGAGTAACCAGCTTGTTTTCCTGAGGACACTGTCAGAACAAATCGGGTGATCTGATAGCAAGAGTTCTAACAAACTCTCTCTCCCTAAGAGTGTTGCCTCTCTTGTGTCTTTAACTGATCATGCCTATGACAATAATAGAAATACTCAAAAGAGATTATCCTGAGATCTGTGAAAAATTTGGCCCACATCCTACCCTCTTGCTTTGTTGTTCTCAAGATACCAGCCAGAAACATCAATGTGTGCAACTAACATCTTTCCCCTGAACAAATCTAAGCTTATGCTACTATCTCCTGTATTCACAGATTTTCTAAGACATGGGTTTGCTTTATGTGAGTGTTTTTATAAATTATTTCCTTAATTTCTGCAGAGCTAAGAGATCTATGTGATGAATAATAGTCCTGTATTTGCAGAATTTATACTACCAACAGTTGGAAGGATGGATGTTCCAGTCTGCTGAAGATTTTGAAATCTGATTTGCTTCTGAAAAGGAATAAACTTGAATGTCTTAGGCTTCACAGAGAAGGACTTTGGAAAAAACACTTCAGATAAATACAGAGAGTTCAAAAGAGTGGAATAGTTTATGTCAGTGCTTACTTGTTTTTCTATATTAAAGTATATAATAAAAGGTAAACATAATTGGAGAGGAAATTCATTTGCGCAGTTAATGAGGCATTTTTATTTATGAATACAATAACAGAATGAAATAAAATGTTGTATAGTCCAAGACCATATGGCCCTATCAAAGTTTCTTGATCCAGTTCTCTTGGGAAAGATGCTTAAGCCAATAAATAATGTCAGCCTCAAACACACAGATATTCACAAGCCTGCCTCAGCTTGCAGAGGTGGGAGGCTGTTAAAGCCTCGTTCTTTTAACTGCTATGCTAAGCTTGACTTGAAATTTCCTGAGACACTACAAACGTGCAAACCTCAATTTTTCAGGCTTGGTTTCAGGCTGTGTAGGTAGCCAACAGCCCTCCCAGTGCCGGCACATCTCTGGCGGATACTGCAGGCTGGCGGGGACAGTGGGGCAGCAGCACTGCCTGGGGCAGTGTCAGCAGTGGAGGTTGTTGTCATTCCTACCACAAAACACCCACCTTCTGGGGTACATGACCGTAAGAAAGATGCATTGGAGAAACCATGTGGCTGACTCCTAGAAATGCATGTAACATAGCCTGGAAAAGGGTGAGGTTTTGGAGGAATATAGATGTTTGGCCACCAATTTGTGCTGCCACAGTTGAGTAAAATACTTTTGGAGGGAGCTGTGAAGTTCACTGCTCTGCACTGATGTGGAGCTCCCCAGGGAAGAGCTGAAGCTCCTCCAGTACTGAGGCATGCTGCTTGGGCTGATGGAGGTTGCTTCTTGATTGACATGCTAGTAATTTAATATTGTTTTTAAGTCGGATTTGTTGTGTGTTAGGAATTTACACTAAAAATGTCTTTTAAAATGTGCTACTAAGCTTCTACTATTTCTACTGCACTGCTTGGGATTAGGGTGCTTTAATGGCTACTTACTGAGGAAAGTAGATTAGGAAACCTCATCTGGGTGCATGAAGTCCCTAAGGAAGCAGGTTGTGGTCCTAGGAAATATCAATCATTTCACACTAAATTGACACTGAGAGGTTAATTCCTTATTGTTCAGTATAGGTTGTGTTTTATCTAAATAACTATCTAAAAACCATCAGAAATCATTTACTCCGTAATATAACATTAGAAGTCACTGGGCAATCCCTAGGCAGGTACTGCAACAAGAAAAAGGAATAAAAAGCAAAATTAAGACTACCTATACAGTATAAATCACACAATGCAAAGTGTACACTGTCTCTGTGTATAAACTAAGACATTTAATTACCAACTGAGTTGATTATACTCAACTAAAAAACCATAAATACTTGTGGAGATAAATCCTGGATTAGTTCTGTGAAATAACAGATACAGAAATAAGGGGATGAAACCCTTAAAATTTGTCACCTGAGGTGGCTTTTTGTTATCCTAAATGAGTCATTAACCTGACACCTTTCATCAATAGAAAATATAAGCGTTCAGAGGAATCTCATTTTTAAAAAGCTATTTACAGCCTTAAAGTCCTTTCCAACTCCAGGGGGGTTTGTCATCATTATAAAGTGCCAGACAGAGGGTGCATACTCAAGCTGTGCACAGAGCCAGGAGGCAGTATCACAGGTACCTTTTCTCCTGAAGAGATGTTGCTTTAAGCTGAGGAAGCCTAATAACCAAATTAATATAATTAATTAATATAATACAACCATTCCAAATCCACATGATTTTCAGGGATTTCTGCCCCCTTCCCCAACACATTTTCATGTTTGATCTATACATATCCACCTAATTTCTGGTGTGGAGGTAACTGGGGCACTAGGTTAAATTTGGTGAATGGAGCTAAATTCAGCTGGTGGTTGATGACGAGTGGTGTTCCCCAGGGCTCAGTACTGGGGCCAGTTCAGTTTAATTTCTTTATCAATGATCTGGATGAGGGGATTGAGTGCACCCTCAGTAAGTTTGCAGATGACACCAAGCTGGGTGGGAGCGCTGATCTGCTAGAGGGTAGGAAGGTCATACAGGGGGATCTGGACTGGCTGGATCAATGGGCTGAGGCCAGTTGTCTGAGGTTCAACAAAGTCAAATGCCAGGTCCTGCATCTGGGTCACAACAACCCCAGGCAGCATTACAGGCTCAGGGAAGAGTGGCTGGAAAGCTGCCCAACAGAAAAGGACCTGAGGGTGTTGATTGACAGCTGGATGAACATGAGCCAGCAGTGTGCCCAGGTGGCCAAGAAGGCCAACAGCATCCTGGCTTGTATCAAATGGCGTGGCCAGCAGGACTACGGAAGTGATCATCCCTCTGTACTCAGCACTGGTGAGGTCCTGCCTCAAATCCTGTGTTCAGTTTTGGGCCCCTCACTACAAGAAAGACATTGAGGTACCAGAGAGAGTTCAGAGAAGGGCAATGAAGCTTGTGAGGGGTCTGGAGCACAATTCTGATGAGGATCAGTTGAGGCAACTGGGGTTCTGGAGAAAAGGAGGCTGAGGGGAAACATTATCACTCTTTACAACTACCTGAAAAAAGGTTGTAGTGAGGTGGGTGTTGGTCTCTTCTTCCAAGTAGCAAGTGATAGGATGAGAAGAAATGACCTGAAGTTTAGATTGGATATTAGGAAAAATTTCTTCACAGGAAGGGCTGTCAAACATTGGAACAGGAAATGGCTGAGTCGCCATCCCTGGAGGTATTTAGAAGGCACGTAGATGTGGTGCTTAGGGACATGGTTTAGTGATGGATTTGGCAATGCTAGGTTAACAGTTGGACTCAGAGATCTTAAAGGTGTTTTTCAACCTAAATAATTTTATGATTCTATGATAAACTATTTGTCTTGGAGGTGAGATATTTGTCTTGGAATGAGCTGAATATCTTCTCAGCAAAGGCTCACATGAAGCCAATTTCTTTACTGTAGAGAAAGAGTATGTTTTGACTAGATAGCTTTATTGCTGCGTAACTGGGAGGGGGGAAAGACATCATCGATCTATTTGACATGTGTAGTGGAAATCAGCCCTGTGGGTGAGGGCAGAAGGTGTGGTGCTTTGAAGAGCTGATTTTGACGGACTGTGTCTGGGGAGGTACTCCCTGTGCCTCAGCATTGCTGTGGTTTCTCAGCAGGAGAGCCAACTTCAGCTGCTTCTCCATGTATATGCTGTCGCCTTTTGTGGCAGGGGAAACACAGCTGAAGTTTCATTCCTTTAATCCACTGACCACAGTGTTAATGCATATACTGTAAATCTCTCATTCGTATCTTTTCTGGAGGCTTTCTTCTTTCACTTTTCCTTCGAGGAAGCGCAATTTCCATACTTTTGCTGCTGTCCCCTGCACTCTGTGGCTGGGCTTAGATCTTAAGGTTTTTGGATCTGAACTGTATTTCTTCCAGGCTTTCATTTGGAAATCACCCAGCAAACTTCATTTCGCTAACCTGTTTTCAGCTGTTATTCATTCACATTTCCATTTTACTGCTCCAAGTAACTTTGGAGACTGATAGCTGCTTTGTAACATTACCTCAATTTCTGCTATTAAAGAATTGGAAAGCAGGGATTATAGATCTCTTTAGAACAAGTAGGTCCATGGAGCATTCCACCAGTGTCTCAGCATGGCAAAATCAGTTACAGATGCCTTTTGCTTACAAGTTCACTACTTGCGAACAGTGATGACACTTGGGGCTAGCTGGCAGCCCAGTGACCCAAGGGAGCCCGGAGATCTCCTGTCCCACAAAACCAAGGCTCAAAACGCTGTGTGGAGAGACAACAAGAAAGACTATGCTTTGCAAGGAATCTGAATGGGACCCTGCGGTGGCTCTGACAGACACTTGGTGTGTTGGTGTCCCTGGAGGGGAGCAGAAGTTACCTGGGCAGTCCAGCACATCTCACTGCCTGACCTGAGATACAGGGAGGTGAAGGTGTGGGCTTTTCCCTTCTCCATCACCACAGGTTGCCATGTGGGTCAGGGCTGAGGACCTGGGAAAGGACAGCATTGGGTGCCTGTGGCTTTATTCCCACAACTATTAAGAAAAGGTGGTCAATGGGACAAAAAGGATCTCCAGTTGTTTCCTGTTGTGTCAGGGGTAGACAACCACTACACAGAAAAGGACTGGATAGGAGCTCTGCTCCTCTAACTCCCTCCAGTGAATTTCAGTCTGTACCTTTGTCTCATGAATAAGGTGGTGGTGTAAGCAAATCCATCTAAGTCATTGGTTTCTTTTCCAAGCAGAAAACTTATTCCAAATTCAACTATTGTTGTGTTCATACAGCAATAATATGGATGATGGTTATATTTTTATAGCTGAGGATAAGGTAGAGCATGCCAATTAGCTCATGCTATGTTAGGGTTAGGTTGAGATACGCAAATATAGCTTAGGCAAAAATTCTGCAAAATTCCCTGGCACAGGAACTCCAGTGCTCTTGGTGGAATGCAGGTGCCAGATAGAGTGGATCTTGCTTTCTTCAGACAGTTAGAACAGGCAAGTGCAACACTTTCATGCTGATAAGACCACATAGTTTCTGCACAGCTATGTCAAGAACTACTGTTTTTCACAGTAGTTTTATTCCAGCTAGTAGTTAGCACCAATAAGGGACAGTAATTTTTGCCTTAATTGCTCCTATTTGGTTACATAGTTTGGATTACAACTACACACATAACATTTTCTCTTATTTTTCTAATAGATCTAGCAGGAAGTCTGCCCTCTTACACTTTAGAGGTATTGACAGTGTCTTTTTCATCAAATCATAGAGTCAAGATCAAAAGATACCAATACAATAATCTAGACTGGGTTTTTGTATAACACAAGTCAAAGAAACCCAGATACTCTTTCCTTATGAGGCCCCAAGCATCTGTTGTATCCACAAGATGTTTTTTGGAAACAAATTAAATTAAGGATCACACATGATGAAGAATCCATCAGAGCACTTGTTAATTTGTTCCATACTTAAGTCCCCTAATGCTTATAAAAACCTGTGCCGTATTTACAGGTTTAATTTACATAGCTCTTGGATATCAGAATGTTTTTTAACTCCTGGAGTATAAGGTATTTGTCTACAGGAAATATTTTCCAGTGTGGGTTCTTGTAGATAATGATACACACCTTTTGGTCCCTTAAATAAAGTTAATAAATAGAGCTCTTTAAGCATCAACAAGTGTTATAAGCAACAATTTGCTTTTGTGGCCCTCTTCTGAGCCTTTTACCATTTTTCAGCATTGTCCTTCCAAAGCATCTATCAAGTCTAGACACACTGGCTACATCTAGAATAGTAAATTCAACAGGAAACATTTCTGGGCGCTTGAACTTGATTGCCCCTGGTGTTAAATTGTTAGAACAGGCTATGGTGTGGTTTTGGCCTGGATCAATGAGACAAACAAGCTCAGGCCAGACAATATTTGAGCACAGTTTGGGGTTAGCACAAGCCAGTGGCCATTCCCAACAGGCAACTCATCCGCAGTCAATGTGGTTCAGAAATTAAGATAGTTTACAGGCATGGATATGGGCAATTTCATACCAACTATCCTCAGTGCTAGAGTGTAGCACAGGGTGCTTGTAATTTACTGGTAGAGGCACAGTCGGTAGTCTAGGGTGGCCTCACAGCACAGTAGTTTGAGAGGGGAACACCACCTTCTTGTTCCTTATTGATATCCAAGGTTCATGCCCCCGGATCTACACTCTTTGCTATCCTGCAGCCCTTGAAGCTTGTAATGATTTTATTATCTACCATGTTCCCCAAAATATTATCGTTGTCCAAGGATCCCAGGATATTGGATTCTATTTTTATTATTTACAATAGGAGAGTAGCAGGGATAAAATTTGTATTTCTAAAGGCATTTTTTAAAAAATTTGACTATGTGCAGCATTTATCTGAGCACCCTTTATAAATGAGGGTGAGCTTTCCCACATAAACATTCTACTCTCATCATGATATATCACTTCACCCTTTTTACTAGAAATTAGTTTAGAATTCCTTCCAGAAAGTAGTGCTAACAAAAAAGATAATCAGCAGCGTTATGCCAAATAAGATCTTTCTGGGAACCCCTAGGAATCTTAAAATTTCAGTAGGGGAATGTTTTGCCCTTTACCATTTATGTTTGGGATGTATTGGATACCTTACTGGTAACCTATGCCTTTGGCTACACTGATTTCATATAGCCCCATCTGTTAAACCAGGTTACTGTCCGCATCCTCCACAAAGGCGTCAGAAAAGTCTTTTTGGTCAACCTGGCAGTGGGAAGGAGTGAAAACAAAACATTTCATAGGGGACAGTAAGTAAAGGCAGTGGAGATAAGTAGAATCTGGCCAACTCTGGATTTCAGCCTTCTGGGAGCATTTCTCTGTCACTAGGAGAAAAGTATGTGAATTAAAAATCATCCTAAATTTCTAGAGAGGCATTTTTAATGATAACCCAAACATGTTTGGCTCTTTCCCAGTTGCAGAAAAATTGAATTCCTGCCTGAAGTAGAACTATTTTTTTCTCTGGTAATTTTGAGATCCAAGCTACATTCTCCTCGTTCATCATCATGTAGAAGGTGCTTGTGTGTCAGCTTCGCACTATCACATAACTGGTTAAGTCAAGGCATATTTCACATCATCTCCTGATAGTTTTCAGATGAGCAGTTAGGATCTTCTGACATTCTAAATGGCTGTAAAATTTGTTCACCTCAACAATGAGTTAACTCAGCAATGTGTTTCTGCATTTCTGCTAGTGCTGGACCACAGAATGATCTGTGGGATCAAGATCAAGAGGGCTGTATTTGTGGGAAAAGCTGGTGGCTTAAATAAAACAATTTTTACTTTACAGTTGGATTACAATAAGCTAACGCTTTTGGTCAGCTGACATCTGGCAAGTTTTTAAAATAGACTTATTAGACTGATTACAAACTTATCACCAGACCATAAGGTACCTTGGTGCAATGTCTCAGTCCATATCTAATCTGGATTGTTGTCTACTTCAGAGGGTAGTCATGTCTTAATCAAGGTTTCAGTGAGGTTTAAAAAAAAATATTTCTGTGATAACATGAGTGGTATGGTGGTGCTACTCAGCCGTTTCTCAGATGCACTTGGAGTGCATATAGAGGAGAAGAGTTCAAAAGAAAAGGCAGCAAAGTGTTAAAAAGAGGCTAGTTAAGTGACAGTGGTGCAGCACCTCCAGTGTAGGGTATCAGAGACTGTTATATTTCTTTTGCTGCTGGGAGAAGCCCTGTTCCTCCAGGATTAGGAGGGATTACACCTGCGATCAGTGAGAAGAGATGGTCTGATGAATTGCAACAGATTCAGGGACATTGTAGGAAATGTCAACAAGACCTCCAATGAGGAGGGGGTTGTGGCGCTAGTCTGAGAGATCTTGAGCTTAGCTGAGTTTGAAAAGCCTTGTCATAGATACCAAATATGTCTTTCTGCTTAGCAAATTATTTCTTCCACAGTTCCTGAAAAGAAAGAATAAATCCATGTCTACAAATAAGTTTACAAAGACCAGAATGCACCTGAGATTTTGGCACACCTTCATAAGTGTTCACCTTCAGGTCTCCCTATTTCACCCTACAGGACTTTTCTATCCTCTTCCTCATTCCGCTTCTAACTTTTCCTCACCCCTCAGCTTGGCAGGCTTTTGATACCAAAGGTTGCTATTATTATTTTTTTTTTTTTTTCCTTTCCCACCTCTCCTACCTGCTTTCTCCTCCTATTCCCTCTCTTTAAAAAGCTGCAGAAAAGCACTGCAGCACGGGTAGTGTGGTTTAAAGGTACAAAGCCCCAGTTAAAGATGCTGGAAATTTATGCTCTGAAATTTGTGAGAATACAGTACATATTCTGCCCTTTGCACCTCTGGCAAATGAGGGGAGTTCTGTATGGCTGCACCACTTGGCTGTGTCCCAAGGACAGAGCAAGGAGCCAAACTAGAGTTCTTCAAGACATCATTTTCAGGCTGGTAGAGTATTCCCACAGAAGGGATTGAACTATACCAGGTTTTAAAGTTACTTTTGGGTGACTAAGGAGTCAGGCAGAGTCTGGCAAATTTGCCAAAGAAATTTGCATCACTAACTGTGCTGAGCTTTTAGAAACCTAGAAGTTTTATCTAAACTAATTCTTCTTTTCTGCTATTGTGGCAAACCTTGTCTGTGGTCTGGCGGTGCTCCTTATCAATAGTGGAACACCTCAGGATTTAGTATATATATCTGCAAATATCTGGGAGGGCACCCAAAATCCCATTGGAGAACATCTAAAATATGACTATGTCTTACTGTCTGTAAAGGTACAGCCCACTTCAGATGAATCAAGGGAAGTTGTGCTCAGACAATGTCAGCAGGTATTGGCCTTTTCTTGATATTGCTGGGTTTTTTGCCTATGCAGGTAGTGGGAAGAGGAAACTGCATTCCCACAGCGAAGGGTGATTTACCACGCCTGTTGCCCAGCTAGTGATCCACCCCTGTGGATGACTTGGATGGCACCCCTGGGTGATTGCAGCTCTGCAGTGTCTGCAAAATCAAAGCCTGGGGGTGGTTGTGATGGCGAGGTAGAGTCATTTTAACAATTAAATAGCACCATCTGCAGGCACCGAATGCCCCACGGCCCCGCATCAGCATGCAAACATCTCCATCCTCCACGACTGGGGACCTTGCCTTCGGCCACTGCCTACGACAGCACATGCAACGTGTGTGCTGACCTGCTGGCTCTCCCGATGGTGATCCAGGTGGGTGTGCCAGCATGTGCAGCTACAGGCAGGGGCACGTTGCATTTTGGGGATGCATCAGCAGGTACTGGTCTGTGCAGACAGTGAATGTGGCCTTGGAGTGGTCACCTTGAGGCAGGCTGAGCCAGGAGATTGTTTGACTAAGACCTCACAGATGAAGCATAGTTCAAGGTGCAATTTTTACAGGAGAAATCATCATCTTTGGTTATAGCTGCTTATTGGTAAACATTAGCTTTTTCATCTTCCTTTGCCCACTAGCCCAGGGAGAGCGGGAGAACCCTCATGGGCCATCGCAGTGTGGAGGCTCTCTGACCTGCCTCTTCCAGGAAAACCACCATGAGGAAAGATGTGTGTAGTGGGAGGTAGGATTCACCCTATGACTATGAACATGCTCGCTCTTAGACTCACTCCTCCACTAAAAAGAAAAAAAGAAAAAGAAAAAACCCTGCTCCTGCACTTCACAGGTGAGAGACAGACCCAGGAAGAGAGAAAGTGAGACACAAATTGATGTTTTAACATTGATAACTTTCCCTTTAAATCACAGACTTCTTTTATTTTTAAGCCTTCTGCTGCTGGCACATTAAAATGTCTGCTGAATCCCTGACTACTCTTAAATCATCAGCACTAGGTTGTGAAAATTTTTCTGCTGATACTTTTCTTTTACTAATAATATCTCTGCTGTCTTACAGGAATCCTGCTAAAAAAACCATGACTGATTTTTTTTTTTCTCCTTTTTTAATGCTGAAGGTCTACCTCTTTATTTTCAATAAAGCATCTTCTTGAAATACACCTAGGGAATTTTATCTGCTGCCCAGCTGCATCTTTCCGACAAGCAGGCAAGTTTAGTGCATCCTCTGGCAATAATACCAGTACTTCCCTAAAAACCAAAACCAAAACCAAACAAAAATCCAACAAAACCAAGCACTTCAAAAAAGTTGAGTACTTTAGAAAAAGATGGATGAAATGAGCCTCTGCAGAAGAAGAGAAACACCTATGACTCAAGGTGAAAGACACTTTGCCCTTGGCCACCGCCATGCTGTGCCCCCTCACTGCCACCTTGGCTTGTGCCCAGAGCAGTGACCATCTTCTCCCGTGTTTGTTGGAGGGGTTTTTGGCCCAGATCACAGCTGGAGTTCACTGCTGTTGCTGGGACCCTTCTCCAGATGGTCACAGGAGACCTGCAGCAGAGCTGGTAGTGAGATCTTTGTCCCTTGTGACCACCATCACCCAACCTGCCCTCCCGCCTGCTCTGGCCACCCAGGACTCCCACAGGGGACCCAGGCTGACAACAGTACTGCTGCCTTCAGTGATGGTAGCTCTGGTGCTCTGTGCCCACATCTCTACACCGTCATTGTCCCAGTGACACCACTCTGTGACCAAGGTCATGACAGTCTAGGTCTTCCCTACAAGGACCTTAACAATGCCTGCTTCAAGGGATGTATATGTGGTGTGATGTATAGTGGGCATCTTGCTGCCAAGAGAGAAAACTGAATGTTAGCTGCTCTCTTGGGAATGCCCTGTGGCTTCAGGCACTCCCAGGATTTTCCAGCTCAGCTACACGCAATTACAACACTTTTGTTCAGGTCAATACTTAAACCACAATATCATCCTTCTGTAGAACACAGGGAGTCATATGCTCTGATGATGTGTTACCATCCAAGCCTGTGACCTTGCACAGTAATGAAAATATGTCAGAGCAAGCTCTGTCTCTAATGTCCTTCTTGCATGAAAACTAAATGAAGGGTTTATAACAAAAGCTGGAAAAATACTTTGAACACAGTATTGGCATCCCAGTTTAGCCGAAGAGTGAAGGAAATATTAATATATTGTACAGGGCTTTGGTGTGACTTTAGGTGGGACAGAGGATACAGCCACGGACATCAGGATTCATGTAAGAGGAACTCCAGGAGGAGGGATGCCAGGCTGGTGCTGGAAAAGCTGTGATGCTTGTAAGGGGAGGCTTAAAAAAAACAGACCAGAAGAATCTAGCCTGTGTGCCTTCACCATACAAAAACAAAGATATAGAATCAAACCCCCTAATCACTCATAAAATGGGTGCTGGAAGAAGTTGCATGACAGGTACCTGAGAGAGCAGGTACTTGATACTCAGTCTTTTCCAGCCGTGTTCAGTCATTGCACTGGTCAATGTGTAATGCAGCCAATATTTTTCACTATGGGTTGAACTAAATGCTGTATAACTAAAGAGCTGGTGCCCAGTGCTGCTACTTCTTGCTGGGTGAAAGCTGAAAACTTGTCCATGACATGTAGTGGCCACATCCTCATCCAGGTATGGCCGTTCTGTTGACTGCCTGGTGGGAGCACAGCGCTATTTTCAAGAGCCCTGTGGAGCTGCAGGCAGCCCTCAACCTTGACCACCTGCGATTTCTGATCATGAGTGTGACGGCAGCTGTAGATCAGCATG
Organism: Patagioenas fasciata; assembly: GCF_037038585.1. NCBI lineage: Eukaryota > Metazoa > Chordata > Aves > Columbiformes > Columbidae > Patagioenas > Patagioenas fasciata. The sequence goes on along the minus strand of NC_092520.1, from coordinate 120,582,330 downwards.
TTGTGTGCAGTCACCTGGTAGTATCTATTCCACAGGTTTTACAGATTAATGTGCTAGGCAAAAGGGAATAACCTGGATTTTATTCTGCTGGATGTGGTGCGATTACACCAGGGATTCAAATGCTTCTTAGTTAATACCCAGCAGCTCCTGCAGAAACTGCAGTTCTCCCCTGGGCAGTTGTCCACCTTTATAGGCAGGAAGAGATCCCTGCAGCTTCGTATTCCCCATCACACTGAGCTCTCCAGCCTTCACTGTCTGAAGCCTGGATGGATTTGTTGGGGAATATCCTTCTGGAGACCATCACCAGCTTTGTGGAGCTGGAGAGTGGCCTCTGCAGCAAGCTCTGAGTCAGGCAGATTGTTTCCGTGGGGAATGAGCTGCAGCTCCTGCTGCCCTCCTCCTGGGTGCTGCTGCTCAGGGCAAGTACGATCTACCTGCCAGCACCCTGTCCCTTATGTCCATAGTCTTAATGGTAACAGCGCAATCAGCAACTCAAGGTAGCTGGAACATGGCCATCTATACCTTTCTTCTCCTGTCTGGGATGCCTGGGCTTCCCTCGCTGGGCTGACAGTTTCCAACTGGTTTCTCAGGGCAGTGCATGCCTGTGAGGGCTGTGCTGGGAATTAAGAGATGTTTTTCCACTGCACAGTCTGGGTAGCCAAAAAAGCCATTTCTGTTTCTTTATTTGTTCATCAGAAATGAGGGTTTGCCCTCTGCACATAGTACAAATCATCGCTTGAACTCTGCAGCAGATTCTTTCAACCCATAATGTTTTATGCCTTTTCTGAAGGGAGGGAGACATCCAAGACTTGGTTGGCTCTGCTTGTGCACCAGGCTAGGCAGATACAAGCCAGCTCAGGTCCAGAAGGTGACAGCAATGGTAGAGTAGAGCTCCCAGAGAGTCTTACTGGCTTGGACGTAACTCCAGTTTAACCTGGCTTTCCACCTTCTGGAGTGGAGCTGGCTCAGGCCCAAACAGTTCACAGACCACACAAAGACAGCCTTGGTCCCTCTGCATCCATCTGTGACTGTATATAGACACAGAATAGAAACCTGTGTGAACAGAGAGCCTAGTGCTTGGGTCACCACCCTCCTGTAATGAACACATGTCATGGAAAGGTCTCACACTGGAAACAAACCTCCCTGGTGAATATAATCCATGTTTCTAATCTAAGTCAAAAAGTACACTTTGTTTATAAAAAAATTGCATAGCACTCTGTTTTCCAGTTATGATCCCTCATGATGTGTCCTAAATAGCTGAAGAGGAAAAGTTTTATTCCTCAAAAAAGGATATTTTGTTGCTTGCGACACCATTAAATGTTGCTAGAAAAGATTGTTGCCCATTTTGAAGTAAAAATATGACTAGAATGGATAGAAATAGAAACAGCACTGGATTGCAGGAGGGTTAAACCAAGACAAGAGGATTGTGCAATATGCTGTTGCGGAAAACCAGCAAACTTTACTTTTAGTTCCAGCTCACCAAATTATTATAAGTGAAATAGAGCAGAGATTTTTCTAAAATGTGCCTCAGTTTATGCTGAATATTCAAAAGGCAAAGCTGTGAAATTCAAGCACCTCCAAAATGTATGGTTGGGTTCTGCCTTCAGAAATGCCTGATCGCAAGTTCTTTTTCCTTTGTAGTTTATGGACTGTGATGGTGCTTTAGACTTTGCCAAATATAATATTGCGGGAGTGTAGAATTACATGTTCTATGACTTGAAAGACCAAGAAGGCTGAAAATATTAGCATTTATTTCCTGTTGCACCTGAAGCAATACAAGCCTCTGCATTCATGGGGCTGAAACAGGAACAGGGAGGGACTCAAACCCCTAAACCCAATATGAGTTTTGTGAAAAAAAAAAAAAAAAAAAGAGTAGGCACCTTTTCAGTGCTTTGCTTCTTTTAGTACTCTTAGTACTCTTAAGAATTTCTTGTTAACTGTGAGTTAGAAAAGAGGAGAATGAGGTATCTAAACCAGGGTCAATTTGCTCTAGGTCAGTTTCCCCTCCCTTAGTAGCTGCCCAGCTGTGGAAAGTGGTTCCAGCTTTGGGTTTGCACAAGCAGTGGGCTTTTTGAGTTGCTGGTCTGAGGTGCCTGCCAGCTCCAGTGAAGGACTGCTTCTGGATTTCTCTCACCAGGAATGGTGCACCAAGAAGTTAGATATTGCAGCTCTTGCTTAGTGGATGCAGGAGTCTTAACTGATTCTGGCCTTCCACTCTTGTTTTGGGTTCTGAAAAGCCAAAAAAAATAAAATGACAACAAAACAAATTATTCTTAAAGAATAATTTAGCAGGCAGGGGAGGCAGAAAATTCAGACATATGAGCTGAATGGTCTGTGAATAAATATTGTCCACATTCTGCACTATATTTAGCATATTTAGATGGTGTCAGAATATCAGGTAGTCTTTCTCTTACAAAATTAGAACAAATAGACCTGAATATCTACTGGAAACAAGCAAAAGTTGGTTATGTTGCTTAATCCACAAAAGGAAAGTTCTGTAGGATTTTAAAGACAGGGCAACAAGAAAGCCCATTTAGAAAAAAGAATTGGACTGAGTTATGAACAAAAAGCAAAGAAACCAGATAGCAACAGCAGGCAGGATGCTGGGGCAAACTGCAGTGGCAGATATTAAGATTACAAAAGGTGTTACTCATGAATTCTTTTTTGTAAGACATATATGTATGTATGAGGAGAAGGGAAGACCTAAATTGCTTTCTTGCCACCTATTTCTTTGTGAGTCAGAGAAAGTAATGCAGTACTTAAGGTCTAGATTGACAAAGGTATTTAAATTTGTAACTACTACTTGGATAATGTTGGTTTTAGTGAGTTCAGAACCTTTGCATAAGACTGAAACCTGTCTAGATCTGAGGACTCAGCCACAAGCCGGGCTATGTAATCCACATCTAGTGAGCAAGTAGGAAGGGTGCGTGCCGTATGTAAGCGTGAAGAAAAAAGTGACACTGCACACATAGTAACGTATTAGTCCCCATTTGACAGCTTTGTGCACACACCTCGCTGGTGCCCACATTGATGTACACTCTCCCCTTTGCCTGCAGAGCAAGGCAAAAGAATCAGACGGGGAGAGGCATTTTTGCTGTCAATATGGACACAGTGGTGGCTCTGGTGTGATTAAGGGCAGCTTTTCCTTACTTGCAAAGACTCAGGTACAAATATTCATGTTTTCATTAGAAGAGCAAAATGGAAGTATTTGATTTGAAAATTTCCTACATGAAGTGGCTTGAGATATGACAATGGCTTGCTCATACAGCGAGAGACATGATTTTGGGGAAAGAACCTAGAACTGTCAGATAGACACTGCTGTGTGTTTCTAGCTGCTCCCTGAAGAAACATTGGAGACGAGGAAGAAGGACAGCAAGCAGGTAAGGATACCAGAACCTGAGAGACACCATCTGGAAGCTGGCAAAACAGCAGCTGCCTCTGAAAGGCGACTCTGAATTAGGCAAGACTGACTGTATGACCAAAAAAAAAAAAAAAAGGACATAAAATAAGACATAGCTATCAGGATGGACAGTTTGAGTCCCATCTAGGGAAGGCTGCTTTTCATTAGCTGCTATTGGTGACACAAAGAGCAGCCTCATGGGAAGAATAAGGCTGAGGGAGAGGGCTACAGCTGACATTCTTATGAGTCCTGTGAATACTGAATGCTAAGAAGGAACAAGAAGGATTTTGGAAACAAACTTCTGGCAGAATAAGTGTTGGATTCATGTGATGTGAGGCTTCCCTGAAAGGGGAGCTGGTGTGGGCTGGAGAGCCTCCAATTAATCCAGAGGGGAAATAACCTTCTGCTAGCACGATTAGAGGGAAAGGCTTTAAAGTGAAAAAAACGAGAGGAGGAAGATACATCCTCAAAAGACAAATGGGAAGAGGATAATTAAACACCAGAGCTAGTGTTACATGTAGAAGGAAAGGAAATTGGGTTTTGAAAACAGGATCTGCTTAGAGCCTTAGTTGTCCTCCTTCCAGAGAGGCCCTAAGAGGATGCAGGGTCCGTATAAACAGGTTACCACACAAAGGCAAGCCTTTTATGTCCGAGCAAATGGTTCAGATGTGTCTTAGGTTTGTACTGATAAAAAGCATTTTCATCAGGTTGGTGTAGTTTAAAAACCATTACTATAAACATCTTCTAATGTATTAGAACACAGCTTAATTGGCTTACTTGATTCCTGTTCTCAGCAAAGAATTCAGAGACTGAGAATTTCAGATGGACATTTTGTACGGAGGGTAAGACACTCCCTGATAAGACCTCTGGCACACTGCTAGGTTCATGTTGAGAGCTTGGACTTCTGCAGCATAGACATTGGACAGAAGACTTCAGTATCTTATCTTGGAAAGTTTTGTTTTCAGAAAATTTGCTGAAAATCTGCATTTTTTAAGCACACATTCTTTTCTCTCAACATTTCTTTTTAGGTGCAGACGTCTGGTTTACACAAGGGAGACTGCAACATGTCTCACAGAAGGGCTGAATGATAGAAATTCAAACCAGATCAAAATCAATCCCAGCTACATCTTCAGCTTGATTTTGTTTCTAAAAGAGGGTTCTTCATGCATTGTTGCACCTGCTACTTGGGGATGGTCCTTGAAAGACAAGCTCTTGCCTCCTTAATGTTGGGCGCATTTTCTGGCCCATTTTGTGAGCCAGGAGGCAATCCTGATGCCCTCCAAAACTGCAAGTATGCTTGAGATGTTGTTTAAAGTGCAGATCAGTCTCATTTACTCAGTCAGATGAGGTCAATTGATTTGGCTTGGGGTCTTTTGTGGTTATGTATGTTTTGTAATGAGGCAGCTGTAATGGGATGATAGATCCTAGGGCAGATATACCAAACTGGCTTTGTTCTGACAATGCTGTTGACATTGGCAAGCAGGGGAGGAACCACTGAAATATTTGGGCAGTACAGACATGCTGCTCTGAGGCTGTTTCTATAGCACTTGTGGTACATTTAGCACGATTTGGGAAGCAGTGCACTAAAGGAATGTGAAACAAAATTCTGTGCACAGCGAAGTCGTGAATAGTTAATGCAGCTGGATGGAGAGTGGTAATTCTGTTTCATGGAGGAGTTTGATATTTGCTGTCTGTCACATTTGGAATCAAAACTAAACATCCTGCAATTCTCCATACAGTGTTACAAGGAGATCAGGTTCTGGATGGGGCACCTGGCGAGCCATTTGGAAAACATCAACCCTGGTGATCCTGCTGCCAGGAGCTGCAAGACTTCACATTCTGAAGACTGTCAACTTCCTTTTTGCCTGGCTTCATAAGCATTAAAAAAACCCCACAAGAATATCCATCTAGCTCAATATTCTGCCTTTTCGTTGGTCCACAGCAGATGTCCAGGAAGATACAGCAACAGGGTAAATGTATTCATACATCCTCAGTACTCTCCCAGGCTCCAATAATGTCAGAATTAGGAATTTTGTGAGGCAGAAGTGACATTTTGCTCCCAATAGTCCTCAGTGCATTTGTTGTCATGCGTTTAGTATCCGCAGCATCCTGTGGCAAGGATTTATGTAGCTGAGCTGCAGCTGGTGTGACCAACCATTTAGTTCTGCTTGTGTTGAATCTGGTGCTACCTGCAACGCCAGAATAGCAACTGTGCTCATGGGAAAGGAGAAGATCTGGTATTTGACACATATGCTACAGAGGCCAGTTCAGAGTCAGGTGTATATCTCCTCTCCTGCTTACATAGTTCGGGTAGTCTATGTGTTTTGTGGTGGTTTTTTTTTTTTTTTTTTTTTTTTTAATGAGCAAGTGTTTTTGGGACTTCTGGGGTTTGCTTGCTTCACATTTTTGAGCTTTAATTTGCAGGTCTAAGGCCTAGAAAAGGACACCCTGTCCAAATAGCACCCAAGAGCCTCCACCTGTCTCTGACAGATCAGACTTTAAGATGAGTATGTTGTATTGTTTATGATAAACCTGAATTTTACCTTTGCTATGTGCTATATGTGTGCTCAGAAAGAGCAGATATGTGTTGCCTTGGGGTGGTGTTGGTTCTCCTCTCGTTCACTGAGCCCAGTGTCCTGCAGCCAGGACACCACTGAGCTGCAGGCAGTGGGAAGGGGAGGTTCTGCTTGTGCACAGAGGTCAGACATATGGACGCCTCTTCAATGCAACATGCAGAATCTGGCTTTTGGGCAGAGGACGTGCGTGGTTCCGGAACAATGATACTTAACCAGCAGATCTCCAAAAATGAGATGTGGCAGCTATTTCTAATCCCCATTGTGCTCTTTTGAGTAATATCATGAAGCAATTTTAACCACATAGAAAATGAGCCAGCATCTTCCCGCAAAGTCCCATTACAAATCAGTGATCTATACCAGAAACAGCAGGCACATGCCAAAATCTTTACTGAGAACACAAACAGAAAAACAGAACTGATGCTCTACCACATTATATCTTACCTCTTTACAACGGGTCCATTTTCCTATGATGGCTGGATATAGAAAAATAAAAAGTTTGATTGCAGGAACAGCTTGGTGGAGTGGAGAGAGAGGTTATTGAACTGCTTGTTAGTTGTAATTTTTTTTCACTGAAGTGGATGTAAAAGTTAATCTGCGGCAAAAGGTCTCACAGCAGGAGCATGTTTGTGAAAATCACTTGTACCAATTAATTACTGAAATTCTTGCTACAGCATAATTTTTGTGCTCTAAGTGAGGGAAGAAAAACAGTGCCTACCTTCACCACACACTCACACATATTTGAGAATGCACTGGGTTTTGTCGTTGTTTTTTAATAAAACTATAACTGGCTCACTGCTGCAAAATAAAACAAAGGTAATAAAAAAAGACTACTACAGGAAAGGGTATTCTGGACAATGAAATGAATAGCTTGCTAGTAACTATTACACTGAAAAGCACACCAATAAAATAGTTAATTACTTTACCTCTGAGTTAACAGGGAAATCTTGATTAAATGACGATTTCCTAATTAAGCAAGGAAAGGAATAAATCAATACCATTGACTAAAATACACTTTCTATATCAGAAAACAAAAAAATGTGTCAGATGGTATCTCTAAGTACATTGCACACAATGGCCATTCAGTCAGAGCAATAACCACAGTTGTAAAAAAAAAGACATCTCTTTTGGAATGAGTTATTCTTCTGGGTGCCGACTGCTGTCTTTTTGAAAAAGACTAGACGGTTACACACTCTTATTTAGGAGAGTTCATTAATGTACTACCTTCATCCTTTTCTCTTGTCAGATTCTCCCCTATCATCTTTCTCTTTAAATTGAATGATACTCCAATGGACATACCCTCTGTGTGCTATAGTATGCATCTGTAATTTGAGTACAAACCTGGGGGGAATACTGTGGTGGGCTGAAGAGCCCTGCCATACTAGCCTTTTGATGAATGTTTCAATAGCGTTGGCTTAGGATATAGGCATGAAAGTATAACTCATTACTATTTGTGAAGATGAGGAAACCATATTTTCAAGGAAAGTTTTAGAGCTCCAAAATATGGGACTTTCCTTTTACTTTGTTTTGGTTTTGGACATGGTAACTGATTTCGCTACTGCTTTTGTGTGAAACAGAAGATGGAAAATATGCCTCAGCTACAACAGCTTTGCTGTGTAGGCTGAAGGAGAGCTGAGAACTGGGGAGGCCCCAGTGGGCAAATGCCCAGGCAGGTGACCCAACTGGGGATCTCCAGTTCCTTGTCTTGACAAGGCAGACAGGGGACAGAGGGAAAAGACAATAAACTGGCAGGACTCAGCACTGTGCCTTTCTGCTTGGCAAGAGAGGTGCCTGCTGAGTCCTTGCTGGATTTCAGCCATCTACTTGAAATGCTTTTGGGTGTTTAGGAGCCTCAGTTATTCCCAGCTCACAGGAGAGAGTCTAAGTTTCCTTCAGCTAAGTGAGATGAGCCCTGAACTGATATTCAGATGGAGCAGGAATGATGCAGCTAAAGAGGCATATGTTAGAGACATATTAATGACATGATATGAAATAAATAAGTGGTGGAAAGGATGGTTTGCTGTATGCATAAGAAAAATTATAGGGAGTGCATCTGAGATTTCAAAATAAAGTAATCTGAAAAGAAAACAACTAATATATGACTTAATGGTGGTGTCTCACCTAAAAACTATAAACAAAATGTTGAAAGGGGAATGGCAACAAGAGCTGGTGGAGCTAGCAGAAGCTCAAGGATCAGCGGTGTTGTGGAAGGGCAGAGACTATTCAGCAAAGCCCTTAAGTAATACCTGTGGGATCCATGGAAGACAATAGGATTTAGAAAATGTCAATGGGATTAAAAGGAAATGCTCATACACTTTCCTAAAGAGAACAGGGTGATCAAGGTTAAGCATATACCTGCAAGGTTTTGCTTGCCTGAAGCTTTAAATCTCTTCCCCACATAGTTCCCCCAGGTAGTTCCCTCTCCAATGCCTATAAACATTACAGATTAAGAGAGCATTCACCAGTTGCTTTAGATGGATTAACTCAGGTTAAGCTTCAGGGCTGATCCTTCATGATGACACAGGGATCTCTAGAGACCCTTGCATGCTTACAGTGTAACAAACCAACAATGACTATACTTCTTTTTTTGGTCATCCTATTTTAATTGATTAAAACAAAACCCTGCCTCATCTCCTCATCTCTTCCCCAAAGCACTGGCCTTTTTAAAGAGAGGCATTTAATTATCTGTGGTCATTTGACCTCCCACTGAGTCCTTAGCTTATCTTCTCTGTCTATATGTTGTCCATAAATCAGTACTTTAAAGAAATAAAAATAAGTCATTAATAACACCAGTAACAGCAAAACCACTGCAGTGAAATCTTCATTAGTACTATTTCTCTAATAATCTCAGAGCAGAGATGCTTTAGGTGGAGAACAATCCCACTTCCATGGAAATCAGTGGCAAACCCACAGGCGGTTGTTAGTCTGGCTTGTGGAAACAGAATCCCACTTCTTTTAGGAATGTGCGGAGCACTGTTATTGGGGTACCTCCTGAAGGCAGGAGAAACTTTTTCACAGCACATATCTGCTGGCAAATCTCAATGAAGCAAGCAGGTAAATTTCCATTTTTAGTGATTTTTTTGAATGTCTGTTGACGGAGTGAACAGGAAAGATTTGTGTCCCACCTCCTCACGTCAGGCATCCGTAGTGATGTTACTGCTTAGCTGCCACGTGGACACAACCACCTTGCTGCATCTTACATTGAGGTGAGGCTGTGGAAAGTTCCTGGTTTTGATTTGTGACACTGCTCAAAACAGGAATGAGACCCAGAGATTCATGTGCAGCGTGGCACTGCAAATCTGCTCTTCTTAGGAAAGCCATTTTAATTCACTCTCCCTCCCCACACTTTTGCTGTGTGATGCTTCTGCTGAAAGTCCTTTCAGGGAGCAGCAGAGTGACCAGGATTAGCTGGTACATAAACTGAACTTGTGTAAACTGAATTAGCAAAGGAGAAAAGAATTAAGATCACACACTCTCCAGCTCTAAAAGCTACACTCCATTTGGTGGCTTGCTTGGAAATGCATTTTTCATATGCCTAATTGAAAGAAATGTTCTATTAATTTCTATTATTAGACAGAGAGGCTTGCATTATGCCACAATTACCAGTGGAAAAGACAGCTATAGTAGCTCAGAAAGGTATGCATCATATTAATCAGAAATGTGAATTACGGAAGTAATTAATCTCTTGATTCTCCTTGCATTAAGATATATAATTTTTATTCCTCAGTGGTACTCGGGAATAACGTCTTTATGCAATAATATGTTTACATTTTTAGGAAAAGTGACCTCTGTTGCTGAGTAAAAAACCAGCAATTTTTCTCCACTTTCATAATAATATTGAGAAAAGAAACAACTCTGAAAGCAGCACACTATGTCAACTTAAAAGCTTACTCAAAGGCTTATTTTTGTTTAAAAAGCACATACATTGTAAAATAACTCTGACAGAGCCCCTTTTCCCAAAAGTCTTATTTTTCCAGAACTGATCAGACCCTTCACCTCTGTAAACAAAATGAAGCCTTTTTAGTCTCTAACAATTTGTTACACATGGTTACCTAGTAGCAGTACTGATGTGCTACAAACCAATACTAAAGCAGATCACTTGAAAGGTATAAAAGGAGAAAAAATAAAAGCCAGGGTAAAATACCTTACAAATTACAAAGCAAAGCTCTAGGGCAGAGGCTGTAGCTTCACACTGCCTGGGGCTCCAGGATACAGCCCTTATGGGTTTTCTCCTGTGGCAATGTTACACGCCACAGGGAAAGGAGATGGTGACAGACCATCTAACTTGACTCTGTAAGGGCTTTTGGTGATCACTTGAGTTTCTCATACTCAATGGAAGAGCCCTCAGGTTGGATTGTTTCTCCTGGCCTGTACCAGTGGCTGTGGACATAAGTTGAAGACTGCATGGCTTGCTGTGACATGTGGGTCTTGCCGTCCACCTTCCCGGGAGCACTTGAAGGGATAGCCCTGCAGATGGTCATGGGCTGAGGACACATACACCTGATGGGTTTACACTGTGTGGCATGGTGGGGAGTGGGCTGCAGTTTGTGGTTCCCAAAGGCAGAAGCTGTATACTGCTCTCATGGGATCACAAGCAGAACTTTCAGCCCTTCCCTTGGCCTTCTCCAAAATCAGGGAGGAGCAGCACACACAGGATTCATGGGTGCAGAGACAGGCACCAGGGACAGGCCAGGTAAATCCCTGTCTGAAAACAGCATCTTTGTTGAGGACATCTGATGTAACTGTCCAGTATTTAGACCTTTAAACACAAATCCCTGGTACTCTTGACAGGGTCTGCCCTGGAGCTGATTTTGTTGAATATTTTCGATCATGTTCTGAAGATGTGAAAATCAGAGGCAAGCTGGCAGCCAGAAAATGCACTGGAGGTTGGGACTATACCTCAGAGTGCTCACGGCAAGCTGAGCAATGCAACAAACTGGCATGAAATACATGGGATGGTACTCTGTAAGTAAAGGTGAGAAGTTCTGCACCTCCATAGGCATAATCAACTCACAGCCAAAACAAAAGAAAAAGCACAGCTGGCTACAGGAAAACAAATGAGCTTTCAATTAAATGCTGCTACCTGGGTGCACTTCTTACCAGCATCACCCTGCTGTGGAAAATGCAAACCTTCTTTTGGGCATATAAGCAGGCGATGCAATTAATATACATAAAACAAGTGAGGAGATTTTTCCCTTGTTCCTGTTGGAAGAGTTGTCTCAGAAAACAGGCTGCATCCTGGTTTTGTATGGCTTTTTGAGAAAACTGAGAGTAAAAATTAATAATAATTTAGACCAAGACAACAGTGATCAGATCAAACAAGTGATGTATGTGGTGTGTGAAGAAAGACTGAAGGAACTTGAATGTTTGTCAGTCAAAGGAAGACTGAATGGGGTTGTCAAAACAGTGTCCAACTATGTAAATGTAGCTGGAAAAAAAAAAAAAAAGACATAACTGTGGACTGGATAAAACAAAATAGGGTTAAACACCAACAAAGGAGACTGATTTTAGAAAAAAAATAAATATTGTAACAGTCATGTTAAAGAGTATGTTTTTTAGGGAGATAGAGATTGTCTATCAAAGGGTGCCTCAAAAACCAGATTAGGTAAGTCTCTCAGGAATGTTATGGGCTCTCAGCAGGAGATTAGGACAGTGTTCACGTGAACATGTTAGATGCAAGCAACTAGGTCATCAACTTCCATGGCTTTTTATATGGTTTGCAGAAAAATATAGGTTAGTCAGGACACCTGATTTGTACCTATGGCCCTCTATCAACTATATAATGAATGAGGTGAGACTGGGCTCCTTTCTCAGTTGCTTAGATTATGTGCTTAAATTTAAGCACCATAGACCCCCAAACAGTAGCATAAAAACAAAAGACATTTGCAGGCACAGTTTCACACTCCAGACTTGGTAGAATTTGTGCCCTGGCTGGAGTGACTGTATCAGGAAAGCCTGCAGCATCAACCTCTTTCTTTAATCTGGTGTAATAAGCAGAAGAGGAAATAAGAAAGTGTGATGTGCAGGAAAGGAAACACATGTCTGAGTCCCTTGGCTGGAATGGGCTCTGGGGCTGGGAAGTGGAGTCAGGCTGACCTGCCGCTTCCCCTGAAATAGGGAATCCAAAATAAACCAAGGGATTATGGTAGAAGAATCAAGTTAAATTCAACTGAACCTGCCAAGAAATAATTCCATTGCAGCATGTCTGCAGCCTCAGAGAACCCAGTCACCTGGGAACCCTGATGCTTGATCCCTTTCTCACAGATGAAATCAAGTTCAGTTTAGCTTTATTTTCTGTGGAATGGAAAAAGCTATGATCTCCCTCTAGATGGTATTTAATGATCATGACATTTCCTACCAAGGGGAACCCCTCAAATCCAGCAGTCTTAGGCCACGAGTGGAGCCTCATCAACACAAACCTGGTGGTAGATGAGTAAATCAGCAGTTTGCCTTGATAGAGCACCTTCCTTCTAGCTTGGCAGAAAGAAAGTGCAGCAGTGTAAATCAGGTTCTCCCACCCTTTTCCCTGATAAAATCCTTGCAAGGGCAGAGCATGATTCCTTCATTCAAATACCACATTTGTTTTCATGGACCTGTCTCATGACTAAGTCAGGATATGGCCAAGGTAGGACATGGTGGGAATGTATTTTAAATATAATGTAGGATAGACTATGGACTGAGCTTCAGGTGTGTTCAACTCAGCTCGTCCCTGTGCATGGCTGTCTCTCATCTGCCTCAGGAGTTTCTCTCAGCTGTGTACAATGATGCTCAATGATTTCCACCTTGGCCCTATTAGCGCTTACTGTAAAAATCAGTATTTTAAAAAAAATTCCTTCCTGGATAGCTTTTCTTCAGGTGCTTTCGTTATTGATCCAGTCAAACAGAGGAGATAAAAAAAGAGTGAAAGGACATCCAGTTGTTCTATTTTTAAGACACTTTAAGCCTGTTTTTGTAACATGAAAAGTTAATTTTGTGAAGCATCTGCTGAATTTGGTGTGAAAGCTTGTTCTCCTTTCTTTCAGCTATGCTTGCCTGAAAACTTAGTTTAAAATGAGAAAAGATGGGAAAATGTACTAATTTTTCTTTGGGCACTATATAAAATCCTTTGAAAAAAAGGTGTCTGCCACAGGGTGTTGCCTGTGGTGGCAGAGTGAAGTAGGTGCAGCTGGCATGGTTTGCACCAGCAATTCAGGGCAGCCGCCTCATTCAGCTCCAGCTGACGATGATCCCAACTTGTCACCTGGCCCATGCAAACCAGCGCTCTGGGATCACAGAGTGACATGAGCACTGTGGTAAACCACAACGTGGTGTGCATCAAGCTGCCTCCCTCCTCACCTCTGCTTGAACATAGCAGAGCTGCTCGTCTCCTGGTTTGGTCAGGGTGATTTGGGACTTATGCCCCAGAGCCAGCCTTCCTGATGTGATGTTATTTCTCTTGCAAAACACTATCAGAGTTTTTACAGCCTGGTGCTGTGTTACCAAGATCCCATTCCTCTTCACAATGCTTTCATTTGACCATTGTTTCCTTAAAAACCTGGTATGATGTCACCAATAGATGACCACAGGATGGATAACTGAGGAAAGCAGGATCCAAGGGGTGGTTTCTAATCTGGGAATTGCTACAGATTATGTCCACATTGACATTCACTGTATTATGTATTATTCTCCGCTTTTTGTGGGGGACAAAGGCAAAGGTGGGTGACAATTGTTTATCAAATGGGCATCTATTCCTTCTGAAGAGATCTTCACGTGCAGGCTGTTCCTCCCGTTTGTTCTTTTTGAATTACGACAAAATATGCAGTAATCTTACACTTGTTATAAGAACTTCTATTACTTTTTCCATTTTAATTTTCTACTATTTTCTGCTATGTAATTCTGCTCCTGCTAGTGAGATTGGTCTAACAATGTGTAATGCAACAGTAACTCACTAATTTGCAGTAATGATTAGAAACTCTTTTGAAAATAATTAAATTTGCAAATTAACAAGTAAGATAAGCAAATGGCAATGTACAATCACTCAAAAGGTGTGATCAGCTCATTTGTGTTGTCATCCCTGATTTGCTATTTATGACAATGCTCTGTTTTCTAGCTGCTGTACGAAGGCAATTCTTCACGGTATGCTAGCTAGCCCATGCGCTGTAGCTAGAAGAAATGATGCTATTAATAGCAGACTGCAGTACCTTCCATTAAATCTTAGCTGAGAGGTGGGCAGAGGCTGCCAAATTCTGTTGCAGATTATAAAGTGTGCAGTCTAGCAAGTGCATATTAGCTAGATGAGAGTGCAAATATATTGCCATCTACACCAAGCCCATTAACATACACAGGCATTTACTTTTTTCTCTTTCTGCTGCTGTAGCAGGGAAAGAAAGGAGTCATTTGGTGAAGCCACAGCAATGGTAAGGACTTCTTTCCATGCTACCTCCATGATCTGTGGTAATAATTGTCATTAAACAAACCTAATTGCAGATTTCCATCTTTGAGCAACAGCAGCATCTTAAATGTGGTTCAGCTAACATTATAAATGAAAGCAGAACCCAAACAAAATGGGCTGCCTATATGGAGGGATGTTTCTTTTCATGCAGAGATGCAGTAGCACTACCAAGTCGCTGTGTGGTGGCAAGGCCTGCCAGGCACAGCCACCCGGGCATTCCCAATGTTGTGGTGCCGGACTGCCATGGCAGGATCCTCCACCATGTCCTCTCTGCCACCGGCCACGGGTGCCCTTCTGCCATGCCAGTGGCAAAAGCTGCCTTTGGCTAGGGGGGGCATCGACATTCCTGGACTTGTTTTGTCCAGCATGGGGTTTGTATGGCTGTGAGGCCACTGCACCAAACAGGATGCAAATGGCAGCAGCTGCAGGGCTGGGCTGGTTCATCACAGCTGCTCTCTGGACGTGTGCAGGGCCTCAGCCATGCCACGGCAGCTCATCTTGTCATCATCTCCTTAAGGTCTGAGCAGGCTTCAAAGGTAGTTAAATTATTTCAAAATAGCTTATGGTAGCTGTTTTTTTACTGAGACACAAAGATGAGAGTACATGGGAAAAAAGATCTGCAAAAACTCCAGTTTCTTTCTGACTATGTTTTGGCCTGTTATGCTGGGTGCTGCAAAAACTCACAGATGACATAAAGCCTCTTTTGCAAGTAGATTCTG
The DNA here is from genome assembly GCF_037038585.1 of Patagioenas fasciata. NCBI lineage: Eukaryota > Metazoa > Chordata > Aves > Columbiformes > Columbidae > Patagioenas > Patagioenas fasciata. Next base: position 120,567,207 of record NC_092520.1, on the reverse strand, counting down.
TTTTCATACCACCAAAGTTGATTCAGGTAATCTGTGAAATGCTGGTTCATATTACCTAATTGTTTTTTCTTTTCTTTTTTTTCTTAATGACTAAAATCTTATATCTATTATTCAGTAATTGTTACCTGGGATGCTCTGCTGCTTCTAAAAGAATGAAGCTGACCTCCTAGGGCAACATGCCAAAAAGTTTTGTTTGTGTTTAAAGAAAATGAAAATAAATTAGTGCTAGCTTCCTTCTAGAGTTTGAAGATGGAGACAGACTGCCAAACAATGTAGGGTATAGAAATGTAGGACATAGAAATGTAGGACCATCCTTCGCAACCCTCATCCATTTATAATTCTCAGTGTCCAAGTCAATACTCTGCTGTCACATTACTCATTCTTGTGTACCATTTTCTTCCACAGAAAGATATCACAAAAGCAACAGGGACTGGGCAACCTGTTCTGATTTCAAACTTCTCCCTGGTTTGAGCAGGGGTTGGATCAGATGACCTCCCGAAGCCCTGTCTAACCTAAATATGATCTTGTGATTTATGGCCTCCCCTCTGCCTTGAAGCAGTACACCTGTAATTGCACGTGCAGACACCTAAGCTGGTGCATTCAGAGCTGGAGTTGGGTTTTGCATCTGCACCATCCGACTGCTTTTATTTTTCACTGAAATCTTGCATAGTTAGAAAGCTCAGAACAATTCTACTGTTTAGAGTCCATCCATCAGACAGCGGATGCGTCTCATTAATGAGAAGACACAAGTATTGGAAACCTCTAGCTGCTAACACAATAAAACTTCGTGTGACATCTCCGCCATTAGGGACCCACAAAGGGATAATCTCTCTCCTACTCCTGCTGCTGAGAGGTTCAGTTACTGACTGTGGTATGAATCCCACCGAAGTTCTTGATGAAAGGGAGCCCACTCAGAAGAACCTCCAGAGCCATCTTCAGTCTTGTAGTCAGGATAGGATTCAAACCCAAGTCAACTAAGATGAAAACTTCTCTTCTCTTCCCCCTCCGCCCCCCCCCCCTTTTTTTTTTTAATTGAGTTTGCTTAGCAGAACTGCTGATTGCAACATTGTTTTAATACATTAATAAAACCTGTGAGAATATGTGCTTGATCACTTCGTGGAGGAAGTGGAAGAAGCCTTTAAACCTCTGCCACTACATGCAAGAATAATAAAATTGTTGGGTACTCACAGCTCTGCAATTTTAAATAAGGTAAGTATTTTTTTCTAGCTGCTTATTCCTAATCTTTGCATACGAAAAAGGTTAATGGGATCACTGCAAGATCAAATGTTTATATGGCAGTGGATTAAGCTTTCCTGCTAACTCTGTTTCTTGCAAATGTAAACTGTATTCAGTATGGAAACCTGCTAACTGCACTGTGGCAAAATGGACAACAGTTCAAGCCTTCATTAACTGAGTGCTAAATTACAGTGATAATCATGTAATTTTCAATCATTTGAATCCTTCTATATTGCTCATTACAACACAAGCATAAATGACACATTCAAACTTCAAAAAACTCAAGTGAGAAATAAGAATTACCATTTAAACCCACTCTACGAAGTTGACCGTGATATAATTTTATTCTGCTTTGTGGTAAGAGTATTATAACCATCTGGGGAGGCAGAGATTTTCTTCTTAAAAATATTATTTAGATGTGACATCTTTATTTCTTATCTAGACCAACCTTTTTCTTCCGATTGTCTCCAAAATATATGCTTTGACGACAATGACTGATGGAGACTTTTTTACCTTTTTCCTGCTTCTGCTTGATTCTGAAGAATAATGTGGTGGCTTTGTGCTTTATTACTGCTAAAATGTAGCTCTCAAATGGGATAATCCACCAAGAGAAGCAGCAACTATGATCTGAAGAGTATTCAATGCAAATGGGAAGCCTCCCATGCCTCTCTGGCCTTTGCAGAAACACAGGGCCAGAGAATTCAGATGCAGTTGGATCACCTCTATGCTTCACTGAACTCCAGTTGGTGCGCTGGTTCCCTGCAGTCACTGGGAACCAAGAACTCTGGATGTGCTGATCAAGGCTACAGACTGCTATTAGCTATATTAAGTTTATGAGATTAAAATCTTCTATTTTTGCACATGCTGCATTGTTATCAGTTGCTCCTTTAGAGCAAGAGTCCCAGAGGTGATGGTTTTCTGTAGGTTTGTCTTCTTCTGGAACTTCACCCCATTGCTTTTATTTGTATTTTCATTAAAATTTATACGTGCTGTAAAGCTGTGGAGGACAAATACTTGAAGAATGACCTTCCCAAGGGCCTTGTTCCACAGAGCCTCCACCCAGGCTGCATTTTGGGCAGCGGTACTCAAAGTATTACCCCAGGAGACAGTGTTGGAGACCAAATGTTGCTGAAAATGTGGTGGAACTATTGTGGAGGAATCTATTTCATTGGTTGTTTGAAAGGAATTTCTAGTGAGGCTAAACTGAAATGTATGAGTTGCAAATTGGTTTATAAACAACTTTGCAGTTAACTGTTAAATAGCATTATCCCAGAGTGAACGTGGAGTCATTGGTTAGTGTTTGTTTGCAGACTCTGGATTATCAGTGTTATATTTTAAACTATTTCATATTGCAGGAAAAAAAATATTTCCTTCCTTTACGTATTTATATGAAGGAGAAAACAAAATCAAACCAAACCACAAATCCCCTCTCCACAAAAAAAAAAAAAAAAGAGAGAGAATAGAGATTTATTCACTTCTGAAAAAATGTCATGAGAAAGAAGAAAATGGGGTAACAATATTGATAAAAGATGCTCCAAGGTGCTCACAAACATCAGAAATGTCATGTAGGTTAACTCTCTGAAGCTCTTTGGCTAAAGAATCAGCACAGAAAAGTAAGTACAGCACATGAGATTTTAAACCTTTTGTGTCACTTCAGTTAAGTACCTTATTTTACAACTTCCAAAGTTATTCAAGAAGCCTTATTTCAGCTGTATTTGTTAATTTCCAAGTGTAAGGACATATCTTCAGCAAAGGAAATCTTCCACAAAATGAAGCAACCGGGGAACATACACAGGAGAGTAAAGCAAAGAGCTACCGTGTATATTTATATAGTTCATCATTCTCAGCTCCGTACCTGATGTTAGGGGCAATACTAACCTTTGGGTTTTACTAACTTAATATATTGGGATTTCTCCAGCGGAAAGGTATTTCTTAGTGAAGATACCAAAATCAGTTTTTGAGTAATCTTAAAGGAAACCTTCCCTTCGTGTTTCCTTAATGTGCTCAGAAGACTCTGCATTTGTAAGTGACTTATGACTTAGATTTTTTCTTGGCTGCAAAGTAGTTGCAACCTTGAAAAGGTTGAGTTTCCACAGCAGAAGGCCCACTGAGGATTTTTCATGCTGTTCAGGTGTGACACATGCCTCATTATCCCATAATAACCCAAGAAACATCACAAACACTCCAGACAAAATACTTTCAATCTTTCAAGCAGAGGCTGGGAAGGTCATATTCCTGAGCTCCCAAAATTGTTAATTTCCACTGTTTTGATCCCTGCAAAAATATTGTCTTCTATATGACCATCATTATTGTAGAGCTCCATCACACCACAAAAATAGCTGGCTAAGGATGTCATTCTGAGGCTTTAACTAGCCTTGAACATAATTTAGACCTAAGGTAATGATTACATCAAAGGCATTGCTAGCCATTTTAAATATGACTCTGTGCTCTTTGAGAAGCTCTGATGTACTTAATGTGACTGAGGAGATGTATTTGTTGTAAACCAAACTTCCTTATAAATAAGGTTGTTGACCTAAACATGTTGAATTGCTAACAGGGGGCAGGTCATCACCTGATATGTTTCAGCCAACATCTGATGATGGGTAAGGTCACATCATCATGGGACTGGAAATAAGGGAGTGCTGTAGGTCTCAGCAGGTGACTGAGTGGGCTTCAGAATGTGAGTGTACAGCAATGGGGAGCACCCAGGACACTAATGGAGTGCAACGTGACCTGAGTACATGTGCCATGCACTCAGAGGAGCCTACACTGGGCTCAGGAATTCTCAAAAAAATGTTCCTACACACACCTGACTTATTGAGGTTTAGCTCAGGCAGCTACTCTTTACATATCTTTCCTCTTGTCCACCTACATACTTCTCTTTGGACAGCTGTATTTGTATCATTCGATAAAGATAATAAAACTTCTGGGTCATCATCATATTAGAAGGAGTCAACTCTCTGTTATCGCTATGGTTACTTTTAAAAGTTTGAGAATGACTGGAGAGATAACTGACCAGCCAACAAGTCTTGTTATTCCTTATAATCTACTGAGACAGGTTTATAATCCTTCGTTTAATATGAGTCTGTACCGGGAAGGCTGTACAGCAAAGTTTGTTGAATGCTCTCCAAAGGATAGTCATGGGCACTTAACCATAGAACAAAGACTTGGTCAGCAAGATATTCTCTCACCTTGATTTTAAAAGCATATGTCAAATACTACTTAAGATTTAATTTACTTTTGTAGATATTAAATTACTCTGTATATAAGGAGATTTGCAGTGGGGAAGCAATCTATTTTAGGTGACTTTCTGATGTTGGAACATCTGATCCTAGAGCTCCTTCTTTCCTAAAATGACCACAAAAGAAAGTTGGAAAACATGGAAGACACCAATACTGTAAGAATAAATAGTCCTAGCATATCCTTCTTCTGTCTCCTTACCAGTTCCTCTCACCACTTCTGATGCTTTCCAGAACAGATGTGCACTAGATTTTCCTATCTGTCCAGAATGGGTGAGGTCTGGTGAAATCTTTTCTTTTTGTAATTCTTCTCACCCTTCTGATTTGGAAGAAGTAATTTGAAAGAGTGTCTAGCATCTTGCGAGATAGATAAATAAGGGGATTTACAACTATTGACATACCAACTGAGAATTCCGTCAAATAGTTTCCTGTTCTTTTTATTATCTAGATCTTGAGTTTGACCTTTTTGCAGGAAAATAGCTGAAGAAGATATTTTTTTTCTAACATTTCCTTCAAAAAGTTATCTTTTAAAGTATCTACTCCAAATTTCTTTATATGGATTTAAGGTCATGTCTAAAAACCATGACTATTTAAGAGGATGTAAAACCCCAGAATTTTAATAGGAAAGTAAGGCTAAGTAAGTGAGTAAGGTTGAGTAAGTAAGAAAGGCTTTTCCATAGCCACCTCAGAGCTCCTGAAGCTCACTGGATATATCCCACTCCAACTCATTGGACATCTCCCACTTCAACCTCAAAGCCAAAGTCACAACAGGTCTGAGCATTTCAGTTTTGAATATGCTCTTCTAGCCAGAGTGCATATATTCATCTCTCCTGCCTAAACCCTGCTAGGAACCAGGCATTCAGCAGAGCATAAGTCCTCTGTGGGACCTTGCATGGTATCTTGTGAGCACACACAAAATCTGGCCCTCCACACAAAACCTCGATGGCTACTTTGGTTGTAAAAAGTGGGCAGAAGAAGAAGAGTCATTGTTTACCTTGCACATAAGATATAACCATTCCCGGTTACCTCCCTTGCCCATTCTCAGCCTGCAGGAGTCAAATTCCTGACACGGTGCCCCAGCAAGGCTTGCTATAAAGTTTCCTAACCATGACCGTATCTTTTTTTTCTGATTAAACACTCACAGAAGTGCTCATGCCTGCCAACAATTCTGATACTGAAGAGACTCTAAGGTGGGATTTTCTTTGAATTATAATGGGGCCCAATGTTCAGTCCAAAGGAATGAGACCTTGTTACATTAATTCCTTAGATCACTGAAAATAACCTGTGTTTGGGTAGCCTAAGGGGGACCATACAAATTGCAAATAATAGAGATACTCGATTCATATATCCTGATTTCCTTCACTCTCTGCAAATGTGCTGGTACATTTCCTGCTAAATTAGTCATCAATACAAATGTATTTATATTAGAGGTCACACACACACGGAGCTTCACATGCTGATGTGTATAATCCTTTTATCATGGTATTTTACTGGGAAAATTAAAGAAGTGAGATAGCTGATGAAGTAAGCTTAATCAATTCTTAAAAAGATCTGGTCATTAAGTTCATGTTGTTCTGTGGCTGATGTGATATGCCAGTAAGCAGCATCTTTGACTTAAAAGTAATAGTGGTAACTCATGGGAAGTGCTTATTATTATGGCAGGGTCATGGCTAGGCTGCATGATACAGTAGGTTTGGGGAACTTCATCATGAGGATAAAACATAACAATTTATGGGGAAAGGCAGAAAAAATGGCTCTATTTCTTCACTAGTAACAGCCAAGCATGAGGAATGAGGGAATTCAGCATTCACGTGATTTCAGCAGCAGTGGGAAATTTGTTCAGACTGGAAATGAGCTGGGGGAGGTGATCTGATCCAACCTTCTGCTCAAAGCAAGGTAAGTTATCGGATCAGACCAGGCTGCTCAGTTGGGTCTTAAAAAACTGCGCAGAGGGAAACTGCAGAACATCTAAGGACAACCTACTCCACTATCTGATCATCCTCATGGGGAAAAAGCCTTTCCTTATACCCAGTGTGAAGCTCTCCCATTTCACTTATGTACATTTGTATCTCATTCTCCCATCCTGCACCACTGTGAGGAGCCTGCCTCCATGTCCCCATTGACCCCTTGTAGGCAGTGGGAGGCTCTTAGGAGCCTCTGAAGCCATCTCTTCTCTAGGCTGTACCAGCCCAGCTCCTCCTGCCTCTCCTCCCATGCCAAGAGCTCCAGCCTCCACTGCCTTGGCACCCTTCCAAAAGCTCCCTTCAGTTTTTCCAAGTCTTTCTTGCATTGCAGGGCCCAAAACTCAATGCAGTATCTAGATATGGCTTCATGAGTGCCACACAGAGAGGGATGATCATTTTCCTTGGTCTATGTGCCATGCCTCTGTTCATACACATGGGTGCTGTTGGTCACCTTTGCTGTCAGGATACAGTAGGGGCTCATGTTCAGCTTGTTGTCTGCCATGATCCCAGGACCTTTCCCATAGAGCTGTTCCCCTGACCCTCCATCTATTTTTCTGGAGAAAGAGCCTAGAAGATGACCTATTAGGCCCCTATCTTACAGATGTTTATGTTTTACACTGTCTTGGGTGGAATAGAAACTGTCATGCATTCCCCATAAAAGGTTAATTTAGTACCTTTGACTTTACTGGGATGACTCATGAGTCACAAGTTACTCATGTGCATAAATGTTTTCAAGATCACGCCTGTAGCATGTACCTGGGTTTGGAG